>NC_086319.1:126213876-127413876 GCF_036172605.1 Pelobates fuscus | reverse complement strand
TGGGCATTTTTATTTTTTAATTATTATTTTAATATTTATTTTTGTTTCATTACATTTTTTTATTTTATTATTATTTTTTATTTTATTATTATTTTTATTTTATTATTTTGTTTTTATTATTATTAATATACATACATTTTTTTTGTCCCCCCTCCCTGCTTGCTAGCTGGCCAGGGAGGGGGGCTCTCCTTCCCTGGTGGTCCAGTGGATGGGCACTGTGTAGGAGGGGGCTGTGGGGGCTGCAGAGAGATGTTACTTACCTTTCCTGCAGCTCCTGTCAGCTCTCTCCTCCTCCGCCGGTCCGTTCAGCACCTCGGTCAGCTCCCAGTAGATTTACACTGTGAGCTGACAGAAGAGCTGAACGGACCGGCGGAGGAGGAGAGAGCTGACAGGAGCTGCAGGAAAGGTAAGTAACATCTATCTGCAGCCCCCACAGCCCCTGTCTGTATTATGGCAATGCAAATTGCCATAATACAGACAATTGACTCGAGTATAAGCCGAGTTGGGGTATTTCAGCACAAAAAATGTGCTGAAAAACTCGGCATATACTCGAGTATATACGGTAGTTATATATATATATATATATATATATATGTGTGTGTGTATAATTTTACTCTAAGTGTACTTATATATTAATATATGTATATATTAATAAAAAATAAACTTAGTATGAGCTCATATATACATATATATTTATTTATTTATTTTCTAATTTATATACTTTATTTTTTTCATTTTTTTATTTTTAAACTGTCAGTTCAGGCAGTCCCCCTGCAGGCAACACTATGGATGTTCTTGCTTCTCCAGTCTGGCTTCCAGTTCCTCCACTTTATCTGCAAAGCTGTTATGTGCTTCAGTGTATTCCACCATTTTATTTTCTATGTGGGCCGTGCGGTTACCCAAATCCATTAGGTCTCGCCTTAGATTCGAGATTGCTGACTGTACTGTAGCTTGAATTGTAGCTGCCATGTCATCCAGCATTTTTGGAACAGATCTCCCTGGATTTGCATAGTGTCCTGCAGGGATTATGGCCTAGACAGATCCCTGTCTTCATCACTGCCGTCGCCCTCTTGGGATTGCAGCACAGCTGTCCTCATGCTTGCTGGTTTCGCCGCAAAAAAGTGTTTCTCTGGGGCATCCACCGTTTTCCGTGCCCCCCGTTGTGACATTGTGGGTACACCAGATTAGTGAAGTGGTTTTAGCTGATATCCCGCTGGAACAGCCGTTTGCCAGGGAGCTCAGACCCTATGCGACCATTAAGCCCACGCGCTGGCTCCACCCCAGTCTTTTTTTTTTTTTTTAAAAACAATACTTTGGGGGAATTTTGGCTGACTAACAAGACATCATGACATGCTTTCAAAAACTCTTCCAATTTGAGAGCTTGTTTACCTGAGTTTTACCAAAAGCTTTGCATGACAAAGGTATTAAAGGAGTAAACCCAGGAATCTGCATAGATTTAGGGCTGAACAAACCTACTCAACCAGTCATGATGGCTTTACTTTAAAGATTGTCATCACTCTTGGCTTTAGGAAAATTATCTTTCTGAGGAAGAGGACACTGCCATCACAGAATCATTGTCATAAAGGTGGGTGCAAGTGGTCTGCCACATTCTCTAGGTAGGTGGTACACATTCACATGAATGCCAGGTCACAAATTTCCCAGTAGAACATTGCACAGACCATAACACTGATTCCTCCGCCGGCCTTCCTTCTTCCCATAGAATATTCTGCTGCCATCTCTTTTTCTGGTAAACAATGCACAGTCACCTAGCAATGCACCTAATCTAAAAGAAAACATTATTCATCAGACTAGTCAACTTTCTTCCATTGTTCCATGGTCCAGTTCTGACCTTCACATCCTCATTCAAATCACTTTCGGTGGTGGACAAGGGTCATCATGGGCACTCTGACACGTTTTTGGCTACACAGCCCCCTAGAAAGAAAACTGTGATGCACTGTGTGTTCTGTCACCTTTCTATCATCGTCAGCATTATGTTTTTCTGCAACTTGAGCTACAGTAGCTCTTCTGTGTGATTGGACCAGGTAGGCGACCCTTCACTCCCCAAGTGCATCAATGAGCCTTGGGCACACAGCAACCTGACGAAGTTCACCGGTTGATCTGGAGAATTTGGAGAATTTGTCATGTTCCTCAAACCATTCCTAAACATTTTTTGCAGTGTAGCAGGGTGTATAATCATGTGGAAAGAAGCTGCTGCCATCAGTGGAGGGGTGTATGTGGTCTGCTACAATCTCTATGTAGGTGATAAATGCCAGAACAACATCAACATAAACTCCAGGACCCAAGCTTTCCCAGCAGAACATTGCCCAGAACATAACACTGCCTCTGCGGTCTGCCTTTTTCCCATTGTGCATTATGTTGCTATCTCTTCTCCAGGCAAATGATCCACATGTACCAGCCATCCATCTGATCTAAAAGAAAATGTGATTCATCAGACCAGCCAACTTTCCTCTGTTGCTTCTGAAAAGGGAAAAAAACAAAAAAGAGGTCAAGATACTTCTCTTGCACACTTTATTCATTTCAGTTGTGTTATGTTTATGTGCTTTTTGCTTTTATCTTTATTATTTGTTTCATGATTAAAGTT
Source organism: Pelobates fuscus (assembly GCF_036172605.1). NCBI lineage: Eukaryota > Metazoa > Chordata > Amphibia > Anura > Pelobatidae > Pelobates > Pelobates fuscus. The sequence continues at coordinate 127,411,274 of NC_086319.1, read as the reverse complement.
TTGTATCATGACCTCTTTCTGTTTTTTTCCATTTGCTCTATTACCCCGGCAGAGTTTGCAAGAAATTCCCCTCCATATGAATCTATAGGACATAGTCCTTTCATAGACCTTTCTGTAACTTACGGGATACAACCCAATCTACTTTCAGGTGTTTTCTCTGATAAGAGCATTCAATTCTTGGATGCTTATCTAGTCGAGTTTCAATCTTTATGGAGGAGGGTAAAGAAATCCTTACAGAAGGCTGCCTTCTACCAAAAGTTCTTTGCCAATATTAGGCTCTCTTATGGTCTTTTACAACATCTTATCTATTCAAAAGGGTATGGTCCTGAGGAGTGTTCTTGGGTTCCTGCTGCTGATGTGCATGCTAGAATCCTTATTCGTAGGATCCATGCACGGTTAACCCACAAACCTTCTGATCTTCACCCTATGGGCAATCCCCAAGAGGAGTGTACTGTATTTCTTACCAGTTCTGAGGCTCCCTCTCACTGCTCTGATGGGAAAATGGACACCACAAGCTGCTCGTGCATATCCCTGTAGGATCATTCTCACTTACATCCAAACAGGGAGACTGTCAGAGCCGATTCAGCAGGCACGAACAGATTTGCAAAATACCCAAATTCAGCAATTCTCTTGACTGTGGCACTCTACAATGACACCATTTAATTACAAAAAAGCTTGAGCTATTTAAACCCAGTCCTTTATGTCCAAATCACCCTGTTCTGGTTCTTGTTAAGCCCAATAGTGCGTTTGCTGTTATTTTGATCTCTTGTTACTGACCTTGGCTCTTTTACCATTTATTCTATTCACTGTGTCCTACCGTTTACTGTGTTTTTTGCCAACCGTTTACTGTGTTTTTTCCTACCGTTGACCTCGGCTATGTCTCACTATTTGTTAAGTCCGGCCACTCTAAGGCCCAGTAATATTGTAATTAATATCTTTGTTGTAATCTGGGATCTGTGTGTTTGAGTTCCCTTACACATATTGTGACAATCTCACATTTTCCCAACTTCCTTATCATATTATCCCCTCTCCATTTTCTAAAAAGTCTCTGAATTGAAGACTTATGACCATATTGGTTCCCATTATGCATAGACTTGTGCAGGCTAAACATGTGCCACATCTGAAGCATCTTCAGATGTGTTTAAAGAAATGTTTTTAATAACTGGTTTAATGTGGTTATGTACTAATTTTAATTTTAAATTAAAAATGTCTTGTCTTTGAAGTATGTGCTAGTCTTTATTATTTTCTACGTAAATGTTCAAGTCTAAAGTAATACATTTATATTTTCCAAACTTTAAACAAAATGTAAAAGAACAATTCTTCAGTCGTTAAAATTTAAATAAGCTAAAAAAATTATTTAAAAAAATTATTTTAAGAAAGATTTTAAGAAAATATTTTTTATCATACAAAAAGCAGATAGTCTATAAACCTTTTTGCACTCTGTTTTCATCAAGGCTTATTCATCTGTTGTGAAAGGTAAAACGCTTTCTTGTTTAAGGAGATTGTAGTTGGGCATTTTGGTGCATTGGTCTCAATTGGACCCTATTTTGAATGTTATTCATCTGGTATTGATTTGGAAAATATAGTTCCAATAAGAATTGAACAGTAGCTAATAAATGACCTATCTTTTCATTATTTTATTTGTTCCATAAGGATTGTGTATGGGATATATGCTCTTACCTTTATTTGCACTTTGAACATTGTTCTTTGCTCATAAATAGGATCTTACTTGATATTGTACATAATCATTTTTACATAATATCTAAATATCAATCTTATCCCTTTCAATACTATCTCCACTGACGTACATACTGCGGCCGCAGGGGTCGCAGCTGCGACCAGACCCGGCCCACCAGAGGGTCTGGCCGCCCTGCGACTCGGGTATGTAAGCCAGTTTGCCAGCCTCTTCTCCTGGGGGGCCCAGGAGCTGGCCACCTCAGGGCCCCCCCGAGACTGGCAGTGGTGTCACCGGGCGAGGGAGCCTTCTCCACTGAGCTCTCTCTGCCCAGCTCCCTTGCGCGCACCACAGTGATACCAGTGCTGGAATATGACGTCACTCCGGCTCGGGCATCAGTAAGCGGCACGCGAGGGAGCTGAACAGGAGGATCTGGAGTCCCCTCAGCACTCCCAAAGGTAGGGAGGCTGGGGGATTTAAAAAAATAAATGGGAGTGTCTATATGCGTTAGTGTTAGTGTGTGTGTGTTAGTTTTTGTGTGTCTGTGTGTGTATGTTACTGCGTGTGTGTCTGTTACTGAGTGTGTTAGTTGTGTGATAGTTTGTGTGTGTCTTTTATTGAGTGTGTGTCTGCTAGTGAGTGTCAGTGAGTGTGTTAGTTTGTGTGTGTGTGTGTGTGTGTGTTACTGTGTGTGTTAGTTGTGTGTTAGTTTGTGTGTGTCTGCTAGTGAGCATTACTCAATGCTTTCCTATGGACGTCCAGCGTCTTCTCACTGTTATTTTCACAGTGAGAATCGCGGAAGCGCCTCTAGCGGCTGTCACCGGGGCCCCATAGATTGTGTGTACGCCACTGACTATCTCTTTAATATTAATCTTATCCCTTTCAATACTATCTAGTTTATGTTGCAATTCTCATGTAATTCATTTGTAATCTTCATGAGATGTATGGTTTATTAAGTTTTGTTGTCTAACTAACTCTGGATCCACATGATCCAGAGTATATTTTCATTTCCTCAAGATTAAAGCCATAAGACTGAGGGAGAGATTTTCAAGCATATTTGGCCAATCTTTCATAAAATCCTCATGTTCTTACAAAAATATTAAAAAGTGCTTTATGTGTTATTTTTTTCTCTAACATACTTCTCGAGAGTTGGTAACACCCATATAATTTGTACTTATTTTCATAATAATTTCTCTTAAAAAATTGATTCTCTACTGACAATCAATAACATAGTTTATGCTATTTTGATAATCAATTAGTGATTTTGGGTCAGGTGTATCATATATTTAATCTATATTTTTACACTGATAATTAAGCTGCCGGCAAAAAAAGAAGAGAGAAACAAAGGGTTCACTACCTCAGTCTATAGTTCGGCAACCCTCCAAGAGGGAAGTGAGCTAATAAGGGGAGGACTGAGGGGAGCAAAGAGTCACACAGCATGGGTCTGAGAGGGGCAAAGGGAAACACAGGGAGTGGAGCAAAGAGTCACACTGAGGTGCTAGGGGGAAGACACACAGAAGGGCTGAGGAAGAGGAAAAAGAGACACAAAAATGAGTTGGGGGAGAAAGGGAAGCACAAAGTTGGCAAGTTTTTTTTTTTTTGGGGGGGGGGGATGCAAGTAGATAATCTTGCCTAGAGTACAAAATAGTCTTAGACCGGCCCTGGGTGTAAGGGAGATAGGGGATTTCTATGTGTAGCAAAAAAACTAATTGTAGCCATTTCCAATTACGCCTCAAAAAGAGGGAAAAAGTCCTTCTTATCAACCTAATGGCAATTAGATTTCTTCTTGGATGGGCAACCTTTTTTATATCAATTATATTCTTGAGTATTCTGTTTATGCAAAAAAGCATCCAAGCCTTTTTTTTTTTTTAATCTGATAAGACAACATATTTGGCAGAGAATCCCACATCTTTATTGTTCTTACTGTAAAGATTCCTTTCTTCTTCTCTAAGCAAAAACGTTAATTCCCCCTTTCCTCTTACTTACCTTGTGTCAGGATTACAGTATGATCCAGCACGTAGAATTGTGTAACACAGAGGACTGACGTATACCGGACCTTAGAATGGCCGGACTAATGTACCAAAGAATAGTCCGAAATAGCCAAGGTCAAGGGATACAGAAAGAGACACAACGATAAGGAAAAGCCAGGGGTCAGGGATACCAGAAAACAGGGAAGTCAATATCAATGCCAAAGTCAAATAACCAGAAAAAACAGAATCAATAACGCGCTCTCGGACAACCACAAAGGAAACCATGACAGGGCACAGAGCAAGAGGAGAAGTGGGCCTAAATACCCTGCCTGTGGATCTGATTGGTTGTACCCAGTCTTTGACCCCAAAGGCAGTTACCAGGTTCCTATTTGCATGATTGCTGCTCAGCACAAACCCTCCTGTGGATTGATTGCTGCTCAGCACAAACCCTCCTGTGGATTGATTGATGCTCGACACAACTTTTCCTGTCAGGACATTAAATGCCATTAATCAAATTTTTATGTGCAGATGAATATGTGACACCATAGAGAGGGCAATGCTTGTCCCTGGTAGTGCGGTTGGTCAATCATTTGGTTAATACCCCCCGCAGTACTGCTTCCTCCTTTTGGTGCCACGTGTAGTATTAGATCTCTAATGCACTTTTTTTGTTTCGTTTTATTTTATTGGTTTTTCTAGTTCTTGTCTTTAATATTATTTATTTATAAAATATTTTACTAGGAAGGAAGGATACATTTATCTCGTTTTCAAGTATATTCTGGGCAATATATTTTTTTAGTTTCTAGTGTACTTTATCAATCAGTCCTATTGCCTTATGTCATGTATTTTAATTGTCTACTCTGTAAATAATTTGTTTCATGTTATTCTATTTTATTTTTATGGTCTCTTGTACTTTTTAGAACAATACTGTTGTTTTTATTTGTTTTTTGGCTAATGTATTACAATAAAATAAAAGAGAATGAGGGTGTGAAGCTCAGCAAGTGATTTTTTTGACTAGACTTTATTTTTTTCTTGACATTTATTTTTTATTAACATTCACTGTATGTTAATGTTAGATTTTCTTATATTTTGATGTAATATGTATTGTATGTACCTAACACCCTCCCTCAAAAAAAAATATAATAAAGAATAAAAAAAATGTACTCTCCCGTATATGATAGTAAGTACTAAGGTAGTGGCCAATTAGCAGTCCAAATACTACAAATATACTTGGCGTTTATATTATTTCAAAATTAAATAACTAGGTCCAAACTTTGGTATTGCAACTTCATGTTAAATCAGGTACATGCACATTGCATTGCAACACATCAAATACATATAAACTAATTCTGTGCCAATATCATGCTTCATCACACAGCAATACTTCAATTCTGTTTGTGTATATGTTATTATATCGTTATTAACCCCTTAACGCCGTTACGACGTACCATGCCGTCCCGCATTAAATGGGCTTTAAAGCCGTTGCGGCGGCATGGTACGTCGTAACGGCTTTAAGTCCCTGTTGGAGAGGTGTACTCACCTCTGCCGCGATCCTCTTCTGGGGGGCTAACTGACAGCCCAGGCAGCCCCCCTCCGGCAAATGAGGACCCCGGGGGCCATGTGATCGCTCTCAAAGAGCGATCACATGGCCCCCTATAGCTGGCTGTGGATCTGCCAGCAGGGGGACTGTTTGAAATATCAGACAGTCCCCCTGCTGGTGGGAAGTAATAAAAAAATATATTAAACATGTTTATCAATAAATTTAAAATATTTTTATATATATATAATATGTATAGATAATATATATATATATATATATATATATATATAATATATATACATATTATATATATGTAACATCATACAAAGTGTATTTTAATATTAATATAAGTATATATATTAATATTAAAATACACTTAGAATGACGTTACATATATATATAATATGTATATATATAATATATATAATATATGTACATATATATATTATATATAAATACGTATAATTAAAATAATAAATAAATAAAATAATAACATAAATAAATAAAATATTGAAACAAAATTTAATATAAATTATATATGCATATGGAATTTCATTCTAACTGTATTTTGTTATTAATATATATATATCGGTAACAAAATACACTTAGAATGACATTCTATATATATCTATCTATATATAAAATACAAATAACCGCAAATATATATATATATATATATATAGATAAATACATATAATTACATAAAAGATTACATTAGTATACACGTAGAATTGAAATACCTATAAATGCATATATATTAAAATTCTACGTGTATATTTAAATAATCTTTTAACGTAATTATGTGATTTGATTAATTAAAATTTGATTGACATGCCTGACAACACAGGGAGAAAGTGCAGAGAATTTAATTCGCAAGCACTATATTTGACCCTGTAACTCTCCAAGACACCATAAAACCTGTACATAGGGGGTACTGTTTTACTCGGGAGACTTCGCTGAACTCAAATATTAGTGTTTCAAACTGGTAAATTGTATTACAACGATGATATTTTAAGTAAAAGTGAAGTTTTTCACATTTTTTACAAGCGAACTGCACTTTTATGGTCTATATTATTGTTGTAATATGTTTTACTGTTTTAAAACACTAATATTTGTGTTTAGTGAAGTCTCCCAAGAATAACAGTACCCCCCATGTACAGGTTTTATGGTGTTTTGGAAAGTTAGAGAGTCACATATAAGGCTTGCATTTCATTTTTTTCCCATTGAAATTTGCCAGATTGGTTATGTTGCCTTTGAGAGTGTATGGTAGCCCAGGAATGAGAATTACCCCCATGATGGCATACCATTTGCAAAAGTAGACAACCCGAGGTATTGCAAGTGGGGTATGTCCAGTCTTTCTTAGTAGCCACTTAGTCACAAACACTGGCCAAATATTTGTTTTTTGCTTTTTTCACACAAAAACAAATATGAACGCTAACTTTGACCAGTGTTTGGGACTAAGTGGCTACTAAAAAAGACTAAACATACCCCACTTTCAATACCTTGGCTTGTCTACTTTTTCAAATGCTATGCCATTATGGGGGTAATTCTCATTCCTGGCTACCACACCATCTCAAAGGTAACATTACTAATCTGGAAAATTTCAATTTGAAAATGGAATGTTCTATATTTGACCCTGTAACTTTCCAAAACAACATAAAACCTGTTAATGGGGGGTACTGTTGTACTCGTGACACATCGCTGATTACAAATATGTGCATTTTTCTGCAGTAAAACCTAACAGTATTATGACATTCACAGTTAAAATGTCAGACGGAAATGCAAATTTAAAAAAAAATCTTATTTTCTCACATTTTTTTAAAATTTTATTCATAATAAATTATGTTCCGTATATGAATAGTTAATGATAAATTAAAGCCCTGTTTCTCCTGAACAAAATGATATATAATAAGTGTGGGTGCATATAATTTGAAAGAGGGGAACTACGGGTGAACAGACATATAGCGCAAATTCTAGTTTTTGTTTACGTTTTGTTTTGATCAGAACGTGCACTATTGACTCCGTCCTGAAGGGGTTAAGCAGAGGTTGGCAAGAAAATGGCTACATTACAAGTGTGAAAAGTTCTATAGGTAAATACCTAACCTCTGTCTGTTTTTTTCAAATCTGTACTTTCATTTAGAAACTTTATATATTGAACATTTTAATTATTTCGCTTGGAAAAAGGAATGCTCTCTTTTTGGTGTTTGATCTATAACTGCGAAGAATATGCTGATATCTTAGGAAAATAAGGTATTCCTAAAATTAGGATAAATGCTTGAAATTATTTATTATACTTTTGTTTAGTTGCAGTAGTTGTCTACAAATTAAAACAGGCAAATGTGTGGGAAAGTATGTAAATGTTTCAAAAATGTTTTCCTATATATTTTTATAGTGAATAACGTTGTAGTAATCTTTTGCAATTTAAAACAAACATGTAATCCTGACCCTATAGTGTTTAACCCACCATTAGGTGGCTTGCCCTCCCTTAGCTCCCCTATAAAAGTTTAAAACTCAACTTATTTGCAGCGCCGCGTGGGTCCACCGGCGCTGGCTCTGCCACCTTTGTGACATCATTAAAATGACTGATTTTTAGCCAATCCAATGCTTTCCCACAGGGAGAGTATGGATTGGCTAAAATCGGCACGGGGGCTGGTTCAAATGCAGTTTTGGCCAATCAGGACCTCCTCATAGAGGTGCATTGAATCAATGCATCTCTATAAGGTAAATTCAGCATCATACAGAGCGTGGGGACGCTGAATGTCAGGGCTGCTTTTTCGGTAGCACTGACCCAGGAAGCACCTCCAGTAGCCATCTAAGGAGTGACCACTTGGAGGTGTCCCTAGAGTCAATGTAAACACTGCCTTTTCTCTGAAAAGGCAGTGTTTGCATGAAAAAAGCCTGAAGAAAACTATTATACTCACCAGAACAACTACATTAAGCTGTAGTTGTTCTGGTCACTATAGTGTCCCTTTAATAATTGTATGCTGAAGAGTTTCAGGAAAAAAAATCACAGACTCAAATTTCTAAAAGAGTTTTCAGGACACATTACTTTTGCATCATGGACATTAAATTATATGTCTGCTGTGAAAACACAACTACACACCTGCTTACAAACACAATAGCTGGTACAGTCACATCAGCAGCATAAAAAAATACCCTCCTTACAGAGGATAGGATAAGACTTCTATTTTTTTATATCTATTTCTAATAATATTGTCATGTTGGGCATTGGCAGAAGTGATGTATGTTTTACAGGTGTTTTTAAACTTTTTAGCAATTAACTATTGCAAACATTATTTAACTCACTCAACATTTATGTGATGGCTTTATTTTGTCATTTTATTAGTGAGCTGACAGTGTGCAAGTTCATTGCACATTGGTAAACAAACTCACTTTGGGTTATAAATTAAATGCTAATTGTGAGCTGTATGTTAGACAGATGCATGCAGCACTGGTGATATATGTATAATGGGTGTTGTATGTCAAATGTCTGTGAGACAGAAATGTGATATGTGGATGAGAGGGTAATCCAGTGAAGAGTAGCGTTTATTTCGCTTTAGTGGCACACATTACTTGGAACAATAACTCTCCCAACTCAAATTCTCCATATATCAGTCCTTGACATTTTCTATTCCACCTCTGTGCCAGATCACACCTGCCTACAAAACACTTTGTGCGTGAAGATTTTTAGCACTATTTTTTATCTGCGAAAAAAACACTGTATGTTCCATGCATCGATCTGCTTTCTCTGGTTAAATAGACCAGTTTTTGCTAGAAAACAATCACACTGTATCTGTCCCACCCCACTCCTGCCTCACCACACTAAAGGATTCCTACATTCCTCTTGCAGGGCAAAGATAGGTCAAAGGGTTTGCTGGCTTGCATTTATATGATGAAGCTTAGTTTGTAACATCACTGACAATGCCTTCAGCTAACTTAAAGATACATGGGAAGTCCTGTGAAGTCCTATTCTTGGGCTACTTTGGTTTTAATAATATGCAGTATGTGAACTGTGCAGATAAAAGCTGAATACATATCACTTAAAGACAAGGAATGGCATTTGGCTTGGGTTCCTCCTACAAAGTAGAGGAAAGTGCTGTGCAATATTGGAAACACATACGTGTAACATGTAATGTTGCAATAGTTTAAGTGAGAAATGGACTTGATTGGTCTTATTGAAATAGCTGGCTGGCTGTCCCGGCTATCACCTGCCATTAATTAGTAACAGTACAGACTCACCAGTTGCAGCAAAAATATGCTTGTTGGGTCAGTTCCGACACCAGGGATCAAAGTCGAGACGGCAGGACAGGACCCAAAAATTGTGACTGTGCCGCTGAAATTGTGACAGTTAAGAAGCGATCACAATGGGCTAATTCTCCCACACATGTAGCTGGCAATACCCTAGATCTTATTTTTTTGCCCAGTCTCCAATCTCTGTAATACCCCATTTCCTATATCAGACCACCACCTCGAATCATTTGTTCTCGAGTGCCCCCACACCCAATATTCACAACCTAAACCCCCGCAACTCAGGAGAAATCTGAATTAACTTGCCCTCCCGCAACTCTCAGCTGATCTCCATTCCAAACTCTCATCCATCCATCCCTACCTTCTCCTGTCCCTCTCTGGCTATATCCTCATATAATGCTACACTCACCTCTGCCCTGGAAACTACAAACCCACTACAAGCACGCTCCTTAAGGAGGGCGCGCATCCAACCGTGGCACACTAAGTCAACCCGCTACCTGCAGAGATGTTCCCATTCGGCTGAACGCTGCTGGAGGAAGTCTTGCACCTTGTCAGACTTTCTACACTATAGATTTGTCTTGCGCTTATACAGTGCTGCCCTCACCCTTGCTAAACAGTCTTACTGTTCTTTTCTTGTTAGTTCATGCAGCTGCAATCCTAAGCATCTCTTTAACACTTTTACCTCTCTTTTTTGCCCTGCTGTGGCCAGCCTACAAACTAATCTTTTAGCTGATAGCTTTGCATGTTACTTTACTGACAAGATTAAACAGTTAAGGAATTAATTCTCCCCCCTTGTCCCCTCTCTACCTCAACCTCACTTGCCCCCTCTCGGTCTCTCTGCTCTACTGGTGTCTGCTGCTAGCACCCTTACTGCAAATTCACACCTGCAAGACTTCTCACGGCGGCTCCTTTCCTTTGGAACAGCCTGCCTACTCCTGTCAGACTTACCCCTAGTCTTCAATCTTTTATGAAGTCTCTCAAAACCCATCTTTTCAGGAATGGCTTATGGCCTCCAAGAGTAACTTCTATCTCTCAAACCTTCCTCTCGCTCTTTCCTATAGGACCACACTCCACTCTGACCTCCAGTTCTGCAGCTTTCCCACCATGTCTATTTTCTGTCTTTCTCAATACCCTTCCTATTGTGTTTTTATACCCCACCTCCTCTAGACTGTAAGCTCGTGTGAGCAGAGTCCTCAACTACCTATTGTTCCTGTTCCATTTTTTTTATTGTCTCTTTTGGTAAATTTCCCTTTTATTGTAAAGCGCTGCGGAATAAGCTGGCGCTATATAAATACCAATAATAATAATAATCTTTGGATTGCTGATGTACAGTGTACGTGATTGGCCATCAAGTGTATAACAGGCCACAAAGTACAATGAACATAATTGGAAACAGAGAGGATAATATTTACTCATTAACAGATAAACTAGTAACCAAGAAAGCAGAGGCCATAATAGTGTTAATAAAGGGGGGAAATATGTAGTGAAAAGCCTACATTTCCCCTGTGCACTTTACCCTAATTAACGAAGGGCTACTGGATGCCCAAAATCTAGGTCCTGATGAGAACCTACTATCTCGTATTTGGCGAGAGGGTATCCAAATCCTCCTTGGTAGATATAGTGTCTAATTCCAACAATTACAACAGAATCCGTAGGATCCAACTGGAGAATCTAATAAGATTTTCCAAAAGTGTATTAATTCTACATTGTGATTGGTTAATAGGTCAAAAATGCTGCATTTTCTAAAAAGGATATTATTTTTATCTTTAATCACATGTTTATATTTATAGTTTCTATTTGTGTTATTTTTTTAAATTAAACATTTGAGTTTTATTGTTTCCATTACATTGTTAAATTGCTAACGTTGACACTGGAAATACTTAACTACTCTGAATATCATCCCCTCTTTTGCCATCACATCGACAGTGCAGATGACTGATTTTCTTCCTTAAAATAAGATCACATTGGAATGGAACTTTTATTCTTCTCAATAAAGCCTTGCATTGATAATGTCTAGACACCCAATAAACATAATAATGCATTCTCAATATTTATTCAAGAATGCACTAATTCTAAAATAATTTAAAAGAACTTGCCATGTTTAGTGCTGGTTAAACAAACGTATAATATTTGCAAGCGTTTATGAATCTTTCTTTGTAATGTTTTTGTATGTTTAAGTGATTTATTTTACAGTTGTTCTTTCTTCTACGCACTATAATTACATTATTTGGTTAGGTCAAAATCCTCTACTTGCAAAAAGTGCATGAAACTGGAATTTCACCATATTTATCAAAGTAATACTCCCCACTGTTTTCAAGAATTAGATTGGAATCTCTTAAAAGAACAAGAGAAAGGGGTTTGACAAGACATTATAAAGGAGGATTGCCGAAATTCTGCTATTGTACCAAAGGGACAGTGGGAGACAATAGGTCCTTTTACAAAGAGCAATGCAAATGCTAATTGATGCAATTTGCACTGATGTTGTGAATCTATACAATGTGCCATTTAAAAATTTAAAAACCAAGAAGATCAATTCCAATGAAGTATCCTGTTGCTTGTTTTTTCAAGGTATTATAGGCTGATTCATAAGCTAAACACTCTACAGGGGGTCGACATGGCTATCTATCAGGAATTTTTTGCTGCCTGCACAGGAAACTAACTTAATGTGGACTGACCATAAAATGTCCCAATGCAAAAAAAAATAAAAAATCTCAAATAAGCTAAACCTTGTTTCACACTAGACTCAATGACCTAGTCTGTCTCCCACTCCCACACAGGCACAGCAATAATGAAACATACAGTATTACTGATAATCTATCTCCCTCAATAGCTGTCTGTAGGAATCCTGCTTGGAAGTATAGATTGTTTTGCTGCTCTGCCTTTTTTCCATCTATTGGTCTATGAGTAAAATACAAATGTACTGGCAGAGGCGTAACTAGAAAACCGGGGGGCCCCGGTGCGAAAATTGCACCCCATACGTCTCCACCCCCATACTTCCCCGCCCCCCCACACATGCAGACAAACAGATACACATGCAGACATACATGTATACACACACATTCATACACACACACAGACATGTAGAGACAAAAACACATAAAGACATACACACACACTCACAGACATATACACACATACACTCACAGACACATATGCACACAGACATACACATACAATCATATACACACACTCACAGACACATATGCACACAGACATGCACACAAACATTCAGACACACACATACACTTACAAACAGACACGCACACTAACAAACACACACTCACAGGCACACATACACACATACACTCACAGATACACACATAAACTCACAGACACACACGCACATTCACTCACAGACACACACACATTCAGACACACACATACACTCAGACACACACACACATACACTCACAGACACACACAAATTATTAATATATATTTTTTTAATTTAAAAATTTCCACCCAGCCTCCCTACCTGGAGAGCTGGTGTGGATCTGTCCCTGGGGTCCAGTGGGGCTTTATTGCGGCGGGCGGCTGTGCCACGGCAGAGATGGCAAGGGAGCTGTGTTCTCCCTGCTATGCTCCCTCATGCCACATGAGCTTTCTACTGATGCCGGGAGCCGTAATATGACATCATATTCCAGCTCACGACGTGTGACGGAGCAGAGCAGGGAGAACACAGCTCCCTTGCCGTCTCTGCCGAGACACAGCTGCCCGCCGGGGAGGTTCGATTAGGCAGCCAGCAGGCCACCTCTTGGGCCCCTTCATGACAGGGGTAACATGGGGGGCGGCATCCCGGTCTGACAGGAAGTGCTCTCTTAGTAAGCACTTCCTGACAGACCACTCAGCCACGCTACACACAGGCAGGAGGGAAGCAGCACAGCTCTCTCCTCCTTCCAGACACCAATGGACCTGGGTCGGTGTGGCTGTGCACCAGCCCAGAAGGTATCCAGGCTGCCCACGGTCGCAGGGGTCGTGGCTGCGGCTGGGCCCCCTGGAGTGAGGGGCCCGGTCTCAGCTGCGACCCCTGCGACTGTGGTAGGTATGCCACTCTATACTGGCTGTTTCCTAACTATCAATTTGCTTTTGTTTTCCTCCTCTTGTTTGGAAAGGAGACACAGTCTACATGATTGGGCACACCTCTTGTCCATCATGTCAAACTAAACTGCTTATTTATGCCCACCAAATAAAAAAACAAATACAGTCTCTTCTTCATTACATTTTTCTTTTTTTCTGGTGTCAGGAGCGGTACCAAATCATAAAAAAAAACAAAAAAAAACATGTTTGTGAGTCACTTGTTCAAGGATCTGCCATGTTCAAAAATCAGAATTCTGGCCAGCCACCCTATTGCCCTGAGTTAGAATTGTTTTTATTAATGGTATTTATATAGCACAAACCTATTCTGCACCACTTTACATATTATAAAAGGGGGACAATAAATGAGACAATGACAAAATGTTACAGGAACGACAGATTGATGTGGACCATGCTCAAATGAATTTACAGTGTAGAGGAGGTCTGGTATAAAAACTCAATAGGAAGGGCATCAAGGGGGACAGCAAACATACACAGTGGGAAAGGAGCAGAACTGGAGGTGAGAATGGAGTTTGGCCCTTTAGGAGAGAGCAAGAGACTGAATTGTGAAATAGAAGCTATTCTATGAGGCCATAAGCTTTTCTGAAAAGATGGGTTATGAGGGACTTTTTAAATGATTGGAGGCTAGGGGAGAGTCTGATGGGGGTAGACAGGTTGCTTCAATGGAAAGGAGCTGTCTGCGAGAAGTTACTTACTCCCAGCGCTGATGTACTTATAGAGTGCCCGGTCGCACTCTTAAAGCGCACATTGCAGACTGGGCCCCCTTACAATCCATGTCCATCGGGTGGCCCTGACAGCATGGGCCACCCGATGGACCCCTCCATATGCAGCAGGCCTGGTACCCGGTCGCAGCGGTCCGCAGGGCATCCGGGCCCCCTGGAGTGCCGGGCCCGGTCGCAGCTGCGACCCCTGCAACCACGGTATGTACGCCACTGACTAGAGTTGTTTAGAGCTTTATAGGTAAAAGTCAGTATTGTGAATTGGCAACTATAGGATACAGGAAGCCATTGTAAGTATCGACAAAGGGGCGAGGTGTCTGAAGAGCAACAAGAGAGAAAGATCAGCCTTGCGGCAGCATTTATTACAAATTGTAGCAGGGTAGTACGGCTTCTGTGGAGACCAATTTGGAGAGAACTACAGAAATAAATATGAGACATTATTAGAGCATGACAAGCTCTTTGGCAGCATCTTGCATAAGAAAAGGGTGGACGTTTGCAATGTTTTTGAAGTGCAATCAACAGATTTAGCAACAGACTGGACAAGAGGCGGAAAGGTGAGGCCAGAATGAAAGAACAGAATTGCAGTTCAGAACTAAAACAAATTATCTATAATACTATATATATATAATACTTACGTTCCTAATAATATGATGTCAAATTAAAAGTTGACCTTTTGTGTTTATTCCAAAACCATATAAAAACAAAAGTTCACTGTTGGATACATTAACATCAAACAGTAAATAGGAAGCCTCTGTTTTAGATAAGAAACCACATCAGTTAACAGCAGGACACATAGGTAAGCATCTCCATAATGACTTGAGGCATCCACTATGGATTAGGAGCAATTGTGTTTTACTCAGCAGGATCACCTAAAGGAACAAATATTTTCCTTATTTCTGATTAATGAGCCTTTAAAATAGTTACAATCGAGCAAATGCCTGTGAGACAGAGTGCTCTCTTTGTAAATATAAATGTTGTTTTTTCCTTTATGCTAATGCATTGTTTTTATGGAAAGGACGCATGTTAAGGAAATACATAAAAATAAATATAATCACATACTGTCTCCCCATGTTATCTGTATCACATGGTTATGGGGGTTGGAGGTATCTTCAGGAGAAGCAAACATCTATTTGATATACAAATGAATTAAAAAGTAAAAATGTAAATAATAAAAAAATTTCTACGGTCAAAAAGAACTACCCAAATGCTATTTTATTTTAGTATGCTAACAGGGCAGAAACGTTTTTGTGTCTAAATGCTGAATGATACGTTCTAGAATTAAAGGAGCACTATAGTGCTAGGAAAACAAACCCGTTTTCCTGACACTTTAGGGTTAATAGGTGTGTGTCCTCCCTCGGTTAAAACCCCTTCAGCCACTTACTTAATCCAGCACCTGGCTCCCTTGGCGCTGGTGACATCTCCTCCCCTGCCCACCCGAGTGTAGCCGAAAGCGCATGCGCGGCCAGAGCCGCGCATGCATTCAAACCGCCCATAGGAAAGCATCACTCTGCGTGAGTTCCATGCGATTTTCATTGAGCTGAAGTGGTCTGGGTGCCTATAGTGGTCCTTTAAGGCTCCTTGAGATTGGACAGAGAACGTTCATATTTGCTTCTTGTTTTTCATCTAACAAATGATGCTCTTAAAGAAACAGTTTATGCATTATAAGGCACTATATCAACTTTATCTTAATATAGTGCAAGGTGGCCCTTTTTTAATCCATTGCGATCTCAGCTCCCCCCTGCGGCATCCGGCTTCTAGAATCCGGCTTTGGAATGCCGACAGGCAGGGGCACTGCTGATTGGCTGAGAGCAGTCAACTGATGCTCTCAGCCAATCAGTGACTCCCCTTAGGTAAGTTTCTTTCCAAGCCAGTTTTGTGAATGGGGAGTAACTGATTAGCTGAGAGCAGAGGCTGACCCCGTGCCCAGCGGCACTCTGAAGCTGGATTTCAGAAGCCAGATACCGCCAGGGGAAGCTGAGATCAGCTCTAGAGTCGTTAAACGTTAGGTTTAAGCCACTTGAAATGGTTTAACCCTTGAAGGTAAGAATGTGCCTCCTTGCATCATTTATTTAGATTAAGTTGTTTTGGTGCCTGGAGTGTTCCTTTAAAAAAAAAAAAAAAAATCAGTTTGTTACTGCTAAAGAACTGTTCCTAAATTAGGGCTAAGCATTTAAGAATTATAAAAAAAAAAGCTAATCTTTTCAATGATAACACAATATCTCTTCTAATATGAGTATGCATTGCACAGTTCCAATAACTGTAACCATTTTAGCAAGAAGAAATGCAAGGATGCAGTACCGATCTATTCTTCACTACAAGATATACAAGGAATTTTTTTGGATTTCTTTATTGATATTTGTGCTTATTTAGTTGCTATTATTAAAACTTAAAGACCGAAGTAAAAAATGTTAGGGCAGTTATGTAAGGCTATTACTTAGCTGTGGGCAGTTTTCAGGGCATCTCTTTGAGGTGCGTTCCCACGTTGTTATGGGAACTCCACCTGTCATAAACGTACCTTTTTCTGCGCTACTCAGATCGCGTCACGCACCTCTCCCGATCCTTTCTGAACACGATCTTGGACTCAGTGGGTGCACACCATGTCCTCATTTCTTTGGCAGCGGCCTGATCTAAAACTATTACAGACGCAAGCCACTGCACGCCAAAGTATTTTAAGGTTCTCCCTTGGTTTTGATGAGGAACGTGCGTATGAACACACACACACACATTCCACATGACCTACAGTGACCAATTACAGATGTTCTTAGGGTATTTAAACATATTTTTACATTTTCTCAGTGCCCTGTTGTTGTTTTTATTTTGGCTATCCGGAAGAGCATGTATTCTATTGATTCCTTTGTATTTTGACCATGGCTTGTTATCTGACTAATCTGACTACTGTATCCCTTGAACTTTGGTTTGTCTAACTGTTTACATAAATTCTGCTTTTTTGACCTCAGCCTGTCCTGTACTATGCTTTATTGACATTAAATCTGCCCATTCTAAGATCCAGTAATACATTTTAGGGTTGCTTTGTTTTTTTATTTGTTACTTAAGTTCTGCGTATTGGGCATTAACATTATTTTGACATTGATGTCTGCAGAACTCAACTTCTATAGGATAGCATTTGAATCTAGTTAGCTTGTCAAATATTTCCAATACTTTTGAAGGAATATATTCACACTAGTGTCAAATTCATGACAATGACATAGTTACAGTGTCCATCAAGTTCCGCCTTTCTCACATTTGTCTTTGTTGATCCAAAAGAAGGCAAAAAAAAAACAGAATAAAGCACTTCCAATTTTGCAACAAGCCAGGAAAAAAAATCCTTCTTGGCACACCAAGCTGACCTGACACCTCCAAAAATGTTCCAGAACTGCTGAACACTGCTGGAGAAAGTCTCACTCTGCGCTCCTATAGTCTGACTCTTTCCTCTTAATGAAAACTACTTCAATACACTCATAACCACACTCTCCTTCTCTTGCTCTGCCTCTCACTAAAGTTTTTAATCTCTCTCCTCTGGCACATTTCCTCTACCCTTCAAACATGCGACCCTAACCCCGATTCTGAAAAAAACCAACCTTGACCCTAATTCCCCCTTCAAATACCTCCCTATCTTGCTACTGCCGTTTGCCTCCAAGATCCTCGAGAGAGTCGTGTATGTGAGATTGCCAGACTTCCTTTAATCCAACTCTCTGCTTGACCCCCTTCAATCTGAATTCCGCGCTCGTCACTCTGTTGAAACAGCTTTGACCAAAGTATGCAATGATCTTATCACTGCAAAATCCCATTGCCACTACTCTATCCTAATTATCCTTGACCTTTCTGCTGCTTTTGACATCATCAACAACTTCTTATCATTCTCCATAATCTTGGTCTACGAGATACCACTCTCTCCCAGCGCTATTTCAGTGTTCCTTTCTCTGGCTCTGCCTCTTCTCCCCAAACCCTCTCTGTTGGTGTATGACAATGACATAGTTACTATGTCATTGTCCCCTATCTACACTACCTCCCTTGGTAAACTCATTAGCTCCTTCGGCTTCCAGTATTATTTCTATGCGGATGACACGCAAATTTATCTGTCCACCCCTCTTGATTCGTATCTCTGACTGCCTCACAGCTATTTCCAACCGGATAGCTGCTCATTTCCTTAAACTAAACCTGTCCAAAACAGAACTGGTTTTCCCTCCCTCAAGTGTTGCTATTCCCTTGTCTTTTTCCCTCCAAGTCAATGGCGCTAACATCCGCTCTACTTCTCAGGCTCGCTGCTTAGGTGTTCTCTTTGACTCAGACCTCTCCTTTACGTATCATGCCCAATCAATCACCAATTCCTGCCACTTCCATCACAAAAACATTGCACGCATCCAACCATATTTAATGCATGATACAGCAAGGGTGCTTGTCCATGCCGCTGTTCTCTCTCGCCTTGACTACTGTAATCCGCTTCTCAGTGGTCTTACATGTTCTCAACTTGCCCCGTTTCAGTCTATAATGAATAGTCTATAATGAATATGGCGTGAGGCTCATCTTCCTGTCCACCCGCACCTCCCACGTATCACCTTTTGTCAGTCCCTACATTTGCTTCCCATAAGATTTCGGACTCAATTTAAGATCCTGACACTTGCTTACAAATCTCTATACAATGCTGCTCTGACCTACCTATCGTTACCCTGCTGATGCTCCCTTTAAAGACTTCTCTAAGGCTGCACCGTTCCTATGGAATGCCCTTTCCCTCTCTGTTAGACTTTTACCCAATCTCCACTCCTTCAAAAAAACTTTGAAAACTTACTTCTATAGGAAAGCATATCAATTAAACTGTAAACAGCTTTTCCTCCCTGTACCCTGATTCCTCTCCTGCAACTGTCATCAAAACAAAACACTAAGCCCTCAATGGATACTATCCTAGCAACCTACCTTTCTACCACACCCTTACCTTTTGTGTCACTATACCCCACTCCCTCTAGCATGTAAGCTAATTGAGCAGGGCCCTCAATCCCTCTGTTCCTGTGTGTCCAATTTGTCTGGTAACAAATACGTGTCTGTTAGTCCACCCATTGTATAGCACTACGGAATTTGTTGGCACTTTATAAATAATAATAATAACCTACCCAAAGTGTTGTAAGAAAGGACAACTGGTGAACCAGCGTCAGGGTCATGGGCACCAAATGCTCACTTATGCAATTGGGAAGCAAAGGCTAGCCTGTCTGGTCCAATCACATTGAACAGCTACTGTAGCTCACATTGCTGAAAAACGTAAAGCTATCTATGATAGAAAGGTGCTTCCTGCATATTGGGCTGTGTAGCTGCAGACTGGTCAGAGTGCCCATGATGACTGCTGTCCACCTCCAAAAGAACCTTCAATGGAGACATCAGAATTGGATATAGAAGCAATGGAATAAGTTACCTCGTCTGATGAATCACATTTCTTTTAGATCAGGAGGATGGCCGAGTGTGTGCATCCTTTACCTGGGAAAGAGATGGCAGCAGGACGCACTATAAGAAGAAGGCAGTCCAGCGGATGCAGTGTTACGTTCTGTGCAATCTTCTGCTAGGAAACCTTACTTTGACACGTGCCACTTACCTAGAAATTGTTGAGTACACACTAGAGTTGAGCGAACCCGGACTGTAAAGTTCGGGTTTGTACCGAACTTTACGTTTTTTGGACCCCGGACCCGAACACAGACATATCACTGTATGTTCGGGTTGGAGTTCGGTGTTCAGCGATTTAATGGCGCGTTTTGAAAGGCTGCAGTGCAACCAATCAAAAAGCGTTTGACTCGTGTGCCATTAGAAGCCATCACAGCAATGCCTACTAATGCAGCATGTGACCCAGCTTCTATATATAAGCTGGAGTCGCGTAGCGCCACACGCACATGAGGTCTTATTAGTGTAGGTAGAAGATGCTGCAGCTGTGAGGGACAGCTTAGGAAAGAATTCTGCAAACTAGTACATTAATGGGGTGCACTTCATATCTAAGAGTCAAATAGAAGCGTCAAATACTGCTGTCACATTGCAGTTTTAAAACGTAAACAATTTTGGGTGCTAAAAAGTACATTAGTGGGGTGCTCTTCATATCTGAGAGTCAAATAGAAGCGTCAAATAGTGCGTTTACAGCACAGTTGTAAACATTCTAATTGTTTTGGTGCTAAACTGCTAAATAGTCAATTTTAGGCTTGCTCTTCATATCTGAGAGTCAAATAGAATTGTCAAATAGTACGGTTGCAGCGCAATTGTAAGCATTCATACATTCTGGGTGCTAAACTGCTAAATAGTACATTTGGTGCCTGCACTTCATATCTGAGAGTCAAATAGAAGCGTCAAATACTGCGGTTACAGCGAAATTGTAAACATTCTTATTTTCTGGGTGCTAAACTGCTAAATAGTACATTAGGTGCCTGCACTTCTTATCTGAGAGTCAAATAGAAGGGTCAAATAATGCGGTTACAGCGCAATTGTAAACATTCTTATTTTCTGGGTGCTAATCTGCTAAATAGCACATTAGTGGGGTGCACTTCATATCTGAGAGTCAAATAGAAGCGTCAAATAGTGCGGTTACAGCGCAGTTGTAAACATTCTAATTGTTTTGCTGCTAAACTGCTAAATAGTACATTAGTGGGGTGCACCTCATATCTGAGAGTCAAATAGAACCGTCAAATAGTGCTGTGACATAGCAGTTTAAACATTCACATTTTTTGGCTGCTAAATACTACATTTGCGGCCTGCGGTGCATTTCTTGCAGTCCAATAAACTAAAAAATAATGTAAAAAATTGTTGACTGTTTGCGGTTACTTTGTCGTCTGACATAAACCATCTGTTAGTTTGGTCGGTGAACGCAAATAATGAGGAGAGCGTCAAATAAGGGACGTGGCCCTGGTCGTGGTGCTGCTGGTGTTGGTGGAGCTCCTGTTGCAAGGAGTGGACGTGGTCGATTTTTGCCAGCTACACGCACAAGTAAAACACCTTTCTCAGGTGCGAGTAGGCGACAGAACCTTTAGCGTTATTTGGTAGGCCCGAATGCCGCTCTATGAATGGTGAGGCCAGAACAAGTACAGGCAATAGTAGATTGGATGGCTGACAGTGACTCCAGTTCCTGCACATTGTCTCCCACCCGGTCCCCTGCTGAAAGCTCAGAGTTGGCACCTACAGCCCATGGCCATCTGTCTTTCACCTCACCCCCTTGCAAATCAGCAAAGCATTCTGAGCCACAAGTCATGCAGCAGTCTCTTATGCTTTTTGATGACTCTGCTGGCGGAGTTTCCATGGGCTATCCACCTAGCCCTGCCCCAGAAGTGGAAGAGATTGAGTGCACTGATGCACAACCCCTTATGTGTCAGGATGTGAACATGCAAGGACCACCGCAGCATGTCTCTGATGATGACGAAACACAGGTGCCAACTACTGAGGCTTTCTGCAGTGTGCAGACCGGCAAGGAGGGCAAGGTTGAGGAGTGGGTGGAAGATGATGTGGAGGATGATGAGGTCCTAGACCCCACATGGAATGAAGGTCATGCGAGTGACGTGTCCAGTTTGGAGGAAGAGGCGGTGGTCCCACAGAGGCACCAGCACAGCATAAGAGAGAGCAGGGTGCAAAAGCGGAGCAGCCGTACCTTAGACGGTACGCCTGCTACTGCCCACCGCACCCAGGGACCGAGCACACCAAAGCCAGCTCCAAGGAGTCCCTGGCGTAGCAGTTCTTCAGACAATGTGCTGATGACAAGACACGAGTGGTTTGCACGCTGTGCAATCAGAGCCTGAAGCGAGGCATAAACGTGTTAAACCTGAGCACAACCTGCATGACCAGGCATCTACATGCAAAGTATGAGCTGCACTGGAGTAAGCACCTCAAAAACCAAGAAAGGTCTCAGGCTCCTCCTGCTTCCTCTTCTGCTGCTGTCTCGGCCTCTTCCTCCACCTCTGGAGTCCCAGTGGCACCTTCCACCCCGCAAACAGAAGATGTGGCAGCAACGCCACCACGTCCGCCACCGTCCCCAAGCATCTCCACACTGTCCCATGGAAGCGTTCAGCTGTCCATCTCCCAAACACTGGAGAGAAAGAGGAAGTACGCCCCTACCCACCCGCGATCCCTGGCCTTGAATGGGCCTTTGAAATGCTGTCATTCCGTCTGGTGGAGACGGACAGTTTTAAAAACCTGATGGTGGCTGCCCCACAGTACGTGGTTCCCAGCCACCACTACTTTTCCAGGCGAACCCTCCCTTCCCTTCCCTGCACAACCAATTGGCGGACAAAATCAGGTGTGCACTGCACATCGCCATCTGTGGCAAGGTCCACATAACCACAGATGCGTGGACCAGTAAGCACGGGCAGGGACGCTATATCTCCCTAACTGCACACTGGGCAAATGTAGTGGCGGCTGGGCCTGAGGCGGATAGCAGTTTGGCCCATGTACTTCCACCACCGAGGATTGCAGGGCATTTCTCTTTGCCTCCTGTTACCTCCTCCTCCTACTCCGCTTCCTCCTCCTCTACCACCACCTCATCTGGGCAGCGTAACACCTTCACCACCAACTTCAGCACAGCCAGGGGGAAACGACAGCAGGCTGTTTTAAAACTCATATGTCTGGGGGGAAAAAACTCACACCGCGCAGGAGCTGTGGATGGGCATGGAACAACAGACCGATGAGTGGTTGTTGCCACTGAGCCTCAAGCCCAGCCTGGTGGTGTGCGATGATGGGCGAAATCTCGTTGCAGCTCTGGGCCTAGCCGGTTTGACGCACATCCCTTGCCTGGCCGTTCTCAGCCTTACTATCCCGCTTCTATGTCTCCTTGAAAAAACGCTTCGGGCGATGATGGAAGAGGATGTGGCACAGGAGGAAGAGGAGGAGGAGGAAGAGGGGTCATTTTCACGGTTATCAGGCCAGTCATTCACAAGTGGCTTGGAGGGTGGGTTCCTGCACCAGCATAGGCCAGGTACACAATTGTCCAGCCAGGGCACAGTTCTGGAGGATGAGGAGGAGGATGATGAGGATGAGGAGGAGGATGATGAGGATGAGGAGGAGGAGGAACCGTGTTCATCACTGGAGCGTGGCTGGGGGATACGGAGGACATAGATGATACACCTCCCACAGAGGACGGTTTGACCTTTCCTCTGGGCAGCCTGGCACACATGAGCGACTACATGCTGCAGTGCCTGCGCAACGACTGCCGAGTTGCCCACATTCTAACTTGTGCTGATTACTGGGTGGCCACCCTGCTGGATCCCAATTACAAGGACAACGTGCCATCCTTAATTCCCTCACTGGAGCGTGATCGGAAGATGCGCAACTACAAGCGCACGCTGGTAGACGCACTGCTGAGGGCATTCCCAACTGACACCGGGGGCTCAGTGGAAGCACAAGGCGAAGACAGAGGAGGAGGAAGAGGTCGCCAATGCAGCTGGGGCACCGCCAGCACCTCAGAAGGCCTTAGCATGGCCAAAATGTGGAAAAGCTTTGTCAGCATGCCACAACATCCAGCACCACCATCTGATATGGAACACCTTAGCAGGAGGCAGCATTTCAGCAACATGGTGGAACAGTACGTGTGCACACGCCTACATGTACTTACTGATGGGTCTGCCCCATTCAACTTCTGGGTCTCCAAATTGGGCACATGGCCTGAGCTTGCCCTTTATGCCTTGGAGGTGCTGGCCTGCCCTGCAGCCAGTGTATTGTCGGAACGTGTGTTTAGCATGGCAGGGGGCGTTATCACAGACAAGCGCAGCATGCTGTCCACAGCCAACGTGGACAATCTCACATTTATTAAAATGAACCAGGCATGGATCCCACCAGACTTGTCTGTACCTTGTGCAGAATAGACATTTATACCAGCCTCACCAAGCCATTGTTATACTCAAGTGCACATATTCTTTGTTTTCTTTTTTTATATGTCCCAATATTTGGGGGGTACCCCAATTAAAAAAAAAACAAAAAAAAGTGTTGACTACCTCTTCCTCCTCCACCGCCGCTTCCACCAACACCGCCATGGTCACTGCCTCCTCAACCTATGGGTAACTTAGTATAAACTATGTAAACAATAGCAGAGGCTTGTGAAGGCCGCAAATGTTTCTTTTTTTTATATGCCCCAATTTAAAAAAAAGGTATTTTATGTTATTTAAAGTGATTTCCCTATCAACATTTGTTTACAGGGCACTTGTCCTACTCTTGCCCCATTTTACTTCCTTTTTGTAGCCCTCCAGCCCTTTCCAGGACTTTTTTAGTGGCATTTTTGTGGCCAAAAGTTCAGGTCCCCATTGACTTAAATGGGGTTAGGGGTCAAGTTCGGGGTCAAGTTTGAGCCCAAACCCGGACTTTTTTTCAAAGTTCGGCCGAACCCGCCGGACCCGAACATCCAGGTTCGCTCAACTCTAATTAGAAGCCCAGAAAATATGAAATTGTATAATATTAAAAAATATTATGTTTTTTAATTGTAATATTTTTTTTATGTGTAACTTAATGTTCTGTGTATTTTTCAGGTTTTTCCTGTATATAAATGAGAACAATAAGATAATGTGCTACGTATGTATACTAAAAAAAATTACAAATTACCCCTTGAAAGTATATAGCAGTTTCTGACATTCATGATTTGGTTGTTTGTTGACTGCACATCAATGTATAGAGAAAAAAACTTGTTTGAAATTTCAAGGCTAAAGATGGTATATGCAATTTTTAAAATATTAAGCCCGTGACTGCTTGAGAAAATTATTTGATGACAGATAGACCCCAGAATGTACTTGGAAGCTAGCATAAGCCAAACATACATTTTCTGTTTAAATACCTTACTTTTATTTATTTAATTTCTAGAATATATAGCTAAATATATTATTGCAACTTTACTGCAAAAACATTTTCTTTTCAGAGGCATCAGTTTTTATAGTTCAACTACTTATAAGTTTGTGTCTCATGTTGATTTTTCTTTCTCGGATTATGCTTTTTTTGTAGTGCATATGCTGTTATTGAATGAACCCAGCAGCCTAGTGTTTAGGTCTCACCTGCCTCTGTCCTTAGAATCTCTACTTTCTATACAAATCAATTTTAATGGGTCACTAGAGTTTCCAGACACTATAATTATAGTATTGCATGTCATGTACTTTATACTTATTGAGGTAGACTGCTGTCTCAGGGCAATGTTAATGGTAAAATAAAATATATTGCAGATTATCATTAAACAAAAGCTATTGAAAAGTGTGTAAAAAGATGGTAGAGCCTTGGAAATTAAGCTTTGTGTAGTTTTAGCGAGAGTAATAAAGTGTTCCAAGATAAGTAGGGGACACAGACAAAGTAATTTCATCTTCTTCTGTCCACTCACTATTTTTCAAAGGTGTGAACATTTGAAAAGGGAGAGTAAATTGCCAAAGGCATTTAACTTTCATTTTTATTTCATTACATATTGAAATGAAGTTTGCAAAAATAACTGATCATATTTTTATTATATCAGTGCATAGGGGCAGATGACAATCCGTTATATACTAATAGTAGAGTTGTATATATTTGCTACTTTTATTATTTTAAAAAGAAGTGTAATTTGTAATTAAATCATGTAGCAATATATTTATTATTCCCTGGCTTAATCTATACTTACATTAATGTAAATTATGCTACATATCTATCTGTCCACATATTCAGTATGGATAAATATTACCTGTTGGACATTTGACAGATTTGTTTGTACTGCATATAATTTTTTCTATGCGTGTTTAGAGAAAGTCTGAAATGCAGTACATAAAATATGTTAAATAATAAAGGACTGTTCCATACCCATAAAGTTGAGGAGTATTCCATTAGAACGGTTAATCAAACAGCCCGGGAGGGTTCTTCCTGCTTCCGTTAGCTCCCCTGAGCTAATGATGTGGTAGGTATGGTCTAGTTGAGTGGGGCTCACTCCACCCACATACCTCTTCTCAAACCTCAAATCAGGGTAGCGTTCTTTTTGGACGCTGTACAATGTGTGAGAGTGCACACAAGCAGACGCATAAGCACTGTGCATAGTTTCAGATGCTTTTTCAATGACAAGCCTCAAGGAGACGGCTTGCAAAAGCTATAGTTCATAAGAACTGCAGCTTTTTCAAGCTCTGTTAAGACATACCTACAATGATTTCTTCATACATTGCACATGGATGTGGTTATTATTTTTCACTTTATGTATATGGTCATTGTGATTGATATGTTGATATTTGCACCTTATGACCAATACACAGTTTGCACTGTATATATAATGTGCCCACATTTGCATTATTATGCACATGGTCAATATGATCACATCTTGCACTTTACGCACATGGTATGTGCTCACATCTTGCACTTTATGCACATGGTATGTGCTCACATCTGGCACTTTACGCACACGGTATGTGCTAACATCTTGCACTTCATACACATGGTATGTGCTCATGGCTTGCACTTTACACACATGGTATGTGCTCATGGCTTGCACTTTACACAATGGTATGTGCTAACATCTTGCACTTTACATACATGGTATGTGCTAACATCTTGCACTTTACACGCATGGTATGTGCTCACATCTTGCACTTTACACACATGGTATGTGCTCACATCTTGTACTTTGAACATATGGTATGTGCTCACATCTTGCACTTTACACACATGGTATGTGCTCACATCTTGCACTTTACACACATGGTATGTGCTCACGTCTTGCACTTTACACCCATGGTATGTGCTCACATTTTGTACTTTGCACATATGGTATGTGCTCACATCTCGCACTTTACACACATGGTATGTGCTTACATCTTGCACTTTACACACATGGCATGTGCTCACATCTTGCACTTTGTGTTTATATTTTGCACTATATGCACGTGGTTTAAGTGCTTACATCTTGCACTTAATTCGTATGGCCTATAAGCTCACAATTAGTACTTTACGTTATTGGCAATGTGTTTGCAGCTTGTATTTTGTGTGTATGATGGATGTGATTAGTTGAATTGCATTATTCACTTATTCTCACATTGTTGAGATTATGTTCAAAGTGCTAGATTGTGCTAACCTTATTTGTAGTTTGCTACATTGTATTTGCACAAGGTATGGTATATTGGATATATAGTTTTAGTTTTGATTAGGGGTATTAGGGGTCTATAGGCTATAGAGTTGGGCTATATAATATTGGTGGCACTGTTGTGTAATATCCTTATGTATTATTAGGCTGTTAAAGTTTTTTTTAATGATGGAGGGATTACATATCTTAGGTATTAGATGTATTAGGCATTATGTAAGTATTGCAAAAGTTTACACTAAACGTACTGTGACGGACCACCGTCACTGAGTAACTTACCCGCGGCTTATTTGTGTGTTTTGTCTGTGTTTCCCATTGCATTTCGCATTGTGACCTGTTCCCCCGTTCGGGAGTGTTCATCCGAAAGAAACTCGTTCGTCTCCCGAATAGGGACCACCCCGATTTACCATTTAGAACACACATAAGAACGTTCTGAAACCGCAAGGGAAATCATAAACGAGTGCTCCCCTGTGTGGCCCCTGGTTCGTATAGTCGAACGCCAGTCAGGGGAAGTATTCATATCCCGAATTGGCGTGCCCGCACTATTTCAGGTCTTCGTGCCAGGGATCACCCTACCTGCTCCTAATGGAGCTATAATCACTGCTTACCCTACCCGGGAGCTGCGAGGTCAGGCTCGGATCTGCCCAAAAAGTGCTCTCTTCAGTGCTACCTAACCATTGCCCTGATAAGTCGGCTCGAGGTAAGTGCTGATTGGTCGCTGCAGGGCGCAGGTGACCAGTAGTAGAAGGAGCGCCCATTCAAACTGGGTTTCGCACCCTTTTTAATTATTGGATAGCGAAACACCTCTCCTCCCCGAGCGCCAATTGGTGCAAACTGGCTTTGTGCCCTTTTTTCTGATTGGGTAGCAAAACTCCTCCCCTCCCTAAGCGTTAATTGGTGCACAGGGGTTTTGCACCCTTTCTCCTGATTGGGCAGTGAAGCCCCTCTCCTCCCAGAGCACTGATTGGCCCCTCTCCTCCCAGAGCACTAGTTTTGCGCCTTTCACCTGATTGGTTGTTGCTTAGTTTATGCGCAAAGTTTGAATTGACCGGCCTAAACCAAGCAACCCCGTGGAACTAATTTCAGTGATGTACAGAGCCTCAAGCCCAAACGTTGTACAATGGTTTCTCGGGCTTTGTACATCTGATATCCCTGCTATTTGCAGGGATCCTAGTTGGGACCCAGGGCTATCTAGTGATATATGTTTTACATGTGTGACCCCTTCCCTTCCCGGGGCATGGAGAGCCATAATCCCCCCACCCCGCATGTAATATGTTTAATGTATGCAACTGTTGTCCTGTTGGTATCTCCCATAGCGGGAGATGGCTATCTGTAACCCCTCCACTCCTCTTGCCTGGACTAAGGGAAGTGTACTGAAAGAATGGAAACCCCCTGTGGGGGTCTGTATATAAAATGAGGCTGTACCAATAAAGCATGGTCAGAGTTATCCACCAGAACTGTGTGTCGTCCAGTTACTGGGGGAGGAGAAAAGAGTTAATTCATTTGCCAGATCGTTGCAGCTGGTGGAGCATGCAACCAGGAAAGTCCTTGTGAGGACTGGAGTTCCCAAGACTGAGTGCCGTCCAGTCCCTGGGAGCAACTAGAGCTAATTCCCCTATCGAGCCATAGCTGGAAGGGGACCCTTGGCGGAGGTACCCAGCCGTGGTACAGGGAGCTCCGTCACAAGCACATTTTGTATTTATAATATTTTTTATTTAGCGTACCTGTATTTCTGATCAGAGGCCAACAGTGTTTCATTGTCTTTGTCTGTACTATGCACAGTGATAATAAAGTTGAATCTGAATCTGAATGAATACATGTATGAAAAATGAATTCTTGTAATTATTGTGGGTCTGTCTGTCTGTCTATCTATCTATCTATCTATCTATCTATTGAGACCCCAATACATCTCTATCTATCTATCTATCTATCTATCTATCTATCTATCTATCTATCTATCCATTGAGACCCCAGTAAATCTCTGTAGGGCCATATTATCTTCCAGTACATTGCACTTAATCAATCCAATCTCTCTGCCAATTTTCCTAAACACTTATTCTGCCTAGATGTAATTTGCCCCATCCAATCACACCCTATCCAGATCACTGTAATCATCCACTCCCTTCTTGCCCATGCTAATTGCTCTATAAACCGGACCCCTATCCATGTCACCAACCCAATTACCTGCCTTTTAATCCAAGTCATCTGACCTATCCACTAGCAGCTCAACCATCTCACTGTGCTCACTCCATACCTGCCCATGTCACCAGCCTAATCTCCACAGCCTTTCTTTTCTGCCCATATACTATACCCAATTTATTCCATCTCTCCTTTACAAAATGTAATATCACTGAAAAAAAAAATTCCCCATCCATTCCATCTTTCTTTATATCATGCATTCCCTTTGGTATTACTTTTATATCACTGTTCCCATCAATTCCCTCCCTGATCATGTTCCATGCCCCCTTTCACTCCTTCTTCTAATGTTGCTGGGCCCTTATTTATACAAATTCTGCATCATATTTCATTTAGACATCACATTCTGTTTATTGAGATCTCTTACCCCCAAGAGCTCATAATAACAGTGATGTTCTGTGACCTGGCCCAGTCCTGCACTGACAGAATTAAGTCACATCATTAGAAAAATATATAGAAATATATATGTGGCTTTTAAAACACCAAACATTGCTACTTGTTGGTTGTCACTATAAAATTATGCAATTTTGTTTAAAAACGTTGCCCCAAGGGTCTTCAGAATCCTAAATAGCATCAAGCTTCCTAGTAATTGGAGTTAAAGTTTAGACTAGAGCTAGTATTCGGACTAAAACTGGTGTTGAGATTAAGATATTATACGTGCTAATTGGAGATATTTAATATATAGTAGAAGGCTTGTAATGGGGCATGTATCAAGGCAGTAGAGGTGTTTATGATGTTTGTTCTGCTCATGTCCAAACACTTTTACAATGACATTGGTTAATAGTGTTTTATGTGATACATATGGTTATATGTGATACGTAAATCCATGTAATCGATCAGTGCACTTTATAGAAAGACACAAGTTTGCACTCTAAATATAAGGATGGATGGTGGGAATGTTAACTATACATGGATAGGGGTTTAACGGCTAGAGGAGATGTGCATTGTCTAATTAATGAAATAAAAAAACAAGATAGCAATAGAGAGGAGGCAGATTGCTATCTGAAGAAGTGTTACCATCAGCTTCACGAAAACCTCACTTCATAAAACAAATGCATTGCATGGAATGTATATTTCCTTTTTTCACTTAAAGGATCACTATAGTGTCAGGAAAACAAACTCGTTTTCCTGACACTATAGAATCCTTAGGACCCCCCACCCTCAGGGGCCCCCTCCCGCTGGGCTGAAGGGGTTAAAACCCCTTCAGCGACTTACTTTAATACAGCGCCGGGCTCCCTCGGCGCTGGTGACCTCTCCTCCCCCTCCGACATCAGCTCCCGAGTGGAGCAGAATGTGCATTCAAACAGTCCATAGGAAAGCATTTCTCAATCAGGAAGACAGCCACTAGAGGTTGGATTAACCCTGCAATGTAAACATAGCAGTTTATCTGAAACTGCTATGTTTACATCTGAAGGGTTAAAACCTGAGGGACCTGTCACCCAGACCACTTCATTGAGCTGAAGTGGTCTGGGTGTCTATAGTGTCCCTTTAACCTCCCAGTATTGTATGGGAACTTCGGAGGCCTGAGGCGTAGTAGTAGGTAATGTAATGATGCCCACTCTTTTGATAATGTGCAACATACATTTCTCAGTACAGTCCTTGCCCCATTCCAATATTTCCCCTTTTGCCCAGTCAATATGAGGATTGTGTTTAATAAACCAAGGAAAGCCTAATATGCTGGGGCTAGATGGAGAAGCAATTATTTGTAATGTTATGTCTTCCTTGTGTAGAATGATCCATGTTAGTCTATTGGCTAACGATTTGGCATTTAACTTCAAGACTACATTTAATAGCGAGATGGGATGGAAGTTTGGGCAGGTGGTAGGAGGTTTACCCGGTTTAGGGAGGGTGGAGATATGCGCCATTAACATGTTGCTTGGAATCTCACCTCTAGAGAAGCAGTTGTTGAAGACATCTGCTATGTGCGGGGAAAGTGTGTCATGAAATGTGCGATAGTAGGAGTTAGAGTAACCATCTGGATCCGGTGCCTTACGGGCTGGGAGATTATTGATGGCATCCGAAATGTATTTTGTCAGCTTGCTGGAGGCATGGCAGGTCAATGGAGTTTTAAAAAAATTGTATAGCGTTTCTAGATGGGGGGAGGGTGTAGAATTTGCTGTAATATTCAGAAAATTTGTTGACAATGTCTTGGGGGTTGCCTTTAGAGGGAGAGTTAATGCGGGCAATTTTAGAATGAGATAAGTGTGCCTTCAGCTAGGAGGCCAGGTGTGTGCCCGCTCGATTACCGTAAGCAAACAATTTATGTTTGCATTTCCGAAGCAGGAACGTAGTTTTGGCTAATTCAATCTTTTCGTGTATTCTGTAGGAATCTCAGTTTGGCCTGTAAGTTCGGGGAAGTGTCGTGTTTGTTTTTGTGTGTCAGGTCAGCAGGTTTGGTGATTGTGTCTGTGTATAGCTTAGTCATTTGCTTCTTTACGAAGCTAGAGGCTTTTATAAAGTTTCCTCTTATTACAGCCGTATGGGTCTGCAAGACTGTTTCTACACTGGTTGAAGCATTTAAATATAAAGAATAATCCAGGCACTCCAGCATATTCCAAAATGTAGGCAATTTTTACTGGAACAAGGAACCAAAAGGCAACGTTTCGACCCCTTAAGGCCTTTGTCAAGCTAATGAAGCACATACCACACACACAATATGTAGGATGTATGTAACATTTCATAAGTAAAAAACATGTGAACTAATTACAATTAATTAACAACATAATTATTACATTGATAAAACATAATTATCTCTTTAATAACAATCTCAAATGCTTAGGATGTGTGGTGGTATGTGTGGTATTGTGATTTCTGGTATCCTGACCCATCGTATTTGGCTTGTGATTTTTGGTATCCTGACTAGGCTTCGTATTTGACTCGTAATTTTCTGGTATCCTGATCCGGCTTTGTACATACGCTATGTATTTCTCTATTCCTGACCTTGGCTTACCCTGACCTTGTTTCTTACTATATTAATACATTAAGTCCAGCCACTCTAAGGCACAGTATTATGTCTTTCAGATCCACCTTTTGTGGGTTTCCACTCTTCCTTTTTGTTTGGGTACAACTCCCATGACAGAAATGAATGCGAGAAATTTATCACAACTAGTGTTTATGGAGATTAGAGATGTAATCTTAATTGTCATAGTAAAATGAAATTATATCTCCATGTTTGATATTTCTGGACAATGAACTACCATAATATATGAATGCAATTTGAGGGATAATTTTAATATATGATAGAATATCTTGAGCGTATTATAAGAGGTATAGGGAAATACTAGTGCCAAGATTGACCACCCTGTTTAACTCGGCGATTGCAGGGGAGCAGTTGTCCCAAGCGATGAAGTTAGCTAATATTGTGCTGCGACCAAAGGAGCGGAAGGACCCGATCTCAGGATCCCCCCTGTCAGCTCATGCAGAGCCGGCGCTATCCAAACGCCGGCTCTGCTCTCAGCCTCCCTCCCCACCGACC
Organism: Pelobates fuscus; assembly: GCF_036172605.1. Classification (NCBI taxonomy): domain Eukaryota; kingdom Metazoa; phylum Chordata; class Amphibia; order Anura; family Pelobatidae; genus Pelobates; species Pelobates fuscus. Next base: position 127,378,350 of record NC_086319.1, on the reverse strand, counting down.
CACAGGCAGTGAGGGAGGCAGGAGAGGACCGGCGGAGCTCTTGCCAGCAGCTCCGCCGGGTTCCTCTCGCGAGATCTGAGCATTGCAACGCTCAGATCTCGCGAGAGTGAACTCTAGCCCCCAGGCTAGAGTTCACTCACCACTGGACCACCAGTGAAGGATGGCAGAACAAGGATCCCCCCTCCCAGGCATAAGGTAAGAAGGGAGGGGGGATATTAACTGATCTGCCCCCACCTCCACTGGACCACCAGGGAATGTAGCAAGGAACAAGAATCCCCCCTCCCCACATAAAGTAAGAAGGGAGGGGGGATATTGAGTAATGTACCCCCACCTCCACCCCCCACAATCACCCACACACATACAGCACCCACACACATAAAGCACCTACACACATACAGCACCTACACACATACAGCACCTACACACATACAGCACCCACAGACATACACAGCATCCACACACACATACAGCACACACACATACAGCACACACACATACAGCACCCACAGACATACAGCAACCACAAACATACACAGCACCCACACGCATACAGCACCCACAGACATACACAGCACATACACACATACAGCACCCACAGACATACACAGCACCCACAGACATACAGCACCTACACACATACAGCACCCACACATACAGCACCCTCACAAAAACACACAGCACCCTTACACACATTACACAAACAGCACCCTAACACACAGCACACAAACAGTACCCTCACAAACACAAACAGGACCCTATCAAACACACACAGCACACTACCAGTACCCTCACACACAGTACATTAACAGCACCCTCACAAGTGCACACACACACACAAACAGCACCCTCACACACAGTACATTAACAGCACCCTCACAAGCGCGCACACACAAACACCCTCACCCACATAGTACACTACCAGCACCCTCACACACACATCACACTAACAGCACACACACACACAGCACTGTATGTGTGTGTGTATATATGTGTATATGTATATATACACATATATATATATACATACATATATATACGCGGCGTGTGCTCGTGTTTTAGGGTGCACACCCTAATGCAATAGGCTGCGCACGCCTATGGATACATGGAAAACATTGGGGATGCGAAAGGAGTGAGGCAATTCAATACAATACACCACAGGGTTGACCCGTCTAACTGACGTCAACCAGACCTTATCACCCGAGTAATATACAGGGGCATCAAGTCTACGCCTATCAGCATGCTTTTTATCTAGAGACGATTTATGAGCCAGCAATTGTTGAACTTGCTCCCCGACTTTCTTTAGGTCCTCAACATGTTGATCCACAATCAGCAATCACCGTGAAGGAAACACCGCTGGAAGGACCACAGGGTGAAAACCATAGTTTAAAAAGAAAGGGCTTTGTTGAGTCGCATCAGAAATCACATCATTTAGAGTAAACTCAGCCCAAGGAAGCAAGCCAACCCAATAATATTGGTGAGCAGAGACAAAACAACGTAAATATTGTTCTACTCTCTGATTAGACATTTCTGCTGCCCCATTAGTTTGAGGATGATAAGCAAACGAGAATTTCAGTGAAATTCCCATCTGTGAACAGAATGCTCTACAGAATTTGGACACAAATTGAGAACCTCTCGAAGAGATAATTCCTAGGGGAATCCCATGTAAACGGAATACCTCTTTAGCAAAGACTTTAGCCAATTCCAGAGAGCAAGGCAACTTAGGTAACGGAATGAAGTGTGCCATTTTCGTGAATCTGTCCACTACTGTTAGAATTGCCATCATTCTCTCAGACAGGCAATTCAACTGTGAAATCCATGGCAATGCTTTCCCAAGGTTTATTGAGTATGTCGATAGGTTGCTGTAACCCACAAGGGAGAGTTTGAGACAGTTTGGTTCTGTTACATATGCAGCAAGCGGAAACATGATCCGTGATGTCTTTACGCATAGTTAACCACCAGTATTACTTCGAAATCAAATTGAAGGTTTTGCATATACTTAAGTGACCTGTGATTTTACTATCATGGAAACAAAACAATAACTCGTTCTGGTGTTCAGGCGGAACTTATATCTTGCCCTCAGGAAGATTCTTAGGAGCTAGGTTTTGTTTGGAATAAATGTCCGAAGCCAGTGGAGACTGTATATTTAGTCTAGTGTTAGCAATAATACTTTGCTGAGGAACTATATGTCATACTGGTCTCAGGACATGCAAGAGGTTCGAACTGTCTGGACAATGCATCAGCCTTGGAGTATTTTGACCAAGGTCTATTTGTCAGCACATAGTTAAACCTGGTCAAGAAAAGAGACCAATGGCCACAACGGTAACGGCAACAAGCACAAGTGCATTGGACACACTACACAACACATGAAAGTTAGCAACAGTGACATAGAAAGGAAGACACATGAGGGGAGAGGGAAGACAAACCACAGATGAGATCCACCAGCATGCCACACACCATACTTCAGACTACACACACCTTGCACTAGTAATAAATCACAACTGAAGCGATCATAATACTTCAACATTATTGATATATTACTGTTAAGCCATGAAAAACACAAATGCAACCGCGATTAACCTCACTGACTTGAAACACTACAATAAAAATTATATACCGGTCTAACTTGTAGTTTAATTACAAGCACAACTGCAAATATACACATTTGACAATGAATAATTTAAACTCATGTACAAGTTTAACAAAAAAACAAACAAAAAAACGGTAACTGATAACAGCTCAGACACAACAAAAATGATTTAAACAGGAAATGATGGTAGCTAAACTACCAAAATCACTGTTCCAACAATGTGATATGACCTTCGGCAGAAGCAATACAAAATCGTTATAGACCGACTGAATTACGCTCTGTAACATTGTTGCATGTTTGTACGAGAGACCTGAGAGTCTCCCGCATTACATACTCACCTTTCTATACTGCTGTAATCATCTTGATGACACAAATAAAGCTTTTTTGAACTATAAGTAAAAAGACCAGCGAGCTTATCTGGCAGACAGATGTTTGGCCTCTCCAATATAGGAGAGGTTCTTGTGGTCTGTAAGTATAGTCATTGGAGATGAGGTACCTTCTAAAAGATGACGTCATTTCTTTAATGCCAAAATAATAGCAAGGAGTTCCCTATATCCAATATCATACCTCCTTTTCAGTGTCAGATAGTTTTTTGGAATAAAATCCACAGGAATAGAGAGGTTGATCAGGTTTTTTACGCTGAGACAACACTGCTCCTATACCAGTCTCTGATGCATTGACTTCTAACAGAAATGAAAGACTAAGATCAGGATGGACTAGTATTGGGGTGGCAGAAAAGGACCTTTTGAGATCTTCAATGCCTGAATTACTTCATCAGACCATTTGGGGGCATTTTTACCTTTTTTAGTCAGATTCGTTATAGGTGCTACTATGGATGAAAACCTCTTGATAAATCGTCGATAGTAGTTCGAGAAATCAATAAATCTTTGAACTGCTTTAAGGCCATTAGGTAGTGGCCATTTGAGTATGGAGCCCAACTTACTGGAATCCATAGCGAATCCTGTCTCCGAGATTATTTAACCCAGAAAACTAATTTCAGTTTGGTCAAAAATAAATTTCTTTACCTTACAAAATAGATTATGTTGTAAAAGTATAGACAATACTTTTTTAACCTGTTTGTGATGTGTTTCTTTATCCTTCAAGTATATTAGGATATCAAGATACACTATCACACACCCTTGCTGGAATACATACAATACACAAGATCCAGCACACTCCCCTATCCACTAAACAGCAACTTAAATGTTGACAGATTTTATTAGGTTTTTTTTTGTAAGTTTTTTAAAAACATCTAATCTAGGCAAAAGTAATGGGGGTTTAGTTACATTATATGATCATACATTGCATAAGCTTGCCACAACATCAGTGTACCCCATATTTGACAGGCCCTTCTCTAATAGCCTAATGTCTGCTCTTATGAGATTAACCCACTTACTTGGAGAAAAAATTCCATCTGAGGCTCTCTGTAGTACAAGACTAAATACTACTGGGATGAGGCACCTGTGACAGGGGAGCAGAATCAAGGTGTTGGCTAGACTCCCAAATATATATATGAAACAGAGGGGGGGGGGCTGCACTCACCTGAACATGCATAAAAGGGGTGCTTCTGGGGGCCAAATTATACAATACATACAATACACAAGATCCAGCGCACTCACCTATCCACTAAACTTCAACTTCAATGTTGACAGATTTTTTCAAAACACCTAATCTAGGCAAAAGTAATGGGAGTTACTTAATACGTCATTAATTAGGTCTTGGAAGACAGCCGGGGCATTACATAATCAGAAAGGCATAACTCTATGTTCGTAATGCCCATATCTGGTGTTAAAGGCTGTCTTCCATTCATCATTTTTACGGATTCTAACAAGATTGTAAGCACTTCTCAAGTCTAGCTTGGTAAAAATCTTAGCCACTCTCAGCCTGTCAAATAATTCGGTTATCAAGGGTATTGGATAGGCATTACGTATAGTAATCCTATTCCACCCACTGTAATCTTTGCAAGGTCCAAGGTCCCCTTCCTTTTTTGACACAAAGAAAAATCCTGCACCAACTGGTAAAGAAGGTTTCCTAATAAAACCTTTTTTCAGGTTATCTTCAATATATTCTACTAAGACCTGATTCTCTTTTGCAGAAAGAGGGTATACAGTACCTCTAGGGGGCATAGTTCCAGGAATCAAGTTAATTGCACAATCACATGGTCTATGAGGTGGTAATAATTCAGCTTTGCCTTTGTCAAAAACTTATTTCACCATTAAATACTGTTCAGGTATTTTGATGGTCAAAGGGGATATATTAGGTACATTAGTAAGATGAATGGGAAGTATTTTTGTGATACAATTCTTCAGACAATTCTTACCCGAAGAGACAATTTCTCTCAATTCCCAGCTGATAGATAGATTGTGTTTCCTTAGCCAGGGATATCCTAATACTACTGGGAAGGTAGGAGAAGTAATGTGTTGGAATACTTCTCACACACCCACTATCAGGATTCTTGCATGATCCTGGAGGGGTCGACCGTCTATGGCTTCAATGGCTAATGGTGTATTTCTTAACTTAGAAGGTAGAGAGTTAGCTTTAGCAAAATCCTGGTCAATAAAGTTCTCAGCTGCGCCAGAATCTATTAATGCCAAGGTATTAACCCTCTTACTGTCCCAAGTTAAGACAATGTGAGCTAGAAGTCGGTGCTCCCTATTATCTCCCTAGTGGACTTAGGTGGACTTAGGTGTGAGAGTTTTCTGACCAATTAGGGCAATTAAGGCGAAGATAACCCCTTTGTCCACAATAAAGACACAGGCCTTCTGTATTGTCTCTCTGCTTCACTTATTCTAGTCACCTCTGCTTGCATAGGTTCTGGCAAAGCAAGTGTCATAGAGTTAGAATTATTAAATACAGGTGCCATACAAATAGGATTTCTTCAAGGTCTATCTCTAATATTCTGTCTGTATCTCAGGCGTTCGTCTATGAATGATATATATGTTATCATTTCCTCAAGGTTCTCTGGAATATCTCTAGTAGCTATTTCGTCTAATATAATATCAGAGAGACCGTTAAGAAACACATCAAAAATGCCTGGTTGTTCCAAGCGATTTCCAATGCTAGAGACCGAAATTCTAGAGCATAATCTACCAAGGTTCTGGTTCCTTGCTTAAGTCTGAGCAGAGACTTGGCTGCATTGGCCTTCCTACCTGGAGGGTCAAAAGTACATCTAAATTCTTTGGTGAAAGCAACGTAATTATACACCAGATGTTTGTTATTCTCCTATAAGGGATTAGCCCATGTCAAAGCTCTATCTACCAAAAGCGTGATAATAAATCTACCTTGGGTCTATCAGTAGGATAGGATCGTGGCTGGAGCTCAAAGTGAATACTTATTTGGTTTAAAAAAAAAACCAGCAAGCTTCTGGTGCTCCACCATAGCGTAGAAGTGGTTTGACATGGGAAGAGGCCCCTACAGTAGCTACCTCCAGTCCCCCATATTGAGAAGTCACAGAGGGAGCACTGCTTTCATCTGGTACAGGATTAGACCTGTTAATTAAGGTTCGTAAAGCACTAGCTATCTGGTCCATATAGTGATCCATTTCTTGGAAACGGTTGTCGTATGGGCCTACCTGAGTATTTACACCTGCCAGATCCATAAGGCCCTGTTGTATTGTCAGGAACGTTCAGGGATCCTACACGCAGAATGCAAATACTAGTAATGTATACCGGACCTTAGGATGGCCAGACTAACACCACACACTCAAAGAATAGTCAAATGCCAGGGGTACCAGAAATCATGATCAACGACAATGCAATAGCCAAGGTCAAAGCAACACAGAAGGAGGAATAATCAAACAAAGCCAAAGTAAGAATACCAATACGGAATACGTGCTCTTGGGTAAAACAAGAACCACAACAGGGCAATGAGTCTCTCCCTGGTTTCTCTTTAAAAATCGTGTTCACTTAGGCAGGTAACCACACATCCAAAATGTTCTCATACTAACACCTTGGCGGGCCATGGAGTTCTTAGCATCATGACATCGGTTCTCATTAGATGCCTCATAAAAGGAGGTGGGTTTATTGCGGCAGGCGTGAGAATTGCTAGGGACAAGCTGAAAGTTAGTAGGAGTGTCCCCAGTACCCTGCAATAAGATGCCAGCCTGTGATATGCTCCTGACTGATACATAAGGTAACCTGACAGACACCCATGGGGAGTGGGCGAGCCCCCCAGATGGAAGAGGTGCAATAGGGTCCTATCCGGGATGTTTCCGCATGTTACTGATGGGTTCCACCTGACGGCATTCCTATCCCTCTCCTCCCCTCTTCTTTTATTTGGAGCGCGGCAGATTTCAATACACTAGGCAGATGACAAACTTGAGCGTATTGCCTGGAAGGTATATACGACATAGATAAAGAGGCCCATTCAGAAGCTTGGTTCAATGTTCTTGCTACCTTTACAACTTTTTCTCTTATTTATTCTTCAGTTCTCTGTTTTACTAAATAAAAATATAACATTGTGCTATGGACAGGCATAGTGCTAGCGATAACAGCTTGGGGATTCCTTCTCGATTGTTGTGATTCTTGGTATGCTTATCAACATTTTGTAGAAGTATGTTGTGGCCTTATTGTAAATGCTATGTTTCTGTTTGGCTTGTGATTGCTGTGTCTTGGAATGCAAAAATAAAGAATAAAAAAAAAAAAAAGAACTGAACTAAGTTTTGACATCTTGACTTAAGCCATGAGGTCTGCCGGCACCCAAAGATCAGCATGCATAAGCTACAAATCCACCTAAATTAGTATTTAGTGAGGTAGTCGACTCTAAGTCCTTCTTAGTTGGTAAAGCTTTAATTTGGCTTATCCAGTAGAGGGAAAGTTAAGGAGGAGGCTCATCAAGGCCCAGGTATGGAGACATTGGCATAGAAGGCTCAGAGAGGTTGTAGGCTTGAGATTCCACCTGCAAAGTAAGATCTGCTGAGGCAGACAGGTATTGTTGCATGTAGGAATGGAAGGATGCCTGTCGAGACTCCAGTGGGTTAGAGGTCCTTGTGGTCTTTGAGTTCTACCACATGATAGGCTTAGCTGTGTGATTTAGCAATGGGAAGCCAAAGGGAAGTCAACTGCTCGGCCATGCCTCCTCCCATTTCAAATCTATTTTGTGTACAACAATCCATCAATCAAAAGAATCTTACAGCAGGGTAAACTGCAGACATTAACCCCTTGAGGACCGATGACGGTTCAGGACCGTCATCGGAAACATCCCCTTGAGGACCGGTGACGGACCTGAACCTGATAGTTCCCCCGGGGGAATGACGGCGATCAGCATTTCACCTGGTCTGGGGGGACTGCCTGTCTGCCCAGAAAGTCTCCCCGTGGCAGATTAAGACCCCGCGGTCACATGATCACTCGATCACATGGCCGCAATAGATGCCTGTGTATCTGCCTGCAGGGGGACTGTCTGTGCTGACAGGCAATTTCCCTGCATCTGTAAAATCTAAAATAAAGTTAAATAAAATCAATCAGTGTAAAAAAAAATAATAATATATGTGTATATATATATATATATATATATATATATACAGGGAGTGCAGAAATATTAGGCAAGTTGTATTTTTGAGGATTAATTTTATTATTGAACAACAACCATGTTCTCAATGAACCCAAAAAACTCATTAATATCAAAGCTGAATATTTTTGGAAGTAGTTTTTAGTTTGTTTTTAGTTATAGCTATTTTAGGGGGATATCTGTGTGTGCAGGTGACTATTACTGTGCATAATTATTAGTGTCAGACCTTCCGGCATTCGCTAACCGTGGACTTCCGGGTTCTCGGAGCGCGGCCACTCCCCCTCCTATGACGTGGTCGTTCCCAGGGTTCATAGAGAGTCCGCGTCAACACCACAGTGCTTGATCAATTCGAAAGCTCCCGCGAACTTCAAACTGAATAATTACTTCTACTGTGTATCGGACCCGGACTGTTTAATCATTTACCCTCCTTCTCCTCTCCTACGACCTCGGACTGTTTTTGGATATTCTCTTGCCTGCTGCAACCTCGATTCTCTCTGGAATCTCCATCACCTATTTGGATCATCACTCCTTCATAAGTTAAGTACACCAGATTGGCTCAACCTTAATATTTAACCATCCTAAATCTAAGTGGTTCGCTATCTGCTCCACATCAACTCATAATCTTATTTCCAACACCTACTTATCTGCATCCTACTTTGGAACTTCTCGCTGGTTGTGTTAAAATTACCTTATCCTAAAACAACTTCAAACACCGCTGCTGGTTATAACCTGCCAGGAATTAAAGAGACAGTTCATTTTGATTATCTTTTTTATTTAAAGTAATAAACGATATCAAACTCAGAAATCTGCAGTTGTTTCCATCTTATCAACAATTGAGCGTTACAGATTGATCAAGCCTAATTAATGGATACAGCAGATCTCACTTCTGAAATCACCAGATTAAACCAAAGGGTGGATACTCTCACTCAAGGCATGCAAGATCTACAGATCACCAATGAAAGAATCCTTACTTATGTAAGGGACTTGCAAACCCATACTCCTCACACAGTTACACACTCGGCTAGTGACCCTGCTGTCTCCAACCCCGAAAAATTCTCTGGAGACAGGTCCCAATACCGAGAGTTCATCAATTCCTGCAAGTTGTTGATTGCATTAAAACCCCGATCATATCCCACAGAAAGATCTAAAGTTTGTTCTGTTATTTCATTTTTGAGAGGTGAACCCATGGCCTGGGCTCATTCCTTTCTTGAGAATGATGATCCCATATTGGATTCTCTGGATGAATTCTTTGAAGCCATGTCTCTCCTTTACGAAGACCCAAACAAACAAGCTACTGCAGATTTAACCATTAGAACACTGCAGCAAAGAAACCGGCCTGTGGAAGATTACATTGCTGAATTCAAACGATGGGCACCTGAAACTCAGTGGAATGACATAACTCTACGTAACCAGTTCCGTATTGGGTTATCTGAAGCTGTCAAAGATGAGCTCTCCAGAACTGAACTACCTACTACACTAAATACACTTATTCAACTGTCAATCAGTATCGACAGAAGACTTAGGGAAAGAAAAGCTGAGAAGGCACTCACTAGCTCTCTATGGAAAAAACCCTTCACCTCTTCAAAGGCACCGGAGAAACCTATAACTCCCGCTGAACCTATGGAAATAGGGGTTGTGAGAAGTTCTCTTACTCCAGAAGAGAGAACCAGAAGAAGACAACTGAACCTCTGCATGTACTGTGCTTCGCAAGAACATGTGGTCCCAGACTGTCCCCTATTGAAACGTCCAAGAGGCGGTAAGCATGGTTCTACCACGACTATAATGAGTGTACTTCCTTCTAAACCTACCTCTCATTTCTCCTCTGTCTCTCTCATATTACAGTGGGACAAAGAAAGAATTACGACTAAGGCCATTATTGATTCCGGTGCTAATGGGGTGTTCCTGGACTCATCCTTTGTTACAAAAAATAAAATTCCTTGTGTTCAAAAACGTAATTCCGTCTCTGTCAGAGTTATTGATGGCTCCTTAATCTCCTCGGGGCCCATTCGCCTTGAAACTGTCCCTTTAAGGACTACTACTAATGATGTCCATTCTGAATTTCTTATTTTTGATGTCATAAATTCTCCTCTTTATCCTATAATATTAGGGATAGACTGGTTACGGACTCACAACCCACTTATTACCTGGGCTCCTTTCTCTCTCACGTTTAACTCTGTATATTGCCAGAAAACATGTCTACAACACATCCCCATTTTGCATGTTACTATGGAATCCACTATACCTTCCAGCTATTCGGAGTTCGCTGATGTGTTCAGTAAAAAGGAAGCAGAGACACTTCCTCCTCATCGACCCTATGATTGTCCGATTGACCTTGTTCCTGGTGCTCCTATCCCTTTTGGACATATTTATCCCCTCTCTGAATCAGAGCTAAAAACCCTCAAGGAATACCTAGATGAAAACCTCCGGAAGGGGTTCATTAGACCTTCCTGTTCACCAGCCGCTTCCAGCATGTTTTTTGTAAGAAACAAGGACCAGACTATTCGGCCAATCATCGATTACAGGTCTTTAAATAAAATAACTATCAAGAATCGTTACCCTCTTCCCCTGATCAATGAACTGATCGAAAGATTAAGAACAGCTACCATCTACACTAAACTTGACCTTCGTGGGGCATATAACCTTGTTAGAATCAAAGCCAATGATGAATGGAAAACGGCGTTCAGAACCCGATATGGTCTTTACGAATATCTTGTCATGCCCTTCGGGCTATGTAACGCCCCTGCAACCTTTCAGCATTTCATTAACGATATCTTCCGAGATCTCCTAGACGTTTGTGTCATCATTTACTTAGATGATATTCTCATCTACTCCAACAACCTTGAAGAACACAGAAAACACGTGAGATGGGTATTATCCAGATTAAGAACACACAAATTATACGCAAAACCAGAAAAATGTATATTTGAAGTCAATGAAATCACTTTTTTGGGATATGTTATCTCCCCTCATTCAATAAGTATGGATACCTCCAAAATAGATTGCATTGTCAACTGGTCTACTCCTACTAATACTAAAGACTTACAACGTTTTCTGGGATTTGCCAACTTCTATAGGAAGTTCATTAAAAACTACTCCAAGGTTGCTCATCCCCTCAACCTGCTCAATAGCAGTAAACGGTCCTTTGCTTGGAACGAAGAGGCTCAAGCAGCCTTTGATGAATTAAAACGGAGATTCACAAGTGCACCCATTCTTCAACTACCTAATCCTGATTTTCTCTACGTCATGGAAACGGATGCTTCTGATACAGCTATCGGGGCTGTCCTCTCTCAACACCAAACTCCTCAAGATCCTCTCCATCCAGTAGCTTTTTTTTCACGATCCTTGTCTCCTGCTGAACGAAATTATCCTGTAGGAGAAAAAGAATTATTAAGTATTAAAGCTGCATTCGAAAACTGGCGTCACATACTTGAAGACACACGCACTCCTGTAATTGTTTATACCGACCATAGGAACCTTGAATATCTTCATTCCAACAAAACACTCTCTGCCAGACAAGTACGCTGGAATCTTTTCTTTTCCCGTTTCAATTTTCAAATCATCTACAGACCTGGATCCAGAAATAAAAAGGCAGATGCCCTGTCCAGAATTCACCAAGATCTTCCTGCAAACGAAACTCAACCTCCTAAAATCATAGGTATTATTTCGTCATTAACTGATGATATTAAACATCTCAAGGAAGAAGATCTTGAACTTCCCAAACAAGGCAATCTATCAAAAAAGGACGGTTTGTACTACTTCAAAGACAGGTTATACATTCCTCCCTTGTTTAGGAATAAAATACTCTCCCTGATTCATGATTCCCCTCTGGCTGGTCATCCTGGTACAAGAAAAACACTTGAGCTGTCTAAAAGATATTACTGGTGGCCTCGCCAGGACAGAACCATAGAATCTTATGTCAAAAACTGTCCAACCTGTCTGAGATCAAAATCTGACCATCATCCACCATTCGGTCAATTAATGAGCCTACCTGTTCCAGAAAGACCTTGGCAGTCCATCTCAATGGATTTCTTGGTAGAACTCCCTCCTTCGCAACATCATACCTCCATTCTGGTAGTGGTAGACCGTTTCACCAAGATGTCCCATTTTATTCCTTTAAAGAAATTACCCTCTTCATCTGAACTTGCAAAAGTATTCATCAACAACATCGTGAAACTTCATGGTCTTCCTGAAGAAATCATATCAGACAGAGGATCACAGTTCACCTCCAAATTCTGGAATGAGATGTGTTCCTCCCTCAACATTCAACGTAAACTATCTTCAGCCTATCATCCTCAAACCAACGGACAAACAGAGAGAGTTAACCAATGTCTTGAACAATACTTGCGATGTTATTGCTCTCATTTACAAGATGATTGGATCACGTGGTTACCAATGGCAGAGTTCTCATACAACAACTCGGTACACTCTAGTAGCAAAATGACTCCATTCTTCTCAAATTTTGGATTCCATCCTTCTTCATTCCCCGATCAAGGACTTCCTTCTTCTAATCCATACGTCTCTAACCATAACTCGTTCATGTCTGCCCTCTTCCTCAGGTTACGTGATAACCTTAAAAATGCATCATCTGCTCAGAAAAAGTTTTTCGATACTGGTAGACGACCTTCCCCTACTTACAAGGTTGGTGATCTAGTATGGCTCTCTTCAAAAAACATTGTTACCAACCGTCCCTCAAAGAAACTAAGTTCACTCTTCCTTGGGCCTTTTCGTATATTGTCACTCATCAACGAAAACGTGGTTAGATTGAAACTTCCACCTACCATGAAGCTGCATCCAGTCTTCCATGTGTCGTTGCTTAAACCACACCACTCCGACCCTTTCATGAGGGATGTTCATACCACTCCTGATCCCATTCTGGTACAAGGTGAAGAGGAATACGAGGTTCAGAGGATTCTCGATTCACGAATCCATCGTGGTTCCTTACAATATCTTGTCCGGTGGAAGGGCTACGGAGTTGACGAAGACTCATGGGTGTCATCCTCCGCGGTGCACGCTCGTCGACTTATCAACGCGTACCATGCTCGCTACCCATCCAGACCTCGTTGACAGCATCCGGTGGCTGCTTCTTATGAGGGGGGTTCTGTCAGACCTTCCGGCATTCGCTAACCGTGGACTTCCGGGTTCTCGGAGCGCGGCCACTCCCCCTCCTATGACGTGGTCGTTCCCAGGGTTCATAGAGAGTCCGCGTCAACACCACAGTGCTTGATCAATTCGAAAGCTCCCGCGAACTTCAAACTGAATAATTACTTCTACTGTGTATCGGACCCGGACTGTTTAATCATTTACCCTCCTTCTCCTCTCCTACGACCTCGGACTGTTTTTGGATATTCTCTTGCCTGCTGCAACCTCGATTCTCTCTGGAATCTCCATCACCTATTTGGATCATCACTCCTTCATAAGTTAAGTACACCAGATTGGCTCAACCTTAATATTTAACCATCCTAAATCTAAGTGGTTCGCTATCTGCTCCACATCAACTCATAATCTTATTTCCAACACCTACTTATCTGCATCCTACTTTGGAACTTCTCGCTGGTTGTGTTAAAATTACCTTATCCTAAAACAACTTCAAACACCGCTGCTGGTTATAACCTGCCAGGAATTAAAGAGACAGTTCATTTTGATTATCTTTTTTATTTAAAGTAATAAACGATATCAAACTCAGAAATCTGCAGTTGTTTCCATCTTATCAACAATTGAGCGTTACAATTAGGCAACTTAACAAAAAACAAATATATACCCATTTCAATTATTTATTTTTACCAGTGAAACCAATATAACATCTCAACATTCACAAATATACATTTCTGACATTCAAAAACATAACAAAAACAAATCAGTGACCAATATAGCCACCTTTCTTTGCAAGGACACTCAAAAGCCTGCCATCCATGGATTCTGTCAGTGTTTTGATCTGTTCACCATCAACATTGCGTGCAGCAGCAACCACAGCCTCCCAGACACTGTTCAGAGAGGTGTAGGGTTTTCCCTCCTTGTAAATCTCACATTTGATGATGGACCACAGGTTCTCAATGGGGTTCAGATCAGGTGAACAAGGAGGCCATGTCATTAGATTTTCTTCTTTTATACCCTTTCTTGCCAGCCACGCTGTGGAGTACTTGGACGCGTGTGATGGAGCATTGTCCTGCATGAAAATCATGTTTTTGAAGGATGCAGACTTCTTCCTGTACCACTGCTTGAAGAAGGTGTCTTCCAGAAACTGGCAGTAGGACTGGAAGTTGAGCTTGACTCCATCCTCAACCCGAAAAGGCCCCACAAGCTCATCTTTGATGATACCAGCCCAAACCAGTACTCCACCTCCACCTTGCTGGCGTCTGAGTCGGACTGGAGCTCTCTGCCCTTTACCAATCCATCCATCAAGCCCATCAAGACTCACTCTCATTTCATCAGTCCATAAAACCTTAGAAAAATCAGTCTTGAGATATTTCTTGGCCCAGTCTTGACGTTTCAGCTTGTGTGTCTTGTTCAGTGGTGGTCGTCTTTCAGCCTTTCTTACCTTGGCCATGTCTCTGAGTATTGCACACCTTGTGCTTTTGGGCACTCCAGTGATGTTGCAGCTCTGAAATATGGCCAAACTGGTGGCAAGTGGCATCTTGGCAGCTGCACGCTTGACTTTTCTCAGTTCATGGGCAGTTATTTTGCGCCTTGGTTTCTCCACACGCTTCTTGCAACCCTGTTGACTATTTTGAATGAAACCAGGGCCGGCGCTACCATAAGGCGGCCCAGGCGGCCGCCTTAGGGCGCACCGGCCCTGGGGGCGCAAAATCAGGCTGACCGGAAGGAGGGAAGCGCACTGCGCTCCCCTCCAACCGACGACCTTTTGTAGCGTGGCCGAGCGCCCGGTTCTGCAGGCGCGCGAGGGAGCACTCTACCATGTGTGCTTCCTCTTCAGCTCCCTCGCGCACCGCGTAGGGATGCCGGCGCCGGAAGATGACGTCATCTTCCGGCTCCGGTATCAGTATGCGGCGCGCGAGGGAGCTGAAGAGGAAGCACACATGGGAGAGTGCTCCCTCGCGCCCGCCCGCCAGCCCGGGAGACAGCCAGCCCGGGAGACAGACAGCCAGCCAGCCACCAAGGGAGACAGCCACCAAGGGAGACAGCCACCAAGGGAGACAGCCAGCCAGGGAGACAGCCAGCCAAGGAGCCCAGGAGCCCAGCAGCACCACTGGACCCCAGGGAATCCCTTCAGCACTCCAAAAAGGTAAGGAGGCTGGGGGATTAAATTAAAAAAAAAACATGTGTTAGTGTTAGTGTGTGTGTGTGTGTGTGTCTGCTAGTGAGTGTCAGTGTGTGTGTCTGCTAGTGAGTGTCAGTGAGTGTGTCTGCTAGTGAGTGTCAGTGTGTGTGTCTGCTAGTGAGTGTCAGTGAGTGTCAATGAGTGTCTGCTAGTGAGTGTCAGTGTGTGTGTCTGCTAGTGTCAGTGAGTGTGTCTGCTAGTGTCAGTGAGTGTGTCTGCTAGTGAGTGTCAGTGTGTGTGTCTGCTAGTGAGTGTCAGTAAGTGTGTTACTGTGTGTCTCTTACTGAGTGTGTTTGTGTGTGTATTAGTGAGTCTGTTTGATGTCTGTTAGTGAGTGTGTGTTTGTCAGTGAGAGTGTATGTATGTCTGTCGCTGAGTGTGTCTGTTAGCTGGTGTGTATGCATCTGTTCGTGAGAGTGTGTGTGTGTCTTCAGCACTTACCTTTCTCTAGCGCCGGACTCCCTTGGCGCTGGGGATCCCTCCGCCTCTCAGCTCCGAATGCTCTTGCCGCGCATGCATTCAAACCGCCCATAGGAAAGCATTACTCAATGCTTTCCTATGGACGTTCAGTGTTTTAGAATAGCGGAAGCTCCTCTAGCGGCTGTCAGTGAGACATCCACTAGAGGCTGGATTAACCCTCGGTGAAACATAGCAGTTTCTCTGAAACTGCTATGTTTTCAGCTGCAGGGTTAAAACTAGAGGGACCTGACACCCAGACCACTTCATTGAGCTGATGTGATCTGGGTGTCTGTAGTGGTCCTTTAATTGTGTGTGCATCTGCATGCACTGGCGTACATACCGCGGTCGCAGGGGTCACATCCCTGCGACCAGGTGCCCGCCGCCATGATGTCTATATGCCTGCATGTATGTCTGTGTCTGTATGTCTGTATGATTATTTCTGTGTTTGTATGAACCTTATTTTGAACGAGGGTGGGGGGCACCAAAATGCATCTTCGCCTGTGTAACTAAAAATCCTAGCACCGGTCCTGAATGAAACGCTTGATTGCTCGATGATCACGCTTCAGAAGCTTTGCAATTTTAAGAGTGCTGCACCCCTCTGCAAGATATCTCACTATTTTTGACTTTTCTGAGCCTGTCAAGTCCTTCTTTTGACCCATTTTGCCAAAGGAAAGGAAGTTGCCTAATAATTATGCACACCTGATATAGGGTGTTGATGTCATTAGACCACACCCCTTCTCATTACAGAGATGCACATCACCTAATATGCTTAATTGGTAGTAGGCTTTCGAGCCTATACAGCTTGGAGTAAGACAACATGCATAAAGAGGATGATGTGGTCAAAATACTAATTTGCCTAATAATTCTGCACTCCCTGTATATATACATGTATTATATCTATATAACATATGTATATATATCTTATATATCATGTCATACTAAGTGTATTTTTATATTTTGATATTAATAAATATATTTTTATATCAAAATACACTTAGAATGAAATGATATATATATATATATATATATATGTATATATATATATGTATAAATAAATAAAAAAATACAAAATATGCATATGTCCATATACATAATTAGAAATAAATAATTTCATAAATATACACGTAGACTTCAAATATATAAATATGTATATATATATTTAAATTCTACGTGCATATTTATGTAATATTTTTACATAATTAAGTAATTTTATTGATTGCAATTTGAGGGACATGGACGAGAGGCCGAAAGTCCAGAGAATTCAATTTGCTAGCACTGTGTTTAACCCTGTAACTTTCTATGACACCCTAAAACCTGTACTTGGGGTGTACTGTTTTACTCAGGAGACTTCGCTGAACACAAATATTAGTCTTTCAAAACAGTAAAACATATCACAGCGATGATATTGTCAGTGAAAGTGACATTTTTTGGCATTTTTCACACACAAACGGCACTTTCACTAATATTTGTGTCCAGTGAATCCTCCCGAGTATAACAGTCACCCACATGTAGAGGTTTTATAGTGTTTTTGAAAGTTACAGGGTCAAATATAAGACTTGATTTTACTTTTTTTAATTGCAATTTGTCAGATTGGTTATGTTGTCTTTGATGGCGTTTGGTAGCCCAGGAATGAAAATTACCCCCATGATGGCATACCATTTGCAAAAGATGACAACCCAAGGTATTGCAAATGGGGTATGTTCAGTCTTTTTTAGAAGCCACTTAGTCACAAACACTGGCCAAAGTTAGCGTTTTTTGCATTTTTAACCAGGGGTCAAGTCCTGGGTAAAAAAGTGCAGGAACTCACCCAAGATCCATTCCCCGCCCCCTCCCCCCACCCCCAAAAAAATGATACGCTTGTATGCAGGGGCTGAGGAGGGGGACAGGAGCTGAGGAAGAGGGACAGGAGCTTAGGAGGGGGGGGCAAGGGCTGAGGAAGGGGACATGGGCTGAGGTAAGGGACAGGAACTGAGGGGCTGAGGAAAGGGACAGGAACTGAGGGGCTGAGGAAAGGGACAGGAACTGAGGGGCTGAGGAAAGGGACAGGAACTGAGGGGCTGAGGAGGGGGACAGGGGCTGACGAAGGGGGCATGGGCTGAGGAGAGGGACAGGGGCTGAGGAAGCGGGACAGGGGCTGAGGAAGGGGGGCAGGGGCTGAGGAAGGGGGGCAGGGGCTGAGGAAGGGGGGCAGGGGCTGAGGAAGGGGGGCAGGGGCTGAGGAAGAGGGGCAGGGGCTGAGGAAGAGGGTCAGGGGCTGATGCTCGTATGCAGGGGCTGAGTAAGAGCACTGGGCTGAGTAAGGTGGACAGGGGCTGAGTAAGGTGGACAGGGGCTGAGTAAGGTGGACAGGGGCTGAGTAAGGTGGACAGGGGCTGAGTAAGGTGGACAGGAGCTGAGGAGGGGGACAGGGGCTGAGGAGGGGGACAGTGCTGTGGAAAAGGGACAGGAGCTTAGGAGGAGGGGGCATGGGTTGAGGAAGGGGACATGGGCTGAGTAAGGTGGCAGTGCTGAGGAAGAGGGACAGGAGCTTAGGAGGAGGAGGGGGGGGGGCATGGGCTGAGGAAGGGGCCATGGGCTGAGGAAAGGGACAGAGGCTGAGGAGGGGGGCAGGGGCTGATGAAGGGAGCAGGGGCTGAGGAGGGGGACAGGGCCTGAGTAAGAAGACAGGGACTGAGGAGGGAGACAGGGACTTAGGAGGGAGACAGGGACTGAGGAGGGAGACAGGGACTGAGGAGGGAGACAGGGACTGAGGAGGGAGGCAGGGACTGAGGAGGGGGGCAGGGACTGAGGAGGGGGGCAGGGACTGAGGAAGGGGGCAGTGACTGAGGAGGGGGACAGGGCTTGAGGAGGGGGACAGGTACTGGGGAAAGGGACAGGGGCTGGGGAAAGGGACAGGGACTGAGGAGGGAGACAGGGACTGAGGAGGGAGACAGGGACTGAGGAGGGGGGCAGGGACTGAGGAGGGGGGCAGGGCTTGAGGAGGGGGACAGGTACTGGGGAAAGGGACAGGGGCTGGGGAAAGGGACAGGGACTGAGGAGGGAGACAGGGACTGAGGAGGGAGACAGGGACTGAGGAGGGGGGCAGGGACTGAGGAGGGGGGCAGGGACTGAGGAGGGAGACAGGGACTGAGGAGGGGGGCAGTGACTGAGGAGGGGAGCAGGGACTGAGGAGGGGGGCAGGGACTGAGGAGGGGGGCAGGGACTGAGGAGGGGGGCAGGGAATGAGGAAGGGGAACAGGGCCTTAAATAGGGGGACAGGGGCTCAGGAAAGGGACAGGGCCTGAGGATGGGGGCAGGGACTGAGGAGGGGAGCAGGGACTGAGGAGGGGGGCAGGGACTGAGGAGGGGGGCAGGGACTGAGGAGGGGGGCAGGGACTGAGGAGCTAGACAGGGACTGAGGAGGGGGCAGGGACTGAGGAGGGGGACAGGGACTGAGGAGGGGGACAGAGACTGAGGAGGGGGGCAGGGACTGAGGAGGGGGGCAGGGACTGAGGAGGGGGGCAGGGACTGAGGAGGGGGGCAGGGACTGAGGAGGGGGGCAGGGACTGAGGAGGGGGACAGGGACTGAGGAAGGGGGGCAGGGCCTGAGTAAGGGGATAGGGCTTGAGGAGGGGGACAGGGACTGGGGAAAGGGACTAAGGAGGAAGACAGGGACTGAGTAGGGGGGACAGGGCCTTAAATAGGGGGACAGGGACCGAGGAGGGGGGCAGGAACTTAGGAGGGGGGACAGGGCCTTAAATAGGGGGACAGGGGCTCAGGAAAGGGACAGGGCCTGGGGATGGGGGCAGGGACTGAGGAGGGGGACAGGGACTGGGGAAAGGGACAGGGACTGAGGAGGGAGACAGGGACTGGGGAAAGGGACTAAGGAGAGAGGCAGGAACTGAGGAGGTGGGACAGGGCCTTAAATAGGGGGACAGGGGCTCAGGAAAGGGACAGGGCCTGAGGATGGGGGCAGGGACTGAGGAGGGGGACATGGACTGGGGAAAGGGACAGGGACTGAGGAGGGAGACAGGAACTGAGGAGGGGGGGCAGGGCCTTAAATAGGGGGACAAGGACAGGCCTGAGGAAGGGGGACAGGGCCTTAAATAGGGGGACAGGGACTGAGGAGGGGGGCAGGAACTGAGGAGGGGGGACAGGGCCTTAAATAGGGGGACAGGGACAGGCCTGAGGAAGGGGGACAGGGCCTTAAATAGGGGGACAGGGACTGAGGAGGGGGACAGGGACTGAGGAGGGGGGCAGGGGTTGAGGAGGGGGGCAGGGGCTGAGGAGGGGGGCAGGGGCTGAGGAGGGGGGCAGGGACTGGGGAAAGGGACTAAGGAGGGGGGCAGGAACTGAGGAGGGGGGACAGGGCCTTAAATAGGGGGACAGGGACTGAGGAAAGGGATAAAAAAAAAAACTGAAGTGCCTCCCCCCCTCCATGAGGCTTACCTTGGGCCAGGAGGGGTGGGACAGGATCTGGAACCTGCAGCCTGCAGTCAGTGGAGTAAGCCAGCCTCTCCTGATGATGTCAGGAGGAGGGGGCGTGGCTTCCTCTGCTCCCCAGCGGTCCTGTGAGAAGAGCAGAGAAAGTCACGCCCCCTCCTACTGACATCATCAGGAGAGGCCGGACGACTCCACTGACTGCAGGGGGAGAGGTGAGTTTAGAAATCCGAGTCCCCAGTCAGAGGCAGGGGATTCGGATTTGTGCTCCCCCTGCTCTGTCAGCCGCTTGTGCCAGCCCTGGGTCCTGCAGGACTAGTAATGGGAACGGCGTTCCTGCTGTGGAAAAAGTGCAGGAACGCCGTTCCCATGCGTTCCTGCAGGACTCGAGCCCTGTTTTTAACACACAAACAAATATAAGTGCTAACTTTGGCCAGTGTTTGTGACTAAGTGGCTACTAAAAAAGACTGGACATACCCCATATTGAATACCCTGGGTTGTCTACTTTAAAAAAATACGTACATGTGGGGTGTGATTCGGGGATTTATGACCGATAACAGTGTTCCAATTTCACTATTGATAAATTAAAAAAAATATATATATTGAAACAGCAATTTCCTACTTGTACTTATAGCCCTAGCACTGGGTGTTTTTAAACTCAGGACAACATTTTGAATGTATTTAGCAGTTTTTTTCATTAGCTTTTGTAGATAACTGAAAGATTTTTCAAGTAAAAGTTTTTTTCAATTTATTCACCATATTTTATTTATTTATTTTTAAAGTACAATATATGACATGATACAAATAATGGTATGTAAAGAAAGCCCTACAATATATAATTTGTATGGGAACCATAAACGAGAGAGCAGAAAATTACAGCTAAACACAAACACCACAAAAGTGTTAAAACCGCTCTGGTTCTTAACGTACAACACGGCTAAAACAGGCCGGTCCTTAAGGGGTTAAGGACAGAGGAGAGCAAAATAGAGGCGCCCAGGCACCAATATTAACCTCAAGAAAAAAAGATTATAAATATAAAAATAGGAAGAAAAGCTAATTCATATAAATAAAGGCAATTGGCAATGGGAGGAGCATAGTCATTAAGATACAAGGGACATAAGTATAACTAAAAGAAAAACAAAACACTTTAATATTATTTAAGGCACATTTTAGTACTCATTTTATGATGACCAAATATGTTTTATCTAATGTTCTACTTTGAAAACGCATGACATATGCCGAATTGTACTAAAATTAAATTATTTCAGATTTTATTTAAATATTTATAAGCTTCCCACTTCTATAATTATTGAAAACAACATTATTTTAAACATGCTTTCACATGGTTTATCTGACAAGAACTTGCCTAAAGATATTAATTTGAGAATACAATATTTCTTTCACCAATTCTCAAGGATAGGTCTTTAACCCCTTAAGGACCAAACTTCTGGAATAAAAGGGAATCATGACATGTCACACATGTGATGTGTCCTTAAGGGGTTAAGGTTCAATACTGCATACACTTGTATAATGCAATGAAGAGTTCACCCTCACATTTTACAGTTATAAAGTGATCATTGTTGATGGTTAATTTTCCCCGTCATGGTCTTTACAGAAAGGTTCATTGTGCCCCGACCTGTGACTGTTCAAAGAATATGACCATTTTAAATGGCCTCATGAAAACTATATATCTAGCTATATATTTTACGTATATTTCGTCTTTATAAAAGTCTCAGTTTAAATTGCTTAGTACGTTTTCATTTCTCGTGTTTCGTGTATATTACATTTTATTTATTGTACTAAAAATGAGCATTTACATTTTAAC
The DNA here is from genome assembly GCF_036172605.1 of Pelobates fuscus. Lineage (NCBI taxonomy): Eukaryota > Metazoa > Chordata > Amphibia > Anura > Pelobatidae > Pelobates > Pelobates fuscus. The sequence continues at coordinate 127,356,279 of NC_086319.1, read as the reverse complement.
AATTACAAAAATATCAGTGTTATAGGCGAGAACTGTGAATGATATTATGAAAATAATAGCATTTTTGCTAACATAAATTGTGTTCTTATGAGAATCCACATTACTCATGATAAAACATTAGCCCCCAGTGCTATATTCATAACATGAGCAAAGGTGTAGTCGTGGGTGGAGGGCAGTTGTCAACAGGCGACGCGTCTGCTTGGGGACGATGGAATAGAATGGCGAGGAAGCACTGCAGAGTCTGTCTTCTTGTCAATGCAGCACATAATATATATTTATTCAGAGATAGATGGATGCAGCTATGGACTCTACCTATCAGTTTTTAACACTCACCATTCGGTCTCCCTTTGTGTCCCTGACCCCTCAAACTTGAGTGTGCAGACAGTATATTCCCCCATGTCTGGCATGAAGTCATGGTTGGCTCTGACTCATCTATACACTCACCAAGGCAGCACTGTTGAAACTGCAGTCCATGGCTGGTTACTGGTCACTGATCATAGACCATGCTTTGGGTTTAAATATATGTTTAAAACAGTGTCCATTGATTATGGTCTCTGCAGACTTGCAGTATGAAGTCTGAAACATCATGCCTGTCTGTGCTTATTTGTATGTCAAGCTGGGAACCTTGGTATTTTTGTGGGAACATAATTTTATGAGTTTCAATGCCAAAAAAAGAGCTCTCAGAGTCCAACTTGAGATATGCAAATAATGCTTAACATTACTTTTTCACTTTGGGGAATTGTATTATGTATGGCCTCACCACAATCTTTTTGGTACTATATGGTCTCAAAGAGACTACAACTTCTAAACCAGAACCAACACCATGATGATGAGATCCACAAGTTTGTAACTGCATTCCATTAGAAATTGGGACTGCACTCCTGGTTACATTGCTCTTTCAGCAATAAAACAATCCTCAATGTTAGTGCTTGCAGAACCATAGGTTGGTGAACACCAAATACTCTTGCAGAAATGAATAGAAATTCTGACCTTTCTCTGCTTTTCAGTATGTGCAGACATTATTTGGAACTAACGAAAGCTGGACTTGACTTGTGCTAATGCTTCCTAATAAAGTCTGCATATACTGAGAAGCTGAGAGTGCATGGAACTTCTAATACATTGACCATTGCTAAAGGTATTTGCATAAATGCCGTATGTAGTCTAAAACACAAATGCCTGTCTGTTCATTTGCATGTCAAGCTGGAAACTAAAACCCTGTGATACCTGTGGAAACACATGATTTCTCAAGTTTCTATGTCCAAGAAGGACCACTCAAAGTCATCTTGAGATATGCAGGTGATGCATACCATTATTTTTTTATTTGCACTGTGGGGAGTTGCATTTTGTATTTGTGTACCAATATTTTTGGAACGTAGCTATGTATATATACTTATATTTTATATACTTTATATTTAGTATATATACTATATATTTTCTCTCATTGTGTGTACATGAGTATATGAATATCATTGTAAATGGGCTACTGTCTATGTATCATTGTATGTGTTTTGTTACTGTCTGTGTTTTTGGTGTGTGCATGGGTCAGTGTCTGTGTGTGTATTTGGGTCAGTGTTTGCATATTCTGTGTATGCATACACATATAGGTCCTTATCTATGTCAGTGAGTGTGTATGCGTGTGGGTCAGTGTGTAAGTGCGTGGGTCAGTGTCTGCAGGGCTGCCATCAGAGGGTGACAACCATGGCGGTTGTCACGGGCCCGGCGGCCCTGGGGCCCGCACACTGATGGGGCCCATCGGGTGGCCCTTATATAGCACGACCGGGCCCCTTTAAAAAAAAAAAAAAAAAAAGCCGCCGCAGCCCAAGTGAAGCTGGTGGTCACTTCCTCCCAGATCACTCCGCGCGGGAGGAGAGACAGCCCTGCAGTGAAGAGGGAGAGCCAGCCGACTACTCCCATCAGCTCCAGCCACCCTCCTGCAAAGACAAGGTAAGAGCAGGGCCGGCCTTAGGGGTGTGCGAGCTGTGCGGCCGCACAGGGCGCCATGTAGCAGGGGGCGCCGTGCGGCCGCACAGCCGGCCGGGATTTAAAAAAAATATATATATATTTTTTTCAAATTTGCAGCGGGGGCGGAGCTTACCGTGCGGCGGGGGCGGAGCTAAAAGCGCCGGAAAACTGCTGCAGGGGAAGCAGGAAGGAGTCCCTGGTTCCCCACCAAACAGTCACCAGGAGCTGCACTGCCTCCACAATGAACTCCACAGGTAACTGTGGGATTGTCAGGTGAGTGTGACTCTCTGCCTGTGTGTATTACTGTCTGTGTGTGTATGACTGTCTGCCTCTGTGTGTCTGTGTGTATGACTATCTGCATGTGTGTGTCTGTGTGTGTGTGTATGACTGTCTGCCACTGTGTGTCTGTGTGTATTACTGTCTGCGTCTGTGTGTGCGTCTGTGTGTATTACTGTCTGCCTCTGTGTGTGTGATTGTGTGTATGGCTGTCTGCCTCTGTGTGTATGGCTGTCTGCCACTGTGTGTCTGTGTGTATTACTGTCTGCCTCTGTGTGTGTGTCTGTGTGTATTACTGTCTGCCTCTGTGTGTGTGATTGTGTGTATGGCTGTCTGCCTCTGTGTGTATGGCTGTCTGCCTCTGTGTGTCTGTGTGTATGACTGTCTGCCTGTGTGTGTCTGTGTGTATTACTGTCTGCCTCTGTGTGTGTGATTGTGTGTATGGCTGTCTGCCTCTGTGTGTATGGCTGTCTGCCTCTGTGTGTCTGTGTGTATGACTGTCTGCCTGTGTGTGTCTGTGTGTATGACTGTCTGCGTGTTTGTCTGTGTGCATGACTGTCTGCGTGTTTGTCTGTGTGTATGACTGTCTGCGAGTGTGTGTGTGTGGATGACTGTCTGCCTCTGTGTGTATGACTGTGTGTCTGTGTGTATTACTGTCTGCCTCTGTGTGTGTCTGTGTGTATTACTGTCTGTGTCTGTGTGTATGACTGACTGTCTGCCTGTGTGTGTGTGTGTGTGTGTGTGAGACTGTCTGCCTTTGTGTGTCTGTGTGTGTATGACTGTCTGTGTGTGTGGATGTCTTCCTGTGTGTGTGTATGGCCGTCTGACTCTGTGTGTGTGTGTGTCACATACAACCAATACACGCATATCACACACTGTTAATACACCCATTACAAATATCACACATAGCATACATATCACACACAGTCATCACACCTACTATCACATACACAGACAACACAAACATTACAGCATACATGGATGACGGGGGGGGGAGGGGGGCGCTGTGAATATTTTTCGCACAGGGCGTCTAAATGCCTAAGGCCGGCCCTGGGTAAGAGACAGGAGGGTGGCTGGAAAATGAGCTGTGTGTGTGTGTGTATGTCATTATGAATGTCTGTCTGTATGCATGCATGTATGTATGTATGTATGTCTTTCTGTATGTATGCATGTCTGTCTGTATGTCTGTCTGTATGTATGCATGTATGTTATGTATGTCTTTCTGTATGTATGTCTGTCTGTATGTATGCATGTATGTCTGTCTGTATGTATGTCTGTCTGTATGCATGTCTGTCTGTATGCATGTCTGTCTGTATGTCTGTCTGCATGTCTGTCTGTCTGTATGTATGTCTGTCTGTATGCTTGCATGTCTGTCTGTATGTATGTTATTATGTATGTCATTATGAATGTATGTATGTCATTATGTATGTCTGTCAGTATATCTGTATGTATGTATATATGTCTGTCACTTTGTATGTATATATGTCTGTATATCTGTCCGTATGTATGTATGCCAGTATCAGTGTATGTCTGTCAGTATGTATGCATGTATGTCTGTCTGTATGTATATATGAATGTATGTGTGTATGCCAGTATCAATGTATGTCTCTATGTATGTCATTATGTATGTCTGTCAGTATGTCTGTATGTATGTATATATGTCTGTCAGTTTGTATGTATATATATGTCTGTATATCTGTCTGTATGTATGTATGCCAGTATCAATGTATGTCTGTCAGTATGTATGCATGTCTGTCTGTCTGTATGTATATATGAATGTATGTATGTATGCCAGTATCAATGTATGTCTGTATGTCATTATGTATGTATATATGTATGTCAGTATGAATGTATGTCTGCATATCATTATGAATGTATGTCTGTGTGTATGTGTGTATGGATGTCTGTATGCATGTATGTCAGTATGTAAGTATGTCTGTCAGTATGTCTGTATATATGCATGTATGTCAGTCTGAATGTATGTATGTCTGTATGCCATTATGAATGTATGTGTATATGGATGTCAGTGTCTGTATGTCTGTCAGTATGTCTGTATGTATGTATGAATGTATGTATGTGTGTGTGTGTGTATGTCGGTGTCTGTAGGTATGTCAGTGTCTGTATGTATGTCAGTGTGAATGTATGTGTATGTATGTATGTGTCTTTATGTCCTCATGCATGTGTGTCTGTATGTATGTTAGTATGTGTCTGTCTGTCACTATGTATGCCTGTGTGTCTGTATATGTGTGTATGTCTCAGTATGTGTGTGTCAGTATGTATGTGTGTCTATTAGTATGTATCTGTGTCCTATTGTATCAGTGTGTGTGTTTGTGTCTGTGTGTGTATTCCTGTGGGCGGTATTTGGAGGAGGACCCTGTGGGCGGTAAAAGCACTTTAATTGTTGAGTTTTGACACTGAATTATTTTAATTGTCATGCATGTCTGTCTGTATGCATGTCTGTCTGTATGTCTGTCTGCATGTCTGTCTGTCTGTATGTATGTCTGTCTGTATGCTTGCATGTCTGTCTGTATGTATGTTATTATGTATGTCATTATGAATGTATGTATGTCATTATGTATGTCTGTCAGTATATCTGTATGTATGTATATATTTCTGTCACTTTGTATGTATATATGTCTGTATATCTGTCTGTATGTATGTATGCCAGTATCAGTGTATGTCTGTCAGTATGTATGCATGTATGTCTGTCTGTATGTATATATGAATGTATGTGTGTATGCCAGTATCAATGTATGTCTGTATGTATGTCATTATGTATGTCTGTCAGTATGTCTGTATGTATGTATATATGTCTGTCAGTTTGTATGTATATATATGTCTGTATATCTGTCTGTATGTATGTATGCCAGTATCAATGTATGTCTGTCAGTATGTATGCATGTATGTCTGTCTGTATGTATATATGAATGTATGTATGTATGCCAGTATCAATGTATGTCTGTATGTCATTATGTATGTATATATGTATGTCAGTATGAATGTATGTCTGCATATCATTATGAATGTATGTCTGTGTGTATGTGTGTATGGGTGTCTGTATGCATGTATGTCAGTATGTAAGTATGTCTGTCAGTATGTCTGTATATATGCATGTATGTCAGTCTGAATGTATGTATGTCTTTATGCCATTATGAATGTATGTGTATATGGATGTCAGTGTCTGTATGTCTGTCAGTATGTCTGTATGTATGTATGAATGTATGTAAGTGTGTGTGTGTGTATGTCGGTGTCTGTAGGTATGTCAGTGTCTGTATGTATGTCAGTGTGAATGTATGTGTATGTATGTATGTGTCTTTATGTCCTCATGCATGTGTGTCTGTATGTATGTTAGTATGTGTCTGTCTGTCACTATGTATGCCTGTGTGTCTGTATATGTGTGTATGTCTCAGTATGTGTGTGTCAGTATGTATGTGTGTCTATTAGTATGTATCTGTGTCCTATTGTATCAGTGTGTGTGTTTGTGTCTGTGTGTGTATTCCTGTGGGCGGTATTTGGAGGAGGACCCTGTGGGCGGTAAAAGCACTTTAATTGTTGAGTTTTGACACTGAATTATTTTAATTGTGTTTATCACATTAATTTTGCATTATTTATATATTTACAATGCACTTACAACAGATTAATTAAATAAATTAACTTTCGTTAATTTAGCACTAGCACTATTTAATCTGTTTTCCACATTAAAATTAGTATAGGACCCACTGATATTGGGGTAATGTGGCACACTGGTAGGCTTAACACAATAGGGTCATGTGGTGAAACTGAATCTCCATATTTGTTTGCTGAGATAGGTGATTTTAAGTAGCCTTGTAAAATTTGAAACTGTATTTTTGTTTGTGTGCTGTCCCTTACTCTGAATTTTGTGCAGGTTTTGGTCTCTAACGCTGAGAGATGCATGTTTGGGCTGTGCCCCCAATTCCCCTTTTTGCTTCAGTGTCTGTGTGCTCAGATCAGTGTTTGTGTGTCCATGTATGTATGGATGCGTATTTGTGTGTGTATGGCCTCACCACAATCTTTTTGGTACTATATATTCTCAGAGAGACTACAACTTCCAGACCAGAACCAACACATCTGTATCAGTGAGAGTGTATCTATTTAGGTCAATGTGTGTGTATGTTTATAGATCAGTGTCTGCAGTGATGGGATTTGTGCGAACCTGTTACTAAAATGTAACAAGTTTGTCTAACTGGTGATTAAAATGACACCAGGAGGGGGCCCGGCGGCTTGTCCTGTATGTTGCTGGGTGCGGGTCCCTTCCATGTAATCTTCCGGAGCCTCCCTGTCTGTAGTTCCCCGGGTGCAGAGTTGCAGACCATGGAGTAGCGATCTCACGATCTCCGTCCAGTCAGAGTGGGTTACCAAGGCAATGCTCTTACACATCAAGTGCCGGGGATCGCAAGATCTTGACTCCATGGTCTGCAGCTCTGCACCTGGTGAAGCTGCAGACAGAGAGGCTCTGGCAGGCTGGATACCTAGCCCACTGGACCACCAGATAGAAGGAGACCACTGGACCACCAGGAAATGGATTACACAAAAAAAAGGTATTTCACTAAGCCACAGCCTCCCCCCATTGTCACCATTTCCCACACTGTCACCATCCCCTCACACTACCACCACCGCTATTGTCATCATCCCCCCTACTGTCACCACTTCCTCCACTGTCACCACCAGCCCCAAGGTCCCCATCCTCACCACTGTCACCACTTTCCACACTGTCACCAGTACCCCCATGGTCACCACTTCCTACACTGTCACTACCTCCACACTGTCACCTTCCCTCCACTGTCCCCATCCCTCTCCCACTGTCACCACGTCCCACACTGTCACCACTTCCTACACTGTCACCACCTCCCACACTGTCACCTTCCCTTCACTGTCACCATCCCCCTCCTACTGTCACCACTTTCCACGCTGTCACCCTCACATACTGTTACCATCCCCCACACTGTCACTGTCCCACACACACTGTCACTCTCCCACACACACTGTCACCTTCCCACCCCCACTGTCACTACCACCACAACTGTCACTACCACCCCCACTGTCGCCATCCGCCTCACTGTCACCACATCACACTGTCACCATCCCCCACACTGTCACCCACACACTATCACCATCCCACACACTATCACCTACACACACTGCCCCCTCCCACATTATCACTTCACACACTGTCCCATCCCCTCAAACTGTCATCCTTCCACACACACTGTCACCATCCCCTCACATTACAACTTCCCACACTGTCACGATCCCTCTACACTGCCACCATTCCCCCACGCTACCAGCACATCACTGTCACCATCCCCTCATGATACCATCTCCCCCACTGTCACCCCCCACTGTCACCACCTCCCACACTGTCACCATCACCCCCCACTCACCACCTTCCATTTTGTCAACACTGTCATCAACCCCACACTATCACCACCCAAACACACTGTCACCACCAACACACTATCACCCACACACACTGTCCCCTTCCACACAAATTATCACCATCCCACACACTGCCCACTCACACACTGTCACCATCCCCACATATTGTCACCCTCCCACACACACACTGTCACCCGCACTGGAGGCAGAGACATGGCACAGAGAGGCTAGAGGCAGAGACATGGCACAGAGAGGCTGGTGGCAGACACATGGCACATAGAGGCTAAGGGCAAAGAGATGGTACAGAGAGGCAAAGGGCAGAGAGATGGCACAGAGTGCCTATGGGCAGTGAGATTGCACAGAGAGGCAGGGGGCCGAGTGATGGCACAGTGAGACTAAGGGCAGAGAGATAGCACACAGAGGCTGGGGCAGAGAGATGGCACTGGCAGGTTGTTTGGGGGCACATGGCACTAGCAGACTTGGCTCATTGGCATAATATACAAAGTTTAAGAATTTACTACTCTTTGGTATGGTATTCAAGATTTATGCATTTACTGCTCATTGGCATGATATACCAAGTTTATGTATTTATTGCTTCATTGGCATGATATATCAAGTTTATGCATGCATTTGCTGCTCATTGGCATTGGCATGATTTATAAGGTGTATGCATTTAGTGCTTTGCTCTCTCCTCCAGCTCTGCTTCACTCCTACTTGATATTTCCTATCCTAATGTTTCTAATACCCCACCTCCTATAGACTGTAAGCTCATTTGAGCAGGGTCCTCTTCAACCTATCATTCCTGTAAGTTTTCTTGTAATTGTCTTATTTATTGTTACATCCCCCCCTCTCAAAATATTGTAAAGCGCTACGGAATCTGTTGGCGCTATATAAATGGCAATAATAATAATAATAATAATAATAATAATAATAATAATTGCATTAATAGCATTACCCTGCCCCCCATGTGTTTTTGCCAACCAGGGCATATATGTGTGACTGCGTCCATGTGCTTGTGTGTGCGCGCATGACTTGGGGGGAAGGAGGAGGTGTGGAGTCTTGGTCCCAGGCAGCACAATGTCTTGCGCCGACTCTGTGGAGTTGGAAACATATCAAAAGTAGGAACTGGTTACTAAAAAGTTTTAATCCCACTACTAAGTGTCTGTACTGTGAGTGTGTGTGTATGGAACATTTGCATCATCCAGTTTTACACACGAGTGGACAACTTTTTCTGTTGCTTTTTCAACTGTCAGATTTTTTTTCATGAGTCATAATATGCAACATGTTATTTAATTGTATCTTTTATTTTGTTTAAACAGTACATTAAAGCGTTGCTTCTTAATTCATTAACATCAGTGTGTTTGTGTGGGTCTAAATTGTATGGGTGGTTGCTATGGAAACCTAAAGTTTTAATGGTTAATGGGATTGGAGGGCATGAATAAAAGACTTGTCCTAGTCACCTCATGAACTTATTATGCCTCTGCTGCAAAGCATATATTTGATAATAGCTCCATAAAGGGACTTATGTATTAGGTCTACAGATAGCGTAAAGCAGGTTTAACCGTAAGGTGACCTTAGACAGTCACCAAGGACCCAGGGATGGGGCCAAGATCTATAAATTTGTTTGGTCCCATTCATCGTTCCTATTTGAAGAATGAAGGTGGGATCTAAACGGACATAGGGTCCTGTGGGATCTTAATCCTTCTCTTATACAGCATAGTCTTGTCTAAAGTAGAAATATCAAATTAGCTTGTTGGTTCTGCACGTATGAAAAACCTTACCTCATCTGTAGTAAAAAGGAAATAGAGGTCTACAATGCTAGAAAGTCATCCTTAATTTGTCTTCTAATTTGTTTCCATCTCAATAACATGGTCCTTATAACATAGATGGAAATGATTAGTTAAAATTTAAAACATGTCTCAAAACTTTAGGAATAGTTTTGAAATGGTACATGGGAATGGGAATACAAAATCCTTTGATATCTCTAATTTTAAAATAAAAAGTCTGCAAAGAAACAAAAAATGAACAATTAGTGGGCTGTAAAAAAAAAAATGGAAATGTATATTCCAGTCTATTACAATGCTTCATTTATTTAACATGTACATCAACCCAACTTGCTTTGCCTTTTATACTCATTTCAGATTGTTACCAGTAAGCTTCCTCTCATGCAGGTTAAAGGGACACTATAGATACCAGAATAACTACAGCTTAATCTAGCTGTTCTGGTGTGTATAGTCTGTCCCTGCAGGATTTTTTATGTAAACTCTGCCTTACATTAATTAAATTACTGCCTATGATCACCTATAGTGACAGTCACTCAGACGGCTACTGGAGGTGCTTTCTGAGTCAGTGCTGCACAATATGCAGTGTCTCCACGCTCTGAATGGAGATGCTGAATGTCACATCGCCTCACACTGATTCAATGCATCTCTATGAGGAGATGCAGACTGGCGCAGCAAAGTGTTTTGCCACGCATAAGAGAGAGCCTCCCAATGCATTCTTATGGGAAAACATTGTATTGGCTGAGATTGTCAATTTTGATTAAATCAGCCAAGGAGGCGGTATGGGGGCAGAGCCAGCCACAGTGATACTTATGCAGTGATGGAATGTAGGTTAGTTATATACTTTTTGGCCACCTAAAATGTGTTTTTAAAACTTTAGTGTCAGAAATACACATTTGTACTGATACTATAGTGTTCCTTTAAGGTAAGAGCTGGGTTCTTACTATGGCTACCTCTTGGTTTTTCCCTAGGCACACCTGTATACGTTATTTTTTTCAGTATTACTCAACACTACAGGATAGATTCTAAGCAGAATAAGAGTTCACTCTATTTACCAAATAGCAATTTTCCTCAAGGGAAGAGTTACTATTCAGTAAACAGAGTAAATCTTTACTCTGCTGATAGTATCCAGCCCTGTATGTTATTGAGAAATGTATGTATGAACAATAGTGTCAATGATTGACAATAATTGACAATAATGTAAAGCCCTGCGGAATTTGTTGGCGCTATATAAATAATAACCTAATAATAATAATGATAATGCTGTCCCAAAGAATAAAGCTAGTAGATATTTATATACACTGCTCAAAAACATAAAGGGAAAACTTAAACAACACAATGTAACTCCAAGTCAATCACACTTCTGTGAAATCAAACTGTCCACTTAGGAAGCAACACTGAGTGACAATCAATTTCACATGCTGTTGTGCAAATGGGATAGATAACAGGTGGAAATTATAGGCAATTAGCACCCCCAATAAAGGAGTGGTTCTGCAGGTGGTGACCACAGACCACTTCTCAGTTCCTATGCTTCCTGGCTGATGTTTTGGTCACTTTTGAATGCTGGCGGTGCTTTCACTCTAGTGGTAGCATGAGACGGAGTCTACAACCCACACAATTACTCAGCTAGTGCAGCTCATCCACAGCTTGCACATTGTTGCAAGCTGTGGCAACAAGGTTTGCTGTGTCTGTCAGCGTAGTGTCCAGAGCATGGAGGTGCTACCAGGAGACAGGCCAGTACATCAGGAGACGTGGAGGAGGCCGTAGGAGGGCAACAACACAGCAGCAGGACTGCTACCTCCGCCTTTGGGCAAGGAGGAACAGGAGGAGCACTGCCAGAGCCCTGCCAAATGACCTCCAGCAGGCCACAAATGTGCATGTGTCTGCTCAAACAGTCAGAAACAGACTCCATGAGGGTGGTATGAGGGCCTGACGTCCACAGGTGGGGGTTGTGCTTACAGCCCAACACCGTGCAGGAAGTTTGGCATTTGCCAGAGAACACCAAGATTGGCAAATTCACCACTGGTGCCCTGTTCTCTTCACAGATGAAAGCAGGTTCACACTGAACACATGTGACAGACTTGCCAGAGTCTGGAGACACCATGGAGAATGTTCTGCTGCCGGCAACATCCTCCAGCATGACCAGTTTGGCAGTGGGTCAGTAATGGTGTGGGGTGGCATTTTTTTGGGGGGACGCGCAGCTTTCCATGTGTTCGCCAGAGGTAGCCTGACTGCCATTAGGTACCGAGATGAGATCCTCAGACCTCTTGTGAAACCATATGCTGGTGCGGTTGGCCCTGGGTTCCTCATCAGGAGCATGTACAGGCATTGTAGGGAGGTCATACAGGCACATGGAGGCCACACATGCTACTGAGCCTCATTTTGACTTGTTTTAAGGACATTACATCAAAGTTGGATCAGTCTGTAGTGTGTTTTTCCACTTTAATTTTGAGTGATTTTGTTGTCAGCACATTCAACTATGTAAAGAACAAAGTATTTCAGAAGAATATTTAATTCATTCAGATCTAGGATGTGCTATTTTTGTGTTCCCTTTATTTTTTTTGAGCAGTGTACATAGATAACATTTCTGATTGTGATTACATCTTGGTTAGGAGTGGATTCTGATTGCATTTTACTCATTTTATTCTATGTTATATTTAGTTTTTACATTTTATACTGAGTTTCAGAAATAGTTCTAGAATTCCTCATCTCTAAGCATTTGGGGAATGTATTTATATATTTATGTATACATTTATGAGTGTGTATGATGCATCTATGTATTATTTGGGTCTATTCTTGTTTTTCTTTTCTAAATATTCATATTAATAAATAAAGTGAGAAAAACATTTGTAAAATTATTCATTGCTCTAACATGAATCCACATAATTTAACATGCAAAGTTCCAGTTGAAAATTCACTGTTTAGTGAATGAACCCATTAAAGAGCAAGTGTTATCTATGCATTATTACAATTCACAGTGTGTAAGTACCATTTACCAAATCTACTGTCTCTGAAGAAGAAAGGTTTTGAAATAAAAGAAGAGACCAGAAGTGAGATTACATTAGCTGGTGTTGAACCTTGACCTTCTTCTTTGAGGAGGAAAGCAGTGTATGCTCTGTATACCCAAAGGTCATGCCTCCCAAGTGAAGACTCATACTATCCCAGGGCTAAAATCTGCATAGAGACAACGTGTGCTTTATGTGTAACTGACCTGACTTTTAAACATAGTGTGAATCAACTGAATAAGAGGCAAGGCAGTAGACAGTTCAAACTACAGAATAGGTATTCAAAAATATATGTTGCAAACATAGTATTAAAATGTTTATCTTTATTTAAAATTGAATATGCTGGATGCCTCTCTTGTCCCATTATCTGTATTTTGAAGATAATGACTTGTTCGTTGTATGCAAAAACTATTCCCATTTATATGCTGTATAATACAAGGATAAGTGCATCCCATCTCATATTGACAGCTTTTTAGACTTCCATTTTAGTGGGTCATTTTATCCTCTATAAAAAATTGTTGATCATTCTCATCTGGGCTAAAAGCATATTCCATGTGATAAATATGTAAACAGTACCAAATTCATGACTTGATATATTTAGATTGTGTGTTACATTCTGGGTTTCACTAAGGTCTAAATGCCACCAGTCTGGATTAGCAAAAACAATCAAGGATCATCTGTGGGCACTCAGAATGAAAATACATATGTGTTCTCAAGATTTACCAATGTACCAATGTCAATATTTTGCAATACCCACCATTACAGAGAATGACTGGACTTTACAGTGCCATGCTGAGTCAAACAGCATCTCCTCATAATTCTATGGAAAGTGTTCAGCATCTCCATGCACAGCGAGGAGATGCTGAACGTAAGTCCTGCAAGCATTGCAAGACCTAATCAAGGAAATCCCTCTAGTGGCTAGACCATGGGTAGGCAACTTTCAACACTCCAGATGTTTTGGACTACATTTTCCATTATGCTTTTTCAGTATTATGGGTGTAAGAGTATTATGGGAGATGTAGTCCACAATACCTGGAGTGCTGAAGGTTGCCTACAATTGGTTAGACAACCACTAGAGGTGTTACTAGCCAGAAATGTAATAAATGCCCTTACAATGCCAAGCCTGCAGGGACATGCTATAGAGACCAGATCCAATACATTAAGCTGTAGTAGTTTGGGTGACTATATTCATTTAATTAGTCGATATGATACCCATTTGCCATTGGCTGTTGGCACTTACTGAAGATTTTTGTACATTCAGGTTGCAAAAAACAGGAGAGTTTATTTAGCAAATTTGCTTCCTGCTGCATTTGTTGAGAGTGAATATTTTGCAAATTTGGTGTATGATGAAAATGCAAATCCTAAATTGTATACAGTCTTAGCATGTAAGAATTTTAGACTTTCAAGCAGAAACTGAATGAAACCAAATAAGAAGTGTTGAAAATTAAATAAAAGCTATGTTCAGTAATTACGAGACAGGATATCATAACAGGATGGTACTTTGGAAACAGGTTCAATCTAAACAACTTAAAAAGTCTTAGCAATTGCCATCAATAAAAGTGTGCCTAAAATCCAGGGCTTTTCATACCTCCAGTGAGATCATAGTTAATAAGAGAGGGCCCCACACTCCCCCAACATGTCCCTCTTGTCTGGTACACACTGCTTGTGTCTAAGTTTGGAGCCTTTTGTTGGTTGCTTTGTTTGATCAGTGCAGAACACTGTAGCACTAGCTATGCTATAAGCGATCACAGGCTGATTCCTGCAGCAGAGAGGGATAAATGAATATTTCTCCTTTCAAGACTGAGATCAAACAGTGCATAATACTCGCAGAAACATCGCCAGGGGTTCCCTACAAATGGGAATCCCTGGGTTCGCAAAAGACCCCACACGGGATTCTATACTTCTTACTGTTTATTGAAAAATAGTATAAAAAGTTTAAAAATACATGTAAGAAATTCATATTGGTGACTGACGATGACATAAGAGCGTTGAGATCTAAGGCTACAAATATTGCCCCTGCACAATCTCATGTCTTACATATATATAAAATTGGCAATGCATATAAAAACATGAACCAGTATGTTTTCCAGTTGGCCAGAAAATCTATTCTATTCATGTATCTTTGATTGGGAATATTGTACTACATTGCATGTACTCATATTGCTTGTCCATTTCTTAATATATTATTTCCTCTACAAGCTGTATATTATTATTATTGTTATAAGATTGAGCAGAGATTTAAAAAGAGACCACCATTTGGCACTCTTGATAAGTATTGACTTGTTTTATTATTTCACATTGGGTTGCGATTTTTTCTAATTTTTTGTTTGTCCTTATGAGAGTGATACGACTTGTAATTCTCGAGGTATAGTGCACAATGGATCAAGATCTGGATAGCTCTTTAGAAATAGAGAATAAAATATATGTATATAAACCAAAAAGCTGAACAAATGCTGACAGCACTGACAACCAGACTGAGCAGATACACCAAAGAAGCAGACGATAAGAGAATAAATGCCCTTTTTAGAACCATCAAAGGTGTATACACAGCTGAAGGGTAACCATAACATACCACCCAAGACCAATCCAGAGCTGAAACAGAACAGTGCTGGAAGAACATCTAGGAGAAAGAAGCATCACCTAACACCAAGGCCCAATGGCTACTCTGGACATGAACCAGTCACCATCACAGCATGAGATATCAAACAAGTAGCTCGCAGGAAGAGTAGGTCAGCCCCAGAAACTCAAATGGTCCACACCTAATGGATAAAGAAACTATCAATGCTGTATGAATTCCTAGCAGCACAAATGAATCAGCTACTAGCAACAGCTCCCACCCTGACTGGCTAACACAAGGCAGTGAAGGACACTAACATCTAACAACCGACCAATCACTTTCACTCCCCACAACATGGCAGGTCCTGTCAGGCATCATAGACTCCAAGATCAATAGGCATATGAGTCAGTCCATGGGCAATACTCAAAATGGGATTGGAAACAACACCAGAGGATCAAAACACAAACTACTGGTAGGCCAAGCTGTCACACAGGATTCTAAGACCAAACAGACCAAGCCTGGATTGAGTACAAGAAAGCGTATGACACAATGCCACACACATGGATACTGGAATGGTTGGCTCTATTTATGGCCAGCATAACACTAAGAGCCTCAATGGACATGTGGAAAACAACTCAAGAACCAATTCCAGGACATTAACACATAAGTGAACATCAAATATGGCATATAACAAGGTGATGCTATCCACAGTGTTGTTCTGCATAGGTCCGAACCCCCTTAGCCAGATCATTATGAACAGTGGATACGTATACAGGTTCAAGAGTGGAGCAACCATCAGCTACCTAAACTACATAGACAACATCAAGCTGTATGCAAGAGTGAGTGGGACATTGAATAAGGATTCACAGCAAGGTCTTAAAAATGTCATTCAGAATAGATAAGTGTGGGTTGATGAAAGCAAAAGAGAGAAGATGATCAGAACGGATGGAGTACCAGAAGGACAAATAAGAGATGTAGAGAACAGCTACAAGTATCTAGGGCTACAAACACATGTCAATTTTGAGGAAGCAGCAAGGAGAATGGTAACATCCAAGTACCCAAGTACTTCCAGAGAGTCAGGCAGGACCTGAAGTCCCAGCTCAATGGCAAAAACACGATCCATGCCATCAACACATGTGCCCTCCCAGTCATCAGGTACCCAGCTGGAATTATAACCAAACCAAGAGAAGAGCTGGTTGCATTGAATTTAAAGATCCAGAAACTGCTCACTTTGAATAGAGTATTCTACCAGAAATCCGGTACACCAGGAAGGTGATTGGGGCCTGATGAGTCTCAAGGAGTATAAGAAACACACAAACTACATCATGAAGATGGCTCCCAGAGATAAACTGCTAAAGGAATACCTAAAACAACAACATGCAGAAAAGGAGGAGGTTCCATGGTAAGGCAAACCACCAGCAGATAGTGGATGTGGCTCATGTTACAAAATCCTACAAGGGGTTGGAAAAGGTAGGACTGAAAGACAGCACTAAGGCATTAATACAAGTAGTACATGAACAGGCACTCAGTGCCAGGTGAATAGAAGCTAGGGTCTACCACACCAGGCAAGACCCAAGATTTAGACTGTGCAAAGAGGCCACTGAGAAAATCCAGCACATAGTAGCCGGGTGCCAAATGTTAGCAGGAACAGCATACACTGAGAGGCACCAAGTTGCTGGGATTGCTGGAATGTGCACAGAACATGGGCTGGACCTGCCCAAGTTCAGATGGGAGATACCACAAAGGAAAGGTGAGAATGACAGGGCTAAGATCCTGTGGGCCTTTCAGTTCTATACAGACAAGCAAGTAGTGGCCAACTAACCTGACATCATGGTAGTACACAAGGAACGGAAGACAGCAGTGGTGGTGAATGTGGCAATTCCCAGTGACCATAACATCAGAAAGAAGGAATATAAGAAGGTGGACAAGTATTAAGGACTGAAAGAGGAGCTAGGAAGTATGTGGAACTCAAGGCAGTAGTAGTTCCGGCTGTGATTGGAGCACTGGGGGCTGTCCCCTTGAAGAGCCCGGTACTTCGGCACTTCAGACATTATGTGTATAACGGTCTAAAGATACAGGGTAGACATTTGAATGGAGACACGTCCAGCAGATTATTATCCTTGCAAGATATTTAACTTATTTAACCGTTATACACAGTGTTTGTTTTTAACTGCTTATTTTCCTTTTTTTTCTCTTTAATTTCATTATCACGGACCATTACTATCTTAGCCTTAGGAAACAGGCAGTCTGGGGGAATATGGGATTAAGTGCCCTCGAAAGGCACAGGTCAGGTGGAAGTGAGAGAAAAGGACCTTTCTCCCTCCCTCCTCCTCCCCCCTCCCCCATTTTTCCCTTTTTCCCCATTTTTCCCTTTTACCTTGTCTCTTTTACATTCTTGATGCTACTATTTGACAGCCTGTTCCTGGCCAGGACTTATTGTGTAGCTACCTATCAAGTTATTTGCTGCTATTTTTGGAGACACTTGGACACCTATTAGTGTGGTTAATTTTTTTTTTAACTTATGTCAATATTTTGGCCGTTGGTTTAGGGATGGTACACTAAATGGTTTACTAGTTAGTGGGTACTTTGTGTCATTTTTTTCCCTAAGATTTTTTACATAAAGCATATTATATTTAATTATTGTTTCTTTAAAATTATTTTTTATTCTAAACTATTAAAAGTCAAGTTTTAATATTATACCTTTTTGGGTTGAATGTTTCAAAGTTCTTGGTACTGGGGGCTATGACTCCCAATTTTTTATTTATTTATTTATTTATATATTTAATTTGACTTATGGATTATTAGGACTTGTAGCTCTCTTGTGCCAATGAAGACAAATCACTAGAACAGGTGACCTAAGAGTGGTTTATTGGGTTCTGTGCACTCACGCACCTTGTTTAAGGCAGATTTACTCTGTCTACAACTAGTATGGTTCTCTTTACAGTAACCTACCCAATTAGCTTGTTAGATAGACATTATAGTCACCCAGAAGACTTCATATCAGTGAAGGTGCAGTGCAGTACTCCTGCCCTTTTAACCCCACAATGTAAAACACTATAGTTTTTTTTGGAACTGCGATGTTTACATTGCAGGGTTAAGTTCACCTCTAGAGGCTGGCAGTCGCTGGCAGTGTTTGCATTGGCAGTGTAAAGCTTTGTAAGAGAATGTGGAAACTGCCATAGGTAAGCATGTGCATTAGATCACCAAAGCTCCTTTATGAGGAGCTTTGGATTGGACCATCATGAAGAGGAGGACGCCAAGGATTTAAAAAAAATGTATATTGCAATTGAAGCGGTTAGGGGTTGTGTAGATTTAGGGACCAGACGCTATATCATTAGGAACATAGTTTTGTATTGTTACACTGTTATAGTGTTCCTTTAAGAGCAGCATATGTGGCCGAAATAATGGAACAAAAGATAATTAAAAAAATTGCATGTCAAAAAAGTTATAAATTGATTTGCATGTCAATGAGTGAAATACTAATCTCCGCTCATTACCTGTATAAAAGACATCCATCCACAGAAGCAATCAATCAATCAATCAGATTCCAAACTCTCCATCATGGCCAAAACCAAAGAGCTGTCCAAGGATGTCAGGGACAAGTTGTAGACTTACACAAGGCTGGATTGGGCTAAAAGACCATCGCCAAACAGCTTAGTGAGAAGGTGACAACAGTTGGTGCGATTATTCCCAAATGGAAGAAACACAAAATAACTGCCAGTCTCTCTCGGTCTGGTGTTCCATGCAAGATCTCACATGGTGGAGTTTCAATGATCATCAGAACAGTGAGGAATCAGCCCAGAACTACATGGGATGATCTCAAGACAGCTGTGACCATAGTCTCCAAGAAAACAATTGGTAACACACTACGCTGTGGAGGACTGAAATACTACAGTGAAAGCAAGGTTCTCCTGCTCAAGAAAGCACATGTACAGGCCCGTCTGAAGTTTGCCAATGAACATCTGAATGATTCAGAGGTGAACTGGGGGAAAGTGTTGTGGTCAGATGAGACCAAAATTAAGCTCTTTGGCATCAACTCAACTCGCCGTGTTTCTATGATCCCAAGAACACCATACCCACCATTAAACATGGAGGTGGAAACATTATGCTTTGGGGGTGTTTTTCTGCTAAGGGGACAGGGCAACTGCACTGCATCAAAGGGACGATGGACTGGGCCATGTACCATGTATTTGTGGGTGAGAACCTCCTTCCCTCAGCCAGGGCATTGAAAATGGGTCGTGAATGGATATTTCAACATGACAAGGATCCAAAACACACAGCCAAGGCAACAAAGGAGTGTCTCAAGAAGAAGCACAGTAAGGTCCTGGAGTGGCCTACCCAGTCTCCAGACATTAATGCATAGAAAATTTGTGGAGGGAGCTGAAGGTTCGAGTTGCCAAACATCAGCCTTGTAGATTATCTGCAAAGAGTGGGACATAATCCCTCCTGAGATGTGTGAACACCTGGTGGCCAACTACAAGAAACATCTGACCTCTGTGACTGCCTACAAGCGTTTTGCCACAAAGTACTAAATCGAAGCGGTCAAATACTAATTTCACTCATTGACATGCAAATCAATTTATACTTTTTTTGACATGCGTTTTTCAGGATTTTTTTTTTTTTTTTTTTTTTTGTTATTCTGTCTCTCACTGTTAAAATACACCTACCATTGGAATTAACGACTGATCATTCCTTTGTCAGTGGGCAAACATTCAAAATCAGTAGGGGCATCAAATACTTTTTTTCCCTCACTGTACCTAGCACCAACCAGTTCCTACATAAATCATGCACAAGTTTGGATCGATAAATTATATACAGACAATCATACACACATGGTCCATGGACTACACAGGTGCACATACAGAAATAACATATGCAGTCACGTTTCTATGACATCTACACCTTTAGGGTGGTTTACGTTACTTGTAATGGGAAGTGTGTCCCCCATAATCTGCAGTAATATGGTTAATCATTAATAGTGACTAAATTTCTCTAGATTTGTGAGAACTATTTTTCCTGTGATGCCTTTTATTGTAAAAGGGGTGGAGCATGTCATAGGAGCAGAGGGAAAAGGAACAAGATGCCAATGTATCTACATCCAAATACACATTAAAATGTCCTGCACCCAGGTGTCTGTGACCCTTGGCTCACCCCTGACCACTAAAATATCAGACAAGAGCATCATCTAGAGGAGGTCATTCTGGCAGAAATGACAAAGATGGCTTTTGAGACTAAATGGAATAAATCCACTTTCTGCAATCCATCATGTTGGGGTTTCTAAGAGTCCTAGAAGCTTTATTTGGCATTGTAAGTCATAAACTTATCCGTTGAAACTTCCATCCATCTGTCCACTCAAAAAAAGACTATAAATAACTATAATCCCTTGAGGTGAGTCTACTATGAAGACATCCAGCTCCTGTATTACGTTCTTGTGTCCAATTGCAGACCAGCAGACAAATCAGCTGAATGGAATGTTTTTGTGGTTCTCCAAACAATTCTAGTGCACAGGAAGAAACTGACACTCCATTCTCTTCATTCAACCCATCTGCTATGGTGAGGGAATTTTTACAGCATTCCAGACAATCACAATCCAATTGTATTGCTCCATTCATTTCCTTTTGCCATCAGAGAGAGTCAAAGTAATGCAACTGTCTAGAACATTGCTCATTCAGTCTTTCAAGACCCCCTCTATAAAGCCATTTGTTCCACAACAAAACCATTTACATACAGTACGATGACTTATTTGTTTGCAAAAAATATAATGTTTATTTTATCTTCATATTAGTACATTTTATAGTTGAGCATTTGAGATTTTCTTTATTGGATCATATTTATAGAAGAAAAGAACAAGACTCATTGGCATCATTGGAGCGTGGTGCATTATTTAAGATTTGTAGATAATAGATCTGGAGTGTGTCTGTGTGTGAGTGAAAACGTGATGTGCAGCAAATTGAAGGAGGAAAAAGCAAAACAAAAAACTGGAAAAACTGGAAATAATAATCCCCAATTTGAACATTACATTTTGGTATACTAGGAAGCTCTAGAAACACATTTCCCTCAAAAACTTTGTTTTTGTGTGTTTAGTGAGCCAAACGAATAAGGTACCAATTGCCCTTCATTTCAAAGACCTTATTTAATGAAAGTATTGAATAACTCCGCCACACACGTGAGGTAAGGGTACAGTAGAAATAGTCAGCCTTTTATGAGTTATTAAAAAAAATCTTCTCCACAAGCACAATGTTGCTTTAATAACTGCTTATCCTGAAGAAGGGGTGAATGAAAGGTAGATCCCAAGATGTATTAAAAAGACAGCTTTGTCATTTTAAAGGCATTTTGATGGCATGCAAAGCATCATGAAAGTTTTAGTTCGACAACATCTGGGGATCTACCTTTTGGGCACCCCTATACTGAAGCCTATAATTTGTGAAGAGAGAAGAAGTGATATTACCCTAGCACATTTAGCTATAAAATGAACCATATGCACATGGGGTGGGGCAGTAGGAAGGCTATTTATCATGTCCCCCTGGTTTATAGGGATTGTTAGCTGCTTAGGCTTGCTTTTTGTGGCCTTTTGTGTTGCTTATATGATGTGGGGGCAAGGGAGAAAGCTATAATAGAGGATATGTCCCTACTTAGATGCAGTGCTGAGAGTTGGAATTTATACTAGTTAGTTTTTCAAGCTGGAGGATCAACCAAAACTTTCTAATTATATTAACCAAACCCCAGGGAATACGGATTTGGGAAATAGTAGAATCTATTAGACAGGTTCTTCATAATTAAAGGATCACTATTGTGTCAGGAAAACAAATTGGTTTTCCTGACACTATAGTACCCTGAGGGTGCCCTCACCCTCAGGGTCCCCCTCCCTTCTTCCACTGCCGAGCTCCCTTACCTCTCCTCCCCCGCTGACGTCAGCTCCCCCTTCTGACGTCAGCAGAGCGGAATGCGCATGTGCGGCAGTGCCGTGCGCGCATTCAAAGTGTCCATAAAAGTGTCCATGTTCAATGCTTTCCTATGGACGCTCTGCGTGATGGAGGCGTTAAATGCCTCCAGCGTCGCAGATGCACCTCTCGTGGCTGTCCGGAAGACAGCCACTAGAGGCTGGCTTAACCCCAAATGTAAACATAGCAGTTTCTCTGAAACTGCTATGTTTACAGCAGGCAGGGTTAACCCTAGAGGGACCTGGCACCCAGACCACTTCATTGAGCTGTAGTGGTCTGGGTGACTATAGTGTCCCTTTATTACTGCAGACCCCAATATTTAATAACATTTTCCTTGTCCAACAGATTACAAATGGGAAGGAATATGTGGGAATCTGTAGGCACACTTGCATAACATCATTAACTTTCACCCAAACTCTAAGCATCCACTTTAACCTGAAGTTGTTAAGCCATTATGTGGATAATGTATGAACTTTCCATATTAATTATTTAGGCTATCTTACATTAATTTGCATTTCTTTGTACTTGCTTGTTTGCTTTTCTTTTCACGGATATTATCTAACATTTTGCAACTTCATATATGTTTGCGGGTTAATAGTATCACTACATCTTTGTTATGCTGTTTTTTGTGTTAGAAATAAATGTGTAAAAAAAGTTTGACAATTATATGGATTGATTGTGGGACGGATGGATGGATGGATGGAAAGATGGGCAGACAAGCATAAAAAAGATAGATAGATAGATAGATAGATAGATAGATAGATAGATAGATAGATAGATAGATAGATAGATAGATAGAAGAAAAAATGCAGGGCAACCTTTTAATAAAGTGTTTCCTTTCCACTGTTTTAACCCCTTAAGGACACATGACATGTGTGACATGTCATGATTCCCTTTTATTCCAGAAGTTTGGTCCTTAAGGGGTTAAACCCCTAACCTCCTCTGAAAATATAGCTAAGCAGGGAACCACTCTTTGCATGGCCATTAGATTATATATATATATATTTATTTAAATATTTCCAAATTCATAAAAAAAAATGTAAAAGAAAATACAGTGAGCCTTCATCTGAATTTGATATCAAAAGTATAGATTTCATGTTTTAGAAGTATTTGAAATAATTCAGTTTGCATTTAAATTTCATCTCAATTGCCTTTTGTAAATGCTAAAAAAAAAGGTAATTTGGGTCAAATCTGAAAATAGTTAGTACTTCAAAAATATATAATAGCTCTATTCAGAACTGATGTTACTACAAGTAACGTGTTATCATAGAAGGATGTACCTTTATGAGTAAATTCAGAAATGATTGGCCAACGTTTTGCCAAGTATAATATGATTCCTCTTTAAAATGCATTCTATCCCCTTTGTTGAATTGGGTTGAAATATTCTTTAAAACACTTTTTAAGATACAACAAAACAAATATATTCATAAGTAATGTATCAATACATTCTTATAAGCAATTCACCCTGCACCATATAGATTTTACCCCAAAGAGGATTGAAAAGGTTAGAGCCATTGGACTACCTGATTGAATGGCTAATCTTTTACCCTTTAGCTTTAGTTGCACTTGTCTGCATACAGCTGGTATTTTGGGATGAAATTGGATTGAGTTTTGCTTCCAGCAGGAAGCTGGAGCATTTTTGTGGAGTTTGTTTCATGTCGTGCTTCTCCTAAGAGCTTAAATCAAAAGCGACTGCCTCTATCCCAGACACGTGCACCTACAGACCATTGCCTGGACCCCTTGCTGGAATCACAAATAGAGGATTTACCCTCTGCTATAGAAGCGGGATAAGCCCCACAGCAATAGAACCCAAGTGAATCATTTCCAAGAGACCTCATAGAGAATGAAAAAAGAGACATGCTGCATGCCGTGGGTGTGGTAGCATTCATATTATAAAGAAAGCCAAGAAAACATACGCTTTGGCGTTTTTATAAAGTATTCAATTTGGGATAATTACTTCCTGTTAAACATTGGCCAGATTTGATTTTTTTTAAGGTATGACATATTTAGCTTTAATTCACTTACAAACAAAACACTAAACTACTCTTATCTGTCTGTCTGTCTGTAGTTTCATGTGTGTCTGTATGTTACGCTATCTATCTATGGATCTATCTATTTATTTATTTATCTATCATCTGTCTATCTCTCTCTCTCTCTAACTCGACAATGCATATTAATCTATCTGCCTGTATGTTTACCTTTAACCTTCCTTAATTTCAAATAAGAAATACTGTTATCTGGGATAGCAATAGATAGATAGATAGATAGATAGATAGATAGATAGATAGATAAATTATTGATTTTTATATATAATTATACACTCATTTGTATGCTTACCTTATAGACTGCATGACGTGATATAAAATAATTATTCTGATATATATATATATATATATATATATATATGCTGTTACAAACAGTTATTTAGTACACCCAAACCACCCACTAAGAGAAGCAATAAATTAATAATTGACTGGTGAACGCTGGGAGTTATTTACAAACAGTTTGTACTGCACGTGTAGCCTGAACTGTATATGTTTTTATTGCTTTGTGTTTTATTGTGCAGTTTTCCTCCTTGTATCTCTTTTACAACCTCTCCTTTTTTTGTGGGGTTTTTTTCCCCAGGAGTTTCAGTATAAACGGTACTGTGTATCATAAATCGTACTTAAGTTACTATATTTATTTAATTTGCGGAATGCAATTTCTATTGATGAGAACGTGATATAATGACTTACAGTACAACTTTGAGATAAAACATCCAAAACTGAGTAATGTCTAGTCTGTTTTCAGTTTTTCTGGTCCTATTGCAGCATTTACCCTCCATACAAGTGTTTCATGCATCCACCTGTCAGCTCCAACTTCCTACCCAACTGTCACTTTTATTGATCCATTTAATCCCCTTTTCTTAGGAAATCTGTTCAGGCTAATGTGTAGTTACCATAAAAAGAAAACCGAAAGAACTCAAATCAGTGGAGAAAAGAAAATCCACTAATCTTCCATGAATGGCCAAAGTACCTAAACAGGTAGAACCAATCTGAAAAAAACAAGGCTCTATTCACTAAAAAGTGAGCTGTGAGGGTTGCCCACCTCCCTTTAACATGTAGATCACAAGAGCCCAGCTGGAAATAAATCTTCAACTTACTTTGCAAATAGAGTGAAATAATCAGAACTCGCTGTTTAGTGAATAACCCCCCCCCCCAAACACACACACACACCCATCATCCTTGACCACAATGTGTGTATGCATACAAAATAAGCAATATAAAATACTAACATATATTTTTAGTAATACCACAGGAAGAGACAGGATATAAAAATGTAGAAAATTTTATTTTTGTCATCTGGAATACAAAACAATTTTTGAAAAGTAGATAATAGAATAGAATATCTTATATATACAAAAAAAATACAATTTTCATATCAATGAAGCATTTATAATAAATTAAAGTAGCATCAGCTTTCCCCCCTCCTGTCTGGACACAATTTGTCCACAGAACCCAGTACTACTCTATAGAATGATAGCAGCACTGGATGTGAAGATAAATAATGTATGAGTTCAGCTTCCCTTGTCTTCTTTTCAAGCCTTTTCTTTGAGTTGTCAGGGCATCCAAACCAAATTGTCATGCTCATTTTTCTTCGTGAACGTTTTACAAATTGTAAAATTGACTTTTCACCTAGGCTGCACCAGAAAATGGGACTAGTTATTTTTTTTTTTTTTTTTGTTTTGTTTTTTAAGGCATCATTTTCTTGGGAGAGGCACTAGTCCATTTTTTTTCAGAAAAGGTATAAAGAAGAATTTGTGGAACTCAGAAAGTGCAAAAATATGGATACAATTCATACAATTCAGTTCAGTATTATCTGAGTATATAATTTAGGGTGTCACCCTTCACCTCTAAGTTCCTATGTGTGTACTCAGTTCACATAGTTAATACAGAAATAAGGCTGATGTATTAAGGCACTAACTCTATATGTATCCTATACCTGGTTATATTGTAGAAACCAAGAAGAATGCTGGATCATGTTATGTGGGAAGGAGTGGAGAGAAAACATGTTATCTGTATGTCCATAATAGCAGTCTTCAGATGTGGCTGGACTGCTTGGGTTGGAGGTGCAGGCAGACACTGAATACGATGAGGAGTTTGGAGATGCTGAGGACATCCAAGAACCTGCATCACTCCCAGGACTTGATGGAGCTGCTGGACTCATGACACAATGTTGCACTGGTTCACCGCTAGGCTTGTCTTTGGACTGATCAGCCATCCTCAGGGTTTCAGAAAGAGCCCAGATGTAATTATGGGCAAATCGAAGAGTTTCAATTTTGGTCAGTTTGGTGTCATCTGGAAAGCTCGGTAGAATGCTTCTCAATTCATCCAGAGCTGAGTTCAGGTTATGCATCCTGTTCCTCTCTCTGTCATTAGCTTTGACTCTTCTGGTTTTTTTAATGGTGTGCAGTACACCGTCATTTTTCACTCTGGTTCTGCCTCTTCTCTTTCTCTTTTCCTTCTCTTCCTCGCATTTTTCTGGAGTTTGAGTGGGCGAGGTTACATGTCCAGATGTGTAAGAAGAAGGCGTGTGGAAGCTGGCAGAGTCCTCATCATCTGATGGAGAGTAAGACATCTGGCTGCAGGTATCATAGTCAGAGAACGCTCTGTCCATGTTGGAAGATATTCTGTGGACAAAAAGTAGCACATTTTAGAAAGTGTAACTTATTTGGCACAATAAGAACTTAAACTGTAACAAAGTACGATGGGACAGATAAATGAAAACAAGTCACCGATTGATGCAATTTTAGTGCAAGAAAATATTGTTAAAATCTAACTATGGGTTATCCAAATAAATACACAATGCAATCGATGATGATAGATAGATGCTAACATATGACAGTATTCAAGAAAGCAAGACAACAAGTTAAAATGGACTGTAGATCCTGTTCACGTGTCTTGTATAGAGCAAGAAGTTTTCTTGATACTTACAGTCAGGTAAAGTGAAGCAGAAAAAAAAAATCAGAATAACTTGTGATCCTCTTGACCTTAAAGGGACACGCGACTGCTCTTGTCTTTGAAGTGATCAAGTGATCTCTGCTGCTATGAGCTCGTGTGAGCAGTGAGTTTGGCACACGACTGGCCTCAGACACCTTATATACAGTGTAAGACAATAGCAAAGCCCCCCTGCTTCTCCTCCCCCCCCCCCCCCCCCCACTCCCCCCAACCCCTTCCGAACTGAAGGATGAATGAAGTAAGGCATCAGGTCTGCCCCGTGCTGCACTCACTCTGCTTTGCATAATTTATGTTCCCAGTGTAGTGTCCATTCTCCCCTGGGAGTGTGCCTTTAATTACAATCGGCCAATCGCAGGAGAGGGCCTATCTGTGACACGTGAGCTTGCGTTGGTCTAAGCCTACTTGTTTGAGCTTCATTAGTCTATTAAAAAGAGAAGGAATGGAGAGAAAGATAGAAAGAAAACAAGAACAAAGTGATTAGCCTCGAGGGCAGAGGCACGTTCCAAAAAAAAAAAAAAAAAAGTTTGGGAGGTGAGAGAGGGATTTCTAGAAAAAGATAAAAAAAAAATAAAACAGTTTATGTACCATGACTGTCAAATAAACCCATGCTTAAATTATTTTTTTTCTACATATCTCTTTTCTGACCTTTCTTTTTCCACAACATTCATCATTTGCTTAATACTATTTTACTGACTTGAGCTGATCAACTATGTAAAGAGCAGAACTGTTTTGACAATAAAGTGCAAAAGAAAACAGTAGTTAGTGTAATTTTCTTTTTCGAATCTTATTATTATTATTATTAATATTATTTATTTCAGCTCTATAAGGTGAAAACTAAAATACTTCACAAGCATTGCTTATGAACCCTACAAGTTGTGTTAGTCATTGTAAACAGGGAATTAAAGCATATCTTTAAATGTTTGTAAATATATAAAATACCTGGCTTTATAAAACTTTTTTCCTAAGTTGAATTTTTCTTGTTAGGAGAAACACAGCTGCATTAGGTTTCCAGTAATTTTTGTCCAAATCCAAATTCTTGGTCACAAGTAAAATTCAGGGGAATGTCAATTAAATAGTAAACTGTGTATAGTGGACACACATCTTTAAATAAAATAGGGTAAAAGTACAGTTTCTTTGTGATTTCACAAGGAAACAACAAAACATTGTTTACTTAATAATATAGAATTAACAATCCTCTTATGAATAATTCATCTGTGATTTTTGTTCTTACTGATGCAATAAAGATCAGAACTATTTTGGCATTTGTACTCTCTCATAAGTTCACTGTATTTTAATAAACATATACGGTTATTGATGCAGTATTTATTTCCATATAGCCACTAATTGAATATAGCTTGAATAGAAATCCAATACTTTACACAATCCTTGAAATTAGTTTGTGTTTTGTCCCAAAGGCTTAAAGGGACACTCCAGGCACGTCTGCTCATTGGAGTGGTCTGGGTGCCAACTCCTATCACCCTTAACCATTCAAGTGTAATTATTGCAGTTTTTATAAACTGCAATAATTACCTTGCAGGGTTAAGTCCTCCTCTAGTGGCTGTCTATCAGACAGCCACTAGAGGGACTTCTGTGTTCTTAGAACACAAAAAAGTGTTTTAAACTACGCTGGACGTCCTCACGCTATGCTTGAGGACCACCAGCGTTGCCGGAATACTGATAGGAAAGCATTAAATAATGCTTTCCTATGGGGAGGTCTGATGTGTGCGCGCGGCCATTGCTGCACATGCGAATTAGGTCTCCCCTGCCGGCTGACGTCGATGGGAGCGTAGCATGGGCGGAGCCTGACCCAGCGCAGAGTGACATCGGCGCTAAATTCAGCTAAATCACTGAAGGGGTTTTAACCCTCTCAGCAACATAGGATGGGGGTGGAAGGGAGAGGGGCACTGCAGAGTCCTGCAGTGCCAGGAAAACTGACATGTTTTCTTGGCACTGGAAAGTCCCTTTAATAACAGACTATAAATAAACAAATAGACATGATTCTACTAAATCATATTCGGTCGGTACAATATTGGGGTTATTTACTTAAATGACAATTCAACATGAATTTCAAAATGAAGTCTAAAATAACTAAATTGGAAATATTTTCAAAGTCAGCAATGCATTCAATTTGGTTACTTTGACTTTACATTTAAAAGATACTAAAATCCGCTTTGCATTCTCACTTATAGAATAGGTATGTATTTTATGTTTAAAGCACGTAGCTGAGTTAGTGGTTCTGAGTAGTTATTTATAATTCACTACTAAAATCGCTGATACTTGAGATGATGCTATTTACTTTGCCTTTAGATATCTTATATATTACATCGAATGTGTAGGTTCAGATTAGTGTTAATTTCAGGGTAAAGGTTGTATAGAGGTTAATGTTCAGTATTAGAATACTGTAGGGGTTAATGTTTAGTGCCAGTGTAGTGTAGGAGTTAACATTGCGTGATTGTGTTAGTGTAAGATTTAATGAGAGCATAATGTAATTCAGGAATTTTTGGAATTTTAGAACATTTATTGTAGTGTAGACTAGTGGTTAATAAGAGGAATATATTGTAAGGGCAGCACTGGGGCATGCGTGTCCCAGTGCTGCCTGAGATTATTGCTGTTACATAGTCCCAGGCGAGAGCTATTTAAGCTACTGTCATTAATATGTTGGCAGGTGCTACTCAGGAGTGTAACGTCCACTAATCTTTGGCAGACCAGGACATGTATGTCCCAGTTCATCCTGCAGGAGATTAGGACCCCCAGCCTACACAGAAGTGATCCATGCATTATCCCCTGTTCATTATGGGCAACAATAGCATGGATGATGTCACCCACCATGCAGTATATGATCTACCTATTTAATTAATGGGCAGATCACGTTATATTTATATCACTGGACTAATACGGCTACAATCTCTACTTGAACACTATATATATATATATATATATATATATATATATATATATATATATATATATATATATATATATATACATATATATATATATATATATATATATATATATATATAAAACAAAACAAGGAATAGAGTCAGCGCTAATCAGAAAGGCAGCAGTCCCAAACAAGGACTCCCTCTAATGTCCCTGTAGGTAAATAGACAAAACAAGAGAATGGGGGATGGGTCTGCGCCACTGTATACAACAGATAATAATATTAAGTCCAATGGGATCTGTATCGTTGTGTCCAAAGTTCTACTTTATACGATATCCAGAAGATGTCAGTGACATGGAGGATAGTCCAATTGTATAAAAAATAGAAGAATTCTTACTTACAGTTGGCAGAGCTTAATCCAGCTCTGGTGTGAATGGCTTATAGCGGTATTATCCCCGCTTGCAGGATATACGGCAAGTGTCCTCTTCTATGTAGTGGCAGGTAACCAAGTTGGAAATCAAAATGGAAACAATAATGGTGCAGTATGTTCCACACATGCGATAAAAGATATAAAATATAATAGATACACTCACATTCGGTAGAGCTTCCGCTAGCTCTAGGTTGTTAGGCGTGCAGCGGTATAATCCCCGCTTGCAGGATATAGGATGAGTGATCTTGACGCGAATATCAATAGCTCGGAGAGAAGATAAAACAGCGATAGTGCTCTCAATAAAATCTTTGGTGATAAAATAAAATAATAAAATATACTCACAATATATAGGGCAGACTAACTGCTCTATGTAACAGCGTAGGTGGTATAATCCCCACCTGGGATTCTTTGGAGTATTATATCCAGGAAATAAAAAATAAAAGAAGTATACGGTATAAAATATATATAAAAGCCAGGTAGTAATAAAAGATGATGGTTTAGACGTAAAAAGGACCAAAATCTATTTTATTAACAGTATATAAAAACAGTAAAAATATCCAAACGCGTTTCGCCAATATAAGGCTTTCCATTGATAAAGCCTTATATGGGCGAAACGCGTTTGGATATTTTTACTGTTTTTATATACTGTTAATAAAATAGATTTTGGTCCTTTTTACGTCTAAACCATCATCTTTTATTACTACCTGGCTTTTATATATATTTTATACCGTATACTTCTTTTATTTTTTATTTCCTGGATATAATACTCCAAAGAATCCCAGGTGGGGATTATACCACCTACGCTGTTACATAGAGCAGTTAGTCTGCCCTATATATTGTGAGTATATTTTATTATTTTATTTTATCACCAAAGATTTTATTGAGAGCACTATCGCTGTTTTATCTTCTCTCCGAGCTATTGATATTCGCGTCAAGATCACTCATCCTATATCCTGCAAGCGGGGATTATACCGCTGCACGCCTAACAACCTAGAGCTAGCGGAAGCTCTACCGAATGTGAGTGTATCTATTATATTTTATATCTTTTATCGCATGTGTGGAACATACTGCACCATTATTGTTTCCATTTTTATTTCCAACTTGGTTACCTGCCACTACATAGAAGAGGACACTTGCCGTATATCCTGCAAGCGGGGATAATACCGCTATAAGCCATTCACACCAGAGCTGGATTAAGCTCTGCCAACTGTAAGTAAGAATTCTTCTATTTTTTTATACAATTGGACTATCCTCCATGTCATTGACATCTTCTGGATATCGTATAAAGTAGAACTTTGGACACAACGATACAGATCCCATTGGACTTAATATTATTATCTGTTGTATACAGTGGCGCAGACCCATCCCCCATTCTCTTGTTTTATATATATATATATGTATATACATGTATATATATGTATATATATATATATATATATATATATATATATATATATATATATATGTACTATTAGGTGTTGCTGGGGGATTGGGTGCATTGGGGGTTGAAGCACTGTGTGTAGGGATCCTTAACCCTCGGTCTCCACAGTTTGTGTTGGGGCAAGTGTATATGTGTTTTTTATTATTATTTTTCATTCGAAAACAGGCAGCAGCACTTTCTTATAAAAATAAATATTAGTAGCATAGAGCTTCACCAGGCCATTTAGGAGAGCTGTTGGTGTACCCCAGGTAACTCTTGGGTAACGGTTGCTGGGGAACAGAAGTTTACTGCACACCCCTCTATTAGTAAAGTAGTATTGCAGGATTGCACAGAATAGTTAACTGTACAATATGTGCTTTTTTCTTGCTATACTTTCTTTGAGATCCTGGCAAGCATAAGTGTCACTCAGTTTTGCTCAGAGTTGCTTCCTCCGAAATAATATAGTTTGACTTTGCTATTTCATTCAGATGTTCTTAAAAGGAACATTTCATTGGCGCAGCTCTGCATTTTGCTGTGCATTCGCACTGTTTTCTTGTGGGAAAGAAGTGGATTGGCTGAGACCATCAATCTCTATGATCTTAGTAAAGGAGGCAGCATGGCAGCATGGAGACTGGCACTGTGATTTAGAAAAGGCAAGTAAACTACCCTTTGTTACCACCTACAGATGGTAGCCAGTAACCTAACTGGCTAACAGGGCACTATAGTGTTAGGAACACACATTGTATTCCTAACGCTATAGTGTGCCTTTAATACAAGATTAAAATGTAACATGAACATTCTTGTACCTTTTGAGAAACTGTTACAGGGTTATGTAATAAACACTAAATTACCGAATTCTGACCGTAATTATAATTCTAGTATTTACTAAAGCCAAGTAGGAACAGAATTTGGTGGGTCCTGCACCAATCACGCAAAACATTTACCCAAATGTTTTCACTTACAAAGCATGGGAAATCCTTTGGAAAAGAACTTTATCCACTATAAAAATGCAGACTGCAGTGAGCCATAGCTGTGCATACATGGATTATTTTTATTGTGTTGCGTTTTTCTTTACTTTTTTTCTCTTATTTGTGAATCTGTTTTTTGTTTTTCCTTTCCTTTCCTTTTTTTCCCATTAGTTCACCAGAAATTATGGATTTTAATTTGGACTGAAGAAAAAGAAAGTTAGAAGAAAAGAGACTTCCGATGGTAAGAATAATTTTTTTATCATGCAGGTATTTTTTTAATGTCCCTCCTCATTAGGTAGGTAGAGTTATTTAATTTTAATGGGGGTGGCTATAAAATTGGGTGACCATGCCACTAATTGGGGGGTGGGGTAAACAATGAACAATGGCATTTCCTCCCCCCCCCCATTCTATAATTATTTAGAGCCCCACCATCCACAGGTAGTGTAGGACACTAGGTCTCCTCCTTAAATATTATAATTAAACCCCCCCAACGGTTGCCTATGGCTTAAGGTCAGGAAGAGGACACTAGGTCCTCCCTCTTAAATATTTGAATTATATCTTCTACCCACACCCAAAGGGTGGGTGCCAGGAGGAAGACACTAGCTGTTAGCTCTGCCAGTGAGCAAATAGAAATACAATTTTATTAAATATTTGAAACTTTCAGCTCTGGATTTCAGCTGTCCGGCAGTATTTGGACCAGCTGAAATGTGGAAATTTTGTTGAATAGCGTGAACAATGCCCTAATTTTGCAGATTGAATGACGCTGTATGGTTTTGTCCCATGCAGTACAGGTCTTATAGCCTTTAGTGAATAACCCCATCAGGAATTATTAACTAAAGAGAGAACCCCGAGAACAAGAATCAACAGGAATTCAAAGTGAATCCAAAGTGAATTTCAAAATTCAGGCCAGAACAGCCAAATTAGAAAAAATTTTAAAAGTCAATTCTGTTTTCATTTGAGCTAATTTGGGTTTAAATGTGAAATCCACTTTGAATTCCTGGCAATTTTCACTTTTGTAAATAACCCTGACAGTGTTCTGGCAAAGAACTTGAAAGAGGACATTTGTTAAATTTCATTGTTGTTCAGAATGACTGTCTCTGCAGTGGATTGCTGTGATAAGCTGAGAGTGGTCAGTGGTCTGCTGGTGACCTCTTCATTACTTGACTGATTAAAAATGGTTAACACTGAACTTAGGGACTTGGCACTATAACTACTTCAATGAGATGAGAGGGTGAGGTTTTGAGTGATAAGTTCAAATGATGTGCAACAAAACACAATTTTTTTTTTTGCCATACACTTTGCCTCCTTTTTGGGTGCAGGATTGGAGCTTCCCTAGGGTCAACTCTAGTGGGAAGTATTGTGAAATAGCTTTATGTCTTCTGTGTGGCATCCCTAGAGCATCAGCAAGAAGTGATATGACATCTTCCCACTCCTTTTATGCACGATCGTAAGAACCATTAATGAGTCTTATTAGGGACTCACTGTCTTGCATCAGTTCATTGCTGTCTGGTTAGAAAGAAGATTTCTATCACCACAGCCTTACTGCACACAGTATTGGTATTGGTGGTCACTTACCAAAGTGAGTAAATGAACAATACATGAACAAAAATGTATTTTTGATAGTAGTCAGAGAATGGTTAGATGGGTTCAGCATGAAAGAATTGTCATGAATAGTCATGAGACCACTCTGTGCAACAGTAATGTTCAGAAGGGCATCTCTGCATGTATAACAAATGTCAAACAGTTACATTCCTAGAAAGAAATATACAGTTTGTCGTGTCTTATGAATCTGGATTTCAAAGAGGACATACAAATGCAATGGGTACACTCTGTCATATTTCGATTGCATATATGGTTCTATTGGTAGCAAATTAGCTTAATTTGACAACAAGTTTACCTAATCAATGTTGCTTACCAGGCACATTATTTTGTGGCCACATTATCTCCGGTTCAAAATGATATACTCCAAGTTTTGTTCTGCTCCCAAAAAAATAGCAGGTTAGTTAATTTTACACCTGTAGCCTTAATCATCCTTATAAGATACCTTTTGAGATGAACTGGAATGAGAATATGAGGGTGAAAATGTGTTAGGAACTTCACAATGCCATTGCGTTTTAGCATGAACCAAAATCACTCTGTTGAGCCAATGCCACAAAGGATAAATAGATAAATCAAGAAACGAAATATTTTTTTTCTGAAATTCTTTTAAATGGAATATATATATATTCAATAATTACGTTGTGTGTTTTATTTTGTGTTTACTTTAAAGGTGGAAATAGTTTATCGATAAAAAATATTTCACCTATATTTTGAATTTTTGTCTGGATTTTTACAAGCCCACTTCGAAAAACAAACAAACAAAACAAAACTAACCACTTGCTATTTTGTATTCTAAACCTTTTCAGAGATAATAAAAAATAGTAATCTGCTATATTGAGTGCATGTCATAAAAAAAACAAAAAAAAACTTTTTTTTATTGGATATGTAGTTACTAGTGTGCCACTCCTGCAAACAAAATTATCAATTCTTTACTGAATTTGTCACATGATACTTTGGCAAAAGGGACTCACAGAATGGCCTTTAGAGCTATGGTTACAGTGGTGTAGTGAGGGCAAGTGTTAAAGCACTGAATTGTAAAATGCAAAGATGGACAGAAGGTGCTCTCCCAGAGGACATATCACCCCCATGATTAAGATTTGGAGTCAGTTTACAGTTCAACCGCTTCAGGCTAAATAAGGTTCTAAACCTCCTTACATTTCATCTAAAGCTTCTGCTAAGAGAATAACTTGGTCTCAAAGACTCACTGAAATTTTACATTTGTATGTATTTGTGTATACATACAAATATATATATATATATATATATATATATATATATATATATATATATATATATAAAGAGAGCACTTAAATATCATCAGAGATATACATTTTTCTTATGCACGCACGCACGCATGCACACACACACACACAATTAGACATATAAGAAAAATGTATATCTCTGATGATATTTAAGTGCTCTCTTTTGTTATAATGTGTTAATATGTATAACTTCAAATATGTATATTACCTGGTATATTATCTATCTATCCTATCCTATCCTATCCTACCCTCACACAGCTCAAAATGCCATAAATTGATTCATATATATATATATATATATATACTTCTTTTGTTTATGGTGTATCTGTGAATTCTCTTGTTTTCACACTGAGCGCAGTTTAATCTAACAAAAAAAAAAAAGAAAACCATAAAGAAAGGAAATCTATTGCGATGCAGATGTATTTTTTTATTTCCAGCAATTAAAATGTTTTAATGAGACAACCATAAAATCAACCATTAATTATTTATTTCAAACACTCATTGCTTCTTTTGAACCAGCCCTGTTTAGAAAAAGTTTAGAGAGTAGCCTGCGGTTTTATTATTTAACTTGTATTATACACAGGAATAGAGAAGTCATTTATAAATAATTACACAATGTTTGGGGGCTTTTGGTTTGTATAATATATCAAAGCGATTAGTACACGCATTGTGCCATTGTGAAAGTCTTTTTTTTCTTCATTCAATTTCACTTGCAATGTCTTCTTTCCTAACCTTTTTCTAGAATTCTTTTGTCATCTTTCTGCTTTTTCCTTGTTACAATCCATACTCTTTATTTTTATTCAAACACTCACAGCATGAGCAAAGAAAGCAACTTCTGTCTCATCCTACGTTATACTATAACGTGCTGTCCCATTTTATTCTTTGCGGACTAGAAAGATGGAGACAATGTGCATTATCCACTCATATGATGCTGCGGGTATCTGTCACACCATCACAATCTGTAATCATTTATTTTGCTAATGATATACTGTCTGCTAGTCTCATAATACTATGATGGAGATGTCTAAAAGTTTTCTCCAGATAATGGTAATCATATCTAAAGTTAACATGTGAAAAAGTATATTGAAATTGGAGCACCAAATGGGTATAGTTTGCATATGAATTCTTGAAATTAGCACATTAGGGAAAAATAATTGCATTTTTTTCCAACTGTTTTATTTGGTGTTATACAATAAATTGTAAATGTTGGAAAATTTATAGTAACTACATATTTTAGCCCAACATAGCAACCAGTGAAATCTAAATGAGTTGGAGAATTACTGTGTCTACTGACTAAACTCCTATTGGGTTAAAGAATCCCCATAGGCATGAATACAATATATATGTCAATGGGTAATAATTATTTTCTGTATAAAAATCATAAATTATAAAAGTTCAAGTAATCTACACAATAATTGTAGCAGACTAATGAAAAATGGTTGGAAAGATGGAGCAACAAAAAGCTTAGGTGGTAAAAGAGGCTTCTAAATAGTGGCAAAAGACAATAACTTCTGCAAACATATTCTAAGCTTTATTAGTGCAACGTAAAAGAGGGACACAACTTAACAGCAGGTGACCCAGTGCCACGAGCATTTGCTCTCCCCCCTACAGTGCAAACATTTTTGCTCCTGGAGGGGAGGTCTAAGCTCCAAAGCCAAACTCTGGTAATCAATAGCAAAGGAAAAGGATACTTCTCAACTCTGGCTCCCTGGAGAGTCTCTGCATCAAATCTGTCACCTGCATTCACTTCTTTAGTGTGGTTGACAAGTGTTGGGAGTACGTAGGGGGG
The DNA here is from genome assembly GCF_036172605.1 of Pelobates fuscus. NCBI lineage: Eukaryota > Metazoa > Chordata > Amphibia > Anura > Pelobatidae > Pelobates > Pelobates fuscus. Next base: position 127,319,011 of record NC_086319.1, on the reverse strand, counting down.
CTTCTCTAACTTTTTTACCCTAAACCAACAAGGAAAGGGGTAGAATGTTGTATAGAATGCTGGTAGGTAAATCAGTTTGATAGAAATACAATGTTTAATACAAATTTTCTTTTTTTACATTTTATTTTATGACAGATGTGATATACACGTTTGACTGCATAACATATAACAATTCTTTCTTCATCTGCAAAAAAAACTGGCCCTGAAGTGTTTTGTGAATTAGTATGGGATAAGGTGAAAAATGTCCATACAAGATTTGGCCCGCAATTTGAATTAGCAGCTCAGGAGAAAACACAGTAGAGTAGACTTGTGCATTCAGGTTTGACCGAATTGCAAATCATCCAAATTTATACCGATTCATGGGTTGTCTGATTCTGTAACTCCAAAGCACCAAATGTATTACCGAAAAAATAACTTGTGCATTGGATGAGCATGTTCGTTTTGTTTGTGATTTTGAGTTTCATTTCTGATGCCAAAAAAGAAATGATTAATGGGAAAAAAATTGATAGCTGGTTAAGAGACAGCCACTAAATGTTGATTTTTTTTTACAGATCAAGGGAAAAATGACCAATACATGGGAAAAAAGAAATGTAAAAAAAAAAACTATATTTATATATCATATATTAAATGCATTTTTACTGCTCCTCTATTGGTTACTTTTTCTCACTTGAACCAGATGTTAGGAAAATACACCTATCAGTGTACTGCAAAATATTTACACAAATTATATTTATGTATATATCTTGCAGTACACTGATTGGCCTGTTTTCAAACTTTTTTATTTCGTCCAAATCTTTTCCCCAAATATTTAGCAATTTAGCATGAACAATATTTGGATGAGACAAACCGCAACATGGACAACTATCAGACTACCCAAATGAAATGTTATTTTTGGACAAAGTGATTTGGCAGAACCAAATTTTTTTTTGCCGAGCACAAATCTACAGTAGAGCACCCAGAACAATTACATAAAATAAATTTTGATGAACCAGAGCACAATACTATTTTTATCTTAGATAATAAAGTTTGTCTATGGTTCTTTCCACACTTTAGTGTGCACCTGTTGAGTGTTTGATTGGACGTGAGATATGGTGTACTGCAAAATTCATAGATGGGATGCCAGTATCTATGTTAATATTTGAGTAACCATGAAAACCCAGACTGATCACACAGAAAACTGGCAAACATTAGCTGTCAGATACAGGAAAAATACATGGTGTTGAAATGGGGCAAAGAGGTGTAGGCAAAAGGATCTACCAGATGTAGATTGGGAGATAAAAACATGATTTTTGAACTTGGTTAAAAATATAAACAAACATGATGAATATGGAATTCTAAAATTCTAGATTTTAAACTAAATTGTAATGTACTTATTTCTAATCAGAATTAAAGTTTATGTCTATCAAACATCTTAAGTCCAGCATTTTGAAGGCCATAAGTGAGTCTTGAATTCTGAGGTTATGACTGACAGGACAATTACATCTTATTATTACCCCTGTAAAGCAATTAAAAAAAACAACATTCCAACAAGACTGTTAAGAGTTTAGAAGAGATTTAAAAAAAATGTGGATCTAGTTATGTAATAAAAGACCTCCTGTCTGGTTTCACCGATGGCTTATGCCATGGTATGTGTTGTGCATCTCAGAGGATTCTCCTAGGAAACCCTGTCATAGGATTAAGTAGTTCACGAGATAGGATCCCTATTCTATATAAAGCCACGTGAGAAAATGAAGCATTTTCTGAAGTTAGAACACAACTAATCCATGTTATCCAATGGTAAAAAAAAAGAATCTTTGTAAAAAAAAATCCAAAACAAAATCTCAATGATACTTATGTGTGTGTGTTTATGGAATCTTTTCATGCTTAGAAAGTCTCATCTCAACTGAAGGATTTTAAATCAGACCCCAGGGTGTGGATATTGTTGCTATTGAAATAACAAAATGCAAATAGATCTATAAATGATCATTTGATTAGAAATTGAAAATAAATAAATAAATAAATAAGAGGCAAACACCACCACAACAAATGCAATGGGAATAATTAATGGCAAACATATAAATGCTAAAATGGCCTATTATTTGCGTTTTTTTATTAAAAGAAAAACCACACTTAGCAATCATGCTAATGTCTTCCACGGTACCATAAAGCAATGTAAGAGTGCAAACAGTTTATGCGTTTATGACCTGTGTCTATTGCCTCATTCTGAGTGGAGTGAGACAAAACGTTTGATGATTCCTAATGCCTCTCAGTGACAAGAAGCCCTCTGGTGTTTTGGGATTCATCAAAATATCAGCATCTCTTTATGGTTTGTGTTTAGCAATCTGTCAGGACGCAGTTCACAGTGCTTATACTAGAAAGCAAGCTAGCTAGCTCTTACATTTGTACTAGGGTGAATACACATTTCATGTCTCTAAAGAAAAGTCTTTTGCAGCACAGAGCTTTATTTAAACACATTTGCATAACAGGTGCTTGCGTCTTGTTCATTCTTACTTAAAGAACTTTTAATATGGGATAAATTACCAGGAATTAGGGGCAGCCTTTTAGAGAACAAAAAGAAGCAAAGATCTCACTGCAGCCTGCCTTTTTTTTTATTCAATGCGATGAAAAAAAAGTATGCTTATGTTGGCAACCAAGAAAGCAGAAGAGGCAACTTTCCTTAATTTGATTTTAAATTCAGTTTTGTATGTGGTAAACCAATAATCCTAAGGACAGTAATACGATTACTGGGCAAAGATCTTTGAGTCAGAAAGTCTGGCGGAGTTTAAAATGTTAATCCTTAGTATAATCCCTTCCCTCGCTAATGTAGAGTAGTGCAGACCGCAAGACAGATTTTTTTTTTCTTCGTCTTCCATTCTGTGTTACTGACATTAAAGAAAGGAAAAATCAAGTGGGGAGAAATAGGAGCATTACTTGTAAATTAAAATTAATTCCTTACTTCATTACTTCAATTGTATAACAACACAGCTCTCTTCACTCTGAGGACTCCCCATTATCTTAGTTGAAGTAAAAGGCAAAACAGAAAGTTCATGCTTACAACATCTATGGAAACCAATCTCTTTGTATCTGTTGCGGCATTACGGTCTCCAGAATCTATGCTTTCATTCATTCTGTCTTAAAAACCATGGGAAGCTTTGAGCAAACGAGGGTCTTAAAAGGCAAAAGAGATTTGTGGTTTTTTTTTGTGCCTTGCCATCTTTATCTTTGAATGTTGTTCAACCTGTAATATCCCAATGTCTCTCCACTCTTTATTATACTGGTGTCAACTATCAATTTGAGATCCAGTACTTCAGAGTGAATTATACACCTAATAAGTGGTGTTTACTTTTATCTGTGGCACGCTATAGTACCTCGCAACAGGAAATAAAGGAGGACATTTAAAAAAAAAAAAACAATTCTATCTATATTTTAAAAAGAGTGAAAGTAAATTACAAAAACATATACTTAAAGGAAGTCATAATATTTTAATATGAACAGTGAGATCTGGATATAATGTAAATAAAATAAGAAAAAATAAAGTCCTAAATCTTAAATTTTTTTCATTAGTATTAGATTGTGGCCCATTGCACGTATTCTGTAATGCTGAATTTGTTTAATACATTATATTTTAAAATTACAAACTAAACTCATTAAATTTTACATACAGAAATTCCAAATAAAATTGGAGGTGCAACGAAGAAATAATTTTAATCAGAGTAGAAAATGATACATTTAATGTATTAATATATCAAGCTAGGTATGCTTTTATTCTGAATTTGCTGTAGAATAAAAAAAATAGTTTGTCTAAATGTGCTTGAAATTTAATTTTTTTGCAAAACAAAAGAAAAAAAGATTTATTTTCTTCAAATGTTAGTAACAGTTAAGTTTTTCCCAATAGTTTATTAAAGGGATCTTTTTTTTTTTATAAATCTAAAAAGAACCATATGGTTTAAACAGCAATAACTTGCAATACACAAACAATAGAGAAATTGAGAAGTAGAGGTCAGTGCCTGAACTAGCCAGGCTGCAAAACTCCTATTCAGCTAAATAAAGCTGTTGTTTGGGGGTAATGATGCAAATGCTTCCAGCCTTTTGGTTGTGATAGTCTAGAACGTGATTTGTCATACAATCTGAATCTTTGGGAGGACTTTAGACAGAACCTCCCCTAAAGATGGAGATGAGCCATATGTCAACTTGTTTTGCATTTGAAGAGGTAGACAAGTATACGGAATGCTTTCCTATCCAATCTTCCCGAATAGGAAAGGATTTCTGACAAAAATGCCTAACAACAAGACCATGCATTCCCAGATTAGCTATTTAGATCTAAAGCGTTTGCACTCCTTAACCCCAATTAGCCAATCAGGATGGAGCAGTCTCACTGGTCTCCATTAATTGCTTCTTAATATATTGTGTACAACTAAGGCTGAGCTGTGAAAAGAAAATATCTGTTTAGCTTAAGCATGGTATGAATAATAATAATAATAAAATAGTTATGGTAACTTGTACAAATCAAATTGGAGATTTTTTTTAATCTAAATTTTGCAAGATGATCGAAACAAGAAGTTGTGTTTTTTTTTCTCTTTTGTATAACTATTAACCCCTTAAGGACCAAGCTTCTGGAATAAAAGGGAATTATGACATGTCACACATGTCATGTGTCCTTAAGGGGTTAAACTTTTTTTCCCCAATACAGTATATTTTATATTGTTAAAATTGATGGTCTATGCCCAGACTACACTGAATGTTTTAAATGTATTTAAATGCTGTAATTTTATGAATGTCTTTTTTTTTAACTGCAATTTTTCAATTTTTTTTAAATTTATTTAGTTTTCACATGTAGTTGCATATAATGACATATGAAAAAAGGGTTTATACATATCTTTGATTTGCCTCATAGAAATACAAGATGTCTCGTTCAGGTTCTTAGCAACCAGATGCATCAAAAGGTCTCGTCTAGGTATAGTATCTGTGATAAACGATTTATAGTATTCGGACATATATTAGATAACACACTGAACATTAAACTTTTATTTATTTATAATAAGACAAAAATTGTCTTTAGTGTTAGATTGTAGGTGATCTGAATAAGAAATGCAATCTTCTTAAAATGTATCTCAAAATACTTCTCTAATCTGAATGATTAAAGAAGTATTTTTGAGATGCATTTTTTAGAACATATAGGTGAATTCTTGTGAATGGAGATACTTTTTAGATTTTGTTTTTTGAATTGATGATAATTGATTACTTTTCTTTAACAACGCCTTTAACCCATATATCAGCTCATCTTTCAGTTAATTGTTATATTGCTCAAATAACGATTAATATTTTATTTTTTTCCTGGGTCAAAAGTTAATGCATTAGTAAATACATTAAACTTGTGTATCTTGCTATCTTTGCTCAGTGCCCTTTACCCAGAACTCCAACAACCAATGTGATTTTCTGGTGCACTATCACTCACTCTGCAACAGCCGCTAAATTATAAAGCTATTTCAAGCATTTACTACACTTTTTAAATGTTTCTAGTAACCTTTCTTTTACGCATCAAACTATGGAGGACCTTCTATAGCGGAAATTGGTTTGTCTGATTAAACATCGCTTTTCTGATAAATTATTTGATTCTGTTAACTGGGATAGTTAAACAGTTAAGTTTGCCACTGTGTGCCTTTTCCCAAATGTGTACATTTTATGTACTTTTTTTTTTAACTCTCACAAACACCTCTTTGGGATTTATTCTGTTCGGATCTACAGTCTGCCCTGTGACAACTGCATTCTGAAAAATGTGGCAGCAACATAAATGGCATAAATGGCTCATCGGCAGATATGATTTGTTATGTAATTCTGTCCTAATTTGTGTAATTTCTTTCTTTCATTTACAAAATGTGTGAGTTCCCACAGTGCAGGCCAACTTATTCTCTAGGTTTTTTTGTTAGATTTTTGAATTGATTATAATTGATTAATTGCTGCTTTTCTTTAATGGCACATGGCTTGTCTATCTACATACTTTATTTTCTCATTTACTTTTCCAATATTTGATCAGGCTGGATATGGCTGAAAGATAAAGATTTCTCATGTTTAAGTATGTCTTGGAGAGATATAAATACATTAAATGTACAGCCCTACAGAATCTGATGGCGCTATATAAATAATAAAATAATAATAATAATAATTTAATAACAATGACAGCTCCATAAACAATAATAATAACAGCATATATAACACAATTCAAGTATATTATTTGTTATTGAGTAATATTAGGTAAATACTTTTGCAAATGACAGTATGTTTACTGGATATATACCCCCACATACAAGCACACAGATCCATTAATAGTATAGTTTAAGCTGTGAAAAGGGGGGAATTATTGATATAACCGGAGAAAAGGTAGAATTGCTGAATTTCTGGGATATCATCTATTCTAGACAATATTGAGAATCATAACCTACAATATATCACCACAGAGATTTTGCCTAGTTATGCCATTGTCTATTTATTCTCTAAGAAAACAGATCTTGATGGAACAATTGAAGATTTAGTTGCTTATTGTACTAAGGCTTAACCTTTTAATCAATACTGTTGGTAACTGATGTCTGTACTTTTGTCTACTTTCTAATGCATCACATTTTGTGTTTTGTTTGTGGAAATGACTTCTCTTGTTGTGTACCAGCCACCCACATTGTATTGATTGATACTTAGCTTTTATTCTTTGGACACTGCAGCAGGGATTGTTGTTGTTCAAATTGTGAATTGCCTTCTTAAAAAAAAAAAAAAGCAAATTGCATACAAAACAATGCTCATGTACAGAGTAAAAGTCAGGTCTTATACAAACTACTTCTGTACAGCTGGTGTTTTTAAATAGTCAATTGCAAGCATTAGGTGAAAGATATTTAGATTTAGATAAGAGAAGTAAAGTAATTTATTTGCAGAAACATTACTGTTTTAAAAGAGCAGCCTAATCACCATGACCATGAGCCATTATATTGGTTATGGTGCTATGAGGATGTGGTCCTCATTCCTGTTTTAGGACCAAACCACTTTCAAGGTATTTCAACAAACTAGGGGTACCCTTCCACCCATGGCCATGTATTAAATTGTACAGCATGGACGTTTTCTGCAAGCAGATTCTTGAAAGTAACTTTGTGGCTCACTGTCTGCTAAATTAGTATACAACATTCACAGACATTTATGAGTTCCCTTTTTAAAATGTATTAGTGTGAATGATTTTAGAAGAGCATTTTCTTCTTACGAACCATGTTCCTAGCAGTGGCGGATCCAGAAGCTAATCTCGGGAGGGGCACTGGCAGATTATTTTAAGAAACAATCCAGGCACAATAACCACTACAGCTCTCTGTAGTGGTTTTGGTGCCAGGAGTTACTGTGGCGCCCTCCCAGAGTAAGTAGTCAAACTGTTAAAAAAAATGTTTGATAACTTACCCATGTCTGCCTGGATAGGGGTTGTAGTGTGTATGTGTGTGAGGGGTGCAGTGTGTGTGAGGGTCGCAGTATGTGTATGAAGGGGTAGTGCGTGTGTGAGAGGGGTGCAGTGTATGTATGGGGTAGCAATATGTATATTGGGAGCAGTGTGTTTGTGTGTAAATGGTGCAGTGTGTGTATTGGGAGCAGTGTGTTTGTGTGTGAGTGGCGCAGTGTGTTTCTGTGTGAGGGGTGCTGTGTGTGTGTATGGGGGGCAGTGAGTGTATTGGGGGCTATGTGTAAGGGGGGCTGTGTGTGTGTGTAAGGGGGGTATGTATGTAAGGGGGAGCTGTGTGTGTAAGGGGGGGGCTGTGTGTGTAAGAGGGGGGCTGTGTGTGTAAGAGGGGGGCTGTGTGTGTAAGAGGGGGGCTGTGTATGTAAGGGGGGGCTGCGTGTGTAAGAGGGGGCTGTGTGTGTAAGGGGGGCTGTGTGTGTAAGGGGGGCTGTGTATGTAAGAGGGGGGCTGTGTATGTAAGGGGGGGTGTGTGTAAGGGGGACTGTGTATGTAAGGGGGGGCTGTGTGTGTAAGGGGGACTGTGTATGTAAGGGGGGCTGTGTGTTTAGGGGGCTGTGTATGTAAGGAGGCTGTGTGTTTAAGGAGGGGCTGTGTATGTAAGGGGGGACTGTGTATGTAAGGGGGGGCTGTGTATGTAAGGGGGGACTGTGTATGTAAGGGGGGCTGTGTATGTAGGGGGGGACTGTGTATGTAGGGGGGGCTGTGTATGTAGGGGGGCTGTGTAGGTAAGGGGGGGCTGTGTATGTAAAGGGGGGGCTGTGTATGTAAAGGGGGGGCTGTGTATGTAAGGGGGGGCTGTGTAGGTAAGGGGGGACTGTGTATGTAAGGGGGGGCTGTGTATGTAAGGGGGGGCTGTGTATGTAAGGGGGGGGCTGTGTATGTAAAGGGGGGGCTGTGTATGTAAGGGGGGGCTGTGTAGGTAAGGGGGGACTGTGTATGTAAGGGGGGGCTGTGTATGTAAGGGGGGGCTGTGTATGTAAGGGGGGGGCTGTGTAGGTAAGGGGGGGCTGTGTATGTAAGAGGGGCGCTGTGTAGGTAAGGGAAGACTGTGTATGTAAGGGGGGGGGGGCTGTGTATGTAAGAGGGGGCTGTGTAGGTAAGGGGGGGCTGTGTAGGTAAGGGGGGCTGTGTAGGTAAGGGGGGACTGTGTATGTAAGGGGGGCTGTGTATGTAAGGGGGGCTGTGTATGTAAGGGGGGGCTGTGTATGTAAGAGGGGGGGGCTGTGTAGGTAAGGGGGGACTGTGTATGTAGGGGGGGCTGTGTATGTAATGGGGGGCTGTGTAGGTAAGAGGGGACTGTGTGTGTAAGGGGGGGCTGTGTATGTAAGGGGGGCTGTGTATGTAAGAGGGGGGCTGTGTAGGTAAGAGGGGACTGTGTATGTAAGGGGGGGGCTGTGTATGTAAGGAGGGCTGTGTATGTAAGAGGGGGGGCTGTGTATGTAAGGGGGGGCTGTGTAGGCAAGGGGGGCTGTGTGGTGCAGTGTGTGAGGGGATAGGGGGGCAGATAAAAGATATTTTTTTTTGTTTTAATTATTAAATAATAATTAAATAAATAAAGCTAATGTCCCCCCTCCCTTCTTACCTGTGCTGAGGGAGGGGGAGACATTGCTTTCTCTTCCAGTCCCTGGTGGTTCTAGTGGGGGAGTGAACTCTAACCTGCAGCTCAGGCTAGAGTTCACTCTCGCGAGAACGGAGCGTTGCCATAGTAACGCTACGTGCTCGCGAGAGGAGAACCCGGCGGAGCTGCAGGTAAGAGCTCCCCTTGGTTCTCTCTCTCACTCCCTCCCCTGCCGGCCGCCCAGCAATCTGCCTGTGTGGGCCGGGGAGGGAAATCACTGATCTCCCCTCCGGTCCGTGCAGGCAATCAGCAGGGCTGGTGCTTGGATAGCACCAGCCCTGCATGGGCCGGCAGGGGAGAGCCTCAGGCAGCAATATTTTCTCGGGGGGGGGGCAATTGCCCCGTTGCCCCCCCCCTGGATCCGCCAATGGTTCCTAGGGTTAACACAAGCCAGTATACGTGTTTAAGGTTTTAAATGCATATTGGTGTAGAACTTGACTCATCTAATATGGTTGCCTTAATGTTTGAAGGTATCCTTAAATTCTATGGCCATACCCTGCAGTTGACATACCAATAAATCACTATTTTATTTATATATATATATATACTAGAATTTAGATTTGTGAGCAGGTAACGTTGTTTGCTCTAACGGAACAATCTCAATTTAAAATCCAAGTCAGCTTGAACTGATCTCCTCTGATTCTACCCTTAACTATTGTGTATTTTAACTGTCAGTATCCACTTATTTCTGCTGCTTCAAATAACCTGACATACTATTCATTGATACAATTTAACCTCGTTTTCCAAGCCCTTCTATCACTGCTGATTCCTGGCTGTAAGTTGTCTTACATGTTCAATAATTGCTGGTGTGTTTGGCTGTAACTTCTCACCACTGCCAAAGTAAAATCTGATTATGAAATTATTGGTGTGTTTTGTATTCAGATACATCATTTAAACCATATACCAACCATGACATTGTCTTATAATCTTATAGTAAAGGAAAGAGAAAATTCTATTCTGTCTTACTGCCCACTTCAACTTGTCAAGATAACAAAAAGCAGATTTCCCTCAGGTAGAAAGAAACTTAACACACAGGGACTGGACATTTTAGAAATCCAATTTTATAAATCTGTATTCCTAACACTATAGAGCTAGTGATGTCCCGAACTGTTCGCTGGCAAATAGTTCCTGGCGAACATCGCTTTTTCGCAATCGCCACGGATGGCAAACACATGCGCTGTTAGGTCCGCCCCCTATTCATCATCATTGAGTAAACTTTGACACTGGCCTGTACCTCACAGTCAGCAGACACATTCCAGCCATTCAGCAGCAGACCCTCCCTCCCAGACCCTCCCACCTCCTGGACAGCATCTATTTTACATTCATTGTGAAGCTGCATTCTTAGTGAGAGTAGGGACAGTGTAGCTGCTGCTGATTTGATAGGGAAATTGATAGCTAGGCTAGTGTATTCAGTGTCCACTACAGTTCTGAAGGACTCATCTGATCTCTGCTGTAAGGACAGCACCCCAAAAAGCCCTTTTTAGGGCTAGAACATCAGTCTGCTTTTTTTTTTTTATCTGTGTAATGTAATTGCAGTTGCCTGCCTGCCAGCCAGCCTGTGTGTCAGGCTCACAGTATATACTGTGCCCACTTGCCCAGTGCCACCACTCACTCACTGGTGTCACAATAACGTGCATTTAATAAAAAATAAACTTTTTGGACTGTAATATAATAGCAGTCAGTTTCCTTCACGAGTGTGCGTTTCAGGGCCTGCCAGGGCACAGTGTCAAACCAGTGCAACTCATATCTGGTGTAACAGCAGTGTATATTTAAAAACAAAATTTTTGGGGGACTGTAATAGATTGAATAGCAGTTAGTTGTCTGCCAATGTGTGTGTCAGGCTTACAGTGTATACTGTGCCCACTTGCCCAGTGCCACCATTCATATCTGGTGTCACAATAGCTTGCATTTAACAAAAAAAAATACTTTTTGGACTGTAATATAATAGCAGTCAGTTTCCTTCACTAGTGTGCGTTTCAGGGCCTTTCAGGGCCTGCCCAGTGCCACCACTCACTCATATCTGGTGTCCCAATAGCGTGCATTTAATAAAAAATAAACTTTTTGGACTGTAATATAATAGCAGTCAGTTTCCTTCACGAGTGTGCGTTTCAGGGCCTGCCAGGGTACAGTGTCACACCAGTGCCACTCATATCTGTTGTCACAGTAGCTTGCACGCATAGTACCACTAATCGAAAAAAAAATGACAGGCAGAGGCAGGCCACCCCGCAGGGGCCGTCGTGGTCGTGGTTCTGTGATTCCTTTTGGCCCTAGAATAATGCCCAGTGTTCAGAGGCCACGAAAAGTTCTGAGGACATAGTTGACTGGCTAACACAGGACACCTAATCTTCTACAGCTTCTGCTCGGAACCTCGACGCACCATCCTCCTCCAGCTTAGCTTCGGGCACCTCTCAAGTTACCACTCGCCCGCCTGCCGCCACCACCAACACTAGCACCACAGCCGCTTCACTTGGTATGTTAGAGGAGTTATTTACACATCAGTTGGAAGAAATGAGTGATGCACAACCATTATTGCCAGAGGATGTAGATAACAGGGATATATCTCAGTCAGGCAGCATTACACACGTACGGTGTGATGATGATGATGTTGTACCCACTGCTGCTTCCTTTGCTGAGTTGTCAGATACAAGTGAAGCGGTTGATGATGACGATGCGTCCGTGGATGTCAGGTGGGTGCCCACTAGAAGAGAAGAAGAACAGGGGGAAAGTTCAGATTGGGAGACAGAGAGGAGCAGGAGGAGAAAAGTTGGAAGCAGGGGGAGGTCGTCGCAAGGAGCTAGTGGCACAGTCAGACAGCATGCATCGGCACCCTGGGTCAGCCAGACAGCACGCCAATCAACGCATGCTGTTGCCACCACCAGAATGCCGTCATTGCAGAGCTCAGCAGTGTGGCATTTTTTGTGTGTTTCTGCCTCTGACAAAAGCGATGCCATTTGCAACCTGTGCCAAAAGAAACTGAGTCATGGGAAGTCCAACACCCACCTAGGTACAACTGCTTTGCGAAGGCACATGATCGCACATCACAAACGCCTATGGGATCAACACATGAGTACAAGCAGCACACAAACTCAAAGCCGCCATCCTCCTCCTGGTCCAGCATCTTCAGCCACGTTAACCACTGCTGTCCTCCTTGCCCCCTCTCAACCATCCGCTCCTCCGTCTCTCGCCTTGAGCAGTTCCTGCTCATCTGCCCACAGTCAGGTGTCTGTCAAGGACATGTTTGAGCGTAAGAAGCCAATGTCACAAAGTCACCCCCTTGCCCGGCGTCTGACAGCTGGCTTGACTGAACTCTTAGCCCGCCAGCTTTTACCATACAAGCCGGTGGAGTCTGAGGCGTTCAAAAAATTTGTAGCTATTGGGACACCGCAGTGGAAGGTACCCAGACGAAATTTCTTTGCACAAAAGGCAATCCCCAACCTGTACTCGATTGTGCAGTGTTGGGCAAGGGTCCATCTGACCACTGATACCTGGTCTGCAAAGCATGGTAAGGGCAGGTATATCACCTACACTGCGCATTGGGTAAACCTGCTGACGGCTGCCAAGCATGGAATGCGTGGCTCTGCAGAGGAGTTGGTGACACCACCACGACTTGCAGGCAGGCCTGCTGCCACCTCCTCTACTCCTCCTACTCCATCCTCTTCCATAACCTCCTCGGCTGAGTCCTCTTCTGCTGCTGCATCTTGCTCCACATCAACGGCACCCCCCCCAGCTCCCCAGGTACTGTTCCACATCCCGGATACGGCAGGGTTGACTTGCCTGAAAGCAGTTCCAAAATCAATTAAAAAGTATGCTTTACACAGCGTATAAGGGTGATGTCACAGCACAACGGGAATCTAACAAGGGAAGAGGTGAAAGTAATCCTCCTCCTCCCACGACCACGCCGGCAAGGACAGGACGCTTTACAGACGTGTTGTTGATGGAGGACATGCGGAGCTTTTTAAGTCCTACAGCCCTTCAGGGTCCACCCTCCCCTCAGAGAACGACTCGACCGACAGGTAGCAGACTACCTCGCCTTAACTGCAAATATCGACACTCTGAGGAGCGATGAACCACTTGACTACTGGGTGTGCAGGCTTGACCTGTGGCCTGAGCTATCCCAATTTGCGATAGAACTTCTGGCCTGCCCCGCTTCAAGTGTCCTGTCAGAAAGGACCTTCAGTGCAGCAGGAGGTATTGTCACTGAGAAGAGAAGTCGCCTAGGTCAAAAAAGTCTAGATTACCTCACCTTTATTAAGATGAATGAGGGATGGATCCCGAAGGGACTGACAGTGGGCGATACATTCGACTAAAAAAGGCCCAATGAGGCCTACTTAACACACCACTCCTATCTGGTGGCACATTAGATTGCACGCGCAGTGCCCCAAATTTGAAGTAGGAGGACCGACCAAGCATCTTTTTCCCATCTCCCGCTTCCTAAAATCGATGCCTTATATACACGTCCCCTGATAGGGGACGTAACAGGGATTAAACTGATAGGAATAGTACTACTTAACACACCACTCCTATCTGGTGGCACATTAGATAGCACGCGCAGTGCCACAAATTTGAAGTAGGAGGACAGACCAAGCATGTTTTTCCATCTCCCGCTTCCTAAAATCGATGCCTTAAATACACATCCCCTGATAGGGGACGTAACAGGGATTAAACTGATAAGAATAGTACTACTTAACACACCACTCCTATCTGGTGGCACATTAGATTGCACGCGCAGTGCCCCAAATTTGAAGTAGGAGGACCGACCAAGCATGTTTTTCCATCTCCCGCTTCCTAAAATCGATGCCTTATATACACGTCCCCTGATAGGGGACGTAACAGGGATTAAACTGATAGGAATAGTACTACTTAACACACCTTATAATAATGCAGAAAGAGGCAATGCAGAGAGAGGAGTCTGAAGAAGAGGAGTCAGAGGAGGAAGGTGGCTTTGAGGAGGTGGAAGACCAAACACAGCACGCGTCCCAGGGGGCTTGTTGTCACCTTTCGGGGACCCTTGGTGTTGTACGTGGCTGGGTGGAGGAAGAGACCTTCAATGACATCAGTGAGGACAAGGAACGGACATGGCTAGCTTGGTATCCAACCTTGTGCAAATTGGGAGTTTGTGGTTGTGCAAATGGACTGTTTGCGGTGCGTTAAACGGGGAGTTTGGTCTGTCACTGTGAAGCGGGCGTAACCCTTACACTACCTGATCGATACAACATCATACCTGATGTTTTAAAGCACGTTATTCCAAACAATTTAGGAATGTTAGGTGATTTATGCCCTTTATGGATTAAAACCAGACTCTGCATCAACTATGTAATTTTCCATGGATCCCCCTACGGCATGCCACAGTCCAGGTGTTAGTCCCCTTGAAACAACTTTTCCATCACTATTGTGGCCAGAAAGAGTCCCTGTGGGTTTTAAAATTCGCCTGCCCATTGAAGTCTATGGCGGTTCGCCCGGTTCGCCCGTTCGCGAACATTTGCGGAAGTTCGCCATTCGCGAACCGAAAATTTTATGTTCGCGACATCACTATATAGAGCCTGTTGGACCCCCCTTTAATCACTTAATTCCGCCTCTTCTGCCATCGTCCGATGGGGGGGGGCAAGTGCCGCAAGTGCTGAAAGTGGAACTTTACCTTAATGCTTTTCTATGATGATTTCACTGATGCTGGATGTCCTCATGCAGAGCTTGAGGACATCCAGGACCAATTAGGCAACCAAAAGTTAGTTAGCATCCAGGAAGCACCTCTAGTGACAGTCGAGTCCTGCAATGTAATTATTGCAATTCCTCAAAAGCTGCAATGTTTTACATTGCAGGATTAGGTGGGACTAGGACACTGCACCCAGATGACTTCAATGAGATGAAGTGGTCTGGGTGACTATAGTATCCCTTTAACTCTTATTTCATTCGATCCAATGCCTTTGAACCATTTAAGGAACACTCCAAGTACCATAGCCACCATGTCAGCTGTAATGGTTGTGCTGCAAGGAGTGCTTTGGGGTCATCTCACACCAGAGCACAACTTGCACCATAACCACTGAAGCTGTTATTTTTACCTTTTATTTACATTTTATCATTTTTACTCAGTCCTGTCAGGCACACATAGCTGCATCTTATGCATGCATTTTTTGGCTGCAGGGAATGTGGCGCAAGGTCAGTTGACAAACTGTGTTAAAATAGTACTTTACATCTGACTGGGATGATAACAGGCATTCCTAGCTCCAAATTAAAAAAGAGAACCAAGCTAAATATGTGTCCACACAAACACGTGTTCACCACTAGAACATTTGTACAACAAATCCACACATCCACCACCATGTTTATATTACTGATAGGATACTGAGAACAGTAATGGCTGCATATTCAGCATTTAGGCAATGCGTCAATACATGTGACATTACACTCCTGCAATACCTGCTTAACCTGCACAGGATTCACAAATTCCAGATTCTCTTCTTACTGCACATCTGCTCTAGAGGCTCCATCTACACATCTTCCACTCAGATGCAAGGGAGAGACATAAACACATGAGTTGCAACCAATGGTAAACTGGATGTTTTTTTTGTCTGTATGTCTGTTCAGGGCCGGTGGCACCATAAGGTGGCGCAGATGGCCGCCTTAGGATGCACAAGCACAATGTCAAGCTGACCGGCACCTCAACAAAAGCAATTCGGGAAATAGCTGTGTAAATCTACAGAGAAAACATAAAACAAAAACAAAACATAGTGTAATATTGTAACAAATATGTTATACTGTGCGCAGCAATCAGTTGCACTCACTAGATAGAAGTAGGTATAAGCGCTTTTAGGGTGCCTCCCCAGGTATAATGGGGGGGTCAAGCAATCCTTTTGTTCACCTCCAGATTCTCATTCCACCAAAAGACATCCACATGTCAGGGTTTAAGAAATTTGAAGAAAATTTATTTAAAATAAAAATAAAAATATATTTGAATATATAGGCAGTCACCAATTCAGCATAGGATATAAATGCAGAAAAAAGGTCCTACGCGTTTCGTTTGTTACGAACTTCCTCAGGGACCGCAATAAAAGAATCACTATGTATAAATACAGAGTACACAATGAACATATCCTAAGAATAACCCCCCTCCCCTGTGTCCTTAAATAGGGCTAATCCCTTGAGTCCATTGGTGGATGTAGTGGGTGTGGATCCTTTTTCTTCTTTGATTGGAGCAGAGAATCACCTCCATCAGCTGTTTCTCACTCTTCCAATCCCCAAAAAAGGCACCCTTTTTCGGCGAAAACCGGAAGTAGTCATCATTGTTGAAACCGGA
Source organism: Pelobates fuscus (assembly GCF_036172605.1). Classification (NCBI taxonomy): domain Eukaryota; kingdom Metazoa; phylum Chordata; class Amphibia; order Anura; family Pelobatidae; genus Pelobates; species Pelobates fuscus. The sequence continues at coordinate 127,302,640 of NC_086319.1, read as the reverse complement.
AGTGACGTCACGGGCATTCCAATATGCGTTCCAACAGCATCATCTCCATAGCAACCAGACATGATGGTCTCAATCATAGTGTGTAAAAAATTATTGTGATGTAAAATAAATTGAACAGAGGAAAAAACAAAGTCCCTCAAATCAGCTGGTAATTTCGTATCTTGTTCCATGAAATAATTAATCGCCTCTAGACCCAATCTATGGCTAATCACCGTGTACAGAGAGGTCACATCAAGTGTGGCCCAACTGTACTCTGGATCCCACTCAATACTCTCCATCTCCTGGAGAAAAGACTTGGTATCCTTTACAAATGATGGTGACTCTTGGGCATATTTTTGTAAATGGGAATCCACATAAGCAGATAGGTTGGCGGTCAGCGAATTAATACAGCTGATAATAGGTCGTCCCGGGGGGTTGGGAAGGCGCTTATGTGTCTTGGGGACAAAGTAAAATATTGGAATAATCAGATTTTTTTGAAAGAGAAAATAATATTTTTTTTGTGACATCGTCCCTCTTTGTTTAGCTTCATCCAAAATAATTTGGAGCTCTGTATTAAATTGTTTAGTGGGATCACCCCTTAGTTTACTATATGTGTCTTCATCCCCCAAGATATGAGCTGCCTCCTGAAGATAATGTGTAGTGGTCATTAGTACTATTCCCCCCCTTTGTCCGCTTCCCTAATTATCATATGATCTCGTTTTATCAGTTGTTTGAGTGTCCTTTCCTCCTCTTTACTAAGGTTTTGATTATAATTCTTCCTATTTTTATTGATATTTTTAGTCATATTACAAAATTGTTGATCTACCATATGTTCAAAAGTTTCTATAAAGGGACCTTTACTATATGTTGGAAAAAAATGGGACTTAGGACGAAATCTATGATCAATACTGGTTTCCTCAACATCACCCTCCGCCTTAGATGGATGTAATAAAAAATGCCTTTTTATAGTTAGAGAACAAATGAACTTCTTAAGATCAATATATAACTCAAAGTCATCAGCCTTTTTGTTAGGGGCAAATTTCAAACCCCTTGATAATAAATCGATTTCCTCATCAGAGAGTGGATTTGGAGTTAAATTAAAAATTCCTCTACTCAATTCTTTCTCATTTAGGGAATACGTGGTCAAAGTGGCTGCCTCTAATCCTCTGTTCTGATTCTCTTCTGTGGAGAATCTTGACAGAGCTGAGAACCGATTGGGATGTTCCCATGTCTCCGCTCTGGGGCGGAAATAGTTGGTAATGGTCTTTTCCTTGGGACCTCTGGATTTCCCTTGAAAGTTTACAGTGGAATCATTATATTGCGGTACATGATCATTTCAGCTATTTTTGCTCCTCACTATTTGTGTATAGGGCCTAGTTGTTTCCCCTCTCACAGGTGATAAACCCCTATGTCCTCTTGGTGACGGGCCCCTCTGTCTCCTTGGTGATCTACGGGTATTCCAGCCATACATTCTACTGGGATCCCGTAGATTCCATATGGTGTATTTGTGGAGTTTGATTGATTTCTCAGTGGATCTCTAGAATGTGAATTAATCCTAGTTCTCCACCCTAAATCCCTTACTATAGCCCCCCTATGGGTAGAGGAACGTCTTGTTCTACGAATTGTCCTATTTCTTGTTGAAAAAGTATTTAATAATTTATCTTCCTTATCTCTACTGTATTTTTTTATTTTTTGTTTCAGCAATTTTTTCATCCAATTTTTTGAAGTTATTCTGTAGGGACTCTTCTCTTTCTTTGAATATCTAATAATCAATTGAATCAATTGGAAGGAACAATTAGAGAGGATAGCATCCCATTCCTCCAAAAATAAATCATCCTCCAACCCAAAAGCAGGTGTTTTATCAATCCTAAGGCCTCGTGGTATAAGGCATTCTTTTAAGTAATTTTCTAAATATGCTACCTTCCACCATTTTTTTGTTTCTTTTTTCCTAAACAATTCATCCAGTCCCTTAAACGGTCGAGGTCTTTCCCATTCCTGAAAAATGGCCTCAAACTTCCTTCTACGGCTAGATTGTAAATTGGATAGAAAACTTGGTAGCCATATTGCTAAAATAGTAGGTATGTGTGTACCAACAGTAGCAAACAAATATATCACCAAAGAATACAAATAGTGCAAAAGTATAAAAAATGAATAAAATATAACAAACAATGTTACTTAGCTTTAAATAGAAACATAGAAACATAGAAACATAGAATGTGACGGCAGATAAGAACCATTCGGCCCATCTAGTCTGCCCAGTTTTCTAAATACTTTCATTAGTCCCTGGCATTATCTTATAGTTAGGATAGCCTTATGCCTATCCCACGCATGCTTAAACTCCTTTACTGTGTTAACCTCTACCACTTCAGCTGGAAGGCTATTCCATGCATCCACTACCCTCTCAGTAAAGTAATACTTCCTGATATTATTTTTAAACCTTTGTCCCTCTAATTTAAGACTATGTCCTCTGGTTGTGGTAGTTTTTCTTCTTTTAAATATAGTCTCCTCCTTTACTGTGTTGATTCCCTTTATGTATTTAAATGTTTCTATCATATCCCCCCTGTCTCATCTTTCCTCCAAGCTATACATGTTAAGATCCTTTAACCTTTCCTGGTAAGTTTTATCCTGCAATCCATGAACCAGTTTAGTAGCCCTTCTTTGAACTCTCTCTAAGGTATCAATATCCTTCTGAAGATATGGTCTCCAGTACTGTGTACAGTACTCCAAGTGAGGTCTCACCAGTGTTCTGTACAATGGCATGAGCACTTCCCTCTTTCTACTGCTAATACCTCTCCCTATACAACCAAGCATTTCCTGCTACTCTATTACATTGTCTGCCTACCTTTAAGTCCTCAGAAATAATCACCCCTAAATCCCTTTCCTCAGATGTTGAGGTTAGGACTATATCAAATATTCTGTACTCGGCCCTTGGGTTTTTACGTCCAAGAGGCATTATCTTGCACTTATCCACATTAAATGTCAGTTGCCACAACTCTGACCATTTTTCTAGTTTACCTAAATCATTTGCCATTTTGCTTATCCCTCCTGGAACATCAACCCTGTTACATATCTTAGTATCATCCGCAAAAAGACACACCTTACCATCAAGACCTTCTGCAATATCACTAATAAAAATATTAAAGAGAATGGGTCCAAGTACAGATCCCTGAGGTACCCCACTGGTGACAAGCCCAAGCTTCGAATATACTCCATTGACTACAACCCTCTGTTGCCTGTCACTCAGCCACTGCCTTACCCATTCAGCAATATTGGAATCCAAACTCAAAGATTGCAGTTTATTGATAAGCCTTCTATGTGCAACAGTGTCAAAAGCCTTACTGAAATCTAGGTAAGCAATGTCTACTGCACCACCCTGATCTATAATTTTAGTTACCCAATCAAAAAAATCAATAAGATTAGTTTGGCATTATCTCCCTGAAGTAAACCCATGTTGTCTCTGATCTTGAAATCCATGTGTTTTTAGATGTTCAACAATCCTATCCTTTAACATGGTTTCCATCACTTTCCCCACTACTGAAGTAAGGCTTACTGGCCTATAGTTGCCCGACTCCTCCTTATTACCTTTCTTGTGAATGGGCACAACATTCGCTAACTTCCAATTTTCTGGGACTACTCCTGTTAACAATGATTGGTTAAATAAATCTGTTAATGGTTTTGCTAGTACGCCACTAAGCTCTTTTAATAGCTTTGGGTGTATTCCATCAGGTCCCATTGACTTATTTGTCTTTACTTTTGACAGTTGAAATAGAACCTCTTCCTCTGTAAACTCACATGTAATAAATGACTAATTTATCCTTTTTTTAACAGAGGTCCCTTTCCTTCATTTTCAGCTGTAAATACCGAACAAAAATATTCATTGAGGCAGTCAGCTAGACCTTTAACCTCATCTACATACCTTCCTTCTTTTGTTTTTAATCTAACTAATCCTTGTTTTACTTTTCTTTTCTCATTTATGTATCTAAAAAAAGTTTTGTCCCCCTTTTTTACTGACTGTGCTATTTTCTCTTCTGTGTGTGATTTGGAAGCTCTTATAACTTGCTTAGCCTCTTTCTGCCTAATCTTATAGGTCATTCTGTCTTCCTCACTCTGGGTTTTTTTATAATTACTAAATGCTAGCTTTTTGTTTTTTACTATTTTGGCCACATCTGTGGAGTACCACAGTGGTTTCTTGACGTATAACAGCCTCCCCAGGTCGTTCGTGACCGGCACCTCAGCCTGTGTAGACAAATATCCATGCATCTGCCCTGTGTTTGTTGGGAGAGCAGTACATGGCAGGTACTATAGGTTGTAAAGAAACATGTTATTATGTAGAGGCAAGTGGAGTGGTTGTGGTATAGATGGAGTAAAAGCAGGGGTAGAACTATTGCACTAATACTGAGAAGGGGATATATGGTGACATGAGGTTCTTATTTTCCTCATTCTTTTCAGGCACAATTGAGGAAGACCTTTTTGAGAAGGAGGTCAATCTTGCTTGTTGGCTTTATGCATCAAACTGTCTATAGCAGCCATAGGTTATGACATGTTTCTTTTGGACAGCATGACCATGTGTCTACAAATTAACAGAGAAGGCAGAATGCTCCTCAAATATTTCTGTAGAGGTAGTCAAGAGGTCTGAAGTAGCACCTAGAAAGTTTAACAATCTCTCCTATAACTGCCACTTGCTGCATCTTCCATGCCACAGAAGGTATTGGGTAGTGTGATATGGGCATTGTAGGTCGCATAAATGCATAAAAGACAAGAAAGGGTAACATTAGTTTACTGATCCCATAATGCAAGTTTCCACAACACAACATCATATCTTCCCAATGAGAGAAGCCAGATAACAGTTTTTTTCAATTTAGGAATGGATTCCACTCATTAATTAATTAAAGGTGCACTATAGAGTCAGAAACACAAACATGTATTCCTGACCCTATAGGGTTAAAACCACCATCTAGCCACCCTGGTCCCCTCCTGCCTCCCTAAATATAGTAAACCTTACTTGTATTCAAGTCTGCAGCTGCACACTTTGTGCCTGTTTCCTTTAGACCTGCCCACTTCCTGCTGACATCAGCATAGGATTGGCTGAGACTGACAAAGAGGCAGATCAGGGGCAGAGCCAACACAATTCAAACACAGCCCTGGCCAATCAGCATCTTCTCATAGAGATGAACTGAATCAATGAATCTCTATGGGGAAAGTTCAGTGTCTGCATGCAGAGGGAGGAGACACTGAATGTTTGGATGCATTTTAGGCAGTCATGACCCAGGAAGGACCTCTAACAGCTGAGGAGTGGCCAGTGAAGTTATCACTAGGCTGTAATGAAAACACTGCATATCTCTGAAAAGACAATGTTTACTGCAAAAAGGTAATGATTCTACTCACCAGAACAAATTCAATAAGCTGTAGTTGTTCTGGTGACTATAGTGTCCCTTTAACTTTGAATGCCCAGCTGACTCTCTCTGCCAATGAATGAACACCTACATTGCATTCAGGCTTCTTCTGTTGAGAAGACATATCAAGGCCACTGTACTAAAATAGTTTGACACACTGGGATGGCGCTAGTGCACTTTTTACACCATAGCCACTAGAGTGGTAACGGTATTTGGAGTGTTATTTTGAGATTAAATACACTCAAGAGAAAGTATGGAGTACATGAAACGTAAACATGGTAAAGGATATTTTGACAGTTTTATTTCAGTGCTGCTTGAAGGTTACAATCTTTAATGCTTGATTCAATTATGTTTCAGTGTTAACTGACAATGCTGCTGCCACCCTCAAGTCCTCTGATCCTTAAAGATCTTGTGTAGAGGAAAGTCTCATTCTAGTTTCTCAGACGAAGAAGAAGCCACTAGAGACTGATTCTGCCTTGAGGCAGTCACAAATGTATCTTTGACAACTATGATGATGTCGATACACAAGTGGTCAGCCTCACTTGGGGGAACAGTGTATAATGGTACGCGGAACCTCTGCGTGATAAATGTAAATCAACATATGAACATGCTACCGTGGCTTACAAGTTGCCAATGTATTTGTCTAAGGCTTTAGACATGTATATATAAACAAGGCCTCATGTCAAAATGTATTCAGTGGCCTTTTGCATCCTAATACATATTATACATGTCTAAGGCCGCACAACCAAAGTGTCATATTTTGTGGCATCTTGTCTCCTAATACATATTCTGCAGCATGCCATCCATGGTAGACTGCATTTCTGCATATTTAAAGTAAGACCATGCGGAGCCAGGCAAGGCCTAGTCAGAACAGTCAGGGACATGTTAGTGTGAGGGTAGTGTATACAGAGGAATGTGGTAAAGTGGTCCTGGGACAGTGGGTGGAGTAGTAAGGGGTAGATGGGTGGGATTGTATGAATAGGTAACCATCTTACAGGATAGCAGCCATCTTAATTATCAGTTAGTAACAGCTTAGTAATTGTTGGTTGTTACGCTTATTATACCTGCTTTCCAAGTGCTGTTTGTGGCCAGGGTATGGATATCAAAGCTGTTCTCTCTTCCCTCAGGGCTGAGGCTTTAAAGATGGGGGTCTGCACCTGCAGGTTCAGCTGGCTCGTCTTAAGGCCTCCGCAGCTGTTGCGGTGGATCCTGGAGGCGAGCTTGGCCACCGGAACGTTTCACCCCTCAACTGAAAGCTACGGGTCCTCCTGGGCTCAGGAGTGTAGGACTGGCCTCGCGGATCTGTTGGTCTGCGGCCACGAGGCTTGCTTCACCTCCCTTGAGGGCTTCTGTCACTATTTAGGCAGCGGGGCGGTGTGCTGCTGTCCGCACCTGCTTATCGTCCCTGTCTCCAGCCCCACGCAGCAGGAGCCACAGTCTTAATTCACGGGCCGGCTGGCCCATGGCTACGCATACTCATGGTGCTCAGGCGCAGGCTGAATATCCTTCCGCAGCTGCTGATGGTTTTCCAGTGGCCTTTGCTTCATTGGCGGACCCGCCACGTAGGTCACACGGCCCAGGCTGGCGGAGTGGTGGACGGGCCTCCAGATGGGTGAGTAGGATTGAGGGTTTCTCCCGGGGGCAGAGGCCCCCCTCAGGAAGTGGGGGTGGTGGCTAGGAGTCGTGTGAGGCGTCTGTCTCTTACCCCTTCCCGTGGTAGCTCTGCCTCCTTCAGGATGTTGTCTGGACCTACCAGGCACCCCTTTCATATCCCGTCCTCCTGGGGTGGGGGGGGAGGGATGTGTTTTTACTTGTTCTCCTGACCAGGCCATGTTCCAGGTCTCATTAAGTGCTACACCAGTATCACTCCCTATGGAGGTGGAAGCTCTGGCCCAGCATCCGGTGGCTATGGTTCTGCTACTCCAATCCACTCCCGTGCCCTTTGGTGACTCATGTGCTACTTTAGTGGATGGTCGGGCAGGGTGTGGGGGTAGCCCATTTGGTTCCAGTGCTTGGGGTTCATTGATGGAGTGTCTGAGGGGTCTTTTGGATAACTGGGAGCGTAGTTCAGCGGCCCCTTCAGTAGATGCGCAGGTTAGGGTGGGGTCGGACCCTTCTTCTGGGGGGCTGGGGGTGCCCATTCCAGGTGGGACGCTGTTAGCCTCTCCCCCAGTGGTCCTGGAATCTCCAGCGCCCACGTGGCTCCGCCGAGCGTGGAGGTCGTGCCGGCAGCACATGGTGCAGCCTATATATGCTGGTCAGGTCGCCTGGGGCTGCATTTGCCCCAGGAGGTGCAGGACAAGATTTGGAAGGGGGAGTTTGTAGAGATGTTCTCCCTGCTACCCTTGGAGGACTTGCCCCCTCCTAATAAGGAGTCTATGGACAAGGACAAGTTCTGGTATCGGAAGATCCCCAAAATGTTTGGGAATTGGATCAGGGCCTTTTCGATCCTGGCCAGTATTATAGGAGAAAAGGCGCCTGAAAAAGGCTCGGTCCTGTTTTGTTATCAGGATATGGTCTGGATTGCATGTCGGGTATATGGGGGATTATGCTGGTGGCGCTATGATGAGCAGCTTTGCCAGCTTGGTGAATCGCCCATCTGTTGGTTGGGATCAAATGGATGGTTTGTGGCTGGTGATTATGACTCACATGGCCTCGCATCAGGGCGGTAAGTTGTCCTTTCTCAGAGGGGGAGGGGTAGAAGGGGGAGGGCCCTGGCCAAGCCCACTTGTTGCTGCTGACAATACAATGAAAGTTATGCTCCTGAGGGGTTTCCGTGATGGGTTTTGAATTCCCCATCAGGTTAAGGATTCTTCAAGTCGGTTCGGGATCACCCGAGGTGGTGGATGACTAGCTCAATAAGGAGATGTCTCTTGGATCGATTACTGGCCCGTTCACTGCCCTGCCTATCCCTAACCTATTTATCTTCATGTTGGGGGTGGTGCCTAAGAAGGAACTGAGTAAGTTTCGGCTGATTCACGATTTGTCTTACCCCTTTGGGGGTTCGGTAAATAGTAATATTGATGAAGAGCTGTGTAGGGTGTCGTATACGTCATTTGACGTGTCGGTTCAGATGGTTCGAGTGGCAGGCCCAGTGGCTCTTATGGCAAAAGCAGATATAGAGGCTGCCTTTGGGCTTCCAGTCCACCCGGATTACCATCACTAGTGATGTACCGAACTCTTCGCCGGCGAACCCTCCCTTCCAGACCCTCCCACCTCCTGTACAGCATCCATTTTAGATTCATTCTGAAGCTGCATTCTTAGATAGAGGAGGGAAAGTGTAGCTGCTGCTCATTTGATAGGGAAATGTATAGCTAGGCTAGTGTATTCAGTGTCCACTACAGTCCTGAAGGACTCATCTGATCTCTGCTGTAAGGACAGCACCCCAAAAAGCCCTTTTTAGGGCTAGAACATCAGTCTGCTTTTTTTTTTTGTGTTATCTAATTGCAGTTGCCTGCCTGCCTGCCCGCTTCTGTGTCAGGCTCACAGTGGATACTGTGCCCACTTGCCCAGTGCCACCACTCATATCTGGTGTCACAATAGCTTGCATTTAAAAACAAAAAACATTTTTCACTGTAATAGATTAATTAGCAGTTAGTTTTCTGCAAGCGTCTGTGTGTCAGTCCAACAGCGTGTACTCTGCCAGTGCACAGTGCCACTCATATCTGGTGGCACAATAGCGTGCATTTAAAAACCCAAAAACTTTTTTTTCACTGTAATAGATTGAATAGCAGTTAGTTGTCTTCAAGCGGGTGTCAGGCCTACAGCGTGTACTCTGCCAACCTCTGCAAGTGCACATTGCCACTCATATCTGGTGTCACAATAACGTGCATTTAAAACCAAAAAACTTTTTTCACTGTTATAGATTGAATAGCAGTTACTTGTCTGCAAGCGGGTGTCAGGCCTACAGCGTGTACTCTGCCAACCTCTGCAAGTGCACATTGCCAATCATATCTGGTGTCACAAAAGCGTGCATTTAAAACCCAAAAACTTTTTCCACTGTTATAGATTGAATAGCAGTTAGTTGTCTTCAAGCTGGTGTCAGGCCTACAGCGTGTACTCTGCTAACCTCTGCAAGTGCACATTGCCACTGTAATAGATTAATTAGCAGTTTGTTTTCTGCAAGCGTCTGTGTGTCAGGCCAACAGCGTGTACTCTGCCAGTGCACAGTGCCACTCATATCTGGTGGCACAATAGCGTGCATTTAAAAACCCAAAAACTTTTTTTTCACTGTAATAGATTGAATAGCAGTTAGTTGTCTTCAAGCGGGTGTCAGGCCTACAGCGTGTACTCTGCCAACCTCTGCAAGTGCACATTGCCACTCATATCTGGTGTCACAATAACGTGCATTTAAAACGAAAAAACTTTTTTCACTGTTATAGATTGAATAGCAGTTACTTGTCTGCAAGCGGGTGTCAGGCCTACAGCGTGTACTCTGCCAACCTCTGCAAGTGCACATTGCCACTCATATCTGGTGTCACAATAGCGTGCATTTAAAACCAAAAAACTTTTTTCACTGTTATAGATTGAATAGCAGTTAGTTGTCTTCAAGCGGGTGTGTCAGGCCTACAGCGTGTACTCTGCCAACCTCTGCAAGTGCACATTGCCACTCATATCTGGTGTCACAATAGCGTGCATTTAAAACCAAAAAAACTTTTTTTCACTGTTATAGATTGAATAGCAGTTAGTTGTCTTCAACCGGGTGTGTCAGGCCTACAGCGTGTACTCTGCCAACCTCTGCAAGTGCACATTGCCACTCATATCTGGTGTCACAATAGCGTGCATTTAAAACCCAAAAACTTTTTTCACTGTTATAGATTGAATAGCAGTTAGTTGTCTGCAAGCGGGTGTCAGGCCTACAGCGTGTACTCTGCCAACCTCTGCAAGTGCACATTGCCACTCATATCTGGTGTCACAATAGCATGCATTTAAAACCCAAAAACTTTTTTCACTGTTATAGATTGAATAGCAGTAAGTTGTCTTCAAGCGGGTGTCAGGCCTACAGCGTGTACTCTGCCAACCTCTGCAAGTACACATTGCTACTCATATCTGGTGTCACAATAGCGTGCATTTAAAACCCAAACACTTTTTTCACTGTTATAGATTGAATAGCAGTAACTTGTCTGCAAGCGGGTGTCAGGCCTACAGCGTGTACTCTGCCAACCTCTGCAAGTGCACATTGCCACTCATATCTGGTGTCACAATAGCGTGCATTTAAAACCAAAAAACGTTTTTCACTGTTATAGATTGAATAGCAGTTACTTGTCTGCAAGCGGTTGTGTCAGGCCTACAGCGTGTACTCTGCCAACCTCTGCAAGTGCACATTGACACTCATATCTGGTGTCACAATAGCGTGCATTTAAAACCCAAAAACTTTTTTCACTGTTATAGATTGAATAGCAGTTAGTTGTCTTCAAGCGGGTGTGTCAGGCCTACATCGTGTACTCTGCCAACCTCTGCAAGTGCACATTGCCACTCATATCTGGTGTCACCATAGCGGGCATTTAAAACCAAAAAACTTTTTTCACTGTTATAGATTGAATAGCAGTTAGTTGTCTTCAACCGGGTGTGTCAGGCCTACAGCGTGTACTCTGCCAACCTCTGCCAGTGCACATTGCCAATCATATCTGGTGTCACAAAAGCGTGCATTTAAAACCCAAAAACTTTTCCACTGTTATAGATTGAATAGCAGTTAGTTGTCTTCAAGCGGGTGTCAGGCCTACAGCGTGTACTCTGCCAACCTCTATAGGTGCATGTTGCCACTCATATCTGGTGTCACAATAGCGTGCATTTAAAACCAAAAAACTATTTTCACTGTTATAGATTGAATAGTAGTGATGTACCGAACTGTCCGCCGGCGAACAGTTCCCGGCGAACTTGGCGTGTTCGCGTTCGCCGCGGCGGGCGGACACATGCGCAGTTCGATCCGCCCCCTTTTCGGCATCATTGGGCAAACTTTGACCCTGTGCCTCTCGGTCAGCAGACACATTCCAGCCAATCAGCAGCACTCCCTCCCTTCCACACCCTCCAACCTCCCTCCCAGCATCCATTTTCGATTCATTCTGAAGCTGCATGCTTAGTGAGAGGAGGGAAAGTTTAGCTGCTGCTGATTAGATAGGGAAATTGATAGCTAGGCTAGGGTATTCAGTGTCCACTACAATCCTGAAGGACTCGTCTGATCTCTGCTGTAAGCCCTTTTTAGGGCTAGAACATCAGGCTGCTTTTTTTTTTTTTTTTCTGTGTGATGTAATTGCAGGTGCCTGCCTGCCTGCCTGCCAGCTTCTGTGTGAGGTTCACATTGGATACTGTGCCCACTTGCCCAGTGCCACCACTCATATCTGTTTTTACAATAGCTTAAGCTTTAGATTTAAAAGAAATAATTTTTTTTCACTGTAATAGAAGAGCAGTTGCCTGCCTGCCAGTGTGAACCTGAGGTTCACATTGGATACTGTGCCCACTTGCCCAGTGCCACCACTCATATCTGTTTTTACAATAGCTTAAGCTTTAGATTAAAAAAAATATTTTTTTTCACTGTAATAGAAGAGCAGTTGCCTGCCTGCCAGCTTCTGTGTGAGGTTCACATTGGATACTGTGCGCACTTGCCCAGTGCCACCACTCATATCTGTTTTTACAATAGGTTAAGCTTTAGATTTAAAAGAAATATTTTTTTTTCACTGTAATAGAAGAGCAGTTGCCTGCCTGCCAGCTTCTGTGTGAGGTTCACATTGGATACTGTGCGCACTTGCCCAGTGCCACCACTCATATCTGTTTTTACAATAGGTTAAGCTTTAGATTTAAAAGAAATAATTTTTTTTCACTGTAATAGAAGAGTAGTTGCCTGCCTGCCAGCTTCTGTGTGAGGTTCACATTGGATACTGTGCCCACTTGCCCAGTGCCACCACTCATATCTGTTTTTACAATAGCTTAAGCTTTAGATTAAAAAAAATATATTTTTTCACTGTAATAGAAGAGCAGTTGCCTGCCTGCCAGCTTCTGTGTGAGGTTCACTGGGATACTGTGCCCACTTGGCCAGTCCCACCACTCATATCTGTTTTTACAATAGCTTAAGCTTTAGATTTAGAAAAAATATTTTTTTTCACTGTAATAGTAGAGCAGTTGCCTGCCTGCCAGCTTCTGTGTGAGGTTCACATTGGATTCTGTGCCCACTTGCCCAGTGCCACCACTCATATCTGTTTTTACAATAGCTTAAGCTTTAGATTAAAAAAAATATTATTTTTTCACTGTAATAGAAGAGCAGTTGCCTGCCTGCCAGCTTCTGTGTGAGGTTCACATTGGATACTTTGCGCACTTGCCCAGTGCCACCACTCATATCTGTTTTTTTTTTTTTTTTTTTTTAATTCTTTCTTTTATTTAAGGCATATGAGATGGGGTACAGAAAGTAGAGCAGGGGAAACGTATGCATAGGTACATCATGGGATCAATACATCGATAGCATTTATGCAACACATTTCTGGGATTTAGATGCCTCATTTTTAAATTTTGTTGTTCAACGAGGGTGAAACCACAGTAGATTTAGATTAACTAGGGCATCATAGCCCAGTGATGGTAACATGAAGTAAACTTATAACACATGCAGAGCTATACCGTTGGTTTGTCGGTGCCTTACGGCTGCTCTTTTCATGACCGCTTAATTAGAGTAAAAGTAAAATTCTAGGTATAGAAGTAAACCAGTGTGTGTAGACTATATAGCAGGCTATAGAGTTGGTAGTCATAGCATGCTAATACATATGGCATAGGTAAAATTAAAGAGCATGAGTATATTCGGCATACATAGCATTTCAAGCATAGCGGGTAATAACTAAACAAAACATGCTATATAGTTGAGTCTGAGCATTAGGAGTAAAACAGGCAAAAAATACACCAAAAACAGGAGAATCAGGCAAAAAATACACCATTCTGTCAAAATACAACTGGCTATTACTACACACTGTTAAATTAAGAACAGCTTGAAAGGGTTTGGGAGCATGTGTAAGGGGACACGCTTGCGTGTATGCTTGAGTGAGTAAGCGTAAGCCTTTAGCAATAGTTATTATTTGTAGTTGTAGTTGTACCTCCGTGGACTTAGTGTAAATAGGTTTAGATATGCGTAACCTCGGCCACCAAAACATGGATTGTTCCAACCTTGGGTTCGTCAGAGATTGGCAGAGTCGCTAGTTGGTGTAACAGAATGTGGGTATAGGTGACATAATAGGTGTCGCAGTGCTTGCTGGGTTAACATTAGTTGTCTTGCTTTGTGTGTGACAGGTGTGTATGCGAAAGCTCGTCTGGCCTAAGGGGCTTGGTGGTCAGTCAGTTCGTGTTATATGTGGCAAGTGAAAGGGGTCTAACAATATCTAAAGGAGCATGTGCAGAAATTTGCAAGCCTGCATCAGCAGTTGGGTTATCAGAGCTTTGTCTCATCGTTTATGTGTCCATATAGCGTCCATTCAAGAGTATTGCGTCGGCTGCCTGTGTCTTGGTGAGTCATCCTATTCCTCCAGCGGGGATCTGTAGCGGTGGCGCCGGGTAAGCACAGGTGTTGGCTAACATCCAGGAGCAGGCCAGCTCTTCCCTCCAGCTCCGGGCCAGCGACAAGGTCGGCATTGTATTCCCACGGACTCGGGAGCTGCTAGAGACCGGGTCCTTCCCTGGTGGGACAGGTCTGGGGGCCTTGAGGTGTTTAACCCGCATGCGGCGGGCAGGCCTCCACCTGCGTGGGAGATGCACTGGGGTCATGCCCACGGTGGCCTTTGGCCCGGATGGGCTAATGCGGTGAGTGACATGCTTTTTAATCTTTATTGTGCCCCAGGGCTGTCCAGTCCCCCTCCGGGTGTCGCCCCTCTGTCTACTCTCAGTGCTTCTGTGCTCTCGCTGCTGTACCTGCTCGGCAGCGTACCTCGCCTCAATCCGTGCCCAGAAGTTGTTGAACAGGTTGTTCAGGCGAGTATTCAGAGGCTCGGTGGCGTCGTATCGGTGCCCCGCAGGCGCGCTTACTTTGCTGGGTTGTGTTTCCGCCATGTCATAGTGGCACGCGGCCTGCCGGCTTTGTGCGTGGCTGGTAGCCGTGTCAGTTCTCGGAGACCACGGAGGTATGAGAGTCGGTGTTATTTGGACCGGGATAACCCCCTCCGGTCCTGTGGGGGGGGAAGCCAGAAGTTGCGGAGGCTGTTTGTTTTGATGGGCTGGGAGAGCGGCCGTCTCTACCCTGCCCTGCGTGTTGTAGGCCCCAAGCCTCGGATCAAGCTTTCCAGCGGGCATATCAGGCATGTAAGGTATCCCCCTGTTCCCCTGCTTCTGTACAACAAGGTGGGGTAAGCTGGGGGTCAATCCAAGGCGATGCGCCCCTGTTTTCCGTCGAGTATTAGGCCCAGGCTCGGGAGCTCACAGACAGCGTGTCTGCTCAGCTCCACGGTCAGGCTCCGCCCCCCACTCATATCTGTTTTTACAATAGGTTAAGCTTTAGATTTAAAAGAAATAATTATTTTTCACTGTAATAGAAGAGCAGTTGCCTGCCTGCCAGCTTCTGTGTGAGGTTCACATTGGATACTGTGCCCACTTGCCCAGTGCCACCACTCATATCTGTTTTTACAATAGCTTAAGCTTTAGATTAAAAAAAAAATATTTTTTTTCACTGTAATAGTAGAGCAGTTGCCTGCCTGCCAGCTTCTGTGTGAGGTTCACATTGAATACTGTGCCCACTTGCCCAGTGCCACCACTCATATCTGTTTTTACAATAGCTTAAGCTTTAGATTTAAAAAAAATATTTTTTTTCACTGTAATAGAAGAGCAGTTGCCTGCCTGCCAGCTTCTGTGTGAGGTTCACATTGGATACTGTGCCCACTTGCCCAGTGCCACCACTCATATCTGTTTTTACAATAGGTTAAGCTTTAGATTAAAAAAAATATATATTTTTTCACTGTAATAGAAGAGCAGTTGCCTGCCTGCCAGCTTCTGTGTGAGGTTCACATTGGATACTGTGCCCACTTGCCCAGTGCCACCACTCATATCTGTTTTTACAATAGCTTAAGCTATAGATTTAAAATAAATATTTTTTTTCCACTGTAATAGAAGAGCAGTTGCCTGCCTGCCAGCTTCTGTGTGAGGTTCACATCGGATACTGTGCCCACTTGCCCAGTGCCACCACTCATATCTGTTTTTATAATAGCTTAAGCTTTAGATTTAAAAAAAATATTTTTTTCACTGTAATAGAAGAGCAGTTGCCTGCCTGCCAGCTTCTGTGTGAGGTTCACATTGGATACTGTGCCCACTTGCCCAGTGCCACCACTCATATCTGTTTTTACAATAGCTTAAGCTTTAGATTAAAAAAAATATATATTTTTTTCACTGTAATAGAAGAGCAGTTGCCTGCCTGCCAGCTTCTGTGTGAGGTTCACATTGGATACTGTGCCCACTTGCCCAGTGCCACCACTCATATCTGTTTTTACAATAGCTTAAGCTATAGATTTAAAATAAATATTTTTTTTTCACTGTAATAGAAGAGCAGTTGCCTGCCTGCCAGCTTCTGTGTGAGGTTCACATTGGATACTGTGCCCACCTGCCCAGTGCCACCACTCATATCTGTTTTTACAATAGCTTAAGCTTTAGATTAAAAAAAAATATTTTTTTTCACTGTAATAGAAGAGCAGTTGCCTGCCTGCCAGCTTCTGTGTGAGGTTCACATTGGATACTGTGCCCACTTGCCCAGTGCCACCACTCATATCTGTTTTTACATTAGCTTAAGCTTTAGATTAAAAAAAAATATTTTTTTTCACTGTAATAGAAGAGCAGTTGCCTGCCTGCCAGCTTCTGTGTCAGGCTGGATGCCTTGCCCATTTGCACAGTCAGTGCCACCACTTATATCTGTTTTTACAATAGCTTAAGCTTTAGATTAAAAAAATATATATATTTTTTCACTGTAATAGAAGAGCAGTTGCCTGCCTGCCAGCTTCTGTGTGAGGTTCACATCGGATACTGTGCCCACTTGCCCAGTGCCACCACTCATATCTGTTTTTACAATAGCTTAAGCTTTAGATTTAAAAAAAATATTTTTTTCACTGTAATAGAAGAGCAGTTGCCTGCCTGCCAGCTTCTGTGTGAGGTTCACATTGGATACTGTGCCCACTTGCCCAGTGCCACCACTCATATCTGTTTTTACAATAGCTTAAGCTTTAGATTAAAAAAATATATATTTTTTCACTGTAATAGAAGAGCAGTTGCCTGCCTGCCAGCTTCTGTGTGAGGTTCACATTGGATACTGTGCCCACTTGCCCAGTGCCACCACTCATATCTGTTTTTACAATAGCTTAAGCTATAGATTTAAAATAAATATTTTTTTTCCACTGTAATAGAAGAGCAGCTGCCTGCCTGCCAGCTTCTGTGTGAGGTTCACATTGGATACTGTGCCCACTTGCCCAGTGCCACCACTCATATCTGTTTTTACAATAGCTTAAGCTTTAGATTAAAAAAAACATTTTTTTTCACTGTAATAGAAGAGCAGTTGCCTGCCTGCCAGCTTCTGTGTGAGGTTCACATCGGATACTGTGCCCACTTGCCCAGTGCCACCACTCATATCTGTTTTTACAATAGCTTAAGCTTTAGATTTAAAAAAATATTTTTTTCACTGTAATAGAAGAGCAGTTGCCTGCCTGCCAGCTGCAGGTTCACATTGGATACTGTGCCCACTTGCCCAGTGCCACCACTCATATCTGTTTTTACAATAGCTTAAGCTATAGATTTAAAATAAATATTTTTTTTCACTGTAATAGAAGAGCAGTTGCCTGCCTGCCAGCTTCTGTGTGAGGTTCACATTGGATACTGTGCCCACCTGCCCAGTGCCACCACTCATATCTGTTTTTACAATAGCTTAAGCTTTAGATTAAAAAAAAATATTTTTTTCACTGTAATAGAAGAGCAGTTGCCTGCCTGCCAGCTTCTGTGTGAGGTTCACATTGGATACTGTGCCCACTTGCCCAGTGCCACCACTCATATCTGTTTTTTTTTTTTTTTTTTTTAATTCTTTCTTTTATTTAAGGCATATGAGATGGGGTACAGAAAGTAGAGCAGGGGAAACGTATGCATAGGTACATCATGGGATCAATACATCGATAGCATTTATGCAACACATTTCTGGGATTTAGATGCCTCATTTTTAAATTTTGTTGTTCAACGAGGGTGAAACCACAGTAGATTTAGATTAACTAGGGCATCATAGCCCAGTGATGGTAACATGAAGTAAACTTATAACACATGCAGAGCTATACCGTTGGTTTGTCGGTGCCTTACGGCTGCTCTTTTCATGACCGCTTAATTAGAGTAAAAGTAAAATTCTAGGTATAGAAGTAAACCAGTGTGTGTAGACTATATAGCAGGCTATAGAGTTGGTAGTCATAGCATGCTAATACATATGGCATAGGTAAAATTAAAGAGCATGAGTATATTCGACATACATAGCATTTCAAGCATAGCGGGTAATAACTAAACAAAACATGCTATATAGTTGAGTCTGAGCATTAGGAGTAAAACAGGCAAAAAATACACCAAAAACAGGAGAATCAGGCAAAAAATACACCATTCTGTCAAAATACAACTGGCTATTACTACACACTGTTAAATTAAGAACAGCTTGAAAGGGTTTGGGAGCATGTGTAAGGGGACACGCTTGCGTGTATGCTTGAGTGAGTAAGCGTAAGCCTTTAGCAATAGTTATTAATTGTAGTTGTAGTTGTACCTCCGTGGACTTAGTGTAAATAGGTTTAGATATGCGTAACCTCGGCCACCAAAACATGGATTGTTCCAACCTTGGGTTCGTCAGAGATTGGCAGAGTCGCTAGTTGGTGTAACAGAATGTGGGTATAGGTGACATAATAGGTGTCGCAGTGCTTGCTGGGTTAACATTAGTTGTCTTGCTTTGTGTGTGACAGGTGTGTATGCGAAAGCTCGTCTGGCCTAAGGGGCTTGGTGGTCAGTCAGTTCGTGTTATATGTGGCAAGTGAAAGGGGTCTAACAATATCTAAAGGAGCATGTGCAGAAATTTCCAAGCCTGCATCAGCAGTGGGGTTATCAGAGCTTTGTCTCATCGTTTATGTGTCCATATAGCGTCCATTCAAGAGTATTGCGTCGGCTGCCTGTGTCTTGGTGAGTCATCCTATTCCTCCAGCGGGGATCTGTAGCGGTGGCGCCGGGTAAGCACAGGTGTTGGCTAACATCCAGGAGCAGGCCAGCTCTTCCCTCCAGCTCCGGGCCAGCGACAAGGTCGGCATTGTATTCCCACGGACTCGGGAGCTGCTAGAGACCGGGTCCTTCCCTGGTGGGACAGGTCTGGGGGCCTTGAGGTGTTTAACCCGCATGCGGCGGGCAGGCCTCCACCTGCGTGGGAGATGCACTGGGGTCATGCCCACGGTGGCCTTTGGCCCGGATGGGCTAATGCGGTGAGTGACATGCTTTTTAATCTTTATTGTGCCCCAGGGCTGTCCAGTCCCCCTCCGGGTGTCGCCCCTCTGTCTACTCTCAGTGCTTCTGTGCTCTCGCTGCTGTACCTGCTCGGCAGCGTACCTCGCCTCGATCCATGCCCAGAAGTTGTTGAACAGGTTGTTCAGGCGAGTATTCAGAGGCTCGGTGGCGTCGTATCGGTGCCCCGCAGGCGCGCTTACTTTGCTGGGTTGTGTTTCCGCCATGTCATAGTGGCACGCGGCCTGCCGGCTTTGTGCGTGGCTGGTAGCCGTGTCAGTTCTCGGAGACCACGGAGGTATGAGAGTCGGTGTTATTTGGACCGGGATAACCCCCTCCGGTCCTGTGGGGGGGGGGGGGGGGGGAGCCAGAAGTTGCGGAGGCTGTTTGTTTTGATGGGCTGGGAGAGCGGCCGTCTCTACCCTGCCCTGCGTGTTGTAGGCCCCAAGCCTCGGATCAAGCTTTCCAGCGGGCATATCAGGCATGTAAGGTATCCCCCTGTTCCCCTGCTTCTGTACAACAAGGTGGGGTAAGCTGGGGGTCAATCCAAGGCGATGCGCCCCTGTTTTCCGTCGAGTATTAGGCCCAGGCTCGGGAGCTCACAGACAGCGTGTCTGCTCAGCTCCACGGTCAGGCTCCGCCCCCCACTCATATCTGTTTTTACAATAGGTTAAGCTTTAGATTTAAAAGAAATAATTATTTTTCACTGTAATAGAAGAGCAGTTGCCTGCCTGCCAGCTTCTGTGTGAGGTTCACATTGGATACTGTGCCCACTTGCCCAGTGCCACCACTCATATCTGTTTTTACAATAGCTTAAGCTTTAGATTAAAAAAAAAATATTTTTTTTCACTGTAATAGTAGAGCAGTTGCCTGCCTGCCAGCTTCTGTGTGAGGTTCACATTGAATACTGTGCCCACTTGCCCAGTGCCACCACTCATATCTGTTTTTACAATAGCTTAAGCTTTAGATGAAAAAAAACATATTTTTTCACTGTAATAGAAGAGCAGTTGCCTGCCTGCCAGCTTCTGTGTGAGGTTCACATCGGATACTGTGCCCACTTGCCCAGTGCCACCACTCATATCTGTTTTTATAATAGCTTAAGCTTTAGATTTAAAAAAAATATTTTTTTCGCTGTAATAGAAGAGCAGTTGCCTGCCTGCCAGCTTCTGTGTGAGGTTCACATTGGATACTGTGCCCACTTGCCCAGTGCCACCACTCATATCTGTTTTTAAAATAGCTTAAGCTTTAGATTAAAAAAAATATATATTTTTTCACTGTAATAGAAGAGCAGTTGCCTGCCTGCCAGCTTCTGTGTGAGGTTCACATTGGATACTGTGCCCACTTGCCCAGTGCCACCACTCATATCTGTTTTTACAATAGCTTAAGCTATAGATTTAAAATAAATATTTTTTTTTCACTGTAATAGAAGAGCAGTTGCCTGCCTGCCAGCTTCTGTGTGAGGTTCACATTGGATACTGTGCCCACCTGCCCAGTGCCACCACTCATATCTGTTTTTACAATAGCTTAAGCTTTAGATTAAAAAAAAATATTTTTTTTCACTGTAATAGAAGAGCAGTTGCCTGCCTGCCAGCTTCTGTGTGAGGTTCACATTGGATACTGTGCCCACTTGCCCAGTGCCACCACTCATATCTGTTTTTACATTAGCTTAAGCTTTAGATTAAAAAAAAATATTTTTTTTCACTGTAATAGAAGTGCAGTTGCCTGCCTGCCAGCTTCTGTGTCAGGCTGGATGTCTTGCCCATTTGCACAGTCAGTGCCACCACTTATATCTGTTTTTACAATAGCTTAAGCTTTAGATTAAAAAAAAATATATATATTTTTTCACTGTAATAGAAGAGCAGTTGCCTGCCTGCCAGCTTCTGTGTGAGGTTCACATCGGATACTGTGCCCACTTGCCCAGTGCCACCACTCATATCTGTTTTTACAATAGCTTAAGCTTTAGATTTAAAAAAAATATTTTTTTTCACTGTAATAGAAGAGCAGTTGCCTGCCTGCCAGCTTCTGTGTGAGGTTCACATTGGATACTGTGCCCACTTGCCCAGTGCCACCACTCATATCTGTTTTTACAATAGGTTAAGCTTTAGATTAAAAAATATATATATTTTTTCACTGTAATAGAAGAGCAGTTGCCTGCCTGCCAGCTTCTGTGTGAGGTTCACATTGGATACTGTGCCCACTTGCCCAGTGCCACCACTCATATCTGTTTTTACAATAGCTTAAGCTATAGATTTAAAATAAATATTTTTTTTCCACTGTAATAGAAGAGCAGTTGCCTGCCTGCCAGCTTCTGTGTGAGGTTCACATCGGATACTGTGCCCACTTGCCCAGTGCCACCACTCATATCTGTTTTTATAATAGCTTAAGCTTTAGATTTAAAAAAAATATTTTTTTCACTGTAATAGAAGAGCAGTTGCCTGCCTGCCAGCTTCTGTGTGAGGTTCACATTGGATACTGTGCCCACTTGCCCAGTGCCACCACTCATATCTGTTTTTACAATAGCTTAAGCTTTAGATTAAAAAATATATATATTTTTTCACTGTAATAGAAGAGCAGTTGCCTGCCTGCCAGCTTCTGTGTGAGGTTCACATTGGATACTGTGCCCACTTGCCCAGTGCCACCACTCATATCTGTTTTTACAATAGCTTAAGTTATAGATTTAAAATAAATATTTTTTTTTCACTGTAATAGAAGAGCAGTTGCCTGCCTGCCAGCTTCTGTGTGAGGTTCACATTGGATACTGTGCCCACCTGCCCAGTGCCACCACTCATATCTGTTTTTACAATAGCTTAAGCTTTAGATTAAAAAAATATATTTTTTTTCACTGTAATAGAAGAGCAGTTGCCTGCCTGCCAGCTTCTGTGTGAGGTTCACATTGGATACTGTGCCCACTTGCCCAGTGCCACCACTCATATCTGTTTTTACATTAGCTTAAGCTTTAGATTAAAAAAAAATATTTTTTTTCACTGTAATAGAAGAGCAGTTGCCTGCCTGCCAGCTTCTGTGTCAGGCTGGATGCCTTGCCCATTTGCACAGTCAGTGCCACCACTTATATCTGTTTTTACAATAGCTTAAGCTTTAGATTAAAAAAATATATATATTTTTTCACTGTAATAGAAGAGCAGTTGCCTGCCTGCCAGCTTCTGTGTGAGGTTCACATCGGATACTGTGCCCACTTGCCCAGTGCCACCACTCATATCTGTTTTTACAATAGCTTAAGCTTTAGATTTAAAAAAAATATTTTTTTCACTGTAATAGAAGAGCAGTTGCCTGCCTGCCAGCTTCTGTGTGAGGTTCACATTGGATACTGTGCCCACTTGCCCAGTGCCACCACTCATATCTGTTTTTACAATAGCTTAAGCTTTAGATTAAAAAAAATATATATTTTTTCACTGTAATAGAAGAGCAGTTGCCTGCCTGCCAGCTTCTGTGTGAGGTTCACATTGGATACTGTGCCCACTTGCCCAGTGCCACCACTTATATCTGTTTTTACAATAGCTTAAGCTATAGATTTAAAATAAATATTTTTTTTCCACTGTAATAGAAGAGCAGTTGCCTGCCTGCCAGCTTCTGTGTGAGGTTCACATTGGATACTGTGCCCACCTGCCCAGTGCCACCACTCATATCTGTTTTTACATTAGCTTAAGCTTTAGATTAAAAAAATATATATTTTTTTTCACTGTAATAGAAGAGCAGTTGCCTGCCTGCCAGCTTCTGTGTCAGGCTGGATGCCTTGCCCATTTGCACAGTCAGTGCCACCACTTATATCTGTTTTTACAATAGCTTAAGCTTTATATTAAAAAAAATATTTTTTTTCACTGTAATAGAAGAGCAGTTGCCTGCCTGCCAGCTTCTGTGTGAGGTTCACATTGGATACTGTGCCCACTTGCCCAGTGCCACCACTCATATCTGTTTTTACAATAGCTTAAGCTTTAGATTAAAAAAAATATATTTTTTTTCACTGTAATAGAAGAGCAGTTGCCTGCCTGCCAGCTTCTGTGTCAGGCTGGATGCCTTGCCCATTTGCACAGTCAGTGCCACCACTCATATCGGTTTTTACAATAGCATAAGCTTTAGATTTAAAATATTTATTTTTTTCACTGTAATAGAAGAGCAGTTAGTTGTCGGCAAGCGTCTGGGTGTCAGGGCTCCTTCAGCATGTGCTCTGCAGACCTGTGCCAGCGTACTTTGACAGTTGCCAATCATATCTGGTGTCTCTTTAGCGTGCTTTTACAAAGAAAAAAGGTTTCCAGTGTAAGCTAATAGCAGCCAGTCAGTGTCCTTCAAGCGGCTCTGTCAGGCCTACAGTGTGTGCTCTCCAGAACTGTTCAAGTGCACATTGCCAATCATATCTGGTGTCTCTATAGCGTGCTTTTAAAACAAAAATTTGGTTTCCACTGTAATAGAAGAGCAGTTGCCTGCCTGCCAGCTTCTGTGTGAGGTTCACATTGGATACTGTGCCCACTTGCCCAGTGCCACCACTCATATCTGTTTTTACAATAGCTTAAGCTTTAGATTAAAAAAAACATTTTTTTTCACTGTAATAGAAGAGCAGTTGCCTGCCTGCCAGCTTCTGTGTGAGGTTCACATCGGATACTGTGCCCACTTGCCCAGTGCCACCACTCATATCTGTTTTTACAATAGCTTAAGCTTTAGATTTAAAAAAATATTTTTTTCACTGTAATAGAAGAGCAGTTGCCTGCCTGCCAGCTGCAGGTTCACATTGGATACTGTGCCCACTTGCCCAGTGCCACCACTCATATCTGTTTTTACAATAGCTTAAGCTTTAGATTAAAAAAAATATATATTTTTTCACTGTAATAGAAGAGCAGTTGCCTGCCTGCCAGCTTCTGTGTGAGGTTCACATTGGATACTGTGCCCACTTGCCCAGTGCCACCACTCATATCTGTTTTTACAATAGCTTAAGCTTTAGATTAAAAAAAAATATATTTTTTCATTGTAATAGAAGAGCAGTTGCCTGCCTGCCAGCTTCTGTGTGAGGTTCACATTGGATACTGTGCCCACTTGCCCAGTGCCACCACTCATATCTGTTTTTACATTAGCTTAAGCTTTAGATTAAAAAAAAAATTTTTTTTCACTGTAATAGAAGAGCAGTTGCCTGCCTGCCAGCTTCTGTGTCAGGCTGGATGCCTTGCCCATTTGCACAGTCAGTGCCACCACTCATATCTGTTTTTACAATAGCTTAAGCTTTAGATTTAAAATATTTATTTTTTTCACTGTAATAGAAGAGCAGTTAGTTGTCGGCAAGCGTCTGGGTGTCAGGCCTCCTTCAGCGTGTGCTCTGCAGACCTGTGCCAGCGTACTTTGACAGTTGCCAATCATATCTGGTGTCTCTTTAGCGTGCTTTTACAAAGAAAAAAGGTTTCCAGTGTAAGCTAATAGCAGCCAGTCAGTGTCCTTCAAGCGGCTCTGTCAGGCCTACAGTGTGTGCTCTCCAGAACTGTTCAAGTGCACATTGCCAATCATATCTGGTGTCTCTATAGCGTGCTTTTAAAACCAAAATTTTGTTTCCACTGTAATAGAAGAGCAGTTGCCTGCCTGCTAGCTTCTGTGTGAGGTTCACAGTGGATACTGTGCCCTCTTGCCCAGTGCCACCACTCATATCTGTTTTTACAATAGCTTAAGCTTTAGATTAAAAAAAATATTATTTTTTCACTGTAATAGAAGAGCAGTTGCCTGCCTGCCAGCTTCTGTGTGAGGTTCACATTGGATACTTTGCGCACTTGCCCAGTGCCACCACTCATATCTGTTTTTTTTTTTTTTTTTTTTTTAATTCTTTCTTTTATTTAAGGCATATGAGATGGGGTACAGAAAGTAGAGCAGGGGAAACGTATGCATAGGTACATCATGGGATCAATACATCGATAGCATTTATGCAACACATTTCTGGGATTTAGATGCCTCATTTTTAAATTTTGTTGTTCAACGAGGGTGAAACCACAGTAGATTTAGATTAACTAGGGCATCATAGCCCAGTGATGGTAACATGAAGTAAACTTATAACACATGCAGAGCTATACCGTTGGTTTGTCGGTGCCTTACGGCTGCTCTTTTCATGACCGCTTAATTAGAGTAAAAGTAAAATTCTAGGTATAGAAGTAAACCAGTGTGTGTAGACTATATAGCAGGCTATAGAGTTGGTAGTCATAGCATGCTAATACATATGGCATAGGTAAAATTAAAGAGCATGAGTATATTCGGCATACATAGCATTTCAAGCATAGCGGGTAATAACTAAACAAAACATGCTATATAGTTGAGTCTGAGCATTAGGAGTAAAACAGGCAAAAAATACACCAAAAACAGGAGAATCAGGCAAAAAATACACCATTCTATCAAAATACAACTGGCTATTACTACACACTGTTAAATTAAGAACAGCTTGAAAGGGTTTGGGAGCATGTGTAAGGGGACACGCTTGCGTGTATGCTTGAGTGAGTAAGCGTAAGCCTTTAGCAATAGTTATTATTTGTAGTTGTAGTTGTACCTCCGTGGACTTAGTGTAAATAGGTTTAGATATGCGTAACCTCGGCCACCAAAACATGGATTGTTCCAACCTTGGGTTCGTCAGAGATTGGCAGAGTCGCTAGTTGGTGTAACAGAATGTGGGTATACGTGACATAATAGGTGTCGCAGTGCTTGCTGGGTTAACATTAGTTGTCTTGCTTTGTGTGTGACAGGTGT
This sequence comes from Pelobates fuscus, assembly GCF_036172605.1. Taxonomy (NCBI): domain Eukaryota; kingdom Metazoa; phylum Chordata; class Amphibia; order Anura; family Pelobatidae; genus Pelobates; species Pelobates fuscus. The sequence continues at coordinate 127,277,099 of NC_086319.1, read as the reverse complement.
GTATGCGAAAGCTCGTCTGGCCTAAGGGGCTTGGTGGTCAGTCAGTTCATGTTATATGTGGCAAGTGAAAGGGGTCTAACAATATCTAAAGGAGCATGTGCAGAAATTTGCAAGCCTGCATCAGCAGTTGGGTTATCAGAGCTTTGTCTCATCGTTTATGTGTCCATATAGCGTCCATTCAAGAGTATTGCGTCGGCTGCCTGTGTCTTGGTGAGTCATCCTATTCCTCCAGCGGGGATCTGTAGCGGTGGCGCCGGGTAAGCACAGGTGTTGGCTAACATCCAGGAGCAGGCCAGCTCTTCCCTCCAGCTCCGGGCCAGCGACAAGGTCGGCATTGTATTCCCACGGACTCGGGAGCTGCTAGAGACCGGGTCCTTCCCTGGTGGGACAGGTCTGGGGGCCTTGAGGTGTTTAACCCGCATGCGGCGGGCAGGCCTCCACCTGCGTGGGAGATGCACTGGGGTCATGCCCACGGTGGCCTTTGGCCCGGATGGGCTAATGCGGTGAGTGACATGCTTTTTAATCTTTATTGTGCCCCAGGGCTGTCCAGTCCCCCTCCGGGTGTCGCCCCTCTGTCTACTCTCAGTGCTTCTGTGCTCTCGCTGCTGTACCTGCTCGGCAGCGTACCTCGCCTCGATCCATGCCCAGAAGTTGTTGAACAGGTTGTTCAGGCGAGTATTCAGAGGCTCGGTGGCGTCGTATCGGTGCCCCGCAGGCGCGCTTACTTTGCTGGGTTGTGTTTCCGCCATGTCATAGTGGCACGCGGCCTGCCGGCTTTGTGCGTGGCTGGTAGCCGTGTCAGTTCTCGGAGACCACGGAGGTATGAGAGTCGGTGTTATTTGGACCGGGATAACCCCCTCCGGTCCTGTGGGGGGGGGGGGGGGAAGCCAGAAGTTGCGGAGGCTGTTTGTTTTGATGGGCTGGGAGAGCGGCCGTCTCTACCCTGCCCTGCGTGTTGTAGGCCCCAAGCCTCGGATCAAGCTTTCCAGCGGGCATATCAGGCATGTAAGGTATCCCCCTGTTCCCCTGCTTCTGTACAACAAGGTGGGGTAAGCTGGGGGTCAATCCAAGGCGATGCGCCCCTGTTTTCCGTCGAGTATTAGGCCCAGGCTCGGGAGCTCACAGACAGCGTGTCTGCTCAGCTCCACGGTCAGGCTCCGCCCCCCACTCATATCTGTTTTTACAATAGGTTAAGCTTTAGATTTAAAAGAAATAATTATTTTTCACTGTAATAGAAGAGCAGTTGCCTGCCTGCCAGCTTCTGTGTGAGGTTCACATTGGATACTGTGCCCACTTGCCCAGTGCCACCACTCATATCTGTTTTTACAATAGCTTAAGCTTTAGATTAAAAAAAAAATATTTTTTTTCACTGTAATAGTAGAGCAGTTGCCTGCCTGCCAGCTTCTGTGTGAGGTTCATATTGAATACTGTGCCCACTTGCCCAGTGCCACCACTCATATCTGTTTTTACAATAGCTTAAGCTTTAGATTAAAAAAAACATTTTTTTTCACTGTAATAGAAGAGCAGTTGCCTGCCTGCCAGCTTCTGTGTGAGGTTCACATCGGATACTGTGCCCACTTGCCCAGTGCCACCACTCATATCTGTTTTTATAATAGCTTAAGCTTTAGATTTAAAAAAAATATTTTTTTCGCTGTAATAGAAGAGCAGTTGCCTGCCTGCCAGCTTCTGTGTGAGGTTCACATTGGATACTGTGCCCACTTGCCCAGTGCCACCACTCATATCTGTTTTTAAAATAGCTTAAGCTTTAGATTAAAAAAAATATATATTTTTTCACTGTAATAGAAGAGCAGTTGCCTGCCTGCCAGCTTCTGTGTGAGGTTCACATTGGATACTGTGCCCACTTGCCCAGTGCCACCACTCATATCTGTTTTTACAATAGCTTAAGCTATAGATTTAAAATAAATATTTTTTTTTCACTGTAATAGAAGAGCAGTTGCCTGCCTGCCAGCTTCTGTGTGAGGTTCACATTGGATACTGTGCCCACCTGCCCAGTGCCACCACTCATATCTGTTTTTACAATAGCTTAAGCTTTAGATTAAAAAAAAATATTTTTTTTCACTGTAATAGAAGAGCAGTTGCCTGCCTGCCAGCTTCTGTGTGAGGTTCACATTGGATACTGTGCCCACTTGCCCAGTGCCACCACTCATATCTGTTTTTACATTAGCTTAAGCTTTAGATTAAAAAAAAATATTTTTTTTCACTGTAATAGAAGTGCAGTTGCCTGCCTGCCAGCTTCTGTGTCAGGCTGGATGCCTTGCCCATTTGCACAGTCAGTGCCACCACTTATATCTGTTTTTACAATAGCTTAAGCTTTAGATTAAAAAAATATATATATTTTTTCACTGTAATAGAAGAGCAGTTGCCTGCCTGCCAGCTTCTGTGTGAGGTTCACATCGGATACTGTGCCCACTTGCCCAGTGCCACCACTCATATCTGTTTTTACAATAGCTTAAGCTTTAGATTTAAAAAAAATATTTTTTTCACTGTAATAGAAGAGCAGTTGCCTGCCTGCCAGCTTCTGTGTGAGGTTCACATTGGATACTGTGCCCACTTGCCCAGTGCCACCACTCATATCTGTTTTTACAATAGGTTAAGCTTTAGATTAAAAAAAATATATATTTTTTCACTGTAATAGAAGAGCAGTTGCCTGCCTGCCAGCTTCTGTGTGAGGTTCACATTGGATACTGTGCCCACTTGCCCAGTGCCACCACTCATATCTGTTTTTACAATAGCTTAAGCTATAGATTTAAAATAAATATTTTTTTCCACTGTAATAGAAGAGCAGTTGCCTGCCTGCCAGCTTCTGTGTGAGGTTCACATCGGATACTGTGCCCACTTGCCCAGTGCCACCACTCATATCTGTTTTTATAATAGCTTAAGCTTTAGATTTAAAAAAAAATATTTTTTTCACTGTAATAGAAGAGCAGTTGCCTGCCTGCCAGCTTCTGTGTGAGGTTCACATTGGATACTGTGCCAACTTGCCCAGTGCCACCACTCATATCTGTTTTTACAATAGCTTAAGCTTTAGATTAAAAAAAATATATATTTTTTCACTGTAATAGAAGAGCAGTTGCCTGCCTGCCAGCTTCTGTGTGAGGTTCACATTGGATACTGTGCCCACTTGCCCAGTGCCACCACTCATATCTGTTTTTACAATAGCTTAAGCTATAGATTTAAAATAAATATTTTTTTTTCACTGTAATAGAAGAGCAGTTGCCTGCCTGCCAGCTTCTGTGTGAGGTTCACATTGGATACTGTGCCCACCTGCCCAGTGCCACCACTCATATCTGTTTTTACAATAGCTTAAGCTTTAGATTAAAAAAAAATATTTTTTTTCACTGTAATAGAAGAGCAGTTGCCTGCCTGCCAGCTTCTGTGTGAGGTTCACATTGGATACTGTGCCCACTTGCCCAGTGCCACCACTCATATCTGTTTTTACATTAGCTTAAGCTTTAGATTAAAAAAAAATATTTTTTTTCACTGTAATAGAAGAGCAGTTGCCTGCCTGCCAGCTTCTGTGTCAGGCTGGATGCCTTGCCCATTTGCACAGTCAGTGCCACCACTTATATCTGTTTTTACAATAGCTTAAGCTTTAGATTAAAAAAATATATATATTTTTTCACTGTAATAGAAGAGCAGTTGCCTGCCTGCCAGCTTCTGTGTGAGGTTCACATCGGATACTGTGCCCACTTGCCCAGTGCCACCACTCATATCTGTTTTTACAATAGCTTAAGCTTTAGATTTAAAAAAAATATTTTTTTCACTGTAATAGAAGAGCAGTTGCCTGCCTGCCAGCTTCTGTGTGAGGTTCACATTGGATACTGTGCCCACTTGCCCAGTGCCACCACTCATATCTGTTTTTACAATAGCTTAAGCTATAGATTTAAAATAAATATTTTTTTTCCACTGTAATAGAAGAGCAGTTGCCTGCCTGCCAGCTTCTGTGTGAGGTTCACATTGGATAATGTGCCCACCTGCCCAGTGCCACCACTCATATCTGTTTTTACATTAGCTTAAGCTTTAGATTAAAAAAAAATATATTTTTTTTCACTGTAATAGAAGAGCAGTTGCCTGCCTGCCAGCTTCTGTGTCAGGCTGGATGCCTTGCCCATTTGCACAGTCAGTGCCACCACTTATATCTGTTTTTACAATAGCTTAAGCTTAAGATTAAAAAAAATATATTTTTTTTCACTGTAATAGAAGAGCAGTTGCCTGCCTGCCAGCTTCTGTGTGAGGTTCACATTGGATACTGTGCCCACTTGCCCAGTGCCACCACTCATATCTGTTTTTACAATAGCTTAAGCTTTAGATTAAAAAAAACATTTTTTTTCACTGTAATAGAAGAGCAGTTGCCTGCCTGCCAGCTTCTGTGTGAGGTTCACATTGGATACTGTGCCCACTTGCCCAGTGCCACCACTCATATCTGTTTTTACAATAGCTTAAGCTTTAGATTAAAAAAAATATATTTTTTTTCACTGTAATAGAAGAGCAGTTGCCTGCCTGCCAGCTTCTGTGTCAGGCTGGATGCCTTGCCCATTTGCATAGTCAGTGCCACCACTCATATCTGTTTTTACAATAGCTTAAGCTTTAGATTTAAAATATTTATTTTTTTCACTGTAATAGAAGAGCAGTTAGTTGTCGGCAAGCGTCTGGGTGTCAGGCCTCCTTCAGCATGTGCTCTGCAGACCTGTGCCAGCGTACTTTGACAGTTGCCAATCATATCTGGTGTCTCTTTAGCGTGCTTTTACAAAGAAAAAAGGTTTCCAGTGTAAGCTAATAGCAGCCAGTCAGTGTCCTTCAAGCGGCTCTGTCAGGCCTACAGTGTGTGCTCTCCAGAACTGTTCAAGTGCACATTGCCAATCATATCTGGTGTCTCTATAGCGTGCTTTTAAAACAAAAATTTTGTTTCCACTGTAATAGAAGAGCAGTTGCCTGCCTGCCAGCTTCTGTGTGAGGTTCACATTGGATACTGTGCCCACTTGCCCAGTGCCACCACTCATATCTGTTTTTACAATAGCTTAAGCTTTAGATTAAAAAAAACATTTTTTTTCACTGTAATAGAAGAGCAGTTGCCTGCCTGCCAGCTTCTGTGTGAGGTTCACATCGGATACTGTGCCCACTTGCCCAGTGCCACCACTCATATCTGTTTTTACAATAGCTTAAGCTTTAGATTTAAAAAAATATTTTTTTCACTGTAATAGAAGAGCAGTTGCCTGCCTGCCAGCTGCAGGTTCACATTGGATACTGTGCCCACTTGCCCAGTGCCACCACTCATATCTGTTTTTACAATAGCTTAAGCTTTAGATTAAAAAAAATATATATTTTTTCACTGTAATAGAAGAGCAGTTGCCTGCCTGCCAGCTTCTGTGTGAGGTTCACATTGGATACTGTGCCCACTTGCCCAGTGCCACCACTCATATCGGTTTTTACAATAGCTTAAGCTTTAGATTAAAAAAAAATATATTTTTTCATTGTAATAGAAGAGCAGTTGCCTGCCTGCCAGCTTCTGTGTGAGGTTCACATTGGATACTGTGCCCACTTGCCCAGTGCCACCACTCATATCTGTTTTTACATTAGCTTAAGCTTTAGATTTAAAAAAAAAAAATTTTTTCACTGTAATAGAAGAGCAGTTGCCTGCCTGCCAGCTTCTGTGTCAGGCTGGATGCCTTGCCCATTTGCACAGTCAGTGCCACCACTCATATCTGTTTTTACAATAGCTTAAGCTTTAGATTTAAAATATTTATTTTTTTCACTGTAATAGAAGAGCAGTTAGTTGTCGGCAAGCGTCTGGGTGTCAGGCCTCCTTCAGCGTGTGCTCTGCAGACCTGTGCCAGCGTACTTTGACAGTTGCCAATCATATCTGGTGTCTCTTTAGCGTGCTTTTACAAAGAAAAAAGGTTTCCAGTGTAAGCTAATAGCAGCCAGTCAGTGTCCTTCAAGCGGCTCTGTCAGGCCTACAGTGTGTGCTCTCCAGAACTGTTCAAGTGCACATTGCCAATCATATCTGGTGTCTCTATAGCGTGCTTTTAAAACCAAAATTTTGTTTCCACTGTAATAGAAGAGCAGTTGCCTGCCTGCTAGCTTCTGTGTGAGGTTCACAGTGGATACTGTGCCCTCTTGCCCAGTGCCACCACTCATATCTGTTTTTACAATAGCTTAAGCTTTAGATTAAAAAAAATATTATTTTTTCACTGTAATAGAAGAGCAGTTGCCTGCCTGCCAGCTTCTGTGTGAGGTTCACATTGGATACTTTGCGCACTTGCCCAGTGCCACCACTCATATCTGTTTTTTTTTTTTTTTTTTTTTAATTCTTTCTTTTATTTAAGGCATATGAGATGGGGTACAGAAAGTAGAGCAGGGGAAACGTATGCATAGGTACATCATGGGATCAAGACATCGATAGCATTTATGCAACACATTTCTGGGATTTAGATGCCTCATTTTTAAATTTTGTTGTTCAACGAGGGTGAAACCACAGTAGATTTAGATTAACTAGGGCATCATAGCCCAGTGATGGTAACATGAAGTAAACTTATAACACATGCAGAGCTATACCGTTGGTTTGTCGGTGCCTTACGGCTGCTCTTTTCATGACCGCTTAATTAGAGTAAAAGTAAAATTCTAGGTATAGAAGTAAACCAGTGTGTGTAGACTATATAGCAGGCTATAGAGTTGGTAGTCATAGCATGCTAATACATATGGCATAGGTAAAATTAAAGAGCATGAGTATATTCGGCATACATAGCATTTCAAGCATAGCGGGTAATAACTAAACAAAACATGCTATATAGTTGAGTCTGAGCATTAGGAGTAAAACAGGCAAAAAATACACCAAAAACAGGAGAATCAGGCAAAAAATACACCATTCTATCAAAATACAACTGGCTATTACTACACACTGTTAAATTAAGAACAGCTTGAAAGGGTTTGGGAGCATGTGTAAGGGGACACGCTTGCGTGTATGCTTGAGTGAGTAAGCGTAAGCCTTTAGCAATAGTTATTATTTGTAGTTGTAGTTGTACCTCCGTGGACTTAGTGTAAATAGGTTTAGATATGCGTAACCTCGGCCACCAAAACATGGATTGTTCCAACCTTGGGTTCGTCAGAGATTGGCAGAGTCGCTAGTTGGTGTAACAGAATGTGGGTATAGGTGACATAATAGGTGTCGCAGTGCTTGCTGGGTTAACATTAGTTGTCTTGCTTTGTGTGTGACAGGTGTGTATGCGAAAGCTCGTCTGGCCTAAGGGGCTTGGTGGTCAGTCAGTTCGTGTTATATGTGGCAAGTGAAAGGGGTCTAACAATATCTAAAGGAGCATGTGCAGAAATTTGCAAGCCTGCATCAGCAGTTGGGTTATCAGAGCTTTGTCTCATCGTTTATGTGTCCATATAGCGTCCATTCAAGAGTATTGCGTCGGCTGCCTGTGTCTTGGTGAGTCATCCTATTCCTCCAGCGGGGATCTGTAGCGGTGGCGCCGGGTAAGCACAGGTGTTGGCTAACATCCAGGAGCAGGCCAGCTCTTCCCTCCAGCTCCGGGCCAGCGACAAGGTCGGCATTGTATTCCCACGGACTCGGGAGCTGCTAGAGACCGGGTCCTTCCCTGGTGGGACAGGTCTGGGGGCCTTGAGGTGTTTAACCCGCATGCGGCGGGCAGGCCTCCACCTGCGTGGGAGATGCACTGGGGTCATGCCCACGGTGGCCTTTGGCCCGGATGGGCTAATGCGGTGAGTGACATGCTTTTTAATCTTTATTGTGCCCCAGGGCTGTCCAGTCCCCCTCCGGGTGTCGCCCCTCTGTCTACTCTCAGTGCTTCTGTGCTCTCGCTGCTGTACCTGCTCGGCAGCGTACCTCGCCTCGATCCATGCCCAGAAGTTGTTGAACAGGTTGTTCAGGCGAGTATTCAGAGGCTCGGTGGCGTCGTATCGGTGCCCCGCAGGCGCGCTTACTTTGCTGGGTTGTGTTTCCGCCATGTCATAGTGGCACGCGGCCTGCCGGCTTTGTGCGTGGCTGGTAGCCGTGTCAGTTCTCGGAGACCACGGAGGTATGAGAGTCGGTGTTATTTGGACCGGGATAACCCCCTCCGGTCCTGTGGGGGGGGGAGGGGGGGGAAGCCAGAAGTTGCGGAGGCTGTTTGTTTTGATGGGCTGGGAGAGCGGCCGTCTCTACCCTGCCCTGCGTGTTGTAGGCCCCAAGCCTCGGATCAAGCTTTCCAGCGGGCATATCAGGCATGTAAGGTATCCCCCTGTTCCCCTGCTTCTGTACAACAAGGTGGGGTAAGCTGGGGGTCAATCCAAGGCGATGCGCCCCTGTTTTCCGTCGAGTATTAGGCCCAGGCTCGGGAGCTCACAGACAGCGTGTCTGCTCAGCTCCACGGTCAGGCTCCGCCCCCCACTCATATCTGTTTTTACAATAGGTTAAGCTTTAGATTTAAAAGAAATAATTATTTTTCACTGTAATAGAAGAGCAGTTGCCTGCCTGCCAGCTTCTGTGTGAGGTTCACATTGGATACTGTGCCCACTTGCCCAGTGCCACCACTCATATCTGTTTTTACAATAGCTTAAGCTTTAGATTAAAAAAAATATATTTTTTTTCACTGTAATAGTAGAGCAGTTGCCTGCCTGCCAGCTTATGTGTGAGGTTCACATTGAATACTGTGCCCACTTGCCCAGTGCCACCACTCATATCTGTTTTTACAATAGCTTAAGCTTTAGATTAAAAAAATATATATATTTTTTCACTGTAATAGAAGAGCAGTTGCCTGCCTGCCAGCTTCTGTGTGAGGTTCACATCGGATACTGTGCCCACTTGCCCAGTGCCACCACTCATATCTGTTTTTATAATAGCTTAAGCTTTAGATTTAAAAAAAATATTTTTTTCGCTGTAATAGAAGAGCAGTTGCCTGCCTGCCAGCTTCTGTGTGAGGTTCACATTGGATACTGTGCCCACTTGCCCAGTGCCACCACTCATATCTGTTTTTAAAATAGCTTAAGCTTTAGATTAAAAAAAATATATATTTTTTCACTGTAATAGAAGAGCAGTTGCCTGCCTGCCAGCTTCTGTGTGAGGTTCACATTGGATACTGTGCCCACTTGCCCAGTGCCACCACTCATATCTGTTTTTACAATAGCTTAAGCTATAGATTTAAAATAAATATTTTTTTTTCACTGTAATAGAAGAGCAGTTGCCTGCCTGCCAGCTTCTGTGTGAGGTTCACATTGGATACTGTGCCCACCTGCCCAGTGCCACCACTCATATCTGTTTTTACAATAGCTTAAGCTTTAGATTAAAAAAAAATATTTTTTTTCACTGTAATAGAAGAGCAGTTGCCTGCCTGCCAGCTTCTGTGTGAGGTTCACATTGGATACTGTGCCCACTTGCCCAGTGCCACCACTCATATCTGTTTTTACATTAGCTTAAGCTTTAGATTAAAAAAAAATATTTTTTTTCACTGTAATAGAAGTGCAGTTGCCTGCCTGCCAGCTTCTGTGTCAGGCTGGATGCCTTGCCCATTTGCACAGTCAGTGCCACCACTTATATCTGTTTTTACAATAGCTTAAGCTTTAGATTAAAAAAAAATATATATTTTTTCACTGTAATAGAAGAGCAGTTGCCTGCCTGCCAGCTTCTGTGTGAGGTTCACATCGGATACTGTGCCCACTTGCCCAGTGCCACCACTCATATCTGTTTTTACAATAGCTTAAGCTTTAGATTTAAAAAACATATTTTTTTTCACTGTAATAGAAGAGCAGTTGCCTGCCTGCCAGCTTCTGTGTGAGGTTCACATTGGATACTGTGCCCACTTGCCCAGTGCCACCACTCATATCTGTTTTTACAATAGGTTAAGCTTTAGATTAAAAAAAATATATATTTTTTCACTGTAATAGAAGAGCAGTTGCCTGCCTGCCAGCTTCTGTGTGAGGTTCACATTGGATACTGTGCCCACTTGCCCAGTGCCACCACTCATATCTGTTTTTACAATAGCTTAAGCTATAGATTTAAAATAAATATTTTTTTTCCACTGTAATAGAAGAGCAGTTGCCTGCCTGCCAGCTTCTGTGTGAGGTTCACATCGGATACTGTGCCCACTTGCCCAGTGCCACCACTCATATCTGTTTTTATAATAGCTTAAGCTTTAGATTTAAAAAAAATATTTTTTTCACTGTAATAGAAGAGCAGTTGCCTGCCTGCCAGCTTCTGTGTGAGGTTCACATTGGATACTGTGCCCACTTGCCCAGTGCCACCACTCATATCTGTTTTTACAATAGCTTAAGCTTTAGATTAAAAAAAATATATATTTTTTCACTGTAATAGAAGAGCAGTTGCCTGCCTGCCAGCTTCTGTGTGAGGTTCACATTGGATACTGTGCCCACTTGCCCAGTGCCACCACTCATATCTGTTTTTACAATAGCTTAAGCTATAGATTTAAAATAAATATTTTTTTTTCACTGTAATAGAAGAGCAGTTGCCTGCCTGCCAGCTTCTGTGTGAGGTTCACATTGGATACTGTGCCCACCTGCCCAGTGCCACCACTCATATCTGTTTTTACAATAGCTTAAGCTTTAGATTAAAAAAAAATATTTTTTTTCACTGTAATAGAAGAGCAGTTGCCTGCCTGCCAGCTTCTGTGTGAGGTTCACATTGGATACTGTGCCCACTTGCCCAGTGCCACCACTCATATCTGTTTTTTCATTAGCTTAAGCTTTAGATTAAAAAAAAATATTTTTTTTCACTGTAATAGAAGAGCAGTTGCCTGCCTGCCAGCTTCTGTGTCAGGCTGGATGCCTTGCCCATTTGCACAGTCAGTGCCACCACTTATATCTGTTTTTACAATAGCTTAAGCTTTAGATTAAAAAAATATATATATTTTTTCACTGTAATAGAAGAGCAGTTGCCTGCCTGCCAGCTTCTGTGTGAGGTTCACATCGGATACTGTGCCCACTTGCCCAGTGCCACCACTCATATCTGTTTTTACAATAGCTTAAGCTTTAGATTTAAAAAAAATATTTTTTTCACTGTAATAGAAGAGCAGTTGCCTGCCTGCCAGCTTCTGTGTGAGGTTCACATTGGATACTGTGCCCACTTGCCCAGTGCCACCACTCATATCTGTTTTTACAATAGCTTAAGCTTTAGATTAAAAAAAATATATATTTTTTCACTGTAATAGAAGAGCAGTTGCCTGCCTGCCAGCTTCTGTGTGAGGTTCACATTGGATACTGTGCCCACTTGCCCAGTGCCACCACTCATATCTGTTTTTACAATAGCTTAAGCTATAGATTTAAAATAAATATTTTTTTTCCACTGTAATAGAAGAGCAGTTGCCTGCCTGCCAGCTTCTGTGTGAGGTTCACATTGGATACTGTGCCCACCTGCCCAGTGCCACCACTCATATCTGTTTTTACATTAGCTTAAGCTTTAGATTAAAAAAAAATATATTTTTTTTCACTGTAATAGAAGAGCAGTTGCCTGCCTGCCAGCTTCTGTGTCAGGCTGGATGCCTTGCCCATTTGCACAGTCAGTGCCACCACTTATATCTGTTTTTACAATAGCTTAAGCTTAAGATTAAAAAATATATATTTTTTTTCACTGTAATAGAAGAGCAGTTGCCTGCCTGCCAGCTTCTGTGTGAGGTTCACATTGGATACTGTGCCCACTTGCCCAGTGCCACCACTCATATCTGTTTTTACAATAGCTTAAGCTATAGATTTAAAATAAATATTTTTTTCCACTGTAATAGAAGAGCAGTTGCCTGCCTGCCAGCTTCTGTGTGAGGTTCACATTGGATACTGTGCCCACCTGCCCAGTGCCACCACTCATATCTGTTTTTACAATAGCTTAAGCTTTAGATTAAAAAAAATATATTTTTTTTCACTGTAATAGAAGAGCAGTTGCCTGCCTGCCAGCTTCTGTGTCAGGCTGGATGCCTTGCCCATTTGCACAGTCAGTGCCACCACTTATATCTGTTTTTACAATAGCTTAAGCTTAAGATTAAAAAAAATATATTTTTTTCACTGTAATAGAAGAGCAGTTGCCTGCCTGCCAGCTTCTGTGTGAGGTTCACATTGGATACTGTGCCCACTTGCCCAGTGCCACCACTCATATCTGTTTTTACAATAGCTTAAGCTTTAGATTAAAAAAAATATTTTTTTTCACTGTAATAGAAGAGCAGTTGCCTGCCTGCCAGCTTCTGTGTGAGGTTCACATTGGATACTGTGCCCACTTGCCCAGTGCCACCACTCATATCTGTTTTTACAATAGCTTAAGCTTTAGATTAAAAAAAATATATTTTTTTTCACTGTAATAGAAGAGCAGTTGCCTGCCTGCCAGCTTCTGTGTCAGGCTGGATGCCTTGCCCATTTGCACAGTCAGTGCCACCACTCATATCTGTTTTTACAATAGCTTAAGCTTTAGATTTAAAATATTTATTTTTTTCACTGTAATAGAAGAGCAGTTAGTTGTCGGCAAGCGTCTGGGTGTCAGGCCTCCTTCAGCATGTGCTCTGCAGACCTGTGCCAGCGTACTTTGACAGTTGCCAATCATATCTGGTGTCTCTTTAGCGTGCTTTTACAAAGAAAAAAGGTTTCCAGTGTAAGCTAATAGCAGCCAGTCAGTGTCCTTCAAGCGGCTCTGTCAGGCCTACAGTGTGTGCTCTCCAGAACTGTTCAAGTGCACATTGCCAATCATATCTGGTGTCTCTATAGCGTGCTTTTAAAACAAAAATTTTGTTTCCACTGTAATAGAAGAGCAGTTGCCTGCCTGCCAGCTTCTGTGTGAGGTTCACATTGGATACTGTGCCCACTTGCCCAGTGCCACCACTCATATCTGTTTTTACAATAGCTTAAGCTTTAGATGAAAAAAAACATATTTTTTCACTGTAATAGAAGAGCAGTTGCCTGCCTGCCAGCTTCTGTGTGAGGTTCACATCGGATACTGTGCCCACTTGCCCAGTGCCACCACTCATATCTGTTTTTACAATAGCTTAAGCTTTAGATTTAAAAAAATATATATTTTTTCACTGTAATAGAAGAGCAGTTGCCTGCCTGCCAGCTTCTGTGTGAGGTTCACATTGGATACTGTGCCCACTTGCCCAGTGCCACCACTCATATCTGTTTTTACAATAGCTTAAGCTATAGATTTAAAATAAATATTTTTTTTTCACTGTAATTGAAGAGCAGTTGCCTGCCTGCCAGCTTCTGTGTGAGGTTCACATTGGATACTGTGCCCACTTGCCCAGTGCCACCACTCATATCTGTTTTTACAATAGCTTAAGCTATAGATTTAAAATAAATATTTTTTTTTCACTGTAATTGAAGAGCAGTTGCCTGCCTGCCAGCTTCTGTGTGAGGTTCACATTGGATACTGTGCCCACCTGCCCAGTGCCACCACTCATATCTGTTTTTACAATAGCTTAAGCTTTAGATTAAAAAAAAATATTTTTTTTTCACTGTAATAGAAGAGCAGTTGCCTGCCTGCCAGCTTCTGTGTGAGGTTCACATTGGATACTGTGCCCACTTGCCCAGTGCCACCACTCATATCTGTTTTTACATTAGCTTAAGCTTTAGATTAAAAAAAAATATTTTTTTTCACTGTAATAGAAGAGAAGTTGCCTGCCTGCCAGCTTCTGTGTCAGGCTGGATGCCTTGCCCATTTGCACAGTCAGTGCCACCACTTATATCTGTTTTTACAATAGCTTAAGCTTTAGAATAAAAAAATATATATATTTTTTCACTGTAATAGAAGAGCTGTTGCCTGCCTGCCAGCTTCTGTGTGAGGTTCACATCGGATACTGTGCCCACTTGCCCAGTGCCACCACTCATATCTGTTTTTACAATAGCTTAAGTTTTAGATTTAAAAAAAAATTTTTTTCACTGTAATAGAAGAGCAGTTGCCTGCCTGCCAGCTTCTGTGTGAGGTTAACATTGGATACTGTGCCCACTTGCCCAGTGCCACCACTCATATCTGTTTTTACAATAGCTTAAGCTATAGATTTAAAATAAATATTTTTTTTCACTGTAATAGAAGAGCAGTTGCCTGCCTGCCAGCTTCTGTGTGAGGTTCACATTGGATACTGTGCCCACTTGCCCAGTGCCACCACTCATATCTGTTTTTACAATAGCTTAAGCTATAGATTTAAAATAAATATTTTTTTCACTGTAATAGAAGAGCAGTTGCCTGCCTGCCAGCTTCTGTGTGAGGTTCACATTGGATACTGTGCCCACTTGCCCAGTGCCACCACTCATATCTGTTTTTACAATAGCTTAAGCTATAGATTTAAAATAAATATTTTTTTTCACTGTAATAGAAGAGCAGTTGCCTGCCTGCCAGCTTCTGTGTGAGGTTCACATTGGATACTGTGCCCACTTGCCCAGTGCCACCACTCATATCTGTTTTTACAATAGCTTAAGCTATAGATTTAAAATAAATATTTTTTTTCACTGTAATAGAAGAGCAGTTGCCTGCCTGCCAGCTTCTGTGTGAGGTTCACATTGGATACTGTGCCCACTTGCCCAGTGCCACCACTCATATCTGTTTTTACAATAGCTTAAGCTATAGATTTAAAATAAATATTTTTTTCCACTGTAATAGAAGAGCAGTTGCCTGCCAGCTTCTGTGTGAGGTTCACATTGGATACTGTGCCCACCTGCCCAGTGCCACCACTCATATCTGTTTTTACATTAGCTTAAGCTTTAGATTAAAAAAAAAATATTTTTTTTCACTGTAATAGAAGAGCAGTTGCCTGCCTGCCAGCTTCTGTGTCAGGCTGGATGCCTTGCCCATTTGCACAGTCAGTGCCACCACTTATATCTGTTTTTACAATAGCTTAAGCTTAAGATTAAAAAAAATATATTTTTTTTCACTGTAATAGAAGAGCAGTTGCCTGCCTGCCAGCTTCTGTGTGAGGTTCACATTGGATACTGTGCCCACTTGCCCAGTGCCACCACTCATATCTGTTTCTACAATAGCTTAAGCTTTAGATTAAAAAAAATATTTTTTTTCACTGTAATAGAAGAGCAGTTGCCTGCCTGCCAGCTTCTGTGTGAGGTTCACATTGGATACTGTGCCCACTTGCCCAGTGCCACCACTCATATCTGTTTTTACAATAGCTTAAGCTTTAGATTAAAAAAAAATATATTTTTTTTCACTGTAATAGAAGAGCAGTTGCCTGCCTGCCAGCTTCTGTGTCAGGCTGGATGCCTTGCCCATTTGCACAGTCAGTGCCACCACTCATATCTGTTTTTACAATAGCTTAAGCTTTAGATTTAAAATATTTATTTTTTTCACTGTAATAGAAGAGCAGTTAGTTGTCGGCAAGCGTCTGGGTGTCAGGCCTCCTTCAGCATGTGCTCTGCAGACCTGTGCCAGCGTACTTTGACAGTTGCCAATCATATCTGGTGTCTCTTTAGCGTGCTTTTACAAAGAAAAAAGGTTTCCAGTGTA
This sequence comes from Pelobates fuscus, assembly GCF_036172605.1. Lineage (NCBI taxonomy): Eukaryota > Metazoa > Chordata > Amphibia > Anura > Pelobatidae > Pelobates > Pelobates fuscus. The sequence continues at coordinate 127,261,645 of NC_086319.1, read as the reverse complement.
AGCTAATAGCAGCCAGTCAGTGTCCTTCAAGCGGCTCTGTCAGGCCTACAGTGTGTGCTCTCCAGAACTGTTCAAGTGCACATTGCCAATCATATCTGGTGTCTCTATAGCGTGCTTTTAAAACAAAAATTTTGTTTCCACTGTAATAGAAGAGCAGTTGCCTGCCTGCCAGCTTCTGTGTGAGGTTCACATTGGATACTGTGCCCACTTGCCCAGTGCCACCACTCATATCTGTTTTTACAATAGCTTAAGCTTTAGATGAAAAAAAACATATTTTTTCACTGTAATAGAAGAGCAGTTGCCTGCCTGCCAGCTTCTGTGTGAGGTTCACATCGGATACTGTGCCCACTTGCCCAGTGCCACCACTCATATCTGTTTTTACAATAGCTTAAGCTTTAGATTTAAAAAAATATATATTTTTTCACTGTAATAGAAGAGCAGTTGCCTGCCTGCCAGCTTCTGTGTGAGGTTCACATTGGATACTGTGCCCACTTGCCCAGTGCCACCACTCATATCTGTTTTTACAATAGCTTAAGCTATAGATTTAAAATAAATATTTTTTTTTCACTGTAATTGAAGAGCAGTTGCCTGCCTGCCAGCTTCTGTGTGAGGTTCACATTGGATACTGTGCCCACTTGCCCAGTGCCACCACTCATATCTGTTTTTACAATAGCTTAAGCTATAGATTTAAAATAAATATTTTTTTTTCACTGTAATTGAAGAGCAGTTGCCTGCCTGCCAGCTTCTGTGTGAGGTTCACATTGGATACTGTGCCCACCTGCCCAGTGCCACCACTCATATCTGTTTTTACAATAGCTTAAGCTTTAGATTAAAAAAAAATATTTTTTTTCACTGTAATAGAAGAGCAGTTGCCTGCCTGCCAGCTTCTGTGTGAGGTTCACATTGGATACTGTGCCCACTTGCCCAGTGCCACCACTCATATCTGTTTTTACATTAGCTTAAGCTTTAGATTAAAAAAAAATATTTTTTTTCACTGTAATAGAAGAGCAGTTGCCTGCCTGCCAGCTTCTGTGTCAGGCTGGATGCCTTGCCCATTTGCACAGTCAGTGCCACCACTTATATCTGTTTTTACAATAGCTTAAGCTTTAGAATAAAAAAATATATATATTTTTTCACTGTAATAGAAGAGCTGTTGCCTGCCTGCCAGCTTCTGTGTGAGGTTCACATCGGATACTGTGCCCACTTGCCCAGTGCCACCACTCATATCTGTTTTTACAATAGCTTAAGCTTTAGATTTAAAAAAAATTTTTTTTCACTGTAATAGAAGAGCAGTTGCCTGCCTGCCAGCTTCTGTGTGAGGTTAACATTGGATACTGTGCCCACTTGCCCAGTGCCACCACTCATATCTGTTTTTACAATAGCTTAAGCTATAGATTTAAAATAAATATTTTTTTTCACTGTAATAGAAGAGCAGTTGCCTGCCTGCCAGCTTCTGTGTGAGGTTCACATTGGATACTGTGCCCACTTGCCCAGTGCCACCACTCATATCTGTTTTTACAATAGCTTAAGCTATAGATTTAAAATAAATATTTTTTTTCACTGTAATAGAAGAGCAGTTGCCTGCCTGCCAGCTTCTGTGTGAGGTTCACATTGGATACTGTGCCCACTTGCCCAGTGCCACCACTCATATCTGTTTTTACAATAGCTTAAGCTATAGATTTAAAATAAATATTTTTTCCACTGTAATAGAAGAGCAGTTGCCTGCCTGCCAGCTTCTGTGTGAGGTTCACATTGGATACTGTGCCCACCTGCCCAGTGCCACCACTCATATCTGTTTTTACATTAGCTTAAGCTTTAGATTAAAAAAAAATATTTTTTTTCACTGTAATAGAAGAGCAGTTGCCTGCCTGCCAGCTTCTGTGTCAGGCTGGATGCCTTGCCCATTTGCACAGTCAGTGCCACCACTTATATCTGTTTTTACAATAGCTTAAGCTTAAGATTAAAAAAAATATATTTTTTTTCACTGTAATAGAAGAGCAGTTGCCTGCCTGCCAGCTTCTGTGTGAGGTTCACATTGGATACTGTGCCCACTTGCCCAGTGCCACCACTCATATCTGTTTTTACAATAGCTTAAGCTTTAGATTAAAAAAAATATTTTTTTTCACTGTAATAGAAGAGCAGTTGCCTGCCTGCCAGCTTCTGTGTGAGGTTCACATTGGATACTGTGCCCACTTGCCCAGTGCCACCACTCATATCTGTTTTTACAATAGCTTAAGCTTTAGATTAAAAAAAATATATTTTTTTTCACTGTAATAGAAGAGCAGTTGCCTGCCTGCCAGCTTCTGTGTCAGGCTGGATGCCTTGCCCATTTGCACAGTCAGTGCCACCACTCATATCTGTTTTTACAATAGCTTAAGCTTTAGATTTAAAATATTTATTTTTTTCACTGTAATAGAAGAGCAGTTAGTTGTCGGCAAGCGTCTGGGTGTCAGGCCTCCTTCAGCATGTGCTCTGCAGACCTGTGCCAGCGTACTTTGACAGTTGCCAATCATATCTGGTGTCTCTTTAGCGTGCTTTTACAAAGAAAAAAGGTTTCCAGTGTAAGCTAATAGCAGCCAGTCAGTGTCCTTCAAGCGGCTCTGTCAGGCCTACAGTGTGTGCTCTCCAGAACTGTTCAAGTGCACATTGCCAATCATATCTGGTGTCTCTATAGCGTGCTTTTAAAACAAAAATTTTGTTTCCACTGTAATAGAAGAGCAGTTGCCTGCCTGCCAGCTTCTGTGTGAGGTTCACATTGGATACTGTGCCCACTTGCCCAGTGCCACCACTCATATCTGTTTTTACAATAGCTTAAGCTTTAGATGAAAAAAAACATATTTTTTCACTGTAATAGAAGAGCAGTTGCCTGCCTGCCAGCTTCTGTGTGAGGTTCACATCGGATACTGTGCCCACTTGCCCAGTGCCACCACTCATATCTGTTTTTACAATAGCTTAAGCTTTAGATTAAAAAAAATATATATTTTTTCACTGTAATAGAAGAGCAGTTGCCTGCCTGCCAGCTTCTGTGTGAGGTTCACATTGGATACTGTGCCCACTTGCCCAGTGCCACCACTCATATCTGTTTTTACAATAGCTTAAGCTTTAGATTAAAAAAAATATTTTTTTTCATTGTAATAGAAGAGCAGTTGCCTGCCTGCCAGCTTCTGTGTCAGGCTGGATGCCTTGCCCATTTGTACAGTCAGTGCCACCACTTATATCTGTTTTTACAATAGCTTAAGCTTAAGATTAAAAAAAATATATTTTTTTTCACTGTAATAGAAGAGCAGTTGCCTGCCTGCCAGCTTCTGTGTGAGGTTCACATTGGATACTGTGCCCACTTGCCCAGTGCCACCACTCATATCTGTTTTTACAATAGCTTAAGCTTTAGATTAAAAAAAATATTTTTTTCACTGTAATAGAAGAGCAGTTGCCTGCCTGCCAGCTTCTGTGTGAGGTTCACATTGGATACTGTGCCCACTTGCCCAGTGCCACCACTCATATCTGTTTTTACAATAGCTTAAGCTTTAGATTAAAAAAAATATATATTTTTTCACTGTAATAGAAGAGCAGTTGCCTGCCTGCCAGCTTCTGTGTCAGGCTGGATGCCTTGCCCATTTGCACAGTCAGTGCCACCACTCATATCTGTTTTTACAATAGCTTAAGCTTTAGTTGGTGTAGAGTAGTTGGTGTAACAGAATGTGGGTATAGGTGACATAATAGGTGTCGCAGTGCTTGCTGGGTTAACATTAGTTGTCTTGCTTTGTGTGTGACAGGTGTGTATGCGAAAGCTCGTCTGGCCTAAGGGGCTTGGTGGTCAGTCAGTTCGTGTTATATGTGGCAAGTGAAAGGGGTCTAACAATATCTAAAGGAGCATGTGCAGAAATTTGCAAGCCTGCATCAGCAGTTGGGTTATCAGAGCTTTGTCTCATCGTTTATGTGTCCATATAGTGTCCATTCCAGAGTATTGCGTCGGCTGCCTGTGTCTTGGTGAGTCATCCTATTCCTCCAGCGGGGATCTGTAGCGGTGGCGCCGGGTAAGCACAGGTGTTGGCTAACATCCAGGAGCAGGCCAGCTCTTCCCTCCAGCTCCGGGCCAGCGACAAGGTCGGCATTGTATTCCCACGGACTCGGGAGCTGCTAGAGACCGGGTCCTTCCCTGGTGGGACAGGTCTGGGGGCCTTGAGGTGTTTAACCCGCATGCGGCGGGCAGGCCTCCACCTGCGTGGGAGATGCACTGGGGTCATGCCCACGGTGGCCTTTGGCCCGGATGGGCTAATGCGGTGAGTGACATGCTTTTTAATCTTTATTGTGCCCCAGGGCTGTCCAGTCCCCCTCCGGGTGTCGCCCCTCTGTCTACTCTCAGTGCTTCTGTGCTCTCGCTGCTGTACCTGCTCGGCAGCGTACCTCGCCTCGATCCGTGCCCAGAAGTTGTTGAACAGGTTGTTCAGGCGAGTATTCAGAGGCTTGGTGGCGTCGTATCGGTGCCCCGCAGGCGCGCTTACTTTGCTGGGTTGTGTTTCCGCCATGTCATAGTGGCACGCGGCCTGCCGGCTTTGTGCGTGGCTGGTAGCCGTGTCAGTTCTCGGAGACCACGGAGGTATGAGAGTCGGTGTTATTTGGACCGGGATAACCCCCTCCGGTCCTGTGGGGGGAGGGGAAGCCAGAAGTTGCGGAGGCTGTTTGTTTTGATGGGCTGGGAGAGCGGCCGTCTCTACCCTGCCCTGCGTGTTGTAGGCCCCAAGCCTCGGATCAAGCTTTCCAGCGGGCATATCAGGCATGTAAGGTATCCCCCTGTTCCCCTGCTTCTGTACAACAAGGTGGGGTAAGCTGGGGGTCAATCCAAGGCGATGCGCCCCTGTTTTCCGCCGAGTATTAGGCCCAGGCTCGGGAGCTCACAGACAGCGTGTCTGCTCAGCTCCACGGTCAGGCTCCGCCCCCCACTCATATCTGTTTTTACAATAGGTTAAGCTTTAGATTTAAAAGAAATAATTTTTTTTCACTGTAATAGAAGAGCAGTTTCCTGCCTGCCAGCTTCTGTGTGAGGTTCACATTGGATACTGTGCCCACTTGCCCAGTGCCACCACTCATATCTGTTTTTACAATAGCTTAAGCTTTAGATTAAAAAAAATATTTTTTTTCACTGTAATAGTAGAGCAGTTGCCTGCCTGCCAGCTTCTGTGTGAGGTTCACATTGAATACTGTGCCCACTTGCCCAGTGCCACCACTCATATCTGTTTTTACAATAGGTTAAGCTTTAGATTTAAAAGAAATATTTTTTTTTTCACTGTAATAGAAGAGCAGTTGCCTGCCTGCCAGCTTCTGTGTGAGGTTCACATTGGATACTGTGCCCACTTGCCCAGTGCCACCACTCATATCTGTTTTTACAATAGCTTAAGCTTTAGATTAAAAAAAACATTTTTTTTCACTGTAATAGAAGAGCAGTTGCCTGCCTGCCAGCTTCTGTGTGAGGTTCACATCGGATACTGTGCCCACTTGCCCAGTGCCACCACTCATATATGTTTTTATAATAGCTTAAGCTTTAGATTTAAAAAAAATATTTTTTTCACTGTAATAGAAGAGCAGTTGCCTGCCTGCCAGCTTCTGTGTGAGGTTCACATTGGATACTGTGCCCACTTGCCCAGTGCCACCACTCATATCTGTTTTTACAATAGCTTAAGCTTTAGATTAAAAAAATATATATTTTTTCACTGTAATAGAAGAGCAGTTGCCTGCCTGCCAGCTTCTGTGTGAGGTTCACATTGGATACTGTGCCCACTTGCCCAGTGCCACCACTCATATCTGTTTTTACAATAGCTTAAGCTATAGATTTAAAATAAATATTTTTTTTTCACTGTAATAGAAGAGCAGTTGCCTGCCTGCCAGCTTCTGTGTGAGGTTCACATTGGATACTGTGCCCACCTGCCCAGTGCCACCACTCATATCTGTTTTTACAATAGCTTAAGCTTTAGATAAAAAAAAATATATTTTTTTTCACTGTAATAGAAGAGCAGTTGCCTGCCTGCCAGCTTCTGTGTGAGGTTCACATTGGATACTGTGCCCACTTGCCCAGTGCCACCACTCATATCTGTTTTTACATTAGCTTAAGCTTTAGATTAAAAAAAATATATATTTTTTCACTGTAATAGAAGAGCAGTTGCCTGCCTGCCAGCTTCTGTGTCAGGCTGGATGCCTTGCCCATTTGCACAGTCAGTGCCACCACTTATATCTGTTTTTACAATAGCTTAAGCTTTAGATTAAAAAAATATATATATTTTTTCACTGTAATAGAAGAGCAGTTGCCTGCCTGCCAGCTTCTGTGTGAGGTTCACATCGGATACTGTGCCCACTTGCCCAGTGCCACCACTCATATCTGTTTTTACAATAGCTTAAGCTTTAGATTTAAAAAAAATATTTTTTTCACTGTAATAGAAGAGCAGTTGCCTGCCTGCCAGCTTCTGTGTGAGGTTCACATTGGATACTGTGCCCACTTGCCCAGTGCCACCACTCATATCTGTTTTTACAATAGCTTAAGCTTTAGATTAAAAAAAATATATATTTTTTCACTGTAATAGAAGAGCAGATGCCTGCCTGCCAGCTTCTGTGTGAGGTTCACATTGGATACTGTGCCCACTTGCCCAGTGCCACCACTCATATCTGTTTTTACAATAGCTTAAGCTATAGATTTAAAATAAATATTTTTTTTCCACTGTAATAGAAGAGCAGTTGCCTGCCTGCCAGCTTCTGTGTGAGGTTCACATTGGATACTGTGCCCACCTGCCCAGTGCCACCACTCATATCTGTTTTTACATTAGCTTAAGCTTTAGATTAAAAAAAATAATATTTTTTTTCACTGTAATAGAAGAGCAGTTGCCTGCCTGCCAGCTTCTGTGTCAGGCTGGATGCCTTGCCCATTTGCACAGTCAGTGCCACCACTTATATCTGTTTTTACAATAGCTTAAGCTTAAGATTAAAAAAAATATATTTTTTTTCACTGTAATAGAAGAGCAGTTGCCTGCCTGCCAGCTTCTGTGTGAGGTTCACATTGGATACTGTGCCCACTTGCCCAGTGCCACCACTCATATCTGTTTTTACAATAGCTTAAGCTTTAGATTAAAAAAAATATTTTTTTTCACTGTGATAGAAGAGCAGTTGCCTGCCTGCCAGCTTCTGTGTGAGGTTCACATTGGATACTGTGCCCACTTGCCCAGTGCCACCACTCATATCTGTTTTTACAATAGCTTAAGCTTTAGATTAAAAAAAATACATTTTTTTTCACTGTAATAGAAGAGCAGTTGCCTGCCTGCCAGCTTCTGTGTCAGGCTGGATGCCTTGCCCATTTGCACAGTCAGTGCCACCACTCATATCTGTTTTTACAATAGCTTAAGCTTTAGATTTAAAATATTTATTTTTTTCACTGTAATAGAAGAGCAGTTAGTTGTCGGCAAGCGTCTGGGTGTCAGGCCTCCTTCAGCGTGTGCTCTGCAGACCTGTGCCAGCGTACTTTGACAGTTGCCAATCATATCTGGTGTCTCTTTAGCGTGCTTTTACAAAGAAAAAAGGTTTCCAGTGTAAGCTAATAGCAGCCAGTCAGTGTCCTTCAAGCGGCTCTGTCAGGCCTACAGTGTGTGCTCTCCAGAACTGTTCAAGTGCACATTGCCAATCATATCTGGTGTCTCTATAGCATGCTTTTAAAACAAAAAATTTGTTTCCACTGTAATAGAAGAGCAGTTGCCTGCCTGCCAGCTTCTGTGTGAGGTTCACATTGGATACTGTGCCCACTTGCCCAGTGCCACCACTCATATCTGTTTTTACAATAGCTTAAGCTTTAGATTAAAAAAAACATTTTTTTCACTGTAATAGAAGAGCAGTTGCCTGCCTGCCAGCTTCTGTGTGAGGTTCACATCGGATACTGTGCCCACTTGCCCAGTGACACCACTCATATCTGTTTTTACAATAGCTTAAGCTTTAGATTAAAAAAAATATATATTTTTTCACTGTAATAGAAGAGCAGTTGCCTGCCTGCCAGCTTCTGTGTGAGGTTCACATTGGATACTGTGCCCACTTGCCCAGTGCCACCACTCATATCTGTTTTTACAATAGCTTAAGCTTTAGATTAAAAAAAAAATATTTTTTTTCACTGTAATAGAAGAGCAGTTGCCTGCCTGCCAGCTTCTGTGTGAGGTTCACATTGGATACTGTGCCCACTTGCCCAGTGCCACCACTCATATCTGTTTTTACATTAGCTTAAGCTTTAGATTAAAAAAAAATAAAAAATTCACTGTAATAGAAGAGCAGTTGCCTGCCTGCCAGCTTCTGTGTCAGGCTGGATGCCTTGCCCATTTGCACAGTCAGTGCCACCACTTATATCTGTTTTTACAATAGCTTAAGCTTAAGATTAAAAAAAATATATTTTTTTTCACTGTAATAGAAGAGCAGTTGCCTGCCTGCCAGCTTCTGTGTGAGGTTCACATTGGATACTGTGCCCACTTGCCCAGTGCCACCACTCATATCTGTTTTTACAATAGCTTAAGCTTTAGATTAAAAAAAATATATTTTTTCACTGTAATAGAAGAGCAGTTGCCTGCCTGCCAGCTTCTGTGTGAGGTTCACATTGGATACTGTGCCCACTTGCCCAGTGCCACCACTCATATCTGTTTTTACAATAGCTTAAGCTTTAGATTAAAAAAAATATATATTTTTTCACTGTAATAGAAGAGCAGTTGCCTGCCTGCCAGCTTCTGTGTCAGGCTGGATGCCTTGCCCATTTGCACAGTCAGTGCCACCACTCATATCTGTTTTTACAATAGCTTAAGCTTTAGATTTAAAATATTTATTTTTTTCACTGTAATAGAAGAGCAGTTAGTTGTCGGCAAGCGTCTGGGTGTCAGGCCTCCTTCAGCGTGTGCTCTGCAGACCTGTGCCAGCGTACTTTGACAGTTGCCAATCATATCTGGTGTCTCTTTAGCATGCTTTTACAAAGAAAAAAGGTTTCCAGTGTAAGCTAATAGCAGCCAGTCAGTGTCCTTCAAGCGGCTCTGTCAGGCCTACAGTGTGTGCTCTCCAGAACTGTTCAAGTGCACATTGCCAATCATATCTGGTGTCTCTATAGCGTGCTTTTAAAACCAAAATTTTGTTTCCACTGTAATAGAAGAGCAGTTGCCTGCATGCCAGCTTCTGTGTGAGGTTCACAGTGGATACTGTGCCCTCTTGCCCAGTGCCACCACTCATATCTGTTTTTACAATAGCTTAAGCTTTAGATTTAAAATAAATATTTTTTTTTCACTGTAATAGAAGAGCAGTTAGTTGTCTGCAAGCGTCTGGGTGTCAGGCCTCCTTCAGCGTGTGCTCTGCAGACCTGTGCCAGCGTACTTTGACAGTTGCCAATCATATCTGGTGTCTCTTTAGCGTGCTTTTACAAAGAAAAAAGGTTTCCAGTGTAAGCTAATAGCAGCCAGTCAGTGTCCTTCAAGTGGCTCTGTCAGGCCTACAGTGTGTGCTCTCCAGAACTGTTCAAGTGCACATTGCCAATCATATCTGGTGTCTCTATAGCGTGCTTTTAAAACCAAAATGTTGTTTCCACTGTAATAGAAGAGCAGTTGCCTGCCTGCCAGCTTCTGTGTGAGGTTCACATTGGATACTGTGCGCACTTGCCCAGTGCCACCACTCATATCTGTTTTTACAATAGGTTAAGCTTTAGATTTAAAATAAATAATTTTTTTTCACTGTAATAGAAGAGCAGTTGCCTGCCTGCCGGCTTCTGTGTGAGGTTCACATTGGATACTGTGCCCACTTGGCCAGTGCCACCACTCATATCTGTTTTTACAATAGCTTAAGCTATAGATTTAAAATAAATATTTTTTTTCCACTGTAATAGAAGAGCAGTTGCCTGCCTGCCAGCTTCTGTGTGAGGTTCACATTGGATACTGTGCCCACCTGCCCAGTGCCACCACTCATATCTGTTTTTACATTAGCTTAAGCTTTAGATTAAAAAAAATAATATTTTTTTTCACTGTAATAGAAGAGCAGTTGCCTGCCTGCCAGCTTCTGTGTCAGGCTGGATGCCTTGCCCATTTGCACAGTCAGTGCCACCACTTATATCTGTTTTTACAATAGCTTAAGCTTAAGATTAAAAAAAATATATTTTTTTTCACTGTAATAGAAGAGCAGTTGCCTGCCTGCCAGCTTCTGTGTGAGGTTCACATTGGATACTGTGCCCACTTGCCCAGTGCCACCACTCATATCTGTTTTTACAATAGCTTAAGCTTTAGATTAAAAAAAATATTTTTTTTCACTGTGATAGAAGAGCAGTTGCCTGCCTGCCAGCTTCTGTGTGAGGTTCACATTGGATACTGTGCCCACTTGCCCAGTGCCACCACTCATATCTGTTTTTACAATAGCTTAAGCTTTAGATTAAAAAAAATATATTTTTTTTCACTGTAATAGAAGAGCAGTTGCCTGCCTGCCAGCTTCTGTGTCAGGCTGGATGCCTTGCCCATTTGCACAGTCAGTGCCACCACTCATATCTGTTTTTACAATAGCTTAAGCTTTAGATTTAAAATATTTATTTTTTTCACTGTAATAGAAGAGCAGTTAGTTGTCGGCAAGCGTCTGGGTGTCAGGCCTCCTTCAGCATGTGCTCTGCAGACCTGTGCCAGCGTACTTTGACAGTTGCCAATCATATCTGGTGTCTCTTTAGCGTGCTTTTACAAAGAAAAAAGGTTTCCAGTGTAAGCTAATAGCAGCCAGTCAGTGTCCTTCAAGCGGCTCTGTCAGGCCTACAGTGTGTGCTCTCCAGAACTGTTCAAGTGCACATTGCCAATCATATCTGGTGTCTCTATAGCGTGCTTTTAAAACAAAAAATTTGTTTCCACTGTAATAGAAGAGCAGTTGCCTGCCTGCCAGCTTCTGTGTGAGGTTCACATTGGATACTGTGCCCACTTGCCCAGTGCCACCACTCATATCTGTTTTTACAATAGCTTAAGCTTTAGATTAAAAAAAACATTTTTTTCACTGTAATAGAAGAGCAGTTGCCTGCCTGCCAGCTTCTGTGTGAGGTTCACATCGGATACTGTGCCCACTTGCCCAGTGACACCACTCATATCTGTTTTTACAATAGCTTAAGCTTTAGATTAAAAAAAATATATATTTTTTCACTGTAATAGAAGAGCAGTTGCCTGCCTGCCAGCTTCTGTGTGAGGTTCACATTGGATACTGTGCCCACTTGCCCAGTGCCACCACTCATATCTGTTTTTACAATAGCTTAAGCTTTAGATTAAAAAAAAAATATTTTTTTTCACTGTAATAGAAGAGCAGTTGCCTGCCTGCCAGCTTCTGTGTGAGGTTCACATTGGATACTGTGCCCACTTGCCCAGTGCCACCACTCATATCTGTTTTTACATTAGCTTAAGCTTTAGATTAAAAAAAAATAAAAAATTCACTGTAATAGAAGAGCAGTTGCCTGCCTGCCAGCTTCTGTGTCAGGCTGGATGCCTTGCCCATTTGCACAGTCAGTGCCACCACTTATATCTGTTTTTACAATAGCTTAAGCTTAAGATTAAAAAAAATGTATTTTTTTTCACTGTAATAGAAGAGCAGTTGCCTGCCTGCCAGCTTCTGTGTGAGGTTCACATTGGATACTGTGCCCACTTGCCCAGTGCCACCACTCATATCTGTTTTTACAATAGCTTAAGCTTTAGATTAAAAAAAATATATTTTTTCACTGTAATAGAAGAGCAGTTGCCTGCCTGCCAGCTTCTGTGTGAGGTTCACATTGGATACTGTGCCCACTTGCCCAGTGCCACCACTCATATCTGTTTTTACAATAGCTTAAGCTTTAGATTAAAAAAAATATATATTTTTTCACTGTAATAGAAGAGCAGTTGCCTGCCTGCCAGCTTCTGTGTCAGGCTGGATGCCTTGCCCATTTGCACAGTCAGTGCCACCACTCATATCTGTTTTTACAATAGCTTAAGCTTTAGATTTAAAATATTTATTTTTTTCACTGTAATAGAAGAGCAGTTAGTTGTCGGCAAGCGTCTGGGTGTCAGGCCTCCTTCAGCGTGTGCTCTGCAGACCTGTGCCAGCGTACTTTGACAGTTGCCAATCATATCTGGTGTCTCTTTAGCATGCTTTTACAAAGAAAAAAGGTTTCCAGTGTAAGCTAATAGCAGCCAGTCAGTGTCCTTCAAGCGGCTCTGTCAGGCCTACAGTGTGTGCTCTCCAGAACTGTTCAAGTGCACATTGCCAATCATATCTGGTGTCTCTATAGCGTGCTTTTAAAACCAAAATTTTGTTTCCACTGTAATAGAAGAGCAGTTGCCTGCATGCCAGCTTCTGTGTGAGGTTCACAGTGGATACTGTGCCCTCTTGCCCAGTGCCACCACTCATATCTGTTTTTACAATAGCTTAAGCTTTAGATTTAAAATAAATATTTTTTTTTCACTGTAATAGAAGAGCAGTTAGTTGTCTGCAAGCGTCTGGGTGTCAGGCCTCCTTCAGCGTGTGCTCTGCAGACCTGTGCCAGCGTACTTTGACAGTTGCCAATCATATCTGGTGTCTCTTTAGCGTGCTTTTACAAAGAAAAAAGGTTTCCAGTGTAAGCTAATAGCAGCCAGTCAGTGTCCTTCAAGTGGCTCTGTCAGGCCTACAGTGTGTGCTCTCCAGAACTGTTCAAGTGCACATTGCCAATCATATCTGGTGTCTCTATAGCGTGCTTTTAAAACCAAAATGTTGTTTCCACTGTAATAGAAGAGCAGTTGCCTGCCTGCCAGCTTCTGTGTGAGGTTCACATTGGATACTGTGCGCACTTGCCCAGTGCCACCACTCATATCTGTTTTTACAATAGGTTAAGCTTTAGATTTAAAATAAATAATTTTTTTTCACTGTAATAGAAGAGCAGTTGCCTGCCTGCCGGCTTCTGTGTGAGGTTCACATTGGATACTGTGCCCACTTGGCCAGTGCCACCACTCATATCTGTTTTTACAATAGCTTAAGCTTTAGATTTAAAATAAATATTTTTTTTTCACTGTAATAGAAGAGCAGTTATAGATTGTTAACAGGGATATGTCTCAGGCAGGCAGCATTAAACACATGGAGGTACGGTGTGATGATGATGATGTTGTACCCACTGCTGCTTCCTTTTCTGAGTTGTCAGATACAAGCGAAGCGGTTGATGATGACGATGCGTCCATGGATGTCATGTGGGTGCCCGCTCGGCAAGAAGAAGAACAGGGCGAAAGTTCAGATGGGGAGACAGAGAGGAGGAGGAGACGAGTTGGAAGCAGGGGGGCATCGTCGCAAGGAGCTAGTGGCACAGTCAGACAGCATGCATTGGCACCCGGGGTCAGCCCGACAGCACGCCAATCAACGCATGCTGTGTCCACCACCAGAATGGCGTCATTGCAGAGCTCAGCAGTGTGGCATTTTTTTTGTGTGTCTGCCTCGGACAACAGCGATGCCATTTGCAACCTGTGCCAAAGGAAACTGAGTCGTGGGAGGTCCAACACCCACCTAGGTACAACTGCTTTGCGTAGGCACATGATCTCACATCACAAACGCCTATGGGATCAACACATGAGTACAAGCAGCACGCCTATTCTAAGCCTCCTCCTGGTCCAGCATCTTCAGCCACGTCAACCACTTCTGTCCTCCTTGCCCCCTCTCAACCATCCGCCACTCCGTCTCCCGCCTTGAGCAGTTCCCGCTCATCTGCCCACAGTCATGTGTCTGTCAAGGACATGTTTGAGCGTAAGAAGCCAATGTCACCAAGTCACCCCCTTGCCCAGCGTCTGACAGCTGGCTTGTCCGAACTATTAGCCCGCCAGCTTTTACCATACAATCTGGTTGAGTCTGAGGCGTTCAAAAAATTTGTAGCTATTGGGACACCGCAGTGGAAGGTAACCGGACGGAATTTCTTTTCACAAAAGGCAATCCCCAACCTGTACTCGATTGTGCAAAAGGAAGTCATGGCATGTCTGGCACACAGTGTTGGGGCAAGGGTCCATCTGACCACTGATACCTGGTCTGCAAAGCATGGTCAGGGCAGGTATATCACCTACACTGCGCATTGGGTAAACCTGCTGACGGCTGACAAGCAAGGAATGCGTGGCATTGCAGAGGAGTTGGTGACACCGCCACGACTTGCAGGCAGTCCTGCTGCCACCTCCTCTACTCCTCCTACTCCATCCTCTTCCATAACCTCCTCGGCTGAGTCCTCTTGTGCTGCTGCGTCTTGCTCCACATCAACGGCACCCCCCAGCTCCCCAGGTACTATTCCACATCCCGCATATGGCAGTGTCACGCCGTCTTGGGTTTGACTTGCTTGAAAGCAGAGAGTCACACCGGACAAGCACTCCTGTCCGCCCTGAACGCACAGGTGGAAAAGTGTCTGACTCCGCAGCAACTGGATATCGGCAAAGTGGTGTGTGACAACGAAAAAATTTGATAGCGGCATTGAAGTTGGGCAAGTTGACACATGTGCCGTGCATGGCACATGTGTGTAATTTGATCGTACAACGCTTTGTGCATAAGTACACAGCGAAACAACATGCCAGTGAGGCGCTTGATTTGCGACAGCCCTACACGTTGGAATTCAACACTCCTAATGTTCGACCGCCTGCTCCAACAAGAAAAAGCTGTTAATGAATATTTGTATGACCGGACTAGGACAGCCTCTGGGGAGCGGGAATTTTTTTGCCACGTTACTGGACGCTCATGCGCAATGCCTGTAGGCTCATGCGTCCTTTTGAGGAGGTGACAAACCTAGTCAGTCGCAACGAAGGCACCATCAGCGACATCATACCATTTGTTTTCTTCCTGGAGCGTGCCCTGCGAAGAGTGCTGGATCAGGCTGTAGATGAGCGTGAAGAGGAAGAGGAAGAGTTGTGGTCACCATCACCACTAGAAACAGCCTTATCAGCATCGCTTGCTGGACCTGCGGCAACGCTGGAAGAGGATTGTGAGGAAGAGGAGTCAGAGGAGGAATGTAGCTTTGAGGAGGAGGAGGAGGAGCAAGACCAAACACAACAGGCATCCCAGGGTGCTTGTTGTCACCTATCTGGTACCCGTGGTGTTGTACGTGGCTGGGGGGAAGAACATACCTTCAATGACATCAGTGAGGAGGAGGAACGGGAAATGAGTAGCTCGGCATCCAACCTTGTGCAAATGGGGTCTTTCATGCTGTCCTGCCTGTTGAGGGACCCTCGTATAAAAAGGCTGAAGGAGAACGACCTGTACTGGGTGTCCACGCTACTAGACCCCCGGTATAAGCAGAAAGTGGCGGAAATATTACTGAATTACAACAAGTCGGAAAGGATGCAGCATTTGCAAAATAAATTAAAAAGTATGCTTTACACAGCGTATAAGGGTGATGTCACAGCACAACGGGAATCTAACAGGTGGAGAGGTGGAAGTCATCCTCCTCCTCCCACGACCACGCCGGCAAGGACAGGACGCTTTAAAGACGTGTTGTTGATGGAGGACATGCGGACCTTTTTAAGTCCTACGCATCGCCACAGCCCTTCGGGATCCACCCTCAGAGAGCGACTCGACCGACAGGTAGCAGACTACCTCGCCTTAACTGCAGGTATCGACACTCTGAGGAGCGATGAACCCCTTGACTACTGGGTGTGCAGGCTTGACCTGTGGCCTGAGCTATCCCAATTTGCGATAGAACTTCTGGCCTGCCCCGCTTCAAGTGTCCTGTCAGAAAGGACCTTCAGTGCAGCAGGAGGTATTGTCACTGAGAAGAGAAGTCGCCTAGGTCAAAAAAGTCTAGATTACCTCACCTTTATTAAGATAAATGAGGGATGGATCCCGAAGGGACTGACACTGGGCGATACATACGATTAAAAAAGGCCTGATGAGATGAGCTGCTTTGGGCTAAAAATGGTCCACACGCTGCTGTATTTTAGCTCTGAATGAGAAGACACTTAGCTTAGTCAGGTTGCTACTTTGTTACTTAGAAGCTAGACTTAGGCTGGGATAGAACTTTTGATTTCCACTTTTATTTCGTGACGTTTTCCAGCCTAGTTAGGCATCCACTTTTCTACCAATACCTATACTTAGGCTGAGCTCGTATTTTGTTTTGTTTTTACAATACAAGGGGTTGCGAATAAGTGGGCATCTGAGTCCTGGCTGGATGGGAGACATTCCCTGTATCTGAGAGACAGGGGCAGCTCCTGTGTCTCTGGGGAAAGCTCACAAACTAGCAACTTCATACTATTGTAACTTTGTATCTTTCCCTAATAGCACTACTCTGGGACCTTAGCGTTCTATCAATAAGCACTAACAGATCGTCCCAGCTACTTTGTCTACATTATTTTTGTATAAGCAATCCACTACCTTTGTAATTTGGGGCTGACTACTACTCAGTTAAATCGACCTACTTGGGTATCTTTACATACAGGGGGAAGTTTTCCAATTCTATTATGACTTCATTGTTTTTCCCCCCACACTGTATGCCTTTGATCCCGATTTATCAGTGCAGTGCAGTCAGCATCCCCACGGTTTACCATGTACTCCAGGGAAGGACACCCTGGGGTCTGGGGTATCCCCCCCAGAATATACAGTTGGGCTACATTTTATGCAGACACTCTGACACTATAGGGTTGATCTGTGTTCTGGTGCTATATACATTTAGGTAGATACTCTTTTACCGTATGCTAGTATGAGCAAATAGCCTCTAGGGGTTGTGGTACAGTACTCTCTACAGTGATCTGTCCAGTACCCCCCCATCGTCAGTACAGCCATATGGACCAACCCCCACTCCTATACCCCATGATTTTTTTTTAGTCTCTGTACGTTTTTCTATTAAAGATTTATTATTTTCCTTACTCTGTACATCTATTACTCTGCACACCAAGGGAGTGAATACCCTATTGTGGGCACACCCTCAGTCGAGTGTGTTCTGGTAGATGGATTTTGCTTTCCTCTCCGAACACCTCGATTCTTGGGATTTATTCTATTTTCTAATACTTATTGCGTTGGCTTAAGCCCTTTAGTTGTTGCCCATTTAGTCCTTGCCTTGGCTCCAGAGCTGGACCTTTCTAGCTCTATAGCCATCTTCCTTTTCCTAATATAGCTCTGAATGACGTTTGACTTGCGTGACTTATCCGCCACCAACTAGGGTTCAAGCCGCCATGTTTTAGGGCACTTTCTGCCTGTGAAACAAACATCATTTTTTCTGGCCGCTGCTACAGCAGCGGCTGCAACAATACCATATTTTTCAGGCATGTGTACATGCCTAATTTTTAGGCCCACTGGTGCAGCACTGTGGCTTCAAAAACCAAACCAAAAAAAAAATCCTCCAAGATGACACCAATATACCAGTGGTCTAAGCATCTTCCCACCTTGGCCTAAAAAGGGGAGGTGATTCAACAATTAAAAATCGCTGCCATTTACACGTCCACTGATAGGAGACGCGGAAGGTATTAAACTGATATGAACAATACTAAACTCACCACTCCTATCTGGTGGCACATTAGCTTGCCCGCGCAGTGCCCCAAATTTCAAGTAAGAGGACCGACCAAGCATCTTCTTCCATCTCCCTGTTACATAAATCAATGCCATATCCATAGAAATTGTAGAGAATATCCAGGATAGTTTTACAGGGCCAAATCATGTCGCCTGTTGAAAGAGGTGACCTTGCTCGGGTCCCAGGTGTGCGGTTCCTAAAATGGCTGCCATATACATGTCCACTGATAGGAGACGCGGAAGGTATTAAACTGATATGAACATTTACTAAACTCACCACTCCTATCTGGTGGCACATTAGCTTGCCCGCGCAGTGCCCCAAATTTCAAGTAAGAGGACCGACCAAGCATCTTCTTCCATCTCCCTGTTACATAAATCAATGCCATATCCATAGAAATTGTAGAGAATATCCAGGATAGTTTTACAGGGCCAAATCATGTCGCCTGTTGAAAGAGGTGACCCTTGCTCGGGTCCCAGGTGTGCGGTTCCTAAAATGGCTGCCATATACATGTCCACTGATAGGAGACGCGGAAGGTATTAAACTGATATGAACAATACTAAACTCACCACTCCTATCTGGAGGCACATTAGCTTGCCCGCGCAGTGCCCCAAATTTCAAGTAAGAGGACCGACCAAGCATCTTCTTCCATCTCCCTGTTACATAAATCAATGCCATATCCATAGAAATTGTACATAATATCCAGGAGAGTTTTACAGGGTCAAATCTTGTCGCCTGTTGAAAGAGGTGACCTTGCTCGGGTCCCAGGTGTGCGGTTCCTAAAATGGCTGCCATATACACGTCCACTGATAGGAGACGCGGAAGGTATTAAACTGATATGAACATTTACTAAACTCACCACTCCGAGTGCTGTTATTTATTTAATTTTTTTGTGGTGAGGCTTTACAGGACAGAGTGCTTCTCCACGGGACATGTTAACTCACGGGCAGCTGGCTCATCAAGGAACCAGAGCAGCTTGAACGAGGTGACCTTGCTCGGGTCCCAGGTGTGCGGTTCCTAAAATGGCTGCCATATACACGTCCACTGATAGGAGACGCGGAAGGTATTAAACTGATATGAACAATACTCCACTCCTATCAGTAGGTCCGTCCCATTGTTATTTATGCCCCCCACCCACCGCGCAGGGATGGGGGCCGGGGGGGAGGAAAGTAGGCCCCCCCATTGTGATTTATGGCCCCCACCCACCGCGCAGGGGTGAGGGCCGAGGGGGGAGGACAGTAGGTCCCCCCATTGTGATTTATGGCCCCCACCCACCGTGCAGGGGTTGGGGAGGACAGTAGCTCCCCCCAGTGTGTATCATGGGCTTTGAGGACAGGTGTCAATCCATACCTGCCAAGTGACCCTATGTAGGGGGAACAGTCCCTATTCTGCTCTGTGTGAGGAGGAGGAACGGGAAATGAGTAGCTCGGCATCCAACCTTGTGCAAATGGGGTCTTTCATGCTGTCGTGCCTGTTGAGGGACCGTCGTATAAAAAGGCTGAAGGAGAACGACCTGTGCTGGGTGTCCACGCTACTAGACCCCCGGTCTCTATTCTGCTCTGTGACAGTGTGTATCATGGTCTCTGAGGACGGGGAACAGTCTGTATTCTGCTCTGTGTCAGTGTGTATCATGGGCTTTGAGGACAGGTGTCAATCCATATCTGCCAAGTGACCCTATGTAGGGGGAACAGTCCCTATTCTGCTCTGTGTCAGTGTGTATCAGGGGTTTTGAGGACAGGTGTCAATCCATATCTGCCAAGTGACCCTATGTAGGGGGAACAGTCCCTATTATGCTCTGTGTCAGTGTGTATCAGGGGTTTTGAGGACAGGTGTCAAATCAATCCATACCTGCCAAATGACCCAATGTAGGGGTAACAGTCTCTATTCTGCTCTGTGTCAGTGTGTATCATGGTCTCTGTGGACGGGGAACAGTCTCTATTCTGCTCTGTGTCAGTGTGTATCAGGGGTTTTGAGGACAGGTGTCAATCCATATCTGCCAAGTGACCCTATGTAGGGGGAACAGTCCCTATTCTGCTCTGTGTGAGAAAGAGGAATGGGAAATGAGTAGCTCGGCATCCAACCTTGTGCAAATGGGGTCTTTCATGCTGTCGTGCCTGTTGAGGGACCCTCATATAAAAAGGCTGAAAGAGAACGACCTGTGCTGGGTGTCCACGCTACTAGAACCCCGGTCTCTATTCTGCTCTGTGTCAGTGTGTATCATGGTCTCTGAGGACGGGGAACAGTCTCTATTCTGCTCTGTGTCAGTGTGTATCATGGGCTTTGAGGACAGGTGTCAATCCATATCTGCCAAGTGACCCTATGTAGGGGGAACAGTCCCTATTCTGCTCTGTGTCAGTGTGTATCAGGGGTTTTGAGGACAGGTGTCAGTCCATATCTGCCAAGTGACCCTATGTATGGGGAACAGTCCCTATTATGCTCTGTGTCAGTGTGTATCAGGGGTTTTGAGGACAGGTGTCAAATCAATCCATACCTGCCAAATGACCCTATGTAGGGGTAACAGTCTCTATTCTGCTCTGTGTCAGTGTGTATCATGGTCTCTGTGGACGGGGAACAGTCTCTATTCTGCTCTGTTTCAGTGTGTATCAGGGGTTTTGAGGACAGGTGTCAATCCATATCTGCCAAGTGACCCTATGTAGGGGGAACAGTCCCTATTCTGCTCTGTGTGAGAAGGAGGAATGGGAAATGAGTAGCTCGGCATCCAACCTTGTGCAAATGGGGTCTTTCATGCTGTTGTGCCTGTTGAGGGACCCTCGTATAAAAAGGCTGAAGGAGAATGACCTGTGCTGGGTGTCCACGCTACTAGACCCCCAGTCTCTATTCTGCTCTGTGTCAGTGTGTATCATGGTCTCTGAGGACGGGGAACAGTCTCTATTCTGCTCTGTGTCAGTGTGTATCAGGGGCTTTGAGGACAGGTGTCAATGTTAGGTGATTTCTGCCCTTTATGGATTAAAAGCAGACTCTGCATCAACTGTGTAATTTACCATGGGAGTTTTGCCATGGATCCCCCTCCGGCATGCCACAGTCCAGGTGTTAGTCCCCTTGAAACAACTTTTCCATCACGTTTGTGGCCAGAAAGAGTCCCTGTTGGTTTTAAAATTCACCTGCCCATTGAAGTCAATGGCGGTTCGTGCGGTTCGCCGGTTCGCGAACATTTGCAGAAGTTCGCGTTCGCCGTTGGCGAACCGAAAATTTTGGGTTCACGACAACACTATTGAATAGCAGTTACTTGTCTGCAAGTGGGTGTCAGGCCTACAGCGTGTACTCTGCCAACCTCTGCAAGTGCACATTGCCACTCATATCTGGTGTCACAATAGCATGCATTTAAAACCCAAAAACTTTTTTCACTGTTATAGATTGAATTGCAGTAACTTGTCTGCAAGCGGGTGTCAGGACTACAGCGTGTACTCTGCCAACCTCTGCAAGTGCACATTGCCACTCATATCTGGTGTCACAATAGCATGCATTTAAAACCCAAAAACTTTTTTTACTGTTATAGATTGAATAGCAGTAACTTGTCTGCAAGCAGGTGTCAGGCCTACAGCGTGTACTCTGCCAACCTCTGCAAGTGCACAATGCCACTCATATCTGGTGTCACAATAGCGTGCATTTAAAACCAAAAAACTTTTTTCACTGTTATAGATTGAATAGCAGTTAGTTGTCTGCAAGCGGGTGTCAGGCCTACAGCATGTACTCCGCCAACCTCTGCAAGTGCACAATGCCACTCATATCTGGTGTCACAATAGCGTGCATTTAAAACCAAAAATTTTTTTTCACTGTTATAGATTGAATAGCAGTTACTTGTCTGCAAGCGGGTGTCAGGCCTACAGCGTGTACTCTGCCAACCTCTGCAAGTGCACATTGCCACTCATATCTGGTGTCACAATAGCGTGCATTTAAAACCAAAACACTTTTTTCACTGTTATAGATTGAATAGCAGTTAGTTGTCTTCAAGCGGGTGACAGGCCTAAAGCGTGTACTCTGCCAACCTCTGCAAGTGCACAATGCCACTCGTATCTGGTGTCACAATAGCGTGCATTTAAAACCCCAAAACTTTTTTCACTGTTATAGATTGAATAGCAGTTAGTTGTCTGCAAGCGGGTGTCAGGCCTACAGCGTGTACTCTGCCAACCTCTCCAAGTGCACATTGCCACTCATATCTGGTGTCACAATAGCGTGCATTTAAAACCCAAAAACCTTTTTCACTGTTTTAGATTGAATAGCAGTTAGTTGTCTTCAAGCGGTTGTCAGGCTTACAGCATGTACTCTGCCAACCTCTGCAAGTGCACAATGCCACTCGTATCTGGTGTCACAATAGCGTGCATTTAAAACCCAAAAACTTTTTTCACTGTTATAGATTGAATAGCAGTTAGTTGTCTTCAAGCGGGTGTCAGGCCTACAGCGTGTACTCTGCCAACCTCTGCAAGTGCACAATGCCACTCAAATCTGGTGTCACAATAGCGTGCATTTAAAACCAAAAAACTTTTTTCACTGTTATAGATTGAATAGCAGTTAGTTGTCTTCAAGCGGGTGTCAGGCCTACAGCGTGTACTCTGCCAACCTCTGCAAGTGCCCAATGCCACTCATATCTGGTGTCACAATAGCGTGCATTTAAAACCCAAAAACTTTTTTCACTGTTATAGATTGAATAGCAGTTACTTGTCTTCAAGCGGGTGTGTCAGGCCTGCAGCGTGTACTCTGCAAACCTCTGCAAGTGCACATTGCCACTCATATCTGGTGTCACAATAGTGTGCATTTAAAACCAAAAAACTTGTTTCACTGTTATAGATTGAATAGCAGTTACTTGTCTTCAAGCGGTTGTGTCAGGCCTACAGCGTGTACTCTGCCAACCTCTGCCAGTGCACATTGCCACTCATATCTGGTCTCACAGTAGCTTGCACGCATAGTACCACTAATCCAAAAAAAAATGACAGGCAAAGGCAGGCCACCCTGCAGGGGCCGTCGTGGTCGTGGTGCTGTGATTCCCTTTTGCCCTAGAATAATGCCCAATTTTCAGAGGCCACGTACCCTGAACTTGAAAAGTTCTGAGGACATAGTTGACTGGCTAACACAGGACACCCAATCTTCTACAGCTTCCGCTCGGAACCTTGACGCACCATCGGGCACCTCTGCTTCGGGCACCTCTCAAGATGCCACTCACACGTCTGCCGCCACCACCAACACTAGCACCACAGCCGCTTCACTTTATCTGTCAGAGGAGTTATTTACACATCCGTTTGAAGAAATGAGTGATGCGCAACCATTATTGCCAGAGGATGTAGATAACAGGGATATGTCTCAGTCAGGCAGCATTACACACATGGACGTACGGTGTGATGATGATGATGTTGTACCCGCTGGTGCTTCCTTTGCTGAGTTGTCAGATACAAGTGAAGCGGTTGATGATGATGATGCGTCCATGGATGTCACGTGGGTGCCCGCTCGGCAAGAAGAAAAACAGGACGAAAGTTCAGATGGGGAGACAGAGAGGAGGAGGAGACGAGTTGGAAGCAGGGGGAAGTCATCTCAAGGAGCTAGTGGCACAGTCAGACAGCATGCATCGGCACCAGGGGTCAGCCCGACAGCACGCCAATCACGCATGCTGTGTCCACCACCAGAATGCCGTCATTGCAGAGCTCAGCAGTGTGGCATTTGTTTTGTGTGTCTGCCTCTTACAACAGCGATGCCATTTGCAACCTGTGCCAAAAGAAACTGAGTCGTGGGAAGTCCAACACCCACCTAGGTACAACTGCTTTGCGTAGGCACATGATCGCACATCACAAACGCCTATGGGATCAACACATGAGTACAAGCAGCACACAAACTCAAAGCCGCCATCCTCCTCCTGGTCCAGCATCTTCAGCCACGTCAACCACTGCTGTCCTCCTTACCCCCTCTCAACTCCGTCTCTCGCCTTGAGCAGTTCCCGCTCATCTGCCCACAGTCAGGTGTCTGTCAAGGACATGTTTGAGCGTAAGAAGCCAATGTCAGAAAGTCACCCCCTTGCCCAGCGTCTGACAGCTGGCTTGTCTGAACTATTAGCCCGCCAGCTTTAACCATACAAGCTGGTGGAGTCTCAGGCGTTCAAAACATTTGTGGCTATTGGGACACTGCAGTGGAAGGTACCCGGATGAAATTTATTTTCAGAAAAGGCAATCCCCAACCTGTACTCGATTGTGCAAAAGGAAGTAACGGCATGTCTTGCACACAGTGTTGGGGCAAGGCTCCATCTGACCGCTGATACCTGGTCTGCAAAGAATGGTCAGGGCAGGTATATCACCTACACTGCGCATTGGGTAAACCTGCTGATGGCTGCCAAGCATGGAATGTGTGGCTCTGCAGAGGAGTTGGTGACACCGCCACGACTTGCAGGCAGGCCTGCTGCCACCTCCTCTACTCCTCCTACTCCATCCTCTTCCATAACCTCCTCGGCTGAGTCCTCTTGTGCCGCTGCTTCTTGCTCCACATAAACGGCACCCCCCCAGCTCCCCAGGTACTATTCCACATCCCGGATACGGCAGTGTCACGCCGTCTTGGGTTTGACTTGCTTGAAAGCAGAGAGTCACACCGGACAAGCACTCCTGTCCGCCCTGAATGCACAGGTGGAAAAGTGGCTGACTCCGCAGCAACTGGATATCGGCAAAGTGGTTTGTGACAACGGAACAAATTTGTTGGCGGCAGTTGGGCAAGTTGACTCATGTGCCGTGCATGGCACATGTGTGTAATCTGATCATACAACGCTTTGTGCATGTGACAGATCCATCTGTATAGACTTATATTGCTGGTTAGTGTTGTCGCGAACCCGACTTCAATGGGCAGGTGAATTTTAAAACCAACAGGGACTCTTTCTGGCCACAAAAGTGATGGAAAAGTTGTTTCAAGGGGACTAACACCTGGACTGTGGCATGCCGGAGGGGGATCCATGGCAAAACTCCCATGGAAAATTGCACAGTTGATGCAGAGTCTGCTTTTAATCCATAAAGGGCAGAAATCACCTAACATTGACACCTGTCCTCAAAGCCCTGCCCTGATACACACTGACACAGAGCAGAATAGAGACTGTTACCCCTACATAGGGTCACTTGGCAGATATGGCGGGGTCGTGGGAGGGGGAGGATGACTTTCACCTCTTCCCCTGTTACATTCCCGTTGTGCTGTGACATCACCCTTATACGCTGTGTAAAGCATACTATTTAATTTGATCAGCATGGCCACTTGAGTTTTTATAGTTTTCACGCTGCTTGTAGTCTATATATGGTTCACAAAAATCAAACAAACGATAAAGTAAACGTGTAAGGATTCAGAATATTCTTTCAAACCCTTACACATTGTGTGTACGTATTTTTTGTCTTAAGTTTGTGGCTTTAAAGAGGTTTACGTTGTTTCTATGATGTGCATAACATGTTCTTGTAAATGTTTGTTAAATTTTTCCTGGAATTGTAATTTTTCAATCTGAATAAAGATAGTCAAATCCCTGATACACACTGACACAGAGCAGAATAGGGACTGTTCCCCCTACATAGGGTCACTTGGCAGATATGGATTGACACCTATCCTAATGATCCCTGATACACACTGACACAGAGCAGAATAGGGACTGTTCCCCCTACATAGGGTCACTTGGCAGATATGGATTGACACCTGTCCTCAAAACCCCTGATACACAATGACACAGAGCAGAATAGGGACTGTTCCCCCTACATAGGGTCACTTGGCAGATATGGATTGACACCTATCCTAATGATCCCTGATACACACTGACACAGAGCAGAATAGGGACTGTTCCCCCTACATAGGGTCACTTGGCAGATATGGATTGACACCTGTCCTCAAAACCCCTGATACACACTGACACAGAGCAGAATAGAGACTGTTCCCTGTCCACAGAGACCATGATACACACTGACACAGAGCAGAATAGAGACTGTTCACAGTCCACAGAGACCATGATACACACTGACACAGAGCAGAATAGAGACTGTTCCCCGTCCACAGAGACCATGATACACACTGACACAGAGCAGAATGGAGACTGTTCCCCGTCCACAGAGACCATGATACACACTGACACAGAGCAGAATAGAGACTGTTCCCCGTCCACAGAGTCCATGATACACACTGACACAGAGCAGAATAGAGTCTGTTCCCCGTCCACAGAGTCCATGAAACACACTGACACAGAGCAGAATAGGGACTGTTACCCCTACATAGGGTCACTTGGCAGGTATGGATTGACACCTGTCCTCAAAGCCCATGATACACACTGGGGGGAGCTACTGTCCTCCCCAACCCCTGCGCGGTGGCTGGGGGCCATAAATCACAATGGGGGGACCTACTGTCCTCCCCCCCTCGGCCCCCACCCCTGCGCGGTGGGTGGGGGCCATAAATCACAATGGGGGGGGCTACTTTCCTCCCCCCCGGCCCCCATCCCTGCGCGGTGGGTGGGGGGCATAAATCACAATGGGACGGACCTACTGATAGGAGTGGAGTATTGTTCATATCAGTTTAATACCTTCCGCGTCTCCTATCAGTGGACGTGTATATGGCAGCCATTTTAGGAACCGCACACCTGGGACCCGAGCAAGGTCACCTCGTTCAAGCTGCTCTGGTTCCTTGATGAGCCAGCTGCCCATGAGTTAACATGTCCCGTGGAGAAGCACTCTGTCCTGTAAAGCCTCACCACAAAAAAATTAAATAAATAACAGCACTCGGAGTGGTGAGTTTAGTAAATGTTCATATCAGTTTAATACCTTCCGTGTCTCCTATCAGTGGACGTGTATATGGCAGCCATTTTAGGAACCGCACACCTGGGACCCGAGCAAGGTCACCTCTTTCAACAGGCGACAAGATTTGACCCTGTAAAACTCTCCTGGATATTATCTACAATTTCTATGGATATGGCATTGATTTATGTAACAGGGAGATGGAAGAAGATGCTTGGTCGGTCCTCTTACTTGAAATTTGGGGCACTGCACGGGCAAGCTAATGTGCCACCAGATAGGAGTGGTGAGTTTATTATTGTTCATATCAGTTTAATACCTTCCGCGTCTCCTATCAGAGGACATGTATATGGCAGCCATTTTAGGAACCGCACACCTGGGACCCGAGCAAGGTCACCTCTTTCAACAGGCGACATGATTTGGCCCTGTAAAACTATCCTGGATATTCTCTACAATTTCTATGGATATGGCATTGATTTATGTAACAGGGAGATGGAAGAAGATGCTTGGTCGGTCCTCTTACTTGAAAATTGGGGCACTGCGCGGGCAAGCTAATGTGCCACCAGATAGGAGTGGTGAGTTTAGTATTGTTCATATCAGTTTAATACCTTCCGCGTCTCCTATCAGTGGACGTGTAAATGGCAGAGATTTTTAATTGTTGAATCACCTCCCCTTTTTAGGCCAAGGTGGGAAGATGCTTAGACCACTGGTATATTGGTGCCATCTTGGAGGATTTTTTTTTGGTTTGGTTTTTGAAGCCACAGTGCTGCACCAGTGGGCCTAAAAATTAGGCATGTACACATGCCTGAAAAATTTGGTATTGTTGCAGCCGCTGCTGTAGCAGCGGCCAGAAAAAATGATGTTTGTTTCACAGGCAGAAAGTGCCCTAAAACATGGCGGCTTGAACCCTAGTTGGTGGCGGATAAGTCACGCAAGTCAAACGTCATTCAGAGCTAAAATACAGCAGCGTGTGGACCATTTTTAGCCCAAGGCAGCTCATCTCATCAGGCCTTTTTTAATCGAATGTATCGCCCAGTGTCAGTCCCTTCGGGATCCATCCCTCATTCATCTTAATAAAGGTGAGGTAATCTAGACTTTTTTGACCTAGGCGACTTCTCTTCTCAGTGACAATACTTCCTGCTGCACTGAAGGTCCTTTCTGACAGGACACTTGAAGCGGGGCAGGCCAGAAGTTCTATCGCAAATTGGGATAGCTCAGGCCACAGGTCAAGCCTGCACACCCAGTAGTCAAGGGGTTCATCGCTCCTCAGAGTGTCGATATCTGCAGTTAAGGCGAGGTAGTCTGCTACCTGTCGGTCGAGTCACTCTCTGAGGGTGGATCCCGAAGGGCTGTGGCGATGCATAGGACTTAAAAAGGTCCGCATGTCCTCCATCAACAACACGTCTTTAAAGCGTCCTGTCCTTGCCGGCGCGGTCGTGGGAGGAGGAGGAGGAGGATGACTTCCACCTCTCCCCCTGTTAGATTCCCGTTGTGCTGTGACATCACCCTTATACGCTGTGCAAAGCATACTTTTTAATTTATTTTGCAAATGCTGCATCCTTTCCGACTTGTTGTAATTCGGTAACATTTCCGCCACTTTCTGCTTATACCGGGGGTCTAGTAGCGTGGACACCCAGTACAGGTCGTTCTCCTTCAGCCTTTTTATACGAGGGTCCCTCAACAGGCAGGACAGCATGAAAGACCCCATTTGCACAAGGTTGGATGCCGAGCTACTCATTCCCCGTTCCTCCTCCTCACTGATGTCATTGAAGGTATGTTCTTACCCCCAGCCACGTACAACACCATGGGTACCAGATAGGTGACAACGAGCACCCTGGGATACCTGTTGTGTTTGGTCTTGCTCCTCCTCCTCCTCCTCAAAGCTACAATCCTCCTCTGACTCCTCTTCCTCACAATCCTCTTCCAGCGTTGCCGCAGGTCCAGCAAGCGATGCTGATAAGGCTGTTTCTGGTGGTGATGGTGACCACAACTCTTCCTCTTCCTCTTCACGCTCATCTACAGCCTGATCCAGCACTCTTCGCAGGGCACGCTCCAGGAAGAAAACAAATGGTATGATGTCGCTGATGGTGCCTTCGGTGCGACTGACTAGGTTTGTCACCTCCTCAAAAGGACGCATGAGCCTACAGGCATTGCGCATGAGCGTCCAGTAACGTGGCAAAAAAATTCCCAGCTCCCCAGAGGCTGTCCTAGCACCCCAGTCATACAAATATTCATTAACAGCTTTTTCTTGTTGGAGCAGGCGGTCGAACATTAGGAGTGTTGAATTCCAACGTGTAGGGCTGTCGCAAATCAAGCGCCTCACTGGCATGTTGTTTTGACGCTGGATATCGGCAAAGTGAGCCATGGCCGTGTAGGAACGCCTGAAATGGCCACACACCTTCCTGGCCTGCTTCAGGACGTCCTGTAAGCCTGTGTACTTATGCACAAAGCGTTGTACGATCAGATTACACACATGTGCCATGCACGGCACATGTGTCAACTTGACTAACTTCAATGCCGCTATAAAAAATTTTCCGTTGTCACACACCACTTTGCCAATATCCAGTTGCTGTGGAGTCAGCCACTTTTCCACCTGTGCATTCAGGGCGGACAGGAGTGCTTGTCCGGTGTGACTCTCTGCTTTCAAGCAAGTCAAACCCAAGACGGCGTGACACTGCCGTATCCGGGATGTGGAATAGTACCTGGGGAGCTGGGGGGGGTGCCGTTGATGTGGAGCAAGACGCAGCAGCACAAGAGGACTCAGCCGAGGAGGTTATGGAAGAGGATGGAGTAGGAGGAGTAGAGGAGGTGGCAGCAGGACTGCCTGCAATTCGTGGCGGTGTCACCAACTCCTCTGCAATGCCACGCATTCCTTGCTTGTCAGCCGTCAGCAGGTTTACCCAATGCGCAGTGTAGGTGATATACCTGCCCTGACCATGCTTTGCAGACCAGGTATCAGTGGTCAGATGGACCCTTGCCCCAACACTGTGTGCCAGACATGCCATGACTTCCTTTTGCACAATCGAGTACAAGTTGGGGATTGCCTTTTGTGAAAAGAAATTCCGGCCGGGTACCTTCCACTGCGGTGTCCCAATAGCTACACATTTTTTGAACGCCTCAGACTCAACCAGATTGTATGGTAAAAGCTGGCGGGCTAATAGTTCGGACAAGCCAGCTGTCAGACGCTGGGCAAGGGGGTGACTTGATGACATTGGCTTCTTACGCTCAAACATGTCCTTGACAGACACAGGACTGTGGGCAGATGAGCGGGAACTGCTCAAGGCGGGAGACGGAGTGGCGGATGGTTGAGAGGGGGCAAGAAGGACAGCAGTGGTTGACGTGGCTGAAGATGCTAGACCAGGAGGAGGATGGCGACTTAGAGTAAGCGTGCTGCTTGTTCTCATGTGTTGATCCCATAGGCGTTTGTGATGTGAGATCATGTGCCTACGCAAAGCAGTTGTACCTAGGTGGGTGTTGGACCTCCCACGACTCAGTTTCCTTTGGCACAGGTTGCAAATGGCATCGCTGTTGTCCGAGGCAGACACACAAAAAAAAATGCCACACTGCTGAGCTCTGCAATGACGCCATTCTGGTGGTGGACACAGCATGCGTTGATTGGCGTGCTGTCGGGCTGACCCCTGGTGCCAATGCATGCTGTCTGACTGTGCCACTAGCTCCTTGCGACGACCCCCCCTGCTTCCAACTCGTCTCCTCCTCCTCTCTGTCTCCCCATCTGAACTTTCGCCCTGTTCTTCTTCTTGCCGAGCGGGCACCCACGTGACATCCATGGACGCATCGTCATCATCAACCGCTTCGCTTGTATCTGACAACTCAGAAAAGGAAGCAGCAGCGGGTACAACATCATCATCATCACACCGTACCTCCATGTGTTTAATGCTGCCTGCCTGAGACATATCCCTGTTATCTACATCCTCTAGCAATAATGGTTGCGCATCACTCATTTCTTCAAACGGGTGTGTGAATAACTCCTCTGACATACCAAGTAAAGCGGCTGTGGTGCTAGTTTTGGTGGTGGCGGCAGGCGGGTGAGTGGTATCTTGAGAGGTGCCTGAAGCTAAGCTGGAGGAGGATGGTGCGTCAAGGTTCCGAGCGGAGGCTGTACAAGATTGGGTGTCCTGTGTTAGCCAGTCAACTATGTCCTCAGAACTTTTCAAGTTCAGGGTACGTGGCTTCTGAAAACTGGGCATTATTCTAGGGCAAAAGGGAATCACAGCACCACGACCACGACGGCCCCTGCGGGGTGGCCTGCCTCTGCCTGTCATTTTTTGGGGGATTAGTGGTACTATGCGTGCAAGCTACTGTGAGACCAGATATGATTGGCAATGTGAACTGTAACAGTTCTGCAGAGCACACACTGTAGGCCTGACACACCCGCTTGAAGACAAGTAACTGCTATTCAATCTATAACAGTGAAAAACAAATTTTCTTTGTAAAAGCACGCTATAGAGACACCAGATATGATTGGCAATGTGCACTTGAACAGTTCTGCAGAGCACACACTGTAGGCCTGACACACCCGCTTGAAGACAAGTAACTGCTATTCAATCTATAACAGTGAAAAACTAATTTTCTTTGTAAAAGCACGCTATAGAGACACCAGATATGATTGGCAATGTGCACTTGAACAGTTCTGCAGAGCACACACTGTAGGCCTGACACACCCGCTTGAAGACAAGTAACTGCTATTCAATCTATAACAGTGAAAAATACATTTTGGTTTTAAAAGCACGCTATAGAGACACCAGATATGATTGGCAATGTGCACTGGAACAGTACTGCAGAGCACACGCTGAAGGAAGGACTGACAGAGCCGCTTGAAGGACACTGACTGGCTGCTATTAGCTTACACTAGAAACCTTTTTTCCTTGTAAAAGCACGCTATAGAGACACCAGATATGATTGGCAATGTGCACTTGAACAGTTCTGCAGAGCACACACTGTAGGCCTGACACACCCGTTTGAAGACAAGTAACTGCTATTCAATCTATAACAGTGAAAAAAAAATGTGTTTTTAAAAGCACGCCATAGAGACACCAGATATGATTGGCAATGTGCACTTGAACAGTTCTGCAGAGCACACACTGTAGGCCTGACACACCCGCTTGAAGACAAGTAACTGCTATTCAATCTATAACAGTGAAAAAAAAATGTTGTTTTTAAAAGCACGCTATAGAGACACCAGATATGATTGGCAATGTGCACTTGAACAGTTCTGCAGAGCACACACTGTAGGCCTGACACACCCGCTTGAAGACAAGTAACTGCTATTCAATCTATAACAGTGAAAAATAAATTTTGGTTTTAAAAGCACGCTATAGAGACACCAGATATGATTGGCAATGTGCACTGGAACAGTTCTGCAGAGCACACGCTGAAGGAAGGACTGACAGAGCCGCTTGAAGGACACTGACTGGCTGCTATTAGCTTACACTAGAAACCTTTTTTCTTTTGTAAAAGCACGCTATAGAGACACCAGATATGATTGGCAATGTGCACTTGAACAGTTCTGCAGAGCACACACTGTAGGCCTGACACACCCGCTTGAAGACAAGGAACTGCTATTCAATCTATAACAGTGAAAAAAAAAATTTGTTTATAAAAGCACGCTATAGAGACACCAGATATGATTGGCAATGTGCACTGGAACAGTTCTGGAGAGCACACGCTGAAGGAAGGACTGACAGAGCCACTTGAAGGACACTGACTGGCTGCTATTAGCTTACACTAGAAACCTTTTTTCTTTGTAAAAGCACGCTATAGAGACACCAGATATGATTGGCAATGTGCACTTGAACAGTTCTGCAGAGCACACACTGTAGGCCTGACACACCCGCTTGAAGACAAGTAACTGCTATTCAATCTATAACAATGAAAAATAAATTTTGGTTTTAAAAGCACGCTATAGAGACACCAGATATGATTGGCAATGTGCACTGGAACAGTTCTGCAGAGCACACGCTGAAGGAAGGACTGACAGAGCCGCTTGAAGTACACTGACTGGATGCTATTAGCTTACACTAGAAACCTTTTTTCTTTGTAAAAGCACGCTAAAGAGACACCAGATATGATTGGCAACTGTCAAAGCACGCTGGCACAGGTCTGCAGAGCACACGCTGAAGTAGGCCTGACACCCAGACGCTTGCAGACAACTAACTGCTCTTCTATTACAGTGAAAAAAAATATTTCTTTTAAATGTAAAGCTTAACCTATTGTTAAAACAGATATGAGTGGTGGCACTGACTGTGCAAATTGGCAAGGCATCCAACCTGACACAGAAGCTGGCAGGCAGGCAACTGCTCTTCTATTACAGTAAAAAAAAAAATTATTTATTTTAAATGTAAAGCTTAACCTATTGTTAAAACAGATATGAGTGGTGGCACTGACTGTGCAAATGGGCAAGGCATCCAACCTGACACAGAAGCTGTCAGGCAGGCAACTGCTCTTCTATTACAGTGAAAAAAATATGTTTATTTTAAATGTAAAGCTTAACCTATTGTTAAAACAGATATGAGTGGTGGCATTGACTGTGCAAATGGGCAAGGCATCCAACCTGACACAGAAGCTGGCAGGCAGGCAGGCAACTGCTCTTCTATTACAGTGAAAAAAAATATTTATTTTAAATGTAAAGCTTAACCTATTGTTAAAACAGATATGAGTGGTGGCACTGGGCAAGTAAGCACAGTATCCAATGTGAACCTCACACAGAAGCTGGCAGGCAGGCACCTGCAATTACATTACACAGGAAAAGAAAAAGAAAAAAGCAGCCTGATGTTATAGCCCTAAAAAGGGCTTTTTGGGGTGCTGTCCTTACAGCAGAGATCAGATGAGTCCTTCAGGATTGTAGTGGACACTGAATACCCTAGCCTAGCTATCAATTTCCCTATCTAATCAGCAGCAGCTAAACTTTCCCTCCTCTCACTAAGCATGCAGCTTCAGAATGAATCGAAAATGGATGCTGGGAGGGAGGTTGGAGGGTGTGGAAGGGAGGGAGTGCTGCTGATTGGCTGGAATGTGTCTGCTGACCGAGAGGCACAGGGTCAAAGTTTGCCCAATGATGACGAAAAGGGGGCGGATCGAACTGCGCATGTGTCCGCCCGCCGCGGCGAACGCGAACACGCTAAGTTCGCCGGGAACTGTTCGTCGGCGGACAGTTCGGTACATCACTATTGCTGGTCCGTCTGTTTGCCTTTATGTTCGCTGGATTTCCCTTCCGTGTGCCCCTGTTCATATGATGCTGGAATACCGATTGAAACTACCGAACAAACGGCCACCCAGGAGAGGAGTGTGCTGCTGGTTAACCTCTTGGCCTCAATTAGAACGTTGTGGTTAACAGCAGACACCTCTCCATTCCATTCGTATGGGTGGTTGTCGTTCGTATGCCGACCACGAGGCGGCGGCCATTTTGGGACACGAGGAGAATCAGCGGTGTTCGGTGCAAATCCTATGGAACTAAAAACGGACACTTTTTTTATCTACCGAACACCGCTGGAAGTCGCCGCCCGCCTTCTATTTCGTCGAAGCTTACGAACACCGGTCAATTCGTGAGTTTCTAACCTTCGTATGGACTTTACCCAGATAGCCGTCCCATGGAGTCATTCGTATACCGAAGGACTTGTGAAAGACTTTGACTCCATGGCGATTGAACTAGGTACATCGGATCTGAGCGCTATTCGGTAGAAATATGCACTCAGATCCAGGCTATCTGGGGATACGTTACACGAACCATATTCATTCGGTATTTCTCCAGTTATGTATTTTACTGTATTTTTCTTATTCTTAAAATGGCGATTGTCTCTATCCTGGGAGATAATTCGGTTTCTTCCTAATTATCTCCGGGATAGAGAAGAAGGATTTATGGGTAAGATGGGAAGGGCTTATGTTGAAGCCACTGCGATTGGCTACTGTCCAATATGTTTTACAGTCTTCCACAAGGTCCCCTAGGGGAGTGTCCACCTTGTGGAGACCTGCATAAATACCGGGCAGGTAGCCCCCATTAAATACATTCCTGTTTGACCTTCAAGACGGAGCTTGGTCTCGTTTGTGGAGGGATTTATTATTGGGACAGCGCTTTCGTTATTTCTAGCTGTGGAAGGAGTTCGACTGAATTGCTGATCGGGAGTTACCACGTTCGTATGCTCCGTTCGGGAGTTTTGACGATCGGCTGGATTAAATCTGCATTTCTGGAGAAGGGGATTATTTACTAAACGGCGACTTCATCTACCTGGCGGTGAGTGTCGTAACAGTGCATAAGTACACATGCTTACAGGACGTCTTGAAGCAGGCCAGGAAGGTGTGTGGCCATTTCAGGCGTTCCTACACGGCCATGGCGCACTTTGCAGATATCCAGCGGCGAAACAACATGCCAGTGAGGCGCTTGATTTGCGACAGCCTGACACGTTGGAATTCAACACTCCTAATGTTCGACGACTGCTCCAACAAGAAAAAGCCGTTAATGAATATTTGTATGACCGGGGTGCTAGGACAGCCTCTGGGGAGCTGGGTATTTTTTTGCCACATTACTGGACGCTCATGCGTCCTTTTGAGGAGGTGACAAACCTAGTCAGTCGCACCGAAGGCACCATCAGCGACATCATACCATTTGTTTTCTTCCTGGAGCGTGCCCTGCGAAGAGTGCTGGATCAGGCCGTAGATGAGCGTGAAGAGGAAGAGGAAGAGTTGTGGTCACCATCACCACCAGAAACAGCCTTATCAGCATCGCTTGATGGACCTGCGGCAACGCTGGAAGAGGATTGTGAGGAAGAGGAGTCAGAGGAGGAATGTGGCTTTGAGGAGGAGGAGGAAGACCAACCACAACAGGCATCCCAGGGTGCTCGTTGTCACCTATTTGGTACCCGTGGTGTTGTACGTGGCTGGGGGGAAGAACATACCTTCATTGAGATCACTGAGGAGGAGATACGGGAAAGGAGTAGTTCGGCATCCAACCTTGTGCAAATGAGGTCTTTCATGCTGTCGTGCCTGTTGAGGGACCCTCGTATAAAAAGGCTGAAGGAGAACGACCTGTACTAGGTGTCCATGCTACTAGACTCCCGGTATAAGCATAAAGTGGCTGAAATTTTACCAAATTACAACAAGTCGAAAAGGATGCAGCATTTGCAAAATAAATTAAAAAGTATGCTTTGCACAGCGTATAAGGGTGATGTCACAGCACAATGGGAATCTAACAGGGGAAGAGGTGAAAGTAATCCTCCTCCTCCTACGACCACGCCGGCAAGGACAGGACGCTTTAAAGACGTGTTGTTGATGGAGGACATGCAGAGTTTTTTAAGTCCTACGCATCGCCACAGCCCTTCGGGATCCACCCTCAGAGAACGACTCGACCGACAGGTAGCAGACTACCTCGCCTTAACTGCAGATATCGACACTCTGAGGAGCGATGAACCCCTTGACTACTGGGTGTGCAGGCTTGACCTGTGGCCTGAGCTATCCCAATTTGCGATAGAACTTCTGGCCTGCCCCGCTTCAAGTGTCCTGTCAGAAAGGACCTTCAGTGCAGCAGGAGGTATTGTCACTGAGAAGAGAAGTCGCCTAGGTAAAAAAAGTCTAGATTACCTCACCTTTATTAAGATGAATGAGGGATGGATCCCGAAGGGAATGACAGTGGGGGATACATTCGACTAAAAAAGGCCTAATGAGATGAGCTGCCTTGGGCAAAAATGGTGACCCTATGTAGGAGGAACACTCCCTATTCAGCTCTGTGTCAGTGTGTATCAGGGTCCCTGAGGACAGGTGTCAATCAATATCTGCCAAGTGACCCTATGTAGAAGGAACAGTCCCTATTCTGCTCTGTGTCAGTGTGTATCAGGGTCCCTGAGGACAGGTGTCAATCCATATCTGCCAAGTGACCCTATGTAGGGGGAACAGTCCCTATTCTGCTCTGTGTCAGTGTGTATCAGGGTCCCTGAGGACAGGTGTCAATCCATATCTGCCAAGTGACCCTATGTAGGGGGAACAGTCCCTATTCTGCTCTGTGTCAGTGTGTATCAGGGTCTCTGAGGACAGGTGTCAATCCATATGTCAAGGTGTCAATATGTCATATGTCAGGTGTCAATCCATATCCATTGTGATTTAGGAATGTTAGGTGATTTATGCCCTTTATGGATTAAAACCAGACTCTGCATCAACTATGTCATTTTCCATGGGAGTTTTGCCATGGATCCCCCTCCGGCATGCCACAGTCCAGGTGTTAGCCCTTTTGAAACAACTTTTCCATCACTATTGTGGCCAGAAAGAGTCCCTGTGGGTTTTAAAATTCGCCTGCCCATTGAAGTCTATGGCGGTTTGCCCGGTTCGCCGGTTCGCGAACGTTTGCGGAAGTTCGCGTTCGCGAACCGAAAATTTTATGTTCGTGACATCACTAACCATCACCTATTGGGTTGTTCCTTCCAGGACTGTTATTATGTGGACCTGTGCTTGCCCATGGGTTGTTCGATTTCTTGCTTATATTTCAAATGCTTTAGTACATTCCTGGAATTTGTGGTGCAGGAAGAGGCAGCATGTATCTCGCTGTTGCATTATTTGGATGACTTCTTTTGTGTTACTCCTACTGGTTCGAATGTGTGTTCACACCTTCTCTGTACACTGGAAACGGTCATCGGTTCTTTGGGGTCCTACTTGCCCTGTACAAGACGGTTTTTGAGCTTCTTAAGGATTGAGATTGATTCGGTTGCTGGGTAATGTCGGTTGTCAGAGGATAACGTTTTGGAACTGCGCGGCTTGTTTTCTGCCGCTGGGTCCCTCAGGACGATTCAATTGCGTCACCTGCAGTCGTTCTTGGATAAACTGAAATTTGCATGCTGGATTATCCCTATGGGAAAGGTGTTTAATCACTGCTTGGCAGCGGTGACTTCGGGGGTGGAGCGCCCTCCTGATTAAGTGTGTATCACTCACCGATTGCACGAGGATCTGGCGGTTTGGTCTGTCTTCTTGGATGGGTTTAATGGTCAGTCATATTGGCAGGCACCTGAGGTGTCCAATGCCAAGCTCCATCTGTTCACT
This sequence comes from Pelobates fuscus, assembly GCF_036172605.1. Taxonomy (NCBI): domain Eukaryota; kingdom Metazoa; phylum Chordata; class Amphibia; order Anura; family Pelobatidae; genus Pelobates; species Pelobates fuscus. The sequence continues at coordinate 127,224,400 of NC_086319.1, read as the reverse complement.
GATGCCACAAGTGCGTTTGTTTTCGGGGCCATCTTTGGGGCCCACTGGTGTGAAGAATCTTGGCATTCGTCAGGGTTGACTAAGAACCTTGCTTTCTTGGAGCTTTTTCCTATCGTGGTGGCATTGGAGATCTGGGGTGATCTCCTCAGGGATCGTAGGGTGGTTTTCCACTGTGATAATATGGGGGTTGTGCAGGTCATAAACAATTTGTCTGCTTCCTCCCCTCCAGTGGTTCTTCTTCTGCAGAGTCTGGTGCTGAGCTGTTTGCTTCTGAATGTTGATTGTAGGGCTGTGCATGTGCCCGGGGTTGCTATTGTTACATCAGATGCTATCTCGTTTTCAGTGGTGGGGATTCAGGGCGGCAGCGCCCGGGGCGGACTAGGTGGGTTTTCCATGCCCACCGGATCTGTGGGGCCTTGGGCTGACTGAAATATATCTTGGATCTGGGGTTCGTTCTCTGAGACTACTGGGCAGTGTTACGGTAAGGCATGGAGTGAGTGGGTAGAAGTCGAGAGGCGGATTGGTGGTTTTCTGTCAGATGGTGAGCCTGTGCAAGGTTTGTAAAGCAAAAGATAAACGGGCGAGTGGTGAAGGTGATGATAATAGGTCACAAATCTAGTGTAGGCAAGCCACTGTGATGAGGTCACTCCCAACCTCTATACAAAACAAAAACAATGCCTGAGCACTACTTTAGACAACAGGGCGCCACAACCACTATAAATATATATTATAGGAGATTCCCATAAATGAGAAGCAATCGATGGAAATACAAAGTCCACTTTATTATGAACAATAGTACACAATAGTGCAACATGCACAGTGTATAAAGTAAATGAAATAAATACACAGCCAAATTGGCCAAGAGCCCCTAAGGATAGCAGCTATAAACATACAAGTAACTTTAAATGATAGTAAAGGTGCAGTGCTAAAGTGCAAGGGTGCAGAATACTAATAGTACTGCTCCACAGACTAAAAACAGCACAGTGCACACACTATATAGAATGAAATACAAATCAAGTACATGTAGAAAAAGACTGCTATACCGAGAGTACAGGGCTCTTGTGAATGTTCAATGCTCTACGCGTTTCGTCGATGTCGACTTCCTCAGGAGCTTGCTAATTCCTTGCTGGTCCTCTTCTTCTTTTAAATTCACCGGTCCGGCCGTTTTTCATTGATTGCGCATGCGCAGACCGTGCCGTGCGCACCGTCATACGTAATGACGTGCGGCTGGTCGGTGTGCGCATGCGCCACCAAGCTGGAATACAAATAAACTTTATGCGTAATATACACAGCCGCATAACGAGCAAAACTCCACTTGGAGCGCTCGATCTTAGTGCGGTCTGCCTTCACAGACCTGCCTATTGAACAGTCTATATTCTCATACATATCCAGCATCCTAAATAAAAATGCAAATCGGACAGAAGAGATAAGATTAGCTGATGGAGTCAAAAAAATAATTGTAGTGAGAAAAGGTGGGAGGGGAACAGCGCTACAGTACTGATCACAAGGGGGAAAAAAAGCTGCACACCTGAAAGGAAGGGCTACCCTCAAACCCTTCAGAAAATGGAGAAAACAAAAAACAACAAATACAGGGTGCGCTGGATAAAATAAACGAAAACGATAACACAAAAAGGAAAGTCTCTATAGGTACAGTGTAGACCTTGAGTAAATGTTCTTCTGTTCTCGCTTTGGAATCGCAGTGGTTGGATATGAAACACAAAAGCAGAGAAGGGGGGGACCAATAGTGCAAAACCGTATGGTAGAGAGGATCACGAACAACACAGACGTAGAGAAATGCCAACTTACAATTTTTAGAGCTAAGCCCAGCTCTAGGTAAAACAGCTTACAGTGGTATTTGATACTCCCCACATGTAGGATATAACTGGGCAATTGGAGTCTCCACACGATTCTTTAAAACTTCTGAGACAGACGTCAGCATATAAAATATATAAAAGAAAAAAACCCAATGGTGCAATAACTTAGGTAGTACTGCAACAACAGACAACACAGAGGTCCTAAGAGTGCCAACTTACAATTTAGAGAGCTATAACCAGCTCTGAGTAAAACAGCATACAGTGGTATTTAAACTCCCCACGTGTAGGATATTCCTCTAGTGATGCTTGTAGTGCCGGTCTTATGAAAAATAAAATCACAAGAGAGGGCCCATAGTGTTTTCCATATGTAAAAATGACAAAGGGATAAAAAGAAACGTACTTACAGTGTTCAGAGCAGCCACACTGCTCTATGAACCAAGCGTAGGTGGAATACCGTATATACTCGAGTATAAGCCGACCCGAATATAAGCCGAGGCCCCTAATTTTATCCCAAAAAACTGGGAAAACTTATTGACTCGAGTATAAGACTAGGGTGGGAAATGCAGCAGCTACTGGTAAATTTCTAAATAAAATTAGATCCTAAAAAAAATATATTAATTGAATATTTATTTACAGTGTGTGTATAATGAATGCAGTGTGTGCGTATGTGTGTGTGTATGAGTGCAGCGTGTGTGTATGAGTGCAGCGTGTGTGTATGAGTGCAGTGTGTGTGTGCATGAATGCAGTGTGTGTGTGCATGAATGCAGTGTGTGTGTGCATGAATGCAGTGTGTGTGTGTATGAATGCAGTGTGTGAATGCAGTGTGTGCAGGGCCGGTGCAAGGATATTTGCCGCCGTAGGCAAAAACATTTTTGCCGCCCCCTCCCCCCCCATATGTCCTGACTTCCCCTCCTCCTCCCTCAGTGGTCCTTACCTCCCCACCCCCGTGTTCCTTCACCCCCCCCTCCCAGTGGTCCTGACTCACCCCTCCCCTAGTGGTCCTTACCCTCCCCTCCCCTAGTGGTCCTTACTTCCCCCTCCCCTCCCATAGTGGTCCTTATCCCACCCCCTCCCTCTCATAGTGGTCCTTATCCCCCTTCTCCCTCCCATAGTGTTCCTTATCCCCCCCCATCCCTCCCATAGTGGTCCATATACCCCCCTCCCTCCCATAGTGGTCCTTATACCCCCCCTCCCTCCCATAGTGGTCCTTATCCCACCCCCTCCCTCCCATAGTGGTCCTTATCCCACCCCCTCCCTCCCATAGTGGTCCTTATACCCCCCTCCCTCCCATAGTGGTCCTTATACCCCCCTCCCTCCAATAGTGGTCCTTATACCCCCCTCCCTCCAATAGTGGTCCTTATCCCCCCCCTCCCTCCCATAGTGGTCCTTATCCCCCCCCTCCCTCCCATAGTGGTCCTTATACCCCCCTCCCTCCCATAGTGGTCCTTATCCCCCCTCCCTCCCATAGTGGTCCTTATCTCCCCCCTCCCTCCCATAGTGGTCCTTATCCCCCCCCCCTCCCATAGTGGTCCTTATACCCCCCCTCCCTCCCATAGCGGTCCTTATACCCCCCTCCCTCCCATAGTGGTCCTTATACCCCCCTCCCTCCCATAGTGGTCCTTAACCCACCCCACCCTCCCATAGTGGTCCTTATACCCCCCCCCCTCCCATAGTGGTCCTTATACCCCCCTCCCTCCCATAGTGGTCCTTAACCCACCCCCACCCTCCCATAGTGGTCCTTATACCCCCCCCCCTCCCATAGTGGTCCTTATACCCCTTTTTTTTGTTATTATTAAAAAAAAATTTATTCTTATTATTTTTTTATTATTTCTTCTTATTTTTTCTTCTTATTCTTCTTATTTATTTTTTTTCGTCCCCCCTCCCTGCTTGATATATGGCAGGGAGGGGGGCTCTCCTTCCCTGGTGGTCCAGTGGCAGTTCAGTGGGGGGGAGAGGGGGGCTGGCAGAGCTGTAACTTACCTGTTCTGCAGCTCCTGTCAGCTCTCTCCTCCTCTGCGCCGTCCGTTCTGCTCTTCTGTCAGCTTACACTGTAAGTCTCGCGAGAGCCGCGGCTCTCGCGAGATTTACACTGGGAGCTGACCGAGGTGCTGACCGGACGGCGCAGAGGAGGAGAGAGCTGACAGGAGCTGCAGAACAGGTAAGTACAGCTCTGCCAGCCCCCCTCTCCCCCCAGTCTGTATTATGGCAATGCAAATTGCCATAATACAGACCTTGACTCGAGTATAAGCCGAGTTGGGGTTTTTCAGCCCAAAAAATGGGCTGAAAAACTCGGCTTATACTCGAGTATATACGGTAATCCCCACCAGGGATTTCTTTTGCAGTACTGGATCTTGTTAAAAATGATGATAAAAAGATCAGCCAGGATAAAACAGCAGCATATAAAGTAAATGAACTAACCCAAAGTAAAAGGTAGTAACAAAATACTTTAATATAAAACAGAGTAAAAATACACAACTCGTTTCGCCAAACAGTAGGCTTTGTCAATTCGAACTTGAAAAAGCCTACTGTTTGGCGAAACGCGTTGTGTATTTTTACTCTGTTTTATATTAAAGTATTTTGTTACTACCTTTTACTTTGGGTTAGTTCATTTACTTTATATACTGCTGTTTTATCCTGGCTGATCTTTTTATCATCATTTTTAACAAGATCCAGTACTGCAAAAGAAATCCCTGGTGGGGATTATTCCACCTACGCTTGGTTCATAGAGCAGTGTGGCGGCTCTGAACACTGTAAGTACGTTTCTTTTTATCCCTTTGTCATTTTTACATATGGAAAACACTATGGGCCCTCTCTTGTGATTTTATTTTTCATAAGACCGGCACTACAAGCATCACTAGAGGAATATCCTACACGTGGGGAGTTTAAATACCACTGTATGCTGTTTTACTCAGAGCTGGTTATAGCTCTCTAAATTGTAAGTTGGCACTCTTAGGACCTCTGTGTTGTCTGTTGTTGCAGTACTACCTAAGTTATTGCACCATTGGGTTTTTTTCTTTTATATATTTTATATGCTGACGTCTGTCTCAGAAGTTTTAAAGAATCGTGTGGAGACTCCAATTGCCCAGTTATATCCTACATGTGGGGAGTATCAAATACCACTGTAAGCTGTTTTACCTAGAGCTGGGCTTAGCTCTAAAAATTGTAAGTTGGCATTCCTCTACGTCTGTGTTGTTCGTGATCCTCTCTACCATACGGTTTTGCACTATTGGTCCCCCCCTTCTCTGCTTTTGTGTTTCATATCCAACCACTGCGATTCCAAAGCGAGAACAGAAGAACATTTACTCAAGGTCTACACTGTACCTATAGAGACTTTCCTTTTTGTGTTATCGTTTTCGTTTATTTTATCCAGCGCACCCTGTATTTGTTGTTTTTTGTTTTCAAAAAAATAATTAATTTATTTATTTCATATATAAAGAATTTCTTTCAATATGTATAAAAACAGCATATATAAATATTCTAGAGAAAACGTTAAAAAATCTATATATTTTCTTTTTGAAAAATCTATTTATTTTATTTTAATGAAAAATAAAAGAGAAATATAAAATAGAAATAGAAAATAGAAAATGGAGAAAAAAAAGAAAACATCAAAGTCCATTTACATCACTAGACTTTATAAATAAAATTTAAGATTATACTAGCTTTAGTGTACTAATAATCTTAATTTTAGTAATGACAGGAGGCGAATATTTGCATATCTTTCTTTACTGAAAACTCCAGCAGCATAGAAACAGTAACAACCAATAAGAGAAAAGATATGGTGCCCATAAAAGGCCCTGTCTATGACATCACTTCCTCTTTCTTTGAAGCGAAACAATAAACCGCAACAATAAACATAATCATATTACGTCAACAGTTCCACAACATATTAGAATAATCAACTCCAGTAGTTCCGTGATGTAGAGTTATGGAAGGTGAGTCTTTGTCTTGATGAGAAGACGTTCACGCTGTAAGAAAAAGAAAAAGGTGAAAGGACTCTGGCGTAGTAGCTTGTCCGCATACAATAAACATTAAGAATCTGATATACCAATGGATACTAGAATGAGTAACATATCAATATATATATTAATTCTAAAGCAATGATATTTAAGAATCCGTAAACACAACATAATTCAAGGTACATGTCTAATTATTCCACCTATACAAGTCTCTCAAGCCACATATCTAAGTGGCAAACATACAACCATAACGTACTTACCTTCCTGAACATAGAGGGCATATTCTGTTCAACACGAGAAAACATGGGAGGGATCCTATAGGGTGGGAAATATTCGCCTCCTGTCATTACTAAAATTAAGATTATTAGTACACTAAAGCTAGTATAATCTTCAATTTTACCACATGACAGGAGGCTTCATATTTGTATTTTTAAAGCTTAGAATCGACCAGTGTGAAGGAAGTATGAGATGTTTGCCGAAATAGAGCGTTCTAAACGTACCCTCTCGCGCTCAAACCGCGCATCGCATAATGTCGGTTAGGGAAGCGTCGGCCGAAAAGGACTTGTGGGGCCACCGCTCCCTTGATTGAGTGGACTCCGAAATGAGGTTCGACGCCCGCTAGATGCAATAGCCAGCGGATCCATCTGGCCAGTGTAGCGGTAGACACCTCTCCATGAGGTTCCACGTAAGAAGTCAGGAGTAGACCCTTCGCATGAATACGAAGGGGGAATGATTTTGGTATACCCCATCATCGTTCCGACCACACCTAGTTTGGTGTCTGATACAAAGTATGGGTATGACACCAAAGATGAACTGGACTTAGTTTGTCTCGGTATGGTAAAGGTAATCCCGTCTGGTGTGATAGAGAAAAGCATCCATATCGAAAGCCCTAACGGCCGTCACCCGTCTAAATAAGACGAGGCATAACAAGAGGGCAAGTTTGGCTGAAAGTTGTTTCAGTGACAAACAAGGATTGTCCTGCTATTCCCCCAAGTAATCACAGCACCACATCCATCTGCCAGAGGTGTGAATACTTGGGTGCCGGGTCTCAATAATTCGGCACCCCGTAGTAGTCGACAAACCAGTGGATCTTGACCTACTGGTCCGCCCTGTACCGGAACGTGCGCCACCGATATGGCGGATCCGATCCCGTTGAGGGATCGATATGACCGCCCCAATGAGACCAGGTGTGACAGAAAGTTAAGGATCTGTGGGGTAGGTGCGGTAAAGGGATCGGAATCCCTTTCCACCCACCAAACACTCCAGGCCGGTCAGGCAGAAATTCAGCATTTCCTGGTGCCGGGAGCATGAGTCCCATCAGAGGACTTAGTTGGTGCAATAGGTCGTGGACATTTCAGGAGGCCCTGAAATCGTCCAGTCCACTAGTGCCAGTCGTCCTTCCATGACAAAGGAGTGGGCTTCCCCTTGAGGTCCTGTCAAAGTAGAGGGAAGGTAGGGAGTGGTAGAGGGTCTTCGCGAGATGCCCCCAGACGATCCGGGAACCACGGCTGGCATTGTCCGAGGGGTGTCATGAGCAGGAGCGATATCCTGTGTGTGCGTGTGTATCGAAGCACCCTTGCCATTGTGGAGAGCGGTTTTGCCGATCCAAGTTTGCAAGTGAAGTAGTCACCATCGGAATTCCGTCCTCACTTCTGCCGACAGTGGGATCCAGTGGTCGCATGAGTGACCGGCGTGTACGTATCTAGCCAGCAGTCGTTGCATGGCCCTGTAGTGTAGTGGGCCAGGGAATATCGATTGTATGGGGGAGGAGAGGAGGAGAGGAATCCCACAATCCGGTGAGTATTCTGAGAGGATTCGTATCCAACCTTAGAGCGTGGCCGATATCCATCCGTATAGGGGTGATCTCGTCGGGAACCGACGCGTAACGTAGTCCTCCAAGCCGATGTCGAAACCGAGGAACAGACCCGACACAGATGGGGGAGCGATTTGTCTGCGTACTACCAAAAAACCCGTGGAGACCAGAACGGGAACGTCAAATTTGACTGCAAACGTAGCCCGGATTCGCAAAGGGTCAGTGTCACGTTTAAACATTTGTTATGAAGGAACACAACTGCGGATTTCTTATAGTTTGAATATTTATTATAGAAAGTAAATGGTATTGACTGTAATTCCAATTTACAGGTACTGTAGCTTTAAGTAGTAAACGATAACTGAAGTCCACAATTATATGCACTGTAGCTTTAAGTAGTAAACGATAACTGAAGTCCACAATTATATGCACTGTAGCTTTAAGTAGTAAACGATAACTGAAGTCCACAATTATATGCACTGTAGCTTTTAGTAGTAAACGATAACTGAAGTCCACAATTATATGCACTGTAGCTTTTAGTAGTAAACGGTAACTGAAGTCCACAAGAGTCCTTTAGTAGTATTAATTAATTAGGTGATAAGAAGTTACAATAGCTGTTCCATAGACTTTAACTGAAGTAAGACAGATGCAGCTAACTGAGACAAAGTATGAGTTGAAGTTAGCTGTAACGGGTTGGCTTTAACGAAGGACTTTGGAGACAGGAAATAACAGCTTTGAGATGCAGCGCTTATCACAGAGGTTTTACTTAGCTTCCGGCACATAGAACACTGGTTCCTGAGATTTCCTCAGAGGCGGTTTATCCTGCATGGATAGAGTTCAGCTTTAGCCGTAGATGAGGAAGGTGAAGGGAACTTGAAGTCTTCCAGTCCGGTCCGGTAACAGCAGGCTTTCACAACGATGTTGGAGCCGGTTCGTGAGTACGGAACGTAGTTCATTAATCCAGCGTCGATCAGCTGGTGCGGTCAGATTAAATAGGGAGACCGTGTCATAAAGAGGTGTGGCTAAGCTCCGTGGAACCAGGAAGTAAGGGGATATTATAATCAAGGCATGACAGTCAGCAAGCCTTCCAGGTACACGAGACATCGCACGTTCAAATTCGCGGATGTGAGCTCTCACCGGCTTCAGTAGCTTGTGGGTACCACGGAGTCGTAAACTGCTGTGTTATTCCTCATCACTGGGATCGGAGGAAAACTAGGTAGTTTAGGGTAGTGGATATTGCCAAGTATGTGTCCTCGGGGTCCAGATGTGTAAACCAGTCGTTATCGTTCAGGAGGTCTAGTAGAAGGTTGATTTTCTCTATCCTGAAGCGCTTGTATACCACGTAGGAGTTCCCTTGATGATAGGATGGCTCACTAGCGGTTGGTGGTTCGGTTCCGCTACCAACCAGTCTTCCCAAAAAACACCATTCCCCAAAGGGGTGTGGAGGATTTGCTTCAGCGAGGTTTGGACTAAAGTTATTGTGGTGGGTAAGTTCCCGCTGTCAAATAGTAGGTCTTGTGCTTCTGGGCCGAATATTAGTCGTTCTTACGTTCCACTTCCTCAGAAGGCGAGTTGTCTTCGTGTGAGTGATCTATTATTGTCCAACGTGCGTGGTGGATAGTAGTCTTCTTTGTCGTAAGATTGTGGTGTTCCGTCTACCTGGTCTGTTCAATGGGCGACTTGCCTTAGACCTTAGTGGCAGGGAGGTGGGGGGGTTGGGGCCCTTCTCTTGCTGTTTTTACATGAACCCCCGCCTCCAGAGAGACTGGAGCCTAAAACCAGCGCCTTAGACCGTTCAGCCACGCTACCTTGCTGCTGAGGTCTCCAGCAAGCAGTTTTGGGCAGAGCTCATCACAAGAAAAACCTTCTCCACTGAGGCCGCTACTGCATCGTTTATCAATGCCCAGAAGTCCTAGGGGTTGAGAGTGTTCTTCATGACCCGTTCTCGTCCTGTTGAGAGATAGTGGTAGTCAGTGGGAGTAGAGTTTGAGGGTCCGCACGTAGGGGTGCTAAACTCCTGGTAGCACTGGGGATCACCCAGGTAAAGCGGCTTGAATTGCCTGCATCAGATTGTCAGAGTGTATGAAATACTCGTGTCAAGTGTAGAGGGGTCACCTCCATTAAATTAATCCGGCTATTGGGAGCTGTGGCGTAGGCGCGATTGACCGGTAGTGCTGGTCCGGTTAGCCGGGTTCACCATAAATGCACGCCAGAGCTGTATGCACGGATGTAACTATACAGGCTTATTATAGAAGCCCGTGGGACCTGTTTCCATAAAGTCTGCAGTCGCAGGGCCCACGTGTATTCGACTGGGGTCATCCCAGGTGGTGTGCCATGGTAAACCCAGAGGACACCCACATTATAATTGTTGGCACTTTACAAGCATTGCATGCATGTCTGGGGGTCACCCCAGGCGGTGTGCCATGAGGATCTACTCAGAGGACACCCACGTTCAATATGTACGCCAGGTACAGTAAATGTACAGATATGTATCCCTGTGATAAAGTTGAGGCATAGGACTTTGTGCATTTCATCGGGGTTCACCCCGGGTGGCGTGCCGTGGTAATCCAGAGGACACCCACATCAACGTAATGGTCTATGAATGACCTTGCGTGCATATCTGGGGGGTCACCCCAGGTGGTGTGCCATGAAAAATACCCAGAGGACACCCACATCAACGTAATGGTCTATGAATGACCTTGCATGCATATCTGGGGGCCACCCCAGGTGGTGTGCCATGAAAAATACCCAGAGGGCACCCACATCAATGTAATGGTCTATGAATGACCTTGCATGCATATCTGGGGGGTCACCCCATGTGGATTGCCATGAAAAAATACCCAGAGGACAACCACATAAATTTGCACCGTCAGGTACAGTAATATAATATGACCCTTTGTAGGGTACAATAATATAATATAATATGCCCTTTGTAGGGTACAGTAATACAAAAAGCCCTTTGTGGGGTACAGTGATATAGATGATCTTGTAGGTACAGTATATGTTTTGTATAACAACTGTGATGTTGTATGGCTTCACAATAATACCTAAATTGTGTGCGTGCTCAACATATAGTCATCCAGTGTAAAGCACCATGAGAGATATATCCATGAGAATAAAAATTATAATTGTATCAATAAATGAATGTGCCCAGGGAGGGGAACCTCTGAAGGGGTTAATCCAGATGCAGGGCGCGGTGATCGGGTGATTCCTGTAGGGAATAGTAATACAGTATGACCCTGGATAGGGTACAGTAAAATAGAGTGACCCTGAGTAAGGTACAAAGACATAAAGATCCTGGGGTATAGGAAAAACATTGTGTCTCCTTTAATGCCTGCCTGTAAGTATTTGTTTGGCAGACACTGTGGTAAAAAATCGCCACAGGGAAATGTTAAAGAAAAATCAACACACATGATCCTCTAGCCAGTGTGTAATTCCACAGCAGATTGAACTCTTGCTGTACAGGGGAGTTGAACTCATGGAGGAGAATTCCCAGTGCAAGCCTGTAACCACTGAGCCACCATACAATATGTCATGTCCTGCATGTCCTCTCCCATAGCACACCTGTCATGTGGGTCATGTGGGTAACATTTCATAGTAAATATCAAACTCAATAATATAGATGTCAAAATACTGCATGTCACTAGCATGATATACAAAGAGAGGCAAATGTATGACACGTAAAGGGGGAAGTTGTAATCTCTGATTTAACAGATTTTGTTTTCTTAGCTTTAATCAGTGGTAGGTGAATGGTTAATTAAGCCAGACATTGCATTGTGTTGAAAAAATGTGTTTGTCTCTTTAAATGCATGGGTCTGGAGACATGAATGTTGTAAAATATATGTCTCTTTAAATGCATGCATGTATTATGAATTCAAGGCAGAGTATACATAAAGGTCCTGTGTTGGCAGGCACTGAGGCATTCACAACCAGGGATATAGTGATCCAGAGAAAAACTTCGTCTTCGTCCTCTCCCTATACTATATGTAGGGAGGGTATGTACATGTGTAGCCCGGCGGTCGGGTGAGTTACGAAAAAACAACAGAAATTAAGCAAAACCAAACCAAATTAACCCCAGTCTCCCTCTACCCGTACCCTACAAGTCCCCTCGAAAACCAGAAGGAGAGGGGCGGGCCCGTGAGGCGCGCGCGACGCTGATAGTCGTTGCGCTCGCGGGTACCGGCCGAAAGGCAGAAAAAATATATACTTTTAAAAGGGGGGCAGAAAGTGCACAGAAGGGACAGGGTGATAGGGAGCCAAGGTAGGAGAAATGTAAATCAAAATATAGAAACACCAAACTAATTACAATAAGAATTGCCAGAGAGGCAAAATACTCTGACCTGATGTTGGCTGGAGCAGCAAAGAAAGAGGAAGTGATGTCATAGACAGGGCCTTTTATGGGCACCATATCTTTTCTCTTATTGGTTGTTACTGTTTCTATGCTGCTGGAGTTTTCAGTAAAGAAAGATATGCAAATATGAAGCCTCCTGTCATGTGGTAAAATCACATCCATTTGCTTCTAAAACTAACAATGGAAATCTATCTTGTAAGCGACATTTGAACAGTGGATAATTGCTAACACTGAAATCAACATATGTGTCAGTGAAATGTAACATAGATATAACAAATGTATAAAATTATACATTCCCATAACATAGTATAACATAGTATATCGGAATATAAAAATATCACGGAGTACGGAATATCACGGAGTACAGAAACATCAATTTGTTCATTATAATATTCAACACGATGATTGATGATTTAAAAAAGAGAAAGAAATTCTGTGCATTACATCAAATAAATAGATAACTATGTATAAATATAACTGAATACACATATATATAAGTGAAACAGATAAAGAGGGTAATAACATCATCAATTAAAATTCCAAAGCATAACATGACAACCCCTATATACTAAAAGGGAACGATGGTTTCACGAGGTACGGAAAATTACCAAAGCGTTGAAGGATTTTGTTTAGCGCCTCATTCTTCGCTTCACTGACAAGAATATAAATAAATATAAAAATAAATATAAAAATATAAAAGCAACAAATTAATATATTAATATATAGAAAGAGAGGGGGCGTGCCGACTTCCAGGGAGAGCAGTCGCATGGAATAGGAGCTCCGCCGCCAACCCGACCACGAGCAACTAAATATACAGCATCTAACAATCTGATCATATAGATCGTTTACCCTGTTATCTCTGGAGTGCCACAGAAGCATACAATGCCTCAGTCCAAGCAGTTGAAGTTATCTGACATGCCTAAATCGAAAAGATCGGAGCGCTGGAAAGGCACTCAAGATGGCGACAAGAGATCTAATCTCTCTGATGGTCAATCGGACTACGACTCCGGTTCAGCAAATTATTCTGAAACTCCAATTACAGAACGCAGCCTTCACAAGATGCTGCAGGAGCTCAGAGCCACTATAACCGCTGACTTTCACCGGATAGACGGCGATTTGAGGAAGGAAATATCTAATATTGGAGACAGAATCAACCACCTAGAAAATAAAACCGACGAACTTTGCGTGGCGCATAACGAAATGGTGGATAAGGTCCAGAAGTTATCTGAGGAAAACTCATTATTAAAAGACAAGCTGGCTGACTTAGAGGACAGGTCGCGAAGACAAAATGTAAGGTTCAGGGGTATACCGGATGATATTACCCCAGAAGCATTGCCAGCCCATATCCTGTCTATATGCAACATACCTAACATGGGCCTACGACCGCATGCACAGGCTTCCGCGGCCTGCTCGCCTGTCAGCTGACGTCCCTAAGGATGTTATAGTTAGATTTCACTATTTTGCACATAAAGACACCCTGATGGCAGCGGCGAGAAAAACCCAGTCGATCCCAGAACCGTATCAAAAGATCGCCCTTTTTGCAGATTTATCAGCAGCCACGATGGAGAAAAGGAGAGGATTTATATCAGTTACTAAAACCCTGCGAAATCACAATGTGGCGTACAAATGGGGTTATCCCACTAAACTGATCATTTGGCGTCAAGGCCGTAATCACATAGCAGTAGATCCGACTGAGGGGATGAAGCTGATCTCAAATTGGGGCCTATGGTCTGGAACACCTCAACCACACAATACATCGAATATTGCCTCCCCGAGAAGACTTCAGGCGGACTGGCAAATGACGAAGTCACCAACCGGCACTCCTTGAACCCCTTCTGGCCGTACATACCTACCTAAGGGACAAATTGATAAGTATCTTGTACAGGTGGTGAGATTGCAACGATGTTTCTGACCCTCTACTCATAAGCCACCTAGACTTGGTTGATCATACTGTTTAGTTTACATCGTTTAAAGTTCGAACTCTGTATGCTATGATATATCACCATTACAAATGCCTCCTTGTTGCCCGAGTGTGTCCCAACCCGTCCCGTCCCATGGGGATTACTTATGTTTTCGTGCTTGCATGTATGATGGTTATAGCGGTACCCCACTTATGCTTACTTCCTTTGTATGATAAATTTATATTTTATTTAAGCCACTATATAACAGCTTTGGTAACGATGATGACCCTAAAGCTTAGATTGTAGCAGGGCTCAGTTTAGAGACACCTTCAGTTTACCCTCAGTAATTCTCACAACATGGTTGCTGTAGGTACTTGTGTTGCATTCATATATATCGCAATACCATAGTAGTCAAAGACCTTGTGCTCATTGTTGGGAGTATTATGCTCCGTGGCACATTGAAGCAGGTGTACACGGCACTATTACTCGGTTGCGCATTTCCCCGCCCCGACTTCTGAGAGACCACTCTCTAATTTAATTTATTTACATGCTCGCACACAGCGACACCCTATCTGCGTATATCATTTAGATCTCTAACGCTATTCTTCGCTCTGGACCACATACAACGCTTGTTATATTGCGATGTTTTTATTCCCATGGGTTGAATCCACTGAGACCATACTGTGTTACTAATGGAGGGCATCTATGCGACGGTGTTCAACCGACGCATATGCCGCATGGCTGTTGATGCTCGATATGTTTAATTGAGACCTTTCTAAGTTTTCCCACGAGGAGTGCTTTATTTTATTTATTTTATGTTATTTTTTTATATACCGTACCTATCATGTATGTTAGTTTTTATTGTTATCACAACTATGGATGCATTCTCGAAATCACATCTTTAATCTCATACCTGTGCGCTATAATTACTGCCACTGACATAAGCGCATACAGCGGAGCTCTGCATTAACACTAATGCTAGCCTCAAGCTTTGGCAGAGTCCTCCCGCTGTTTATGTCGTTTACCGAACTCACTCTGTTCCTGTATCATTTTGCCATGCGTTTTGTAGTATGTCCAGTTGATTATGAACAACTTTTGAGCGTACCACTCTACCCAATCTTCCTCAGGGTAATTTTATAGCGCGCATTAAGATGGTTCTTACAATGTATCCTAATGTACAGTAAATTCTATGAGACATTGGTCGGGAGGAGCACCATGAACCCTCCCCAAGTCATCTAGGAGTATGTATTTTCATACTCTTCAGGTGATAGTTTGTGTGATACCCACTAAGGGTTCCTTTTGTATATACTTGTGTTATTGTTCTTCTTTTTTTTCTACAGGTTTTTGTCTTCCTTCCCCTACCAATCCTACCCCTCCCCCTCCCATGCTATCTTTGGGCCTCATAGCTTTCACTGTTTCAAGAGACCTCATATGGCTTGAGAATCTCCACCATACAGGTGACGTTGAGACACATCCCTATGTACTTATGTCATGTATGTCCCTGAGCTGGCTCAGGCAGTATATGATGAGAGGTAACAAAGTGCACTGCAATAACCTAACGACACGGTGGCACCGCTGCTTATTTACTAAATTGACCTAATGACATCCCACACATTACAAATCCTTCCTCTTAATGCCAAAGGCCTCAAAAGCCCCTATAAACGGAAACAACTACTAAAAGATATGCACAAAGCAGAGACCGTTATTGTATGTGTTCAAGAGACGCACTTCGCGACACATAATCCCCCTCAAGTTCGTTCTCTAAAATACCCAGTTGCGTATCACGCCTATTCCCCAAACAAATCTAAAGGGGTAGCAATTTTTTTCCACAAAGATTGGATTTTCACAGTCCATAAACAATTTGCTGATCCGAATGGCCGGTTGCTAATTCTTGTGGGAGACCTAAATGGTATCCGAATGACAATTGTGTCGCTCTACGCTCCCAATGAAGCTCAATTTTCATTTCTTAACAAGTCAATTAAAAAAATAAACACCCTCAAACGAGGCCATGTAATTATCTGTGGCGACTGCAATTGCACCCTTACACCATCTTTAGATGTAAAAAGGGTAAACAACAAACCTCCCAGCAAACTTTCCAACTATAACAGTAAATTGTTCTCTAAGCTTCTTCATGAGCAGGATCTTTATGATACCTGGAGGAACCTATTCCCAACTGCCCGAGATTATACTTACTTCTCACAAGTCCATCTGACTTATACACGTATTGAACTCTGCCTGGTGGATAAAAACACTCTCCCTCACCTTAAAGACCAATCTATCGGTCTTAGGACTTGGTCTGATCATGCCCCTATCATTATCACATTAAACGTACCTTACCCCACAACAGGAAGGGGCAAATGGCGTCTGAATGAGGCTCTCCTCGATAACCCTTCCGACGTCCAATACATATCTACAGTACTTGACAACTACTTTACTGTCAACTCTACAGAGGACACTACAGTAGAAACTCAATGGTTGGCACATAAGGCGGTTGTCAGGGGTCATTTAATTAAATTAGGCTCCTTAGCTAAAAAAAGTTACATATCAAAAGAATCTACACTCCTTCACACGCTCCGTATGTTAGAGGAATGCAACAAACAATCCCCGACAAAATTATTATCCCGACAAATTACTAAAATACAGGACGAAATCCACATTTTTCAAACACAAAAATATACCAACCAAGTAAGCAAAACCCAACAGACCTATTACATTTCAGGGAACAAAGCGAGCAAGTTACTGGCAGCCCAGCTGAAGGTGAAATATCTGCAAACTAAAATTCCGTATATTTATTCCAAGGACAATGTTAGAATATTTAACCCAACTAACATTGTGGAGGAATTGGCCCACTTCTATGAATACCTTTATAATCTCCACAATAGCGCGTCCACGACCACTCCAAACCCTTCAGACATTACACAATACTTATCTCAAATCTCGCTCCCTCAAATTTCGGCACATCATAACAGCCTTTTAGATGCTCCCTTTACGGAATCAGAAGTGGCTGCCACTATCAAATCCTTGCCTAAGCATAAAGCACCTGGGCCTGACGGTCTCACGAACTACTATTACATAAAAATGGCCCCACGTATAATCCCACACCTCACTACACTGTTCAACAAGATTAGATCGACTGGTCAATTTCCACAAGAAATGTTAGAAGCCTACATCATAACATTGCCCAAACCAAATAAATCACCGACACTTTGTGGAAACCTCAGGCCGATTTCGTTACTTAACGCTGACGTTAAGCTATACGCCAAATTACTTGCTAACAGGCTCCGTCCCTTGATGACCGAATTGGTCTCGGAAGAACAAGCTGGTTTTGTTCCCGGCAAACAAGTTGGGGACAACACCAGATATTGCATGGATCTAATTGACTGGGCCAATTTGACTAACAAATCCGGCGCCCTGCTGGCATTGGACGCGGAAAAGGCATTTGATCGCCTAAATTGGGATTATATGTCCAACACTCTATCGCCCTTTGGTTTCTCCAAAAACTTTATCACCAGTATCTTAGCCCTCTACTCCGCTCCCTCTGCTAAAGTGTTTAGTTCAGACTTTACCTCTAGGAGTTTTAATATCTCTAATGGCACGAGGCAAGGGTGCCCATTGTCACCCTTGATCTTCATTTTATGCCTGGAACCTCTAGTCAGAACGATAAAACTTGATGCAGCATTACCTGGCCTACACACTCCGTCTGGAGAAAAAAAGATAGCACTTTTCGCCGACGATGTGATCATATTCCTAGCCGATCCAACTTACTTCATTCCTCATCTGTTACGCACATTAACCACGTATGGAAATATTTCCTACTACAAGAATAACATTAGCAAGACCCAAATTCTCCCCATAAGACTCAGTAAACACCTAGATAAGGAATTAGAAATGAAATACCCCTTTGCATGGCAAACCAAATCGATTTCGTATTTGGGAATAAAATTGACACAATTTAAATCACTAACTATAAAAGCTAATCACATAGCAGTCTTATCCAAAATCTCTAAGCAAATGGAGTCTTGGAACAATCTCTATACATCCTGGTTTGGAAGAATCAGCACCGTTAAAATTATGGTTTTACCACATATACTTTATCTGTTTAGGACGCTTCCTATTGCACTACCGAATTCTCTCATTACAAGGTTCCAGAGAGCCATCAACGCTCATATTTGGAGGAAAAAGCCTCCACGAGTTTCATTCAGCTCTTTATGGCACCCATTTAAAAAAGGTGGCCTCAGCGTTCCCAATATCCTCCTATATTACAAAGCAGCCCTCCTCTCACAAGGCCTAAATATTACGATGGGCGCACACAAAACGGTATGGGTAGAACTAGAGGCCGCATGCGGTGGCTCACGATCTCTCTCGGATAACCTATGGTCATCCCTCACATTAACTACACCCTCCACATCTCCAGCATCTCATTTCTTTACGAAATCCTGGTCCTCCTGGAGCACTGCACTATGGTCTAAAGCGGAAGCACTATATCTCGCTCCTGTTTCAGCCCTTTCCTCCATATCTCCTAATCTCCAAATGTCTAGATGGGCACTCCTCGGAGTGACTCATGTATACAAATTATTCAACAAGGAGGGCATACTCCCTTTTCCAATATTACAAGACCAATATAATCTACCACCCAGGGATGTTTTCCTATACTTGCGTGTCAAACATATCCTACTCTCTCAATCGATTGGTTACATAGACCCATTATCACTCAGTTATCTAGGCACACAATGGTACTATGCCAAACTACCTTGAGCTACATGTAAATTTCTGTCCCTATGCTATCTGCAGCTGATGCGCCACCACGACCCCGTCAAGCTACCTTACATGTTGAAGTGGGAAACTACTTTAGGGATAACTCCGACACTTGAAGAATGGGAACAATCTGTATACGAAACAATCTTCGAAATGTGCCACAATCTGGGAGGCCTACTTTAAGATACTAATGAGATGGTATCTAGTCCCAAGTAGACTCCATAAAATATACTCGACTTCCCCCTCAACATGCTGGCATTGCAAGTCGGGATTAGGTTCTATAGAACATATATTTTGGCAATGCCCTGAATTGAAGATCTTCTGGCAGCTCATCCTAAAGACCATTCATTCACTATGTAAGGTCACTTTATCATTACGCCCGGAAATTTACTTACTCCACCTCATCCCAAACTTACGTGATATACCGTCCAGAGATGCGGTGTTAAATATTCTAGTAGGAGCAAAAATGAGTATAGCATCCAATTGGAAAAGTACCACCACCCCATCACTACCAGAGGTTATGCGCAGGGTAGATCTGACATACCATCATGAACTGGAATGGGCTAAAGGAGGCAATGTTCAGGCTTTTCTGACCCGATGGCGGAATTGGGCCTCACTTACGGAATCTTACACCACCATGTAACAGGACATATGCACTCCATGGTCCTTATGGTCATTAACGTCTCACTCTCACATCCACACTACCAAAACCGGTAGAGCTGTAACTCCGCAACTCAGAACATTCAAGAGGCCCCATATAGAATGTAGACTTCTCTACTAGTTTAGCAGACCCTCACAGTCCCCCACCCATCACTCCTTCTCCCTTCCTACTATGTTGTCATTTTGGTACATGTATATACTATATTGTTTATGTGTTTCTTTCGCAATATTGGTGTGGCATACAGCCGCTCGTTGTAAGGCATGCGGAGCGACTCTATCATTATGGCACCATCCTTAACCTAGGACTTCTACTGAGCAACACCTTAATCTTATATCTCCTCCTCGTTATCTTACCGTGGAGAATATGCTCCTTTAATAATGTTGGTGTGCGCGTATAAAATGGAGCATTTGATCAATTGTCTCATAGTCCTCTATCCATGTCAGCACTACACTTACTACACTATGGCATGCCGTGCCGGGTCGCTCCCGGTGCCTTGTACAGCAACATGTTCTTATGTACAATGTAAACCTATACATCAGTATTATGTATTCCTCCTCCTTATGCATTGTATGTATGTGCAAACCAGTAAGTTCTCTAGTCTTCCCTCTCTGCCTAACCATCTATATGGGTATGCCCCCATATTCGCATATGGGAAGACTCTATTGTGTCGACTAACACCAGAACTTGTATTATGTATGTGCGTATCATATATGTCGCATTATGTCGCATTATATATGTACAATTGTTTATCTCTTTTGTTCTCTCTTTATAAAACGAATAAAAAACTATATATTGAAAAAAAAAATTAAATTCCACCTGCACTGTGAATGTTTACATGGTGTGTTCAATAAAAACATGGCAACATTTAAAAAAAAAAAAAAAATATATAGAAAGAAACATAAACAGAACAAATTAAACCATAAAAACAAGTATATCAAGATCCGTATTAAGGCCTGCGGGAACCGATGATCTCGTTTTGTATATCCATTCGGTCTCCCTCATAACTAGCAATTTCTCAGTGTCTCCCCCTCTCCAGTGTGGTGTGATCAAATCAATCTCAATGCATATAAAATCTTTTGTTTCAGAACACTATGCTTCATATTTTTATTATTAATTCCATTATAATGTTCGAGTAGTCTGACGTGTAATTTCTAATGGTGCATCCTGCATACTGGACGCAACACTTGCATTGTAATAGATACACAACGTTTTTACTCTGACAATAAAATGTTTTATTTTAAAAACCTCCTTCGTGACTGTGCTCCTGAATTCTGTAGTTTTATTCACCTGGAACTTACAGGTGCTACATCTGCCACATTTAAAAAAAACATTAGGTTTCTTAGATAAAAAAATATCTTTCTCTTTCACCTCCTTAGGTAGTATACTTTTCAAATTATTAGTTTATTATTAGTTAAAATTTGTTTAAAATTTCTTGCACCTCTAAAAATAGATTTGGGCTTAGGACCTAAAAACTCTTGTATTTCCTCAAAAGGCTCTGAAAATTGTGAGTTTGAATACATATTTCTCTCACTTTAATACTTTGTATACAGGTTACACTATGTGTGTTTTATTCATTTGTATATAGGTTACAAGAACAACCTGTTGTGTGGTTACCTGTAATATTGTATGTGTAAGGTAATATCCACTTCTTTCTGTGTGCGCTAATCACACTTTTTTCTTTTTCTTAGTTGGTAAGGGGGCCATGTTGGCCTGATGCCATGGCCCTGGTAGAATTATGGGAACACTGAGTAAAACTAATAAGCAAGAAAATTACTGCTCTCAGTTCAGCACACATTATTCATTTGATTAAAGGACCACTATAGGCACCCAGGCACCTTCAGCTTAATGAAGTGGTCTGGGTGCCAGGTCCAGCTAGGGTTAACCCTTTTTTCTATAAACATAGCAGTTTCAGAGAAACTGCTATGTTTATAATAGGGTTAATCCAACCTCTAGTGGCTGTCTCATTGACAGCCACTAGAGGGCTTCTGCGCTTCTCACTGTGAAAATCACAGTGAGAAGACGCCAGCGTCCATAGGAAAGCATTGAGAATGCTTTCCTATGGAGTGGCTGAATGCGAGCGTGGCTCCTGCCGCGCATGCGCATTCAGCCGAGGAGAAGGAGAGGAGGCGGAGAGGAGGAGGAGAGCTACCCGCCCGGCGCTGGAGAAAGAGGTAGGTTTAACCCCTTCCTCTTCCCAGAGCCCAGCACTATAGTGGTCCTTTAAAGCAGCAAGAAACCAATAGACTCCATATTGTTTGAATTTGTGTCAGTATGATCAATCTGTCGTGGTTATAGTAAGTAAGGAGTAGGTGACTTGATTCATAGCAGCAGCAGCAATATTTACTAGAAAGCTAAAGTTGTCATAGCAGGAACACTATTGAAGATAAGAAAATGGAGAGCTAGGGATCAGAAAGGGCTTGAAAGTTAGAATTAGACAGATAGAGTTGGATCATTACACAGTGAACTTGACTATGTAGGATTGGAGGATCAAGTGAAGATTATGCCACCTGATTGAACAAGTTAAGATTATGTCCCCGTGACCTCAACTGTCAACTGTCAAGTGATCCCGGTCCTTATGTTTAAGTTGATGAGTCTTGTTTTAGTCATAAAAAAAAGTACCATTGAGGCCATGCCCTGGATCGTGAAATATGGGTCTTTGGGATTGTGGACATTGCAACAATGCCAGTTGTTGGGCATATGGAAGTTGTTTCTAACAGAAGTGCCAGACTCTCCCTTTTGTTGGACATTTGATGCGCCTAGATTGGATGGTACACAGTGATTCCTAGGCTGTCTACAACAATATTCAACTGGCACTGAATTTGAGCTATGAATGTATCAATAAAAGTGATCCAATTTTTTTATTTATTTCAGCAACTGATGCCCACACGCAATATGTAGAGGTTT
This sequence comes from Pelobates fuscus, assembly GCF_036172605.1. NCBI lineage: Eukaryota > Metazoa > Chordata > Amphibia > Anura > Pelobatidae > Pelobates > Pelobates fuscus. Next base: position 127,202,248 of record NC_086319.1, on the reverse strand, counting down.
ACTCGAACAAATGTAAGGTTCATATCAAGACAAAAAGGGGTGTTCTTCGTGACTTAAGATCTGCCACTGATCAATATTTGAGTGTGACTAAATCTTGGTGCTACATTTTAACAGCCTAAACATCTACAACATGTACTCATCAATTTTTGCTCTGTTGGGGACCTGTTGCAGATGTTTATAATTATTGTATGATAATGTTTGTATAAAGATAGGCAACAATCTCAAATTCAGTAGTGATGTAATATTTATTTTAAATTCACTTTGACTTCCTTACTATTCACACCTCAGTTTATAACCTTTTAAATGTCGTTTTTTTTTTTTTTTTTAATTTAACTATAGCAGCAAGCTATGTTGGAGATAAAAAAAAACTTAAAGCTATTTCTAAAATTTCCATGATATAAAAGTCAATTTGTCAGCCTTATTCAAAATCGCTCATTATCTTGTCAGAATTAACAAGAGATCAAAAATGTGTTTGTTTTAATTTTGATGCTTGTAATATAATTATTAAACTGAAAAAAATAAAAATATGGTTTCATTTCAGATTGCTTGATGAAAAGATTTGAGCTGAGTTTAAATATTCAACTTTTTTGAAAAAAAAAAAAGTCTTAAAGGGAAACTCCAGTGCCAGAAAAACGATCCGTTTTTCTGGCACTGGAGGGTCCCTCTCCCTCTCACCCACCAATCCCCGGTTACTGAAGGGGTGAAAACCCCTTCAGTCACTTACCTGGGACAGCGGCGATGTCCCTCGCCGCTGTCTCCGCCTCCGCGACGCTCCTCCTAGTCATTACGTCGGCCGGTGGGCGAGACTAATCTCGCTCACCGGCCGAGGAGACCTAATGCGCATGCGCGGAAATGCCGCGCATGCGCATTACGTCTCCCCATAGGAAAGCATTGAAAAATCATTTCAATGCTTTCCTATGGGGAATAGAGCGACGCTGGAGGTCCTCACACAGCGTGAGGACGTCCAGCGACGCTCTAGCACAGGAAACCTGTGCTAGAACCCAAGAAGTGACCTCTAGTGTCTGTCTAATAGACAGCCACTAGAGGTGGAGTTAACCCTGCAATGTAAATATTGCAGTTTATGAAAAACTGCAATAATTACAGTTGCAGGGTTAAGGGTAGTGGGAGTTGGCACCCAGACCACTCCAATGAGCAGAAGTGGTCTGGGTGCCTGGAGTGTCCCTTTAATGCAAATGTGCTGTGCACACCTACGATAGACAGGGAGATTTATTCTGCTTCATTTATACTAGACAGAGAACTCCCCCTACTGGTGAGGATGCATACAATGTATACACTAAAGACACTAAAAGCTCGAAAAGCTTTTAATGAACCCTATTTTAATAAAGTATAGAACAAGAATAAAATTGCCAATTGGTGCAAATAGAACATTATCTACTGAGTAAGGGCATTAGGTCTAGAACATCTGTATATTTCACTGGCCTTAATTAAAATGGGCTAGCAAGTATGCACCTGCACTATCTATTTTAAGCCTACTGCCTAATTTGCCTAATAGATTTCATATTCTGTATCGTTTGTGTAAAGAAGCAACAGTAACTTGTTTGTTTATGGACTGCAAAGGTGAGATCTCTTCTCATTAAACTTATCTGCCCATTTTTTGCATGCACTGTTAATTTCTACATAGATAGTACATACAATTATGCAAAGAAAACTTAGAATCTTAAGGGATTACTCCAAGCAACATGAATAGTTTAGTAATTCGAAGTTTCACTGTACCTGGAGTCTGTATGTGCTTTGAAGCACTATATGTGTTTTTTAAACAATGCACATATGGAGTTTAACCACTTTGCTGCTGTAGATATAATAACCAGGGCAGATTTAACCCATTAGTGACCAGACCATTGTTTAATTTTCTGCTGTTTTTACGTTTCTGCCATGTTTTATGTTTAGCTGTAATTTTCCTCTTACTCATTTACTGTACCCACACATATTATATATGTTTTTCTTGCCATTAAATGGGCTTTCTAAGGATACCATTATTTTCATCATATCATATAATTTACTATAAAAGAAAATATGAGGAAAAAATTATAAAAAAATACACTTTTTTTAACTTTGACACCCAAAATCTGTTACGCATCTACAACCGCCAAAAAACACCCATACTAAATAGTTTCTAAATTTTGTCCTGAGTTTAGAAATACCCAATGATAACATGTTCTTTTTTTGGAAAGTTATAGGGCTTTTTTTTTTTAAATTCTTTATTTTGGGTGTGCACAGAATAAACAAATAGCCGGAATGCGCCACAACAGCGACATCCAGTAGAATAGGTAAACGTTGGCATTACATGTCATGGCATTCGTAATATAGGCACATTTTTATAATATTAATAAGCATAGACAGGCTTAGCAAAATAAAATAAAAGTAACAGTCAGGCTATACATGCTGTCTAAAACGGTTTAACTTGAGATTATATTATTACAGTTGGTCATATGGTATGGTTGTACTTTAACAAGGCTTGGTCCATGTATAGGCTAGGCCAGGGGTAGGCAACCTACGGCACTAGTGCCATGTGCGGCACTCAAGGTGTCTTTGCACGGCACCCAAGGCTGTTGGAGCCAAACAGGCACTGGCTATGAGGAGTCCCAATAAAACTTCAGATATCTGCTAATACGAAGAGGTGGTGAAGGACAATCCTCAATTTATGCATTGCAGCACATAGAGGGCGTGATCTCAGATCACTTCCTGCCGGCACTTGTGAATAGGAATCCACACTGTAGTAGAGCAACCTGCAGCTGCTGTTGAAGCTCCTGTCCTTGACCTGTACCTGGCCAGCCTGGTCCCCACTGGAACCCAGGGAAGCCACCCACACTGCTAGATATACACAGAAATGCATAATAACCCTCCCCTCATACAAATAATAACAGCCCACAAACAAATATACACACAATCCCCACAAACGCAACACCACTAACAATCCACATACATGCACACAACCACACACGCAGCCTCGCACGTGCAATACCCCAAACAGCCCCACACATACACACACTACCACACACAATTCCACAAGCAGCCCTCATACACAGCCCACATTAATATGTATCATACACAATACCATAAACTACTAATGATCATATACAATATAAAAGCTCATATACGCACAAATACAACAATACAAAGCAATTACAGTAAAAATAACACAAGCAGAATACGGCAACATGCACACCTCAATTTAAAAAAAAATAGGATTGGCACGCTACGGTACATCACAATCCTATATCGGCACAGTGCTGCTAAAAGGTTGCCTACCCCTGGGCTAGGCTATAGGCTGCACAGATTATGTATATATTCAATGGTGGCTACGTAAACAGACTAGTACAGAACATTGATGAAGTCGTGGCAATTTGACACTCTTCTGCGTTGGAGTGTTTGCTGCAGGATTAAAAAACGATGCGTAGTAAAATAAACATTTAACACTTTACAAGCTAAGTTTTTATGTCTATACATTGAACAGAGCAGGTGTAGGCATGTGGAGAAAAATAGTATAGACATGTTGATTATGTTCTGCTGCTAGGGTCAGGCTATGTGAGCAAGTGAATGCTAAACATACATGCTAGTTACTGCCAACTTAAACATACAGACATTTTTAACAACTGGAGCACAGGTGTGCTCAGGGTTACACTTTGTGTCACTGAAGTTTGCCTGGCATATAGTAATTTGTTCTAATAGCAGTTTATCATTTAATGCTATGGCTAGCAAAAGAGATTACATTTCTTTTACATAGTTATTCTCAGGTTAAGTAGTTGTGCTGTAAGTGCCTAGCTGCATGATAACAACCCTCAACGTAAAATAGAAAAAAAAAACAAAAAAAAAACCCAATGCGAAACTTAGGATAGACATGTACGTTACGGAGCATAGGTTGCAGGCAGCAAAGGCACAGATAGGTTTAAACTCGCTTGAAGGGATTAATGCATACTATAAGATTGGAATAGTTCTGCTCAGGACATTCAGCCTATGCCCCTTAAAGTCCAGACCTGATGAGGCGGCTTGGTGCCGGGCTCTGCTCTCCTTACTTGCACTTTCCATGTGCGGCGTCGAGCCAGTGAAGATTGTGACCTCCATGGGTTGGCAGTTTTGTGTGCCAGGCTGCTTAAGGAGATCGCCTCTGGGGGTTTTTGCCCCTGCTGTGGGCGTCTGGAGCGCCGCGGTCGAGGTGCGTAGTAGCGTCCATGCTGCTGGCTTCCCGGTTGTAATCCTATGCCAAATGCATGGAAGGTGTTGCTGGCATGCAGGTCTTTATGTGGATCGCCGGAGATATCGTGTGCGTGGGAGCCTTCACTAATGCCCGAGTGGCGTGGGTTTCTGGGTCCCGATCCCGCTTCGGCCCAGGTCTGTGGGAACATTTTCTGGGTATCGATGTGGCTTGCCGTTGTGGCCCTGGAGTGGCGCTTGGGGTCTTGCTGGTGTGGGGATTTGTGCTGGGTCTTAGGGCGGCCTGCCTGGTTGTCTCGCTCCAGTGTGGGCGGAGGCGGGTGTGTGTACCCAGTTCGTGTGGCCTCGTGGCCTGCCATGCCGGCATTCGATGTCTGCGCGGCCGCCTGAAAGGCCAGAGATGGGTGCTCGTAGTGGCGTCGGCGGGTGGTTGGCCTAATCCACAAGGCCACTAGTTGTGCTGCTCGCTGGTAGGTCACCCCCCTGTCCAACAGTGTTGTGCAGAAGTTCAGGCACAGCTGGTCTAGGGCTTCCAGAGGATGGGATGGGGTATGGCTGACCTCTTTCTTTTTCCTTGGTCCTTGCTGGTCGTCCATTTTGGCTTGGCCTCAGGTGCTTCGTGGGATTGCGAGTTGTGTGGTCGGTACAGCTCGCTCACAGTTTTAGTGTGCTTGGTTCAGTCGCGTGGTTGTGCCGGGATATCCCTCACCGGCCAGGGGGGATGAACGGGGTCTTGAGGATTGCAGCGTTTTCCGCTGAGCCGCTGGCGGGGAGGTCGGCCGCCTCTCCCGCGCCCGCACCCGTTGGTAGGCCGCAACCCTATCTCTGCGTCAGGTCGCCTCTCCGAGTCCAGCGATCCAGCTAATTGAGCCTCGGGGGTCTCACCGCAACTCTGCTGTGTCGTTTCGGTAGGTTTGGTGGAGTATTTTGAGGTATACGTCGTTTGTTTGCCGGTTCTCGCACAGAGCTCTGGCTTAGTGCGACCAGTCTGTTCGGCGGTCAGGCCCCGCCCCCTATAGGGCTTTTTTCTGGAAAGTTATAGGGCTATAAGTACAAGTAGGATATTGCTGTTTCAAAATATAAATTTTTAAAATGAATCAATAGTGACATTGTAACACTGTTATTTATCATAAATCTCTGAATCACACCTCACATGTACAGATATTTTAAAGTAGACAACCCAGGGTATTCAATATGATGTATGTCCAGTCCTTTTTAGTAGCCACTTAGTCACAAACATTGGCCAAAGTTAGCATTTATATTTGTTTGTGTGTTAAAAATGCAAAATAATGAGGTTAATTTTCATTCATGGGCTACCATACGCTCTCAAATGCAACATAACTAATCTGGAAAATTTCAATGTGAAAAAATGGAAAATCAAGCCTTGTAACCCTGTAACTTTTAAAAATACTGTAAAACCTGTACATGGGGGTACTGTTATACTCGGAAGACTTCGCTGAACACAAATATTAGTGTTTCAAAACAGTAAAACATATCACAACAATTATATCATCAGTTAAAGTGCCGTTTGTGTGTGAAAAATGCAGAAAACGTCACTTTCACTGACAATATCATAGCTGTGCTAGGTTTTACTGTTTTGAAAAACTAATATTTGTGTTCAGCAAAGTCTCCAGAGTGAAACAGTACTCCCCATGCACAGGTTTTAGGGTGTAATGGAAAGTTACAGGGTTAATTACAGTGCTAGCAAATTAAATTATCTGGACTTTTGGCCTGGGTTGTCAGGCAGGTCCCTCAAATTGCAATCAATAAAATGACTTAATTATGTAAAGATATTACATAAAAATGCACATAGAAATTAAATATATATATATATATATATATACATATATATATATATATATTTGAAGTCTACGTGTATATTTATGAAATGATTTATGTATATGGATATAATAAATATTTCGTATGAGTTTTATTTATTTATATTATTATTATTATGTTATTTATATAGCGCCATCAAATTCCGCGGCGCTTTACAATGGGTGAACGAACAGACATGTAGTTGTAACCAGACAAGTTGGACACACAGGAACAGAGGGGTAGAGGGCCCTGCTCAATGATCTTACATGATAGAGGGAGCGGGGTAAAATGACACAAAAAGGTAAGGATAGCATTAGACTAGTGACAGTTGCAGAAGAGAAATCAGTCGGGAGCTAGTAACAGTTTAATTGATACGCTTTTATGAAGAAGTGTGTTTTTAACGATTTTTTGAAGGAGTGGAGACTGGGTGAGCATCTAACGGAGGAGGGAAGCAAGTTCCACAGGAACGGTGCAGCCCTCGAGAAATCTTGAAGGCGAGCATCAGAGGTGGGAGTACGGACAGAAGATAGACGTAAGTCTTCAGCAGATTGTAGGGGCTTATACAGGACATACTTGTGTATAAGGGAGGATAGATAGGTGGGAGCAGCATTATGTAGCGATTTGAAAGCAAGAACCAGAATTTTAAATTGAGCTCTATATTTTATAGGAAGCCAATGTAGGGACTGACAGAAGGATGAGTCATGGGAGGTGCGGGCGGACAGGAAGATGAGCCTCATCGCCACATTCATTATGGACTGTAACGGCGCAAGTTGGGAGCACGTAAGACCACTGAGAAGTGGATTACAGTAGTCAAGGCGAGAAAGGACAGTGGAATGGACCAACACCTTAGTCACATCTGGCGTTAAGTAGGAGCGGATGCGCGCAATGTTCTTGAGATGGAAATGACAGGATTTGGCGATAGACTGAACGTGAGGCTTGAAGGAGAGGTCGGAGTCAAAGAGAACACCTAGGCAGCGAGCCTGCATGGTGAAGGGAGACAGACACAGGAGTAACATCACTTGAGGGAGGAAAGACCATAATTTCAGTTTTGGTCGAGTTTATATATACATATATATATATATATATATATATATATAATGTATTTATTTTACATATGTATTTTGATATAAATATACTTATTTGTATTACGTGATGCTTGAATAAACAGCACGATTAGAAATATTATTGAGTCCTGTGAGTGCACTTCAACAAGAACCTATATATACTTATGGTCGGAGTTTGCACCGAGGCATTAACAAGACCGGGAGCAGTGAGTGCGGGACACGTGGAAAGCTCTCTCTCTCTCTCTATATATATATATATATATATATATATATTAATATCAAAATACAGTTAGAATAAAATTACTTTTTTTTTTTTTAAATTCTTTATTTTGTCGTGCACGAGTAATACAAAGAAGCAAGCAATGCCACAACAGCTATTGCCAGTTTTGAGGTCAACATTTAAAGACAATTGTTTGGCGTTTCTGAACATTGCACATTTTTGTTATAAAGTAGTTTCAACAATGGTTAAACTAGGCCCTGATGCAGGTTAACAGGCTGACATGTGGAGGTGCTAGTGCTAACAGTATAATTAGCTAAGGCACATCTTTTGTTTGCGTGAGTTAGTAATAAAAGGGGAATCACTAGGAAAAACATTGCTAACAAATAACTGGAGCAGGCTGGATCTTCCATGCTTATTAACTACTAAAATAAAAATAAAAATACATCCTGCTAGCAAAATATAACTGGCTAGTACTGCACACTGTTAAGTTAGTGGAACACGCTTATGCTGGGTATGTCAGTGGATGGGTAATTATGCTAGACGTTAAGCTGGGTACTCGGCCTAGAATAAAATTACTTTTATATATATATATATATATATATATTTTTGTAAAATGTTTTTTATTTATTTAAATTTTTTTTAATTTATTTTAATTTACTTATTTATATTTTATAATAATAAATCTATACAAAATATCTAGTTATTATATATATATATATATATATATATATATATATATGTATATATATATATATATATATATATATATACGTGTGTAATTTAATTCTGAATATTATATATATGGTCGTATGTCCCTGCGAATACCAATACATTGGTAAAACATCAAGGGCTTTGAAAATTCGCATTAGGGAACATATTTATAACATTAATCGCAAGTTTTTACAACAAAGCGTATACAAACATTTTTTGGAAGCCCATGGTGGGAATATGAGTGGAATGGAATTTATAGGAATAGAAGGGGTTAAGGCGCATTGGAGAGGAGGAGACATTGAAAACCTCCTTAGTAGAAGTGAGATGAGGTGGATTTTTAATATGGATACTTTGATACCTCACGGCTTAAATGCCGATTTCGAAATAAATTCTTGTATTTAAATGTTTTTATACACTTTTATTCTTGGATTTAAATGTTTTATACACTTTTTATTTAATGTGTTTTTTCTTCCTTTTTCTCCTTTTTATTGCATCTTATTTTATTTATTTTTTATTATTTTATTCCTCTGATTATTATCATGAGGTTTATTTTATATAAGATTTAATGATAAAATTTTTACTGTGTATATGTTCTAATATTTTATTTGATATTCAATTTGTGTGTCTCAATTGCTATACTTTTCAATTAATATTTATAGAGTAAAGGTCCTGAGTACTTCTTTGTAAGCATATGTTTTTAATTTCACATATATTTTTAATATGCTGCTTAAGATATTTTTACGATAGAAAGATTACAAATAGCAAATGCTGCATTGGATGGATTTTAAAAAATGGCCGCCAGTAACTTGCGATATTATGGCCACGTCCTGACGTCACGGTGCAAGGATGCTGAATATGTGCGTCGAACGTGATAGACGGACATTGATGACGAACACGGAAGTTATAACCGAAAGGGGAGAAAACGGCGCCAATATTTAATTTTAAAAAGAGAATCAACGGAGAAGAGCAGAATCACCACTTCTGAAGAAGGCTGTAACGCCGAAGCGCGTCAGGTGGCAATATTTTTGGTGGACTTTTTCTGTTATATTTTAATTTGTGTCCTAATAAATCATCCTTTATGTGATCCTGCATCCTGGGTCCTTTGGAGATATTACTTCTTGGCACAGTAGGAAGTATCCTGGTTGTAACAGATATCCACCATCACAGATGCTCTTCTCCGCTTTTTAGTCTGAGTCAGTTTTTAAAGTGACTCAGCTACATGAGAGTTTGACCAATAACATGGTGTTTTAATATTAGTTTTCAGGGGTCCAGTGGTGGCTCAGGTTCATGGGAGTCAGAGTATGCCACTGACTGGTAGGTATATTTAAATAGTGATAAAATAACACCCTATATATCAGTGGCGTACACATGACCTATGGGGCCCCGGTGCAAAAATTGATCCCCGAGCATGCTTACTCTGCGCAGGCCGGGGCCGCAACACATGGCGGCGGGCACCTGGTCGCAGGGGTTGCAGGGCTGCGACCGCGGTATGTACACCAGTGCATGCAGATGCACACACACTTAAAGGACCACTACAGACACCCAGATCACATCAGCTCAATGAAGTGGTCTGGTGTCAGGTCCCTCTAGTTTTAACCCTGCAGCTGAAAGCATAGCAGTTTCAGAGAAACTGCTATGTTTCACTGAGGGCTAATCCAGCCTCTAGTGGCTGTCTCACTGACAGCCGCTAGAGGAGCTTCCGCGATTCTAAGACACTGAACGTCCATAGGAAAGCATTGAGTAATGCTTTCCTATGGGCGGTTTGAATGTGCGCACGGCTCTTGCCGTGCATGCGCATTCGGAGCTGAGCGGCGGAGGGATCCCCAGCGCCAAGGGAGTCCGGCGCTGGAGAAAGGTAAGTGCTGAAGACATACACACACTCTCACGAACAGATGCATACACACTAGCTAACAGACACACACATTTACTGACAGAGACACACTCAGCGACCGACATACATACACACTCACTTACAAAACATACACTCTCACTGACAAACACACACTCACTAACAGACATCAAACAGACTCACTAACACAAACACACTCTGTAACAGACACACACAGTAACACACTCACTGACACTCACTAGCAGACACACACTCAACAGACACACTCACTGACACTCACACTAACACACACACTAACACTCACAGTAACACTAACACACACAGTAACACACACACTAACACTCACAGTAACACACACAGTAACACTAACACACACACTAACACTCACAGTAACACTAACACACACTAACACTCACAGTAACACACACACTAACACACACAGTAACACTAACACACACACTAACACTCACAGTAACACTAACACACACAGTAACACTCACAGTAACACTAACACACACACTAACACTCACAGTAACACTAACACACACAGTAACACTAACACTCACAGTAACACTAACACACACACACACACTAACACTCACAGTAACACTAACACTCACAGTAACACTAACACACACACACACTAACACGCACAGTAACACTAGCACACACACTAACACACACAGTAACACTAACACACACACTAACGCAATTCTTTTTTAATTTAATCCCCCCAGCCTCCTTACCTTTTGGAGTGCTGAGGGGATTCCCTGGGGTCCAGTGGTGCTGCTGGGCTCCTGGGGGGCTGGTCACCCAGCGGGCAGTCAGGCTGGCGGGTGCGCGAGGGAGCACTCTCCCCCTGAGTGCTTCCTCTTCAGCTCCCTCGCGCGCCGCCTACTGATACCGGCGCCGGAAGATGACGTCATCTTCCGGCTCCAGTATCATTGCGGTGCGCGAGGGAGCTGAAGAGGAAGCACTCAGGTGTGTACGCCACTGCTATATATAAAATATACGTGGAATACAACAGTGACATACAAGTAACATACAATCTCAAATTACTTTAATATTGGGAGTATACTTGAAAACTGCTCCGTCATGGCGGGAAAGCAGTTAACTCCGAATGACGGACCAGGTACGTCATACGGTAAAGTTAATTAACGCTCCTCTGGTCTGCCTCTGTATTAGCAGTGATCGCTCTGACAGAGCGAGCACATGTGCTGCAGGGACTTCCGCGGTCAGTGTGAAGTGCAGGGAGACGGATCAGCAGGGATCTTCTCCCTGTTAAAAAAAATAAAGTTCAAGTGAAATTCCACCCCCCCTTTCCCCTGCTTTAATAAAATGTACCCCTTGATCATTGATCACTGACTATAGTGCTCAATTGGCAGGGTATACATTTTATTGTGATCTGATTTTTTTTTTCTAAAAGCCTCAGGGGTTACATTTATTTTACTGATTTAAATATATTAAAATGATATGTTTAGCTAGCTGATGTGGGTGGAAGTTAGTGGGGAATTAGGGAATTTGGTGTTAGGCTAGCTAGGGGTTAACATTAAAAAAGTAAAAAAAATATTTGAATAACTTTTTTTAAAAAGTTTAAAAAATCCCACGCCCCTTTACCCAGTCTTAGAAAAATTAACCCCTTCCCTGTCAGCTGATTACTATCTACAATGATCAAAATACAGATCACAGTATTGTACTGTGATCCTTTTTTTTTTTTACCCCTTAGGGTTAACTTTTTTTCTTAACCCACAGGGGTTCAATTTGTGAGGGTGCAGTGTGTGTGGGTGCTGTGTGTGGGTGCTATATGTTAGGGTGCTGTGTAAGGGTGATGTGTGCTGTGTGAGGGTCCTGTGTGTGTTAGGGTGCTGTATGAGTGAGGGTGCTGTGTGAGTGTTAGGGTGCTGTGTGAGTTAGGGTGCTGTGTGAGTGTTAGGGTGCTGTGTGAGCTAGGGTGCTGTGTGAGCTAGGGTGCTGTGTGAGTGTTAGGGTGCTGTGTGAGTCAGGGTGCTGTGTGAGTGTTAGGGTGCTGTGTGAGTCAGGGTGCTGTGTGAGTGTTAGGGTGCTGTGTGAGGGTGCTGTGTGAGTGTGAGGGTGCTGTGTGAGTGTTAGGGTGCTGGGTGAGGGTGCTGTGTGAGTGTTAGGGTGCTGTGTGAGTGTTAGGGTGCTGGGTGAGTGAGGGTGCTGGATGAGTGAGGGTGCTGGGTGAGGGTGATGTGTGAGTGTTAGGGTGCTGGGTGAGTGAGGGTGCTGGGTGAGGGTGATGTGTGAGTGTTAGTGTGCTGGGTGAGTGAGGGTGCTGGGTGAGGGTGATGTGTGAGTGTTAGGGTTCTGGGTGAGTGAGGGTGCTGGGTGAGGGTGATGTGTGAGTGTTAGGGTGCTGTGTGAGTGTTAGGGTGCTGTGTGAGTCAGGGTGCTGTGTGAGTCAGGGTGCTGTGTGAGTGTTAGGGTGCTGTGTGAGTCAGGGTGCTGTGTGAGTGTTAGGGTGCTGTGTGAGTGAGGGTGCTGGGTGAGGGTGCTGTGTGAGTGTTAGGGTGCTGTGTGAGTGTTAGGGTGCTGGGTGAGTGAGGGTGCTGGGTGAGGGTGATGTGTGAGTGTTAGGGTGCTGGGTGAGTGAGGGTGCTGGGTGAGTGAGGGTGATGTGTGAGTGTTAGGGTGCTGGGTGAGTGAGGGTGCTGGGTGAGGGTGATGTGTGAGTGTTAGGGTGCAGTGTGAGTGTTAGGGTGCTGGTGAGTGAGGGTGCTGGGTGAGGGTGATGTGTGAGTGTTAGGGTGCTGGGTGAGTGAGGGTGCTGGGTGAGGGTGATGTGTGAGTGTTAGGGTGCTAGGTGAGTGAGGGTGTGATGTGTGAGTGTTAGGGTGCTGTGTGAGTGTTAGGGTGCTGGGTGAGTGAGGGTGCTGGGTGAGGGTGATGTGTAAGTGTTAGGGTGCTGTGTGAGTGTTAGGGTGCTGGGTGAGTGAGGGTGCTGGTTGAGGGTGCAGTGTGAGTGTTAGGGTGCAGTGTTAGTGTTAGGGTGCAGTGTGAGTGTTAGGGTGCTGGGTGAGTGAGGGTGCTGGGTGAGGGTGATGTGTGAGTGTTAGGGTGCTGGGTGAGGGTGATGTGTGAGTGTTAGGGTGCTGGGTGAGTGTTAGGGTAATGGGTGAGTGAGGGTGCTGGGTGAGGGTGATGTGTGAGTGTTGGGGTGCTGTGTGAGTGTTAGGGTGCTGGGTGAGGGTGATGTGTGAGTGTTAGGGTGCTGGGTGAGTGAAGGGTGCGGGGTGAGGGTGATGTGTGAGTGTTAGGGTGCTGGGTGAGCGTGATGTGTGTTTGCAAGGATTGTGTAATGGGGGAGGTATTGATGTCTTTTTTTTATTTTTAATTTTTATTATAAAAATAAATAGATTATATCCATGTATCTATGCAGGGCCGGCGCTATACGAGTGTTTCCCTGCTGTCAAATGCGGCTGCCGGCGGGGAGAGAGGGAGACAGCCAGCCTGGAGAGAGGACCCGGCGGAGCTCTAACTTGCAGCTCCGCCGTGTTTCTCTCGCGAGATCCGGGCCGTTGCCAAGGCAACCGGTCGGGTCTCGCGAGAGTGAACTCTAGCCCGCAGGCTAGTGTTCACTTACCATGAGGACCACCAGGGATGGTTGTCAGCAGCCCCCCCCCCTTCCAGACTACAGGTAAGAAGGGAAGGGGGGGGGGCTGCTGACAACCATCTTCTAGCAGCTGGTGATTAGTGTTGTTGCGAACCCGAAATTTTCGGTTCGCGAACGGCGAACGCGAACTTCCGCAAATGTTCGCGAACCGCGCGAACAGCCATTGACTTCAATGGGCAGGCGAATTTTAAAAACAACAGGGACTCTTTCTGGCCACAATAGTGATGGAAAAGTTGTTTCAAGGGGACTAACACCTGGACTGTGGCATGCCAGAGGGGGATCCATGGCAAAACTCCCATGGAAAATTGCACAGTTGATGCAGAGTCTGCTTTTAATCCATAAAGGGCAGAAATCACCTAACATTGACACCTGTCCTCAAAGCCCAGCCCTGATACACACTGACACAGAGCAGAATAGAGACTGTTCCCCCTACATAGGGTCACTTGGCAGATATGGATTGACACCTGTCCTCAAAACCCCTGATACACACTGACACAGAGCAAAATAGGGACTGTTCCCCCTACATAGGGTCACTTGGCAGATATGGATTGACACCTATCCTAATGATCCCTGATACACACTGACAGAGCAGAATAGAGACTGTTCCCTGTCCACAGAGACCATGATACACACTGACACAGAGCAGAATAGAGACTGTTACCCCTACATAGGGTCACTTGGCAGATATGGATTGACAAATCCCTGACAAACAGCTACCACATGCAAGGAAGGCAGCAGGGGCGCAAATGACCCACTCCTGACGCGGGAAGGTAGTGACGACAAATAACAATACAGGACTCTTTAGAGGCCCTGTAATTGTAATCAGTCCACTTGAAATCCTTTAACTTTCATCAATTGGAGGGAAGTCTGGTGCAGAGCCACTGACCCATGCGCAGGGCCAGCCTTAGGCCTTTGGGCGCCCTGTGCAAGAAATCTTCACCCTGTCACACCCATGTGCAAGAAATCTTCACCCTGTCACACACACACACACAGGCAGACAGCCATACACACGCACACACACAACTGCGACTGACTAGGTTTGTCACCTCCTCAAAAGCACGCATGAGCCTACAGGCATTGCGCATGAGCGTCCAGTAACGTGGCAAAAAAATTCCCAGCTCCCCAGAGGCTGTCCTAGCACCCCGGTCATACAAATATTCATTAACAGCTTTTTCTTGTTGGAGCAGGCGGTCGAACATTAGGAGTGTTGAATTCCAACGTGTAGGGCTGTCGCAAATCAAGCGCCTCACTGGCATGTTGTTTTGCCGCTGGATATCGGCAAAGTGAGCCATGGCCGTGTAGGAACGCCTGAAATGGCCACACACCTTCCTGGCCTGCTTCAGGACGTCCTGTAAGCCTGTGTACTTATGCACAAAGCGTTGTACGATCAGATTACACACATGTGCCATGCACGGCACATGTGTCAACTTGCCCAACTTCAATGCCGCTATCAAATTTGTTCCGTTGTCACACACCACTTTGCCGATATCCAGTTGCTGCGGAGTCAGCCACTTTTCCACCTGTGCGTTCAGGGCGGACAGGAGTGCTTGTCCGGTGTGACTCTCTGCTTTCAAGCAAGTCAAACCCAAGACGGCGTGACACTGCCGTATCCGGGATGTGGAATAGTACCTGGGGAGCTGGGGGGGTGCCGTTTATGTGGAGCAAGAAGCAGCGGCACAAGAGGACTCAGCCGAGGAGGTTATGGAAGAGGATGGAGTAGGAGGAGTAGAGGAGGTGGCAGCAGGACTGCCTGCAATTCGTGGCGGTGTCACCAACT
Organism: Pelobates fuscus; assembly: GCF_036172605.1. Classification (NCBI taxonomy): domain Eukaryota; kingdom Metazoa; phylum Chordata; class Amphibia; order Anura; family Pelobatidae; genus Pelobates; species Pelobates fuscus. Next base: position 127,187,002 of record NC_086319.1, on the reverse strand, counting down.
CCTCTGCAATGCCACGCATTCCTTGCTTGTCAGCCGTCAGCAGGTTTACCCAATGCGCAGTGTAGGTGATATACCTGCCCTGACCATGCTTTGCAGACCAGGTATCAGTGGTCAGATGGACCATTGCCCCAACACTGTGTGCCAGACATGCCATGACTTCCTTTTGCACAATCGAGTACAAGTTGGGGATTGCCTTTTGTGAAAAGAAATTCCGGCCGGGTACCTTCCACTGCGGTGTCCCAATAGCTACAAATTTTTTGAACGCCTCAGACTCAACCAGATTGTATGGTAAAAGCTGGCGGGCTAATAGTTCGGACAAGCCAGCTGTCAGACGCTGGGCAAGGGGGTGACTTGGTGACATTGGCTTCTTACGCTCAAACATGTCCTTGACAGAAACACATGACTGTGGGCAGATGAGCGGGAACTGCTCAAGGCGGGAGACGGAGTGGCGGATGGTTGAGAGGGGGCAAGAAGGACAGCAGTGGTTGACGTGGCTGAAGATGCTGGACCAGGAGGAGGATGGCGGCTTAGAGTAGGCGTGCTGCTTGTACTCATGTGTTGATCCCATAGGTGTTTGTGATGTGAGATCATGTGCCTACGCAAAGCAGTTGTACCTAGGTGGGTGTTGGACCTCCCACGACTCAGTTTCCTTTGGCACAGGTTGCAAATGGCATCGCTGTTGTCCGAGGCAGACACACAAAAAAAAATGCCACACTGCTGAGCTCTGCAATGACGGCATTCTGGTGGTGGACACAGCATGCGTTGATTGGCGTGCTGTCGGGCTGACCCCTGGTGCCGATGCATGCTGTCTGACTGTGCCACTAGCTCCTTGCGATGACCCCCCCCCCCTGCTTCCAACTCGTCTCCTCCTCCTCCTCTCTGTCTCCCCATCTGAACTTTCGCCCTGTTCTTCTTCTTGCCGAGCGGGCACCCACGTGACATCCATGGACGCATCGTCATCATCAACCGCTTTGCTTGTATCTGACAACTCAGAAAAGGAAGCAGCAGCGGGTACAACATCATCATCATCACACCGTACCTCCATGTGTTTAATGCTGCCTGCCTGAGACATATCCCTGTTATCTACATCCTCTAGCAATAATGGGTGCGCATCACTCACTTCTTCAAACGGGTGTGTGAATAACTCCTCTGACACATACCAAGTAAAGCGGCTGTGGTGCTAGTTTTGGTGGTGGCGGCAGGCGGGTGAGTGGTATCTTGAGAGGTGCCTGAAGCTAAGCTGGAGGAGGATGGTGCGTCAAGGTTCCGAGCGGAGGCTGTACAAGATTGGGTGTCCTGTGTTAGCCAGTCAACTAAGTCCTCAGAACTTTTCAAGTTCAGGGTACGTGGCTTCTGAAAACTGGGCATTATTCTAGGGCAAAAGGGAATCACAGCACCACGACCACGACGGCCCCTGCGGGGTGGCCTGCCTCTGCCTGTCATTTTTTGGGGGATTAGTGGTACTATGCGTGCAAGCTACTGTGAGACCAGATATGATTGGCAATGTGAACTGTAACAGTTCTGCAGAGCACACACTGTAGGCCTGAGACACCCGCTTGAAGACAAGTAACTGCTATTCAATCTATAACAGTGAAAAACAAATTTTGGTTTTAAAAGCACGCTATAGAGACACCAGATATGATTGGCAATGTGCACTGGAACAGTTCTGCAGAGCACACACTGTAGGCCTGAGACACCCGCTTGAAGACAAGTAACTGCTATTCAATCTATAACAGTGAAAAACAAATTTTGGTTTTAAAAGCACGCTATAGAGACACCAAATATGATTGGCAACTGTCAAAGCACGCTGGAACAGGTCTACAGAGCACACGCTGAAGTAGGCCTGACACCCAGACGCTTGCTTGCAGACAACTAACTGATCTTCTATTACAGTGAAAAAAAATGATTTCTTTAAAATCTAAAGCTTAAGCTATTGTTAAAACAGATATGAGTGGTGGCACTGACTGTGCAAATGGGCAAGGCATCCAACCTGACACAGAAGCTGGCAGGCAGGCAACTGCTCTTCTATTACAGTGAAAACAAATTATTTATTTTAAATGTAAAGCTTAACCAATTGTTAAAACAGATATGAGTGGTGGCACTGGGCAAGTAGGCACAGTATCCAATGTGAACCTCACACAGAAGCTGGCAGGCAGGCAACTGCTCTTCTATTACAGTGGAAACAAAATTTTGTTTGTAAAAGCACGCTATAGAGAGACAAGATATGAGTGGCAACTGTCAAAGCACGCTGGCACAGGTCTGCAGAGCACACGCTGAAGTAGGCCTGAAACACAGACGCTTGCAGACAACTAACTGCTCTTCTATTACAGTGAAAAATTTTTTTTATTTTAAATCTAAAGCTTAACCAATTGTTAAAACAGATATGAGTGGTGGCACTGGGCTAGTGGGCACAGTATCCAATGTGAACCTCACACAGAAGCTGGCAGGCAGGCAACTGTTCTTCTATTACAGTGGAAAGAAAATTTTGGTTGTAAAAGCACGCTATAGAGAGACAAGATATGAGTGGCAACTGTCAAAGCACGCTGGCACAGGTCTGCAGAGCACACGCTGAAGTAGGCCTGAAACACAGACGCTTGCAGACAACTAACTGCTCTTCTATTACGGTGAAAAAAAATATTTATTTTAAATCTAAAGCTTAACCAATTGTTAAAACAGATATGAGTGGTGGCACTGGGCTAGTGGGCACAGTATCCAATGTGAACCTCACACAGAAGCTGGCAGGCAGGCAACTGCTCTTCTATTACAGTGGAAACAAAATTTTGGTTGTAAAAGCACGCTATAGAGAGACAAGATATGAGTGGCAACTGTCAAAGCACGCTGGCACAGGTCTGCAGAGCACACGCTGAAGTAGGCCTGAAACACAGACGCTTGCAGACAACTAACTGCTCTTCTATTACAGTGAAAAAAAATATTTATTTTAAATCTAAAGCTTAACCAATTGTTAAAACAGATATGAGTGGTGGCACTGGGCTAGTGGGCACAGTATCCAATGTGAACCTCACACAGAAGCTGGCAGGCAGGCAACTGCTCTTCTACTACAGTGTAAACAAAATTTTGGTTGTAAAAGCACGCTATAGAGACACAAGATATGAGTGGCAACTGTCAAAGCATGCTGGCAGGGTTGTGCAGGGCACACGCTGAAGGAAGGCCTGACAGAGCCGCTTGAAGGACACTGACTGTCTGCTATTAGCTTACACTGGAAACCTTTTTTCTTTGTAAAAGCACGCTAAAGAGACACCAGATATGATTGGCAACTGTCAAAGCACGCTGGCACAGGTCTGCAGAGCACATGCTGAAGTAGGCCTGACACCCAGACGCTTGCAGACAACTAACTGATCTTCTATTACAGTGAAAAAAAATGATTTCTTTAAAATCTAAAGCTTAAGCTATTGTTAAAACAGATATGAGTGGTGGCACTGACTGTGCAAATGGGCAAGGCATCCAACCTGACACAGAAGCTGGCAGGCAGGCGATAGGTATTGGATCAGCGCTGAGTGATCTAATAGGACTGTGAACAAATCGAAAGCTGCAACCTATGGGTATGAGGTTCCCTCTAATAACCTCAAAGGGAAAATGGCAAAAACACAATAATAGGTCGCGCTAAATACAAATAGATGTGTAATAACAATGAAAATAAATAAATAAAAAGATAAAATAGAACAAGATCAAAAAGACAAACAGAAGAGGAATAAAAGTATTAATATTAATATAAATCCACTTGCACACACTCTAACAGTAAGGAATGGAACAGTTATAATGAATAGTCCCAATACTTAATAGTCTGCTTCTATATTCCAATAAATTAGTGGAAGGCTTGATATGTAGGGATTTCCAATGAAGAGAATGGATCTTCTAATTCATGGGGTGTCTTGACTCCGTGGTATACATGGAACGACAAAGCAAAGAAACTCCAATAGTGCAAACTGAGGACCAATAAGAGCAGGATGAATATAGGGGAGGTATATTACTCACCTATTATTGAGCATAAACTAGCTCAAGTATAGTAAGCATTCAGTGGCGTCTGCCCCCCACTGGCGGGATAAGGTGAAGATAATTCCTCGGTATAAAACAAGGGGAAGAAAAACAACCAAATATAGTGCTCACTGTAGATATGATAAAAATAAGTATAAACAGTAGAAATGCAGGTACTCACATATGGATGAGCAGGATATACTGCTCAATCTATTCGTTTGGGTGGTATAGTCCCCGCCTAGGATTCTTTAGCAGGTATCAGCTTCACAGTAAAATATGACCAGGTAAAATAAATAAATAAATGAATAAAGGATATATGGCAATATATATATATAGGCAACTGCTCTTCTATTACAGTGAAAAAAAATTATTTATTTTAAATCTAAAGCTTAACCAATTGTTAAAACAGATATGAGTGGTGGCACTGGGCTAGTGGGCACAGTATCCAATGTGAACCTCACACAGAAGCTGGCAGGCAGGCAACTGCTCTTCTATTACAGTGAAAAAAATGATTTATTTAAAATCTAAAGCTTAACCAATTGTTAAAACAGATATGAGTGGTGGCACTGACTGTGCAAATGGGCAAGGCATCCAACCTCACACAGAAGCTGGCAGGCAGGCAACTGCTCTTCTATTACAGTGAAAAAAATGATTTATTTAAAATCTAAAGCTTAACCAATTGTTAAAACAGATATGAGTGGTGGCACTGACTGTGCAAATGGGCAAGGCATCCAACCTCACACAGAAGCTGGCAGGCAGGCAACTGCTCTTCTATTACAGTGAAAAAAATTATTTATTTAAAATCTAAAGCTTAACCAATTGTTAAAACAGATATGAGTGGTGGCACTGACTGTGCAAATGGGCAAGGCATCCAACCTCACACAGAAGCTGGCAGGCAGGCAACTGCTCTTCTATTACAGTGAAAAAAAAAATATTTATTTTAAATCTAAAGCTTAACCAATTGTTAAAACAGATATGAGTGGTGGCACGGACTGTGCAAATGGGCAAGGCATCCAACCTCACACAGAAGCTGGCAGGCAGGCAACTGCTCTTCTATTACAGTGAAAAAAAATATTTATTTTAAATCTAAAGCTTAACCAATTGTTAAAACAGATATGAGTGGTGGCACTGACTGTGCAAATGGGCAAGGCATCCAACCTCACACAGAAGCTGGCAGGCAGGCAACTGCTCTTCTATTACAGTGAAAACAATGATTTATTTAAAATCTAAAGCTTAACCAATTGTTAAAACAGATATGAGTGGTGGCACTGACTGTGCAAATGGGCAAGGCATCCAACCTCACACAGAAGCTGGCAGGCAGGCAACTGCTCTTCTATTACAGTGAAAAAAAATTATTTATTTTAAATCTAAAGCTTAACCAATTGTTAAAACAGATATGAGTGGTGGCACTGACTGTGCAAATGGGCAAGGCATCCAACCTCACACAGAAGCTGGCAGGCAGGCAACTGCTCTTCTATTACAGTGAAAAAAAATATTTATTTTAAATCTAAAGCTTAACCAATTGTTAAAACAGATATGAGTGGTGGCACTGACTGTGCAAATGGGCAAGGCATCCAACCTCACACAGAAGCTGGCAGGCAGGCAACTGCTCTTCTATTACAGTGAAAACAATGATTTATTTAAAATCTAAAGCTTAACCAATTGTTAAAACAGATATGAGTGGTGGCACTGACTGTGCAAATGGGCAAGGCATCCAACCTCACACAGAAGCTGGCAGGCAGGCAACTGCTCTTCTATTACAGTGAAAAAAAATTATTTATTTTAAATCTAAAGCTTAACCAATTGTTAAAACAGATATGAGTGGTGGCACTGACTGTGCAAATGGGCAAAGCATCCAACCTCACACAGAAGCTGGCAGGCAGGCAACTGCTCTTCTTTTTTTTTTTTTAATTCTTTATTTGTGGCAGTGCAGCAGTACGTATAACATCCAGTAATGACAGGTAAAATACATCGTGAATATACATTGGTCAGCGTTGTTACATACAAAAGGTTAAAGCATACTGCACTGTTATTTTGTGAGTAAAGTAACATATATAACATACATGTACAGAGTGATTACATCTCTCATTTTACATGACTTAACATTCCACAATGATATCGCTAGGCCTCCCGTATCTGGGAAGGCAGGGGAATGTCACATCTGTTCGAGGTGCCGGTCAAGTTTAAGAGGTTGCTTGTTTGAAGTCTACGCTTCTAGTGTACGTACCATTGTCACCATATATGTTGGCTGTGGGTAATCAAGTCGGGTTATCCAATTTAGCCCTAGGGATATGTGTCGTAAGCCGGTTAGGGTATATTTAGCGTAGGTCTGAAGTGCAAAGGTTCTTGTGTCTCATTGAATGCCCTAGTGGTGTGTTAGGGCCAGGATCTCCAAGTGCTGCTGTGGTGAGTGGTCATCTATTAGTTGAACTTGTCAGGGTGTTCAAGTGTAGGGGTTGCTTAATTGTATCTCCCCTGAGTGTAGATATAGGGATGCTTAGGGGGGTTCCGTCGCCCTCTTTTATTGCCATTGTGTCGGTTGTTTGTACGGTAAACTGCTAACTATGTGTAAGAGACAGGGTTAAACCCTATACCTATAGGTCAATATACCCTCTCCAAGATAACTTCCCTGATTCGTACTAGCCGGGCAGCCGCTTGGAGACCTTCCCAATCCGCTGTACCCGCTTACTTAGGCATATGGATATTTAAACCTCGCTTAGCAGAGTGCGACAGTGGGATGTCACGTTAGCTCCTAATGTATTCAAGGGAGGTAAACTCCTGCAAAACCTAGCCTTGTTTTGGTTTGCAGCAGGCTTAGGAAAACTTTGCGCGTGCATTAAATCGGCAATCAATGGGACGACAGTACACGTGTAGAGTAACGGCAGTGAAAGGCAAAGGATGATAGCATGTCCCTCAGATAAAACAACAGGATGGTATCACGTGTAATAGGGAACAGAATTAACTTATCGAACAATGCAAATACAGTAGATCAGCAGGGAGAGACATCAGAGTTAAATTATAGAATAATGTATGTGCAGATTATCGGCAGTTAAAGACATAGGATGGTATCATATACACTAAGTAAAACAACAAGTGGAGCAACACATGTATTAAAGATCTGATTTAAATTATCGAGCATTGCTTGCGCGGGATATCGGCATTGAAAGTTAAAATTAAAATTAAATTATAATGCAATATATGTACAAAATTTCGTCAGTTAAAGACATAGGGTGAAAGTACGTACCCCATTCGAACCAGCATGTATGGTGTCCCGTGTGATATGGAACACAATTAGGCTATAGGACTCAGCCTAAACAAGGGTTGTCATGTTAATCACATGCTAGATGGTAGGCCATGTAACGTGTGCTGACATTTTGGTAAAACGGTAGATAACATTACAGATATTAAAAACTATAAAGTAAGATCAAGGAACATTCATGCTAGTTAAAGGTCAGTCCCATTAGAGGATACCTGCTGAACTGAGCTGTGGAATTGACTGTTGATAAACTTTTATACTGGCTGAGAGGCCGTGCTCCAGGTTAGTGGGAAGCAGACCCTGGTTATACAGTGTAGTTCAGGCGATCGTTCAGTGGTATTATGGTACCGCTTGATGGACCGCCGGTGTGGCCACCGCGGTCTGCCGGTAAATTAAGGCGGGTTTTGGTCTCTGCTCCGGTGAAGTCCGTTCTGGCCGGGTGTCAGGTTGGTTTCCTCCGCTATCATTCCTTCCGGTTGCAGCATTGTGACCGGTAGTCCCAGCTTGTTAAAGACCTTGGCAGGGTCTTCCCCTGCGGATAAGGCCAGCACAGATTCGCCGTGGGGTATTACCAGTGTCCCGGACGCTCCCCATCTGTACCGGATTCCGTGGTCTCTGAGAGCTCTTGTGATCGGTTGAAATCTGCGGCGCTCCGCTAACACCGAAAAAGGTAAGTCGTCGAAAAGTTTTATATGGCTGTTGTCCACCGCCACCGTGTCCCGGTTTCTGGAGCAGGATAGGAGGGCCGTCTTGACCGAGATGTCTCGTGTGATCACGATGGTGTCTCTCGGGGCGTCTGCAGGGGCTGTAGGGGCTTTCCGGATTCGGAACGCCGACATCAGAGGCTGAGCTCCGTTCACCGCCCGCACCCCCAGTGCTTCGGCCACTTTGGTTGCAAAGTTCATCAAGGCCTCCTGGCTCACAGTCTCTGGGATGCCTCTGAGCCTGACATTTCACTTGCGGTGCCTGGCTTCCAGAGACGTGACCGTGTTAGTAAGTCTCTGGATCTGCAGGGACATGGCCTGTATTTGGGTTTGGGTCTCTGTTATTGAGCCGTCTCTTTCCTTCCCTCTGGCTTCCACCTCGTCTACACGGCGGGACAGGGCAGTGATTTCGGTCTGGACCCCCGCAAGGTCCGCTTTCCACACCGCCCGTAGGTCTATTAAAAGTTGCTTGATGTCCCCCTTAGTGGACGGGGAGGTATCCGTATCAGAGTCTGTCCTTTGGTGCACTCCGCTCGATGTTTTCGGAGCCCCACTATCGCCTTCCTCCATGGAGTCGTCTGAAGTGCTGGAGCCTCGTGCTGTGGCGGGGGCCATCTTGCTCTGGGCCTGTGGCCGCGGCCCATCAAAGGACCGTCGAATATCGGTCTGACCGAAGCCTTCTGTGTGGGATAGCTTACGGTGTTTGCGCCCCATCCTGATATTGGAGGTAGAGGCTGCAATTTGTCTTCAATTTCGCTCTTTTTTGTGGCTTTTTTGTCTTTTTACGGTCTGTGTAGCAGGAGCTCTGCACAGGCACGTCTAGTCGGTTGCTCAGCTGGCCACGCCCCCCGCAACTGCTCTTCTATTACAGTGAAAAAAAAATATTTATTTTAAATGTAAAGCTTAACCTATTGTTAAAACAGATATGAGTGGTGGCACTGGGCAAATAGGCACAGTATCCAATGTGAACCTCACACAGAAGCTGGCAGGCAGGCACCTGCAATTACATTACACAGGAAAAAAAAAAAAAAAAGCAGCCTGATGTTATAGCCCTAAAAAGGGCTTTTTGGGGTGCTGTCCTTACAGCAGAGATCAGATGAGTCCTTCAGGATTGTAGTGGACACTGAATACCCTAGCCTAGCTATCAATTTCTCTATCTAATCAGCAGCAGCTAAACTTTCCCTCCTCTCACTAAGCATGCATCTTCCGAATGAATCGAAAATGGATGCTGGGAGGGAGGTTGGAGGGTGTGGAAGGGAGGGAGTGCTGCTGATTGGCTGGAATGTGTCTGCTGACCGAGAGGCACAGGGTCAAAGTTTGCCAAATATGACGAATAGGGGGCGGATCGAACTGCGCATGTGTCCGCCCGCCGCGGCGAACGCGAACACGCTAATTTCGCCGGGAACTGTTCGCCGGCGGACAGTTCGGTACATCACTACTGGTGATGTCTTCATCAACCAAGGACCCTTCACCTCCTCACACTAAGCCAACCCGATACCACATGAACCTCATCCCAGTATTCTGTCATTTATCTTCATCTCCCAATGTTTAGTTTGCACTGTGGAACGCCCAATCTGTCTGCAGCAATCTGAAATAAACTGCAATACAAGACATTTTCTTGTGAAGATATTTCAAATTCTCTCACCCTACTTGCTCTCACCGAGATCTGGCTGACTCCCTCTCAGAACGCTACTCCTGCTTCTTTATGTTTCGGTGAAGAAAAACTGAAGAAAATTTACTTAATTAGAACAGATACTGTAGCTTTAAGAACTTTAGTATGGGTGTTAGTTGCTGAAAATGGAACAAGCAGCAACAGATTTGCAACAGTGTAGCAGTAGCAATTATAATTAATCCAAATATAAGGAGAAGAGTTTCAGGGCGATTATTATTTGCAGGAGACAGAAAATAAAACTATTATATAGCAACAGGTTGGCAATTGCTAAAGCAAGCAGGCAGAGTCCAGAATGAACTTGAAGTAATACTTAGCGTTCAGTGGAAGATAGTTCCAGAGCTCTTATTAATTCAGAGTGATTATTATTTGCAGGAGACAGAAAATAAAGCTATTATATAGCAACAGGGTGGCAATTGCTAAGCAAGCAGGCAGAGTCCAAAATGAACTTGAAGTAATACTTAGCGTTCAGTGGGAGATAGTTCCAGAGCTCTTATTAAGTGTTGCATCCAGTGATAGAGAATATTTCTTAAGGAGCAGAAGCAGAGGTCCTTTATTCAATCCGAGGTCGAGGTGAGGAGAAGGAAGTCCAGGGTTCGGTACACATATCTGTATATTGCAGTAGTTGTAGCCGGTCTGAGGAACTTGGGGGAACTTGGGGGAAGCCTCAATAATAATCCAGCATTTTGAATCTGGCGCGGTCTCCCTATGTAGCGTGAGGAGACCGCGTCAGAGAAGGGGGCGTGGCAGTGCTCCGTCTACCCGGAAGTGTCTGGGTAAGTGTAACGCCGACAGGTACGACCTGACAGCATCCTTCGCTCCCCCCACTGTACCTTTCAACCAATCTTCCCTGTCCCTGCCTTATCTTTTCCTTTCTTTGAAGTTCACACTATACGCCTATTTAAACCCACAGTACCAATGGCACTATCATCAGCTTTACCTCACGGGCTAACTTCCTAGTTGTTCTCTTTGACTCCAACCTCTTCTTCACCCCTCTAGTCCAGTCACTTTCCATATCATGCCGCTTCTATCTCAAAAACATAGCTCACATCCGCTCTTATCTATCGCCAGCTGGTGCTGGTCCATGCCACTACCAACTCTTGCCTTGACTACTGCAATCCACTTCACAGTGGTCTTACACATTCCCAGCTGGTCCAGTTACAGTCTATAATGAATGCGGCAGAGAGGCTCATCTTCCTATCTGCTGTCACCCCCAATGCCTCCCCTCTATGTTAGTCCTTAAACTGGCTTCCTGTAAGATATAGGGCTGAATTTAAAATTCTGGTACTTGATTACAAATCTCTGCATAATGATGCTTCTACCTACTCATCCTAACTGATACACAAGTATGTCCTGTCCAGGTACTTATGTTCTGTCAAAGATCTGTGTCTATATTCTGTTCTGACAATCGCCTTCAAGACTTCTCTAGGGCTGCGCCATTCCTATGAAACTCCCTTCTCTGCTCTGTTAGACACTTGTTCAGTCTCAGTTCCTTCAAAAGATCATTAATATCTCACTTCTTTAGGAAAACATATCAATTCAACTTTTAATAGCTTTCCCACCCCGCTTCCTCTCATCCAATAAAATATAGCTACACTGTAAACTTTTCTAGTAACCAGCTTTTTTCTTTACATGAAATACAACCTACCCTTACCGCTTGTGTCACTTTACCCCACTCCCTCTAGCATGTAAGCTTGTTTGAGCAGGGCCCACAACACCTTCTGTTCATGTGCTTACAACTTGTCTTTTTGCAAATACATGTCTGTTAGTCCACCCATTGTGTGCTACGGAATTTGTTGGTGCTCTATAAATAAGAATAATAACAATAATTTCTAGCACTTCCTTATAGAAATAGTGTCCCTTTATTCATGTGCCCAAAGAGTACAAAAGCAACATTTCAACTGCCGCAACAGTCTTTATCTAGCTAATACAGCACTTATAAAGCTCTCAATAAGTACCCTTATACAGGAAATTAGAGTTAGGCTCACGTGATAAATTCCAGGTTACATGACAAATCACATGACCGCTGCTTAAGTTAGGAATGTTCACTCAGAGGTGGAAATACAGTAAAAAACAAAGAAGACGTCTGCAAGAGAGTGCTAATTTTTTTACATTTTTAAAAAAAATTTTTTTTTTAAAAACAGCGATAAAATATCATCCTTGATCCTATTGAAAAGGTGGTGTTCTTTAGACTACTTGGTACGAGATTTGTCAAAACAGTGTAGAAAATGAAATATTTGTAAAGGAAAACCCATAATGCAGCTTTTTCCTTATTGTCCATTTATGGACAGTATAAATGTAGGCTTGATCACATTGTGTCTCGGCCATCCTTTGGCTACCGCAAGCTTTGAAGTTGCTTCTTGTAATTTTTTTATTTTTTTTATATATAAGCACTGCCCTATGACCCCTATGGCTGTGTACTAAAAAGTATATCTATTGTCATCATGTTATGCCAGTAGAATGCGTCTCATAAAGAAGCATTGAAACTAGCAATTATTTATGACTGGCAACCAGGAGGGTAAATCTTAGCGTATATATATATAAAAAGGAATCTGCACTTTAAGGAAATAAGGGAAATTAGAAAGGGAATTTTTCTTAACACCTTAACACGTGCTTTAGGGGGTTGAAGTGTTCCTTTAACATTTTTGAAGTGTGTAGCACTACTGAATACAAAGGGCTGTTAATAAAGTTATTGTGACAATTTATTGTGCAATGTTTATCACATCGTCAGGGGTCGTGGCATTCAATTCTATCCACTAAGACATATTTCAAATATAAAACCTACATGAAGAAACATAAGTGCTAAAAGATAACATGTTTTTTTTTCTCTACTTCCAGTGAAAAACCTGATTTTGAAAAGCCCTAAACTATAATAAAGTTGGTTTAAAATGTGTTGTAAATGTACAGTCCATATCTCAAAAGAAGAGGATGGTAGGCAGAAAGTTATAATCAGGTGCAAAGTAGATGATTAGAAAACAGGAGGGGGAAATAGTACAGGGAGAGATATGATCTATCCTCTAAAACACAAATGACACAAAGATCATGTATGTACGTAGTGGGGAATCGCGATGCAGCCTAGAACAACATCTAACCCCATTAAACCCCCCTAATAACGACAGACCACTTAGTATGGATGAAACAGGCCACTGCATTTATTATCACAACTAAATTCCTGCATAACACATCCATAACTTTATTTATTAACCCCTTAAGTCCGGCGGACGTATATTTAAAAGCGGCTCTAAACGCCGCAGGACGTAAATATACGCCCGCCGTTTTTTTTTAACTTACCCGGTCGCCGGTGGTCCCACGCCGGTGGTCCCAGATCTGCCTCCTCCGGTCCCTCCCGGTCATGTGAGAGTGAGGTCCTTGCGAGGACCTCACAATCACATGGCCGGTATAGCTGGCTTCTGTATTGCCAGCAGGCAACTGTAATGACAGTTGGTCCCCCTGCTGGCTGAAAATAAAATAAAATAATGTTAAATAAGTGTAAAAAAAAAAATTTATACTTAGATCATATATATATATATTATATATATATGATCTAAGTATATATATACACATATACATACACACACATACACCGTCTAGGTGTATTTTAATATTAATATATATATAATTATATATATATATTAATATCAAATTACACGTAGACTGATACTGATTAAATATATATATAATTATTGTTATATATATTTATAAATAATATAAAAAAATAAATATGTAAATACGTAAAAAAATAAAATAAAAAAAATAATTAAAAATAAAATATTAAAAAATATATAGATGTGTTTTATTTCGTTCTAACTGTATTGTGATATTAATATATATATATATATTTATATCAAAATACACGTAGAACGAAATAATATATATATATCTATATACATAAATATATACGTATATATCACTATATATATACCTATATATAAATAAAAATATTAAAAAAAAATATATATATATATACGTATATATACACATATGTATATATATACATATATTAATTCTACACATATATTTATGTAATAATTTTACATAATTAGGTATCCTAATTAATTACAATTAGCGGGACCTGCCTGACCACCCATGCCGAAAGTATAGGGAATTTAATTTGCTAGCACTATATTTAACCCTATAACTTTCCAAGACACCATAAAACCTGTACATGGGGGGTACTGTTTTACTCGGGAGACTTCGCTGAACACAAATATTAGTGTTTCAAAACAGTAAAATGTATTACAACCATGATATCGCCAGTAAAAGTGAAGTTTTTGCATTTTTCACGCACAAACAGCACTTACAGGGACGATATTATTGCTGCAATACTTTTTACTGTTTTGAAACACAAATATTTGTGTTCAGCGAAGTCTCCTGAGTACAACAGTACCCCTCATGTACAGGTTTTATGGTGTTTTCAAAAATTACAGCGTCAAATATAAGGCTTGTGTTTAATTTTTTTCACATTAAAATTCGCCAGATTGCTTACGTTGCCTTTATGACCCTATGGTAGCCCAAGAATGAAAATTACTCCTATGATGGCATACCATTTGCAATAGTAGACAACCAAAGGTATTGCAAATGGGGTATGTCCAGTCTTTTTTAGTAACCACTTAGTCACAAACACTGGCCAAAATTGGCGTTTTTTGCATTTTTCACACACAAACAAATACGAACGCTAACTTTGGCCAGTGTTTGTGACCAAATGGCTACTAAAAAAGACTGGACATCGCTTATTTTCAATACCTTGGGTCGTCTACTATTGCAAATGGCATGCCATTATGGGTGTAAATTTATTTCCTGGGCTACTATACAGTCTCAAAGGCAACGTAACCAATCTGGCGAATTTCAATTTCAAATGTAACATGCTATATTTGACCCTGTAACTTCCCAAAACACCATAAAACCTGTACATAGGGGGTACTGTTTTACACGTGAGACTTTGCTGAATACAAATATGTGTATTTTATTGCAGTAAAAGCAAACAGTATTATGACATTGACAGTTAAAATGTCATGTAGAACGAAAAAAATCAAAAAAAATCTTATTTTCTCCCATTTTTTTCATATTAAATTATGTTTCATAGCTAAATATTTGATATTAAATGAAAGCCCTGTTTCCCCTGAATAAAATGATATATAATAAGGGGGGGTGCATTTAATATGAAAGAGGTGAATTACGGTTTGACAGACATATAGCGCAAATGCCAGGTTTTGTTTACATTTTGTTTCGTTCACAACTTGTACATTTGGCTGCGATGTTAAGGGGTTAAATCTCTTCTTTTCTGTAACCAAAACATTAGACATAAATAAGCATAAATTAACATATATACATATATAACTCCACCCATAGTGTTATACAGTGACCCAACCGTCCTTGCCAATAAAAACATGGAGTGGTTCCTAATCACTACTCCCTCTCACCTCCCCCCTCGTCATAAAAAATCCTTCCAATGCCTGCCATCAGCTGACCTTATCCACGCTCGATGGGCACGAGACCTCAGGCAACCTAAAGTTAAACCTTTAGAGCAGGGGAGGTTTGAGACCTTAAAAAACTTGTTCATCTCATTCCATCTACTTAAAAGTAACCTCAAACTCAATTGGCAAGGACATACCCCCGGCTAGCTGCGACAAAATATAGTATAGGGCGGGCGGGAGGGAAGCTGTTTGCTGGCCCGAATCCCAAGTGGCACTGAGGTAAGACCTCCCCCACACTGTCTTACACAGAACATAATCACACCCACAGACTCTTCCCAACCAATCCCATGCATCTATCCCCACACTCCTACATGTGCCCTTGTCCGCTTAGCTGCGCTATCTCCCCAGGGCCTTGTATGTACGTAGTGGGGAATCGCGATGCAGCCTAGAACAACATCTAACCCCATTAAACCCCCCAATAACGACAGACCACTTAGTATGGATGAAACAGGCCACAGCATTTATTATCACAACTAAATTACTGCATAACACATCCATAACTTTATTTATTAAATCTCTTCTTTTCTGTAACCAAAACATTAGACATAAATAAGCATAAATTAACATATATACATATATAACTCCACCCATAGTGTTATACAGTGACCCAACCGTCCTTGCCAATAAAAACATGGAGTGGTTCCTAATCACCACTCCCTCTCACCAACCCCCTCGTCATAAAAAATCCTTCCAATGCCTGCCATCAGCCGACCTTATCCACGCTCGATGGGCACGAGACCTCAGGCAACCTAAAGTTAAACCTTTAGAGCAGGGGAGGTTTGAGACCTTAAAAAACTTGTTCATCTCATTCCATCTACTTAAACATAACCTCAAACTCAATTGGCAAGGACATACCCCCGCCACAACCCCACTGTTTTACGCCTAAAATCAGCGGGGGACCCCACCACAACCAGCCATGGCCTGTTCCACCACTTCACGCAGCGCTAGAGTAACAGAGGTCAAGTCCGACCTCCAGCAAGCGCACCCCTCCCTTCGAGATACCCAGGCCACATTTGGCCAAACCCAAAAGGCGAACTGGAAGTGTTCATGTTTTAGTTATTCATTTTGACAGTTTTACGTTTAGTCATTTTTGTTATGGCCACGACAAACCTAGAAACCCATCTATTCTGATGACCGACGGCAGCGCACCAGGGCACTCACATTGCGGAGTGCACTGCCAACAGGAAAGGGCGATAGGTGCAGCCTAGCCCCTGGGAACCTCAGGGAAGAAACATAATGCGTAACATGTCCCGATCGAAGAGCACCCAAGTCCTAAACCACCACCGACCCACGTCATTCCACCCAGGGATGACAAAACCCCTGGTTCCCCATGAGGCGGGGCAGCTGACCCCGTATGAGGAGGAGCCACCCCCCTTCACGTATCCGGAGCCAGACACCGAACCTCCGCCCCCGAAGGTGGAGGATTCAACCACTCGCCCCTGCCTCCTTTCCCAAATTACCCACAAAAACCCCGCCCTCCCCAGTCCGGGAGGGGGGGGGGACCGTAAACACGGAAATAAATCCAAGCAGAGACCAGCAAGGCGAACCCAAGGAACCCATCACCCTGACTCCCACCATTCGAGCCCTCTGAACCATCGGCGCAGGCACGCCCAGCCTGGCGGTGTCCGTAGCCGCCCCCAACAAAATAAATGCCTCTTGAATTCCCCACCATCCTCATCCAGGAATTCGAGCCCCCAAGAGGAACACCCCAACTAAATGGACGCGGGGGTGAAAACCCATCTCCGAGAACCAAACAGGGGAGGAGGCCGAATAGTCCAAGGGACGGAACAGTACTCCCAATGAAACAGGCAAATGACGGAACCCTGCACTGCCCCCGATCGGAACGGTATATTACAGACTATCCAGGAAACCCATTACAGCATGGTAGGAGCTCAACCATTACCCCGTGCATCCCACCTACCTCAGGAGGATGCAGAAAGTCAACCCCGCAACATCCAAGAATTGCACAGATTCTATCGATGAAACAGCCAACCTCAACCAACTTACCTTTCCCAACGACAACAGCCGTCGAGCTGCGAAACCTGAAGGAAGCCCGTTCCAACGCTTACTCAACTCCACCAAAACACCCTCACACTTGCCAACGACAGGAACATGAACGGGAAGCCGAGCCCCGCTAATCGCAGAAATCGCCCCCAATGCCCGTAACCAAACATGTAGATGAGCAGGCCAATCCCGGAACCCAAAAGGAAACGTTCCCACCCATCCCGATCACCCCAACCTTACTGGAGCGGGCCCCACGCCGCCCCAGAGATCGCCCACAGACCAGCTTCAGCATACCGTTGGACCAAGTGACCACACCTCCACTGCCTTACAAATCGACCCCGTGACACCTCCGCCCGAAGTACGCTCTACAATGAACAAGACGGAGCATCGGCCATCATATCGGTAATAACCAGACAAAAACCTTGACCAGCCGCCCCTAGACTCAAACAGCGCCGAGCCAGAGTACCAGAGTACCACCGGGGTATAGGGTACTGTCACATGCGAAAGGCAGCCAGCATCACCACATGATGGTCCCCAAGGAAAACCCACCCACCTGTTCGTGACCCGGGTACCCCATGCCTACCATGCCACCAGAAAGGGGGACCTCCAAGAACACCAGAGTCAGCCAGAGCCAGCGTATTGGGCAAGAGGCAGCACGCCACCGAGACCCAAATCCCCAAAACCTACTGTGGCGGCAAAACAGTTGGAAGCCAGCGGAAAGGACTCAGGGGGCCAGATTGCACAAGCCAGCGTTAAAAGAGGCCCAGCAGGAACCCCATACAGTCCCAAGGGCAACCCCAACAGGCAAAGCCCAGCTTTCCCAGGAGAGCCCACGAGTAGCGCAGCCGAAACCCACAACGCCCCTCCAAACCACAGACGCCTCCTGCCTGATGCCCCAAACCGCAGCCAGGGGCACCGACGTTCCCCTTACAGGAATTGATCCCACTATCCAGGAGACAAGAGCACACATCCGACCCACGGATAAGGCCCGGGCCACGGAACTCCGAAACTCCAAAACACTATCCCAAGAAAACACTGTAGCAGCAGAGCGCGTACATGCACCACTGACGGTCCCACACAAGCGACATCGGGAGCAACTCACGTGGAGGCACATAGCCACCTAATCCTGACCGTCAGAAACACAGCCCGAAACAACAACTCGACGGGCGTACCGGCAGCAGCCGGAAAACCGATTCCACAGCCGCCTTCGTCAGAAAGGCCCCAGGGCCCCGCAGCCCCACCCACGCAGACCGCTGTGGTGAGCCACCAACTCAAAACCCAGCCCCGGAAAGAAACGACAACCGAGTAAATAAGGAATCAGGCAACATCAACCCCGTTCCTCCATGGGCACCACATCCCCAAGGGGGGACCCGCAAAGTGGACCCCAGGGGCCCACTAAACGATTGGGAAGTAAGCTAATCGAACGTTCTTGGTAAACTGGACCCACATCACCCGAAGGAGCTCTCTGAGTGTCCTGCACCGAGAGCACCCACGTCACCACCCCGACAGATTGCAGAGAGGACGAGAAACGCACCGTGCTGAGGCACCAGGCGAGTCCTAAGTATAACCAGAGGCCGAAGCCCATCCGGCCCCAGGCCAAGAAGGGTTGCACCGCCAACGAAAGTGCAAAAACGTACCTCCACCAACCCCGCTCCTCCCAGGGTCGATATGCGCCCCGAGAGTGACCTGACAGCAGCGCATTCTCGGGGAGCCCTCTCCCCGACCATGCTATCCAGAACACAGGGTGCATTCGAATATGCGCCATGGGGCGCTACCGTCCACGGCACGTACCCCATGACCCACCCGGAACCCTTAATGTTCCTTTTTAGTCAAGGCACCCCTCGAGGCAGGAGGGAACGTCCCTGCAGTAAAAAGCCCCTCCCCCCATCTGCACCCTAGCATTGCGCGCAAGCCAAGCGAGCCATAGTAGCTCAGCAACACCCAGAGTCACGCGAACCCTGGACGCTGCAGAAAAGCGCACTTAAACATACGATACATACTGAAAATTAAGGGGGAGGGGGAAGCGGCGCCCATGCACCCAAGTACTTGGATTATATTTCAGTTTTTCTTTTTTCTTTTTTTTTTTTCTTTTTTTTGTGAACGTTTACTCTTCTTCTTGTATTTGTCATTGTCTTTTTTATTTGTCATTTTTTTTTTGTGTGATTTATTCCATGTGGCAATTTACAGTTTATTTCTGTCCTGTAATAATTTGTTTTCATTTTTTTTTTTTTTGTGTGTTCAAAGAGAACTAGACCGAATAAAGGAAGGAACAACGTAGGTACGCGAAGCGCTAAAAGAGGGGAGAAATTTACTCACCGGTTGCAGTCTGGCGATCCAAGCCCGGCACTGCGCTCACAGAAGGCTGAGGAAAAGAAACAGCAGTTCCAGCATCCACAGAAGACATCAGCTGTGATCCAGGCGCCACCTGCTGGATGGATCCAGGAACTGCAGCAGTGTCCTGAGAAGGAAGCAGCAGAGAGGACGTGAGCCTACGCCCCTGAGGAGAAGGCCAAGGTAAGTGACCCGCAAGGGGGGGGGGGAGGGCCAGGCTAGGTATAGGGGGCAGGGGAGAACAGAGGGGACCCAGATAGAGCAGGGTAGGCACCAGGGGTTAAAGGGCAGAAAAAAGGGGGAAAGGGCAGGAAAGGAAGAAAGGGGGGGGCAGGAAAGGAAGAAAAGGGGGAGGGCAGGAAAGGAAGAAAAGGGGGCAAAGAGCCGAAAGGGGGGGGTAGGGGGTAAGAGGAGGACAGTAAGGGATGAGAGGGTCCCGGGGGCCCTGTCAGTGGGAAGCTGGGCCCCCCAGGGGACCCCTCTCGCGGAAACCACATGGGAGGGGGAGGAGACAGGGGAAAAAGCATACCGGGAGCCTTCCTCACCGGCAGAGGAGGCTCCCGACCCACAAGGGGACCCCCCACGCACCCCCAACGGCGGTACCACGGTACCCCGCGCGGCCCTTGCGGGCCCACTCACCACAGGGGCCCCAGCGGCAGCCCCACACCCCCGCCGGCTGCGGGGGACCTGGCACGGTGCCGGGCGGCCGCCTGCCGCCCGGAAATATTCATGGGCCTCCCACCGCCCCGGACCACGTTCCAACGCTGGCGGCCGGGGCGGGAGTCAGGGGAACCAGCCGGCCATGTGGAGCCCGCCGGGTAGGCTGCGCACCAGGCCTCCGGGCCGCAGGGCGCGCAGCAGATGAAGGCCTAACCTCAGGCCTTGAGGGAGCAGGCTGCGCCACCCGCGCAGCCACGGAAGGCCGCAAATCACGGCCACAGGACCCAGGCCGCGTGTCTGGAGCCCCCAGACACGCGGTCCTGGTGATGCCTCGGGCCCAGGCTCCTGCTCCTACACCGGGCCCGAGGAGTGGGGTTTGGAGAGAGCTTGACAGGCGGGTGGGAATGCCTGCCAGTGCTGGAGCAGCCCCCAGGGGCAGGGGCCACATGGAAGGCAGCAGGGGAGACCACAGGGGGTGCTCCAGGGGGAGGTAGGCCGTGGGGGGGGGGCCCACACCGGTAGCCATACCTCATTAATGCTTGCCAATTGTTTCCACAGGTGCCGGCCACCATCCACGCTGCAGCAGCCCTGAGGGAAGCCAGAAAGCCTCAACCATCAAGCTGTGTAAATCTGCAGGCCCAGGCAAACAGGAGCAGGAGGACAGGAAGCTGTTTGCTGGCCCGATGTCAGGGTACCTGAGGCCTCTACCTCTAAGGGAGGTAGAGACTTGGTGGTTTATCCGTCCAGGCGAGCTGTTTCCTCCGTTCCTCGCGGTTCATCCAGTCACTTAAACACCGGCCGCGAGGAATCCACGTCCTTTTCTAGCAGGACGCTCAATACGTGACGTCATGACGCTATCACGAGCGACCTGTCATTCAAGTGTCCGATATCCAATCGGTACTTGTCAGAGGCGTGCTTACCATCCGGAGCCAGGGTATTTAAGCTTACTTCTCTCTTCAGCTCATTGCCCTGTCGTGGTTCTAGCTTGTCTAGTCACTCAGTGCTCTGGTATTCTAGTTTGCTCTATTTGGTTTTGACTCGGCTTGTTGTACTACCCTGCTTCTCTGTTATCCCTTGACCCGGCTTGCTCCTCGTTTATCTGTCTTCTCGTTCCCTCGACCTCGGCTTGTCTCTGACTATTCTCTATTACTCTCGGTACGTTAGTCCGGCCATTCTAAGGCCCGGTATACGTACCTTTCCACTCTTTGTACTCTGCGTGTTGGATCCCTGTCCCGATCCTGACATTACGACAGGGCGAATGGATCCTGCAGGTACAAACAGTCAGCTTGGTTCTTCGGATCCCAGGTTTGACGCCATGGAGCATAGGATGGATCAGATGGCTTTGGCACTACAGGCACTTTTGTCTCGTGCTAGTAATCCACCTGAGGAGACACGTACTCCTTCTATTTCTCCTGCAGTCTCAGGTCTAGAGGTAGCCACTGTAGGTGCTTCTTCCCGTATTACCCCACCAGTACGTTATGGCGGGTCACCGGAGAAGTGTCGTGGCTTTCTGAACCAGATTAGCATCCATTTCGAATTACAACCCCGCTCTTATCCTACAGATAGAGCGAAGGTTGGATTTGTTATTACTCTACTCATTGAAAAAGCTTTGAGATGGGCCAATCCTTTATGGGAGAATGATAATCCACTAGTCTATAATTATAATGCCTTTGTAGCTGCGTTTAGAAGAACTTTTGACCCTCCTGGTAGAAAGGTCAATGCAGCTAGATTACTGTTGCGCCTTAGACAGGACAATCGAACACTTGTGGATTATGCACTAGAGTTCAGGTCCTTGGCGGCAGAAGTTAAGTGGAACGAACAGGCTTATATAGATGTGTTTCTGAATGGGTTATCAGATGTAATTCTTGACGAGGTCGCTACTAGAGAACTCCCTGAAAATTTGGAGGATTTAATTTCTTTTATATCTCGTATTGATGAACGCTTAAGAGAGAGGCAGAACACTCGAGATAGGACCCGTAGACCCTCCTTTAAACTAGCGCCTACCTTTCAAAATTCTGAGTTTGAGGACTTACGTATTCCTGAACCTATGCAGATAGGCAGTACTCATCTCACAGAGAGGGAGAGACAGTACAGGAGAAGGGAGGGTTTATGTATGTATTGTGGAGTCAGAGGTCATTTACGCCTAAATTGTCCCAATCGTTCGGGAAACGCTCGCACCTAAGTTCCTCTAGAGGACAGGCCTTGGGTGTTTCTACTTTGTCCTCTATTCACAATTACAAAGAGCTCAGGCTTCTGTTACCCGTTTCTTTAAAGTGGGAGAAGGGAGTAGTTAAGACTATGGCACTAATCGATTCTGGAGCTGCTGAGAGCTTTATAGATCAGGGTTTTGCTGCCAAGCATGCTATTCCATCCCAGTTAAAAGAGACACCACTGGCTGTTGAGGCCATCGATGGTAGACCGTTACTTGAGCCTGTTATTTTCCATGAGACCATACCGATTAACTTAACTGTTGGCATCCTACATAGAGAGGACATATCCTTACTGCTCATTTCTTCTCCGTCTATTCCCATAGTTCTGGGGTACTCCTGGTTGAGGAGACATAACCCTATTATTAATTGGGAGTCAGGGGAGATAGTTTCGTGGGGACAGAATTGTCAAGAGAAATGCTTGCGGAAGGTCTCACCTCTCGGCTTAACCAACACATCGGCTAACTCTGACAATCCTACAGAGACACAAATTCCGTCTCAGTATCTAGATTTAAAGGCTGTATTTGACAAAAAGAAAGCCGATACCTTACCCCCACACAGGTCCTTTGATTGCAAAATTAACCTACTCCCTGGTACCATGCCGCCCAGAGGTCATGTATACCCGTTATCTACGAAAGAGAACTCAGTTCTAGAGGAGTATATTCACGAAAATTTAGACAAGGGATTCATTAGGAGGTCCTCCTCTCCTGCCGGGGCTGGATTTTTTTTTGTTAAAAAGAAGGATGGTTCTTTGAGACCTTGTATTGATTATCGAGGCCTAAATAAGATAACCATTAAAAATGCCTACCCGATTCCCTTGATTACCGAACTCTTCGATCGTTTGAAGGGCTCTACAATTTTCACCAAGTTAGACCTCAGAGGGGCATATAACTTGGTGAGAATCCAGCAGGGACATGAGTGGATGACGGCATTCAATACTCGATATGGTCACTATGAATATACTGTTATGCCTTTTGGGTTATGCAATGCACCAGCTGTATTCCAGGATCTGATAAATGAGGTTCTTAAGGAATTTCAGCAAGATTGCGTCATTGTATACCTAGATGATATACTCATTCATTCTAGTGAGATTGAGACTCATCACAAGCAAGTCAGGAGGGTTTTGCACAAGCTTCTCCAGCATGGCTTGTACTGCAAGTTGGAGAAATGTAGCTTTGATCAAACCCAGGTAACCTTTCTCGGCTATGTGATCTCTGGGGAGGGATTTAAGATGGATCCGGATAAGCTCCAATCCATTCTAGAGTGGCCTTTACCCAAAGGTCTTAAAGCCGTACAGAGATTTATTGGTTTTTCTAATTATTATAGGCGCTTTATTAAGGGCTATTCTTCCATTATCGCACCTATCACTAACATGACCAAACAGGGGGCTGATACTAAGAATTGGACTACTGAAGCTCTCCTTGCGTTCAAAACTCTCAAGGAGCTTTTCGCTTCCGCTCCAATTTTAGTTCACCCCGACACTTCTCTGCCTTTTCTACTTGAGGTAGACGCATCAGAGACTGGTTTAGGTGCTGTCCTATCTCAAAGGTTGGGTGTTGATAAACCATTACATCCATGTGGATTTTTCTCTAAAAAATTGACCGGTACTGAAAGCAGATATGACATTGGTGACAGAGAATTACTAGCGGTTATCAAGGCTTTGAAAGAGTGGAGACATTTATTGGAAGGTACATTACATCCTGTTACCATTCTGACAGACCACAAAAATTTGTCTTATATCGGAGAGGCCAAGCGTTTGTCCTCCAGGCAGGCTCGTTGGTCGTTGTTTCTTACCCATTTCAATTACGTTCTGACTTACAGACCTGGGTCAAAGAATTCTAAAGCCGATGCGCTATCTCGCCAATATGAGCCCTCTGCTTCAGTTGAACCACTTTTGTCCTCCATTGTACCCAAATGCAATATTATTGCTAATACCAGTCTCAAAATTCATTCTCCGCTACTTGACCAGATCTTGAAGTCACAACATCTAGCTCCCGGAAACACTCCTGAGGGAAGAAACTTTGTTCCTCCTGAACTTCAACTGGAGCTCTTACAATGTTTTCACGAAAGTAAAATAGCTGGTCATCCTGGTATTCGCAAGACATACTCTCTGATATCCAAGGATTTCTGGTGGCCTTCACTTCGAAAAGATATTGAGGAGTTCGTCGCAGCTTGTGAGACTTGTGCCAAGACTAAACTACCTCATGCATCTCCATGTGGCCTGTTACACCCCTTGGACATTCCTGAGAAACCTTGGTCCTGTTTGTCCATAGACTTTATCGTTGATTTGCCTGCTTCCAAGAGACAGACTGTTATTCTCACGGTGGTGGATAGATTTACTAAGATGGCTCATTTCGTGCCATTACCTAAACTTCCGACTTCTCCTGAATTGGCGGAGATTTTTGCGAGAGAGGTTTTTCGCCTACATGGGATTCCTTCGGAGATTGTTTCTGATAGAGGTTCTCAATTTGTCTCACGTTTCTGGAGATCCTTTTGTTCTCAAATGGGTATCAAATTGAACTTCTCCTCTGCCTATCACCCTCAGTCTAACGGAGCTGCTGAACGTACCAATCAAAAGATCGAACAGTATCTGCGTTGCTTTGTTTCCGAACACCAGGACGATTGGGTCGGTCTGATTCCTTGGGCGGAGTTCGCACACAATAACCTTGTTTGCGATTCAACTCGCTCTAGCCCTTTCTTCATGAACTATGGCTTTCATCCTTCGATTTTTCCTTCGGTTTCCTCTTCTCAGGGGATACCGTCGGTTGATGATCATGTCGCCAACCTGAAGAAATTATGGGATCAGACTCGGCAAATTCTGTTACATAGTTCCTCGCTGTTCAAGAAACACGCTGACAAGCATAGAAGAGCGGCTCCTGTTTTTGTTCCTGGGGATAGGGTATGGTTGAGTACTAAGAATATTCGCCTAAAAGTTCCATCTATGAAATTTGCTCCTCGCTACATAGGCCCTTACAGGGTTCTCACTCGTATCAATCCGGTTGCGTATCGCCTTGCTCTGCCACCTGCCTTACGCATTCCTAACTCTTTTCATGTCTCCTTGTTGAAACCTCTTATTTGCAACAAATTCTCCTCTAAGGTCTCCTCGCCTCGTCCTGTTCAGGTGGAGGGTCGGGAGGAGTACGAGGTCAGCTCCATCATTGATTCCAGAATTTCAAGGGGAAAATTGCAATATCTGGTCAACTGGAGGGGATATGGTCCTGAGGAGAGGAGTTGGGTACCTCAGGAGGACGTTCATGCTTCTCGCCTTCGCAGAGCATTTCACCTCCGCTTCCCATCTCGCCCCGGTTCCTTCCGCCCGGTGGGCGTATCTGAGAGGGGGGGTACTGTCAGGGTACCTGAGGCCTCTACCTCTAAGGGAGGTAGAGACTTGGTGGTTTATCCGTCCAGGCGAGCTGTTTCCTCCGTTCCTCGCGGTTCATCCAGTCACTTAAACACCGGCCGCGAGGAATCCACGTCCTTTTCTAGCAGGACGCTCAATACGTGACGTCATGACGCTATCACGAGCGACCTGTCATTCAAGTGTCCGATATCCAATCGGTACTTGTCAGAGGCGTGCTTACCATCCGGAGCCAGGGTATTTAAGCTTACTTCTCTCTTCAGCTCATTGCCCTGTCGTGGTTCTAGCTTGTCTAGTCACTCAGTGCTCTGGTATTCTAGTTTGCTCTATTTGGTTTTGACTCGGCTTGTTGTACTACCCTGCTTCTCTGTTATCCCTTGACCCGGCTTGCTCCTCGTTTATCTGTCTTCTCGTTCCCTCGACCTCGGCTTGTCTCTGACTATTCTCTATTACTCTCGGTACGTTAGTCCGGCCATTCTAAGGCCCGGTATACGTACCTTTCCACTCTTTGTACTCTGCGTGTTGGATCCCTGTCCCGATCCTGACACCCGAATCCCAAGTGGCACTGAGGTAAGACCTCCCCCACACTGTCTTACACAGAACATAATCACACCCACAGACTCTTCCCAACCAATCCCATGCATCTATCCCCACACTCCTACATGTGCCCTTGTCCGCTTAGCTGCGCTATCTCCCCAGGGCCTTAAACTGTGATTGTCGACAGTATCTACAAACATTACCTACACAGTATAGCTTTAAGTAAGGGTGACACTACCCAAGTGTTTAGAGTACAACAGTAAATACTGAGGGGTCTAAAAAATAGTAAATTACATCTAACCAGCAAGGGATCTAGCTGAAAAAACCCTAAAACTGAACTAGACCCTAATTGCTAGTTTGATGTCCTGATTACAGCGCAATCTCCAAGGCCTGGTAGCATTCACTTACTATCTCAGCAGAGTACATATGGATCCAGTAGAATGGTCCCTGTCATTAAGGATTTTTCAGAACATCATTGCCAAATTGGGACTTCCACAGATAAACCTGATGGCAAGTTCATACAACAAAATAGTTCCAAAGTATTTTTCCAGAAAGTACGATCCCCAGTGTAAGGTGAGGGTTTCCTTGACATGCAAATGAAAATTCGATATATGGGATTTGTCTATTCCGCAGACCAACTCCAGTGAGAGGTGTTTCAGAAGTACAGATCTTATTGGCAGAGAATCCTTTTACCATTTTTTTTTTTTATAAGGACAGAGTTGTTCTCAGTACAATTTGAGAATTTGACCAAAAGTTTCATCTGCATTTCATTTAAATTAAGAAATATAGCTTCTGGCCTTGAGGTCAGTGCAAGAGGAGAATAGGGATGATTTGGATTCTTCACCTTTGGAACTTGTAAGATGTTTAAAAACATATATTGAGAGGTCTTCACTATGGCGTTCCTCCAACAGACTGTCATACCAAATAGAGCTAGAAAGGGACTTCAAGCTTCTAAGGAAGCAATAGTCAGATGGATTGTTTCTGCTATTATTCATGCTTATCACACCTCAAAAGTTCAGGTGCCAAGGAAACTCTACAAAAGCATTATCAGAGACAGTGGCTAAGGTTCCATCTGACGTGATTTGCAAAGCTGCTTCTTGGTCTTCCAGTAGCTTTATTAAACTATCAGTTAGATGTTAAAGCCTCTCGCTAGGATTCATTTGGCAAAAGTGTTCTTTCTTATCTCTCTTATCATAATGTTTAATTATTTTTTGTACTATAGTTTGGTATTTGTTTCTCTCAATATATACATTTTGGCATATATATAGGTGTTTTCATTTCTAATATCTCTCACTTCCTTGGTTATTGCTTGGGTATTACCTATTTTTGTGCTGCCATGAATATGGCCAGAAAAAAGTAAAATTTATTCCTACTTACCGTAACTTTTTTGTCCTGGTCATAGGACAAGACAGCAGAGCAATCCCACCTTTGGGAAATTGCTGGTTACTAAGACTGAGGGTCATGGAGGTAGAGGGGGGTACTTATACCTTTATTTTAATTAGCTTCCTGTCTTAAAGGTAATGCGCAGGAGCTACCCATGGCCTATGACCAGGAAAAGAAAATTATGGTAAGTAGGAATACATTTTCTTTATATAATATCTGGTTTTATCTCCTTTTCCTTATAGACCATAGATTGCTTATGATGATTGAGATAGTTATTTAATTTGCTACAAATCACTATTTGTTGTGGCTCACAGAACTCTTAACCCTTTAAGGACCACGGACGTACTAGGTATGTCCGAAAAAAAAACGTCCTTAATAACCGCGGATGTACCTAGAACTGACAGGCAGTCTCCCTATATCTGTAAAGTAAAAAAAAAAAAAAAATGTTTAGTACATTAAAATATATATATGTGTATATAAAATAAACAAATGTTGGAAAAAGTGAAAATATGGTGCTACTATCACCTATGTGCACCACTCAACACACATAAAAGTGAAACAAAAGTGAAATATAAAATGGTGAGAGCACTCAAATATCATAAAATTTACCAATACTTCATAAGAAATATTCCTAAAAATGAGATAAAAGACCATAGGGTAAGTCCTAAAATGTAGGAAACAGGAGGGTGACTAAAATATTGTGTGTGTGTTTGTTTTTATGTGTCTTTGTATGGATGTGTGTCTGATGTATGTGTCTTTGTATGTATTTATGTATGTGTCTGTCTGTCTGTCTGTCTGTGTCTGTCTGTCTGCATGTGTCTGTCTGTCTGTCTGTATGTGTCTGTCTGTATGTGTCTGTGTGTCTGTATGTATGTGTGTGCCTGTCTGTATTTGTCTTTGTATGTGTGTGCCTGTCTGTGTCTGTCTGTATGTATATATGTGTGCCTGTCTGTATGTGTGTATGTGTGCCTGTCTGTGTCTGTATGTATGTATGTGTTCCTGTCTGTTTGTATGTATGTGTCTTTGTATGTGTGTGTGCCTGTGTGTGTGCCTGTCTGTGCCTGTGTATGTCGGTCTGTATGTATGTGTCTGTGTGTGTCGGTCTGTATGTATGTATGTGTGTATGTGTGAATTGTTAGTGTAGAACCCACCTAAGAGGTTTGCCTTGATGTGGTAGGTGGGCTTGCATCTAATGGCCATTGGGGTCACTAAACAACTTCCATTTATTTAAATATGCATAAGGATTTTGGATAGTGCGCAGGTAACTTTTGTTTGTTTACATATACCATTGATACTTCCACCACCACCACCGCTATTAGTAGTTTTCAGCCTCAGGATAGTGGGAGCAGCAGCATGTCTTTTATATATTTAATTCAACATCCAGGAGGATTTTTGATGAAGCTGAGGAATTAGAAGATGAGAGTGTGAAGAGGATAGGCAGTAGCCCAGTAGTTTCTCTAGCAGGGAGTGGGCAGTCGCTTCCTGCATCTTCTCCACTATCTTCGAGTTCATCTCCATCAGCATTATTGTAGCGGAACACCTGGTAACCGATTGGTTACCTCTGCTCTTTCTCTTCCTTCAGATGAACAGGAATCCTTTGGGATATAAAGAGACTCATTCCCCGCCCCCCCCCCCCACAGTTCTGGAGGTACAACAACACTTTATTGGCCACTCATGGCTTTTAACACACAGCATACAATGTCCCCTCCCAGGGTCCTCTCCCGCCCCAGGAACCTAACGCAGGAAAGGCTTTTGTCCTTTTGTCTCCAAAAGTCCGCCATGCAAACACAGGGTATCCCACATCCAGGGACAGGGGGGTCTTCATCCCATGAGCCTCTGTACCTGTGAGACCAAGTGCAGAAAAAAGGGACCGTTCCTTTGTTTCCCAGGCACAGAGAGTCTGCCCGCTGGAAAAGAGCTGGTCTTTGTCCCAGAGGGCACCGCAAAGCCTTCCAAACTCGCCAGTGACCCAAAAGTGTCCACATCAACCTCAGGGACCCTCACAACGGCCCCTGTCACGAACTGCCTCCGTTCACGGGGTCCCTGTGTGGAAACCAGGCCAAAGAAACATCTCCTTTCGGGTTACGAATGCTTCCCCTTGGAGCATATGAAATGGCGGCCACCCAGGGCAGCATTCATGAATTACTTCCCTTGCGGTTTCACACTTATGTTGCGAATGCAAACGTTCTAATTGATTGTCACGAACATTCTAATGGGGCACTGGGGAGGCCCTCATTCGGGAATGAACAAGACAGGAAACAATCCACGTCTGTGCGAAAAGCCGCCAGCTGGAGGAGTGCTCATTAATTGCTTCCCTTGCGGTTTGCAGTTTCACATAGTGTCAAGGTGTGAAGTTTCAAAGCTAAATGGGGTATCAGGGTGGTCCCTGTTCGGGAAGCAAATTAATTCTCTATGTGGAAGCACACACGAACAGGGAACGGGAAAAAGACCCAAAAAGATGGGGAAACTCACATAATATCAGAAAGGCAATTCACGGACCAGCAGCGGTCCCTCTACAATTATAATAGCCTCATTTAATAGAAATAGATGTGACATCAGCTGCAGCTGCTACCACTGACACAAGTATGTCACTCACTGTCAATGTTACCATCACAAGCCACTACCACCACCACCAATCATTAAAGCGGCACTGTCATGGCCGAATCCTGTTTTTGTTAACCCCTCTCCCGACTCCACTACATCTAACTGACCCCCTAGTAACCTCCAAATCCCCCTATTACCTATTTTTTTTACTTTATTTTGTGTCCGGACCTATGTTCAGGGCGACGCCATCTTTGTGTCGGTAGATGAAGTACCTGTGGGACACATCATCTGCCCACATTAGACAGCACTATGAAATGCCCGCACATGCCCAGTTAAACACTTGTGCATGGATTTAATTCATTCATCAGAAAGACGAATGAATGACTAGAAATGTCAGACGAACAAACAAACACTGAATATCAATGTTCGTTTGTTCAGTTTATTACAAGGAGGGAGCTACCCGCGCGCAGCTCCCTCCTTGTAATATGTAAGCATAGAAGCAGCAGGGAGATTAAAATTTCCTGAATGCCCCTACTCACTATACCGTGAGTAGGGGCATGTCTACTAAACAGTGAGCAGCCTGTGGCTGCTCACTGTTAAAAAAAAAGAGAGACTATTGTCCTCCCCCTCCGGCTCCCCCCCGAGGAGGACAATAGTCTCCCCCTCCGGCTCCTCTCCCTGAGGTGGGGACCATGAAAGACAATGAGGGGGGGGGGGGAAACTATTGGCCTCCCCCCCTGGCACCCACCTCTGAGCAGTGGGTGGGGGCCCTTAATTAAAATGCCCCCCTTGTAAAAAAAAAAAACTCACCATTTGATGTTTTCTTTTTTCTAAAATCTTCATTTTCAGCCGCAAAAAAGGGCAAATAGAAACCATAATACCTGTCAAAATCAGACGAAAAAGAAAAAAAGCAGACGCAAAAAAAATTAATCCATCTTCACCCGGCGTGGGAACGGTGCAGACTGAGCTCCGCAGGGCGGGGAAAGGTTTATAAAGCCTTGCCCCGCCCCCGCAATTTAGTTCAGAACACTCTGATTGGATGGCTTGAAATCCATTCAATCAGAGTGCTCTGTACTTGCGGCTGAATTTTTTTTTTTTTAAAGGGGCCCAGTTGCGCTATTACACGGCCGCAGCACTGGCCAGGCCCCTGAAGATATAGGGCCCATTGGGTGGCCATAATTGCTTGGGCCACATGATGGGCCCTATCAGCATGCAGGCCCCGGTGCAGCTGCACTGGCAGCAGTTCTGCTGCTGCACATGGGTTGTCACCCCCTGATGGCGGCCCTGGTGTGGACTATTGCATATATACCTTTGAACACATAGTATTCTCCCCAGAACCTACCCACAAGTGAAGAGTGGAAGATATTATAATATAAACCCCCGTCCTGGACCATGAACAGCAGGTTAGGATTTAAATAATAAAATGGTGGTGCACCTAGTGTGGTCTCTTGTGTGTCTCATTTCAACAAATGTTCACTTTATGGAAACAAATCCTAAATACCTGCAAAACTAATACCTGCAAAATAAAATTATACTTAGTGATCCAAAGTCTTTTTTCTTCTAATTCTTATCTTCAGCCCAGAAAAAAGGGCAAATAAAAATTGATAAATTTAATGCAAATAATTAAAAGCAGTCCTAGTACTAAGCTCTCATAGAGAGCTCATATCTTTTCTATTGCAACAGTAGGAGCCAGTGTATAACCCAGATTGAATTTGCTTTGAATTCCCAACAATTATCACTTTAGTCAATAGCCCTTGTGTTTTAATAGGTGTTATACTAAGAAATAACCACAAGGTGCCAGTGTAAGACCAATAAAGAACATGTCTGGCACTAATATGGAAAAAAGATGTAAATATATTATATATTTAATGTTATATTTACACTGAACTCAGGTGTTAACATTCACTTTCATTTATGTTTATTTCTCTTTATTTTTTGATTGAACCAATCAATTTAACAGTAAATAATATGTTATGTTTTATAACCATTGTTTATCCAGAACTTGACTGAGTATAAAATATTGCTTCCCAACATTAACTAAATATACAAAAGAAAACTGTAAAATAATTACTAAACCATTTCTTCAGGTGATTTTAAATTAAGTTCCAAAAGTAACTAACTTTCAAAAAAACTTTACCTCACTCCTGAAGGTTTGAGAATGCTTGCATATTAACCAAAATAGTGGAGCACCACGCAGGACATCAAAAATATAAGTGTACAAGAAAAATAAATTCTGTTTGGACAGTCAGCGTTAAAGAGTTTATATGTCTTGTATACTTTTGCTTGGTATGTTCTGCCTAGGGTATTACTATTGCTTAATAAACAAACATTCTCAGACAGGAGCCAGTGTATTGGAAACTTTCAGGAGTGCAGTAACATTTGTTTTTGTTTTACCCAGAATTTATCCTTATAAGTACATCGGATGGAAAACCATTTTAGGCCAACTAATATAATCTTTATTAATTTTAGATTGATCCTTTTTTTAGTTGGTGCTATAGTTCCCTATGGCAGCAACACTGTTACCTAAGGTCTAATTGGATGGGGGCATTATTCAATGCTTTCCTATGGGGTTTTGGGTGATGCTGGACGGCCCTCATGCATAGCGTGAGGACGTCCAACATCAGTCAGGCAACCAAAAGTTGCCTAACAGCTTGGAAGTCTTTCAAGTGGCTATCTGGTAGACAGCCACTAAAGGTAGAGTTAACTGAGAAGATAATTAATGCAATTTATTAAAAACTGCAATGACCTTCTCAGGGTTAAGGGACCTGGGACACTGCACCCAGACTACTTCAGTGAGCTGATGTCGTCTGGTGCCTATAGTGTCCCTTTAACAATGTGCAAGACCAACTAAAAGCTGTAATTTACTATACTGACATGTATTATTATCTTGGCCTTACCTCCCTCAGATGATATAGATGGTGAACCTTTTACCACAATGTGTTTAACATCTCCACAAATATTTCTATATATTTTTTTACAAAACAATATAGAAAATTTTACTATATATATATATATATATATATATATATATATATATAGTGTCTGTCAGTGACTGTGTATGTTTCAGTGAAAGTGTGTGTGACAATGACTGTGTATCTGTCAGTGAGTGTATGTGAGGACGGCAGTGTGTGTTAGGGGGTCAGTGTGTGTGTGTGCGTTGCAGTGTGAGTGGGGGGAAATGTGTGTATGGGGGGAAGTTTGTGTGTATGGGGCAGTGTATGTGTGTGGGGGGCCAATGTGTGTGTAGGGTGTGTGTGTGTATTGGGGGCAGTGTATGTGGGCAATGTGTGTGTATGGGGGAAGTGTATGTGTGTGTATGGGGGCAGTCAATGTATGTGGGAGCAGTAGTGTATGTGTATGGTGAGCAATGTGTGTATGGGGGCAGTGTATGTATGTGGGGCAATGTGTGTGTATGGTGGCAGTGTATGTATGCGGGGGCAGTGTATGTATGTGGGGGCAGTGTGTGTGTATGGGGGCAGTGTGTGTGTATGGGCAGTGGTGTATCCTGGTTTTGTGCTGCCCTAGGCTGCCCCTCAGGCAGGCTAACAAGACATTTGCCCTGGGCATTTGGGGGCGGCGTTTTTTGCCGCCCCCTGGAAAAGGCCACCCAATGTATGGGGGCAGGGTATGTATGGGGCAGTGTATGGGGGCAGTGTATGTATGTGGGGGCAGTGTATGAATGGGGGCAGTGTATGTGTGTGGGGGCAATGTGTGTGTATGGGGGCAATGTGTGTATGGGGGCAATGTGTGTATGTGGAGGCAGTCTATGTATGTGGGGGACAATGTGTGTGTGTGTGGGGGGGGCAGTGTATGTATGTGTGTAGGGTATGTGTGTGATAAGGATGGGAGGCTTTTTTAATGTTTTTTTTATTTTAATTTGATAAAATTATTTTTTTAGTTTTTATATGTCCCCCGTCCCTTCTTACCTTTGTTTAGGGAGGAGGGGGGACATTTCTCGATCCATGGTGGTCCGGTGGGGAATCCCTGGTGGTCCATGTGGTGAGAGTGAACTCTAGCCCCGGTCTCGCGAGAGACCGGCATTGCCGTGGCAACGCTCCGTGCTCGCGAGAGAAGGACCTGGAGGAGCTGCAGACTGAGCTCCCCCGGGTCCTCTCTCTCTCCCTCCACTGCCGGTGGCCAGCAAACAGTGTCTGATCTCCCCTCCGGTCCATGAAGGCACATTGCAGGGCTGGCGCTTGGATAGCGCCAGCCCTGCATTAGCCAGCAGGGGAGAGGGAGAACCTCAGATTCTCGGTAGGGGCAATTGCCCCGTTGCCCCCCCCCCCCCCTGGATCCGCCAGTGCCTTGCTTTGGGTAAAAAAATAAGTGACAATCACTATCAGAAAGAGCAAAAAACATGTTGCAAGTGAGCACTAAGAACAGACAACAGCTAAATTAGCCTTCCCCTCGGAGGGTCATTGCTCAGATCTCAAGCTGGTTTTAGCTCATCTAGTGCCATTACAAAACGAGCCAGGGGCATTTGTATATCAGACTGACCCCACCCAAAAGGGTGGAACAGTTCCAAAATGCAGGCTGTCTCTTTTTGCACAAGAGATACAGAAACCCCAGATGATCGTTTCAACCTTGTTAGGCATCGTCAGTGAGGACAATCCCCATCACCATCAACCAGTGGTGTAGCTAGAGCTTTTGCCTCCTGGGGCGGTCCCCTCAAAGCCCGGCCTCATCACTAAGGTGCCGATGCACCACCCGTGCTCTGAGGAATACAGGAAGCAGGGATATGACATGATTCATATCCTCGCTGTAACGGATCGACGGGCACCCCGACTGGGTACCACCATTGATGGATGCTCCTAGCGCTTCCTGAGGACTCCAAGCACTGCAGCAGACACCACAACCACCGAACCGGAGAAGCATACAAATGCTCTCAAGCATATGAATGCTGTAAACAGCTGAACAGGAAAAGTATACCAGTATATCAGCTTATACTTCTGGCAATCAGCATTCAATCCAATTCCCCCAATAACGAGATGACACTTCGTTTTGAGGTCAAGCAGAACTGCCTGTACTGGCACATGCAGCCTCTTTTATTCACAATCTACACACATAGTACTGCCCACAGGGTTTTACTGAACAACTAATAACACACGTACATTACAGAAAACACTCCCAGCAATTATACACAAAATCCTCCCCTCTGCCTGTGATATAATTATGGTACACAATGGGTAAACATAATTCTCACAAGCAGGAAAAATACAGTTTTTATACATGTACTGTAACTTTTAAAATATATGTCCAATCTTCATAAAAATACATCATAAAAAAATACTTCATAAAAATTACATATTCAGAATCAGCACACATTAAACATAAACACTCTCAAAAATCTGACAAATCCATCCAGCAGATCAAATGTTAGCTGGGAGTCCTTTATGACCGACCTATAGTGATGTCGCGAACATAAAATTTTCGGTTCGCGAACAGCGAACGCGAACTTCCGCAAACGTTTGCGAACCGGCGAACCGGGCGAACCGCCATAGACTTCAATGGGCAGGCGAATTTTAAAACACACAGGGACTCTTTCTGGCCACAAAAGTGATGGAAAAGTTGTTTCAAGGGGACTAACACCGGGACTGTGGAATAACGAAGGGGGATCCATGGCAAAACTCCCATGGAAAATTACACAGTTGATGCAGAGTCTGGTTTTAATCCATAAAGGGCAGAAATCACCTAACTTTCCTAAATCACAATGGATATGGATTGACACCTGACATATGACATATTGACACCTTGACATATGGTTTGACACCTGTCCTCAGAGACCCTGATACACACTGACACAGAGCAGAATAGGGACTGTTCCCCCTACATAGGGTCACTTGGCAGATATGGATTGACACCTATCCTAAGGATCCCTGATACACACTGACACAGAGCAGAATAGGGACTGTTCCCCCTACATAGGGTCACTTGGCAGATATGGATTGACACCTGTCTTCAGAGACCCTGATACACACTGACACAGAGCAGAATAGGGACTGTTCCCCCTACATAGGGTCACTTGGCAGATATGGATTGACACCTGTCCTCAGAGATCCTGATACACGCTGACACAGAGCAGAATAGGGACTGTTCCCCCTACATAAGGTCACTTGGCAGATATGGATTGACACCTGTCCTCAGGGACCATGGTACACACTGACACAGAGCAGAATAGGGACTGTTCCCCCTACATAGGGTCACTTGGCAGATATGGATTGACACCTGTCCTCAGAGACCCTGATACACGCTGACACAGAGCAGAATAGGGACTGTTCCCCCTACATAGGGTCACTTGGCAGATATGGATTGACACCTGTCCTCAGGGACCGTGGTACACACTGACACAGAGCAGAATAGGGACTGTTCCCCCTACATAGGGTCACTTGGCAGATATGTATTGACACTTGTACTCAGAGACCCTGATACACACTGACACAGAGCAGAATAGGGACTGCTCCCCCTACATAGGGTCACTTGGCAGATATGGATTGACACCTATCCTAAGGATCCCTGATACATATTGACACAGAGCAGAATAGGGACTGTTCCCCCTACATAGGGTCACTTGGCAGATATGGATTGACATCTGTCCTCATAGACCCTGATACACACTGACACAGAGCAGAATAGGGACTGTTCCCCCTACATAGGGTCACTTGGCAGATATGGATTGACACCTATCCTAAGGATCCCTGATACACACTGACACAGAGCAGAATAGGGACTGTTCCCCCTACATAGGGTCACTTGGCAGATATGGATTGACACCTGTCCTCAGAGACCCTGATACACGCTGACACAGAGCAGAATAGGGACTGTTCCCCCTACATAGGGTCACTTGGCAGATATGGATTGACACCTGTCCTCAGGGACCGTGGTACACACTGACACAGAGCAGAATAGGGACTGTTCCCCCTACATAGGGACACTTGGCAGATATGT
Source organism: Pelobates fuscus (assembly GCF_036172605.1). Taxonomy (NCBI): domain Eukaryota; kingdom Metazoa; phylum Chordata; class Amphibia; order Anura; family Pelobatidae; genus Pelobates; species Pelobates fuscus. Next base: position 127,149,937 of record NC_086319.1, on the reverse strand, counting down.
ATTGACACCTGTACTCAGTGACCCTGATACACACTGACACAGAGCAGAATAGGGACTGTTCCCCCTACATAGGGTCACTTGGCAGATGTGGATTGACATCTGTCCTCAGGGACCTTGATACACACTGACACAGAGCAGAATAGGGACTGTTCCCCCTACATAGGGTCACTTGGCAGATATGTATTGACACCTGTCCTCAGGGACCCTGATACACACTGACACAGAGCAGAATAGGGACTGTCCCCCCTTCATAGGGTCACTTGGCAGATATGTATTGACACCTGTCCTCAGAGCCCCTGATACAAACTGACACAGAGCAAATTATGGACTGTTCCCCCTCCATAGGGTCACTTGGCAGGTATGGATTGACACCTATCCTAAGGATCCCTGATACACACTGACACAGAACAGAATAGGGACTGTTCCCCCTACATAGGGTCACTTGGCAGATATGGATTGACACCTGTCCTCAGAGACCCTGATACACACTGACACAGAGCAGAATAGGCACTCTTCCCCCTACATAGGGTCACTTGGCAGATATGGATTGACACCTATCCTAAGGATCCCTGATACACACTGACACAGAGCAGAATAGGGACTGTTCCCCCTACATAGGGTCACTTGGCAGATATGGATTGACACCTATCCTAAGGATCCCTGATACACACTGACACAGAGCAGAATAGGGACTGTTCCCCCTACATAGGGTCACTTGGCAGATATGGATTGACACCTGTCTTCAGAGACCCTGATACACACTGACACAGAGCAGAATAGGGACTGTTCCCCCTACATAGGGTCACTTGGCAGATATGGATTGACACCTATCCTAAGGATCCCTGATACACACTGACACAGAGCAGAATAGGGACTGTTCCCCCAACATAGGGTCACTTGGCAGATATGGATTGACACCTGTCCTCAGGGACCCTGATACACACTGGGGGGGGGACCTACTGTCCTCCCCCCGCCCACACCCCTGCGTGGTGGGTGGGGGCCATAAAAATAATGAGGGGGGACCTAGTGTCCTCCCCATGGCCCCCACCCCTGCGCGGTGGGTGGGGGCCATAAATCAAAATGGGTTGGGGGACCTACTGTCCTCCCCCCTGCCCCCACCCGTGAGCGTTGGGTGGGGGGCCATAAAAATAATGAAGGGGGAGACCTACTGTCCTCCCCACCGGCCCCCACCCCTGCGCGGTGGGTGGGGGCCATAAAAATAATGAGGGGAGACCTACTGTCCTCCCCCTGGCCCCCACCCCTACGCGGTGGGTGGCGGTCATAAATCACAATGGGGGGACCTACTGTCCTCCCCACCCCGGCCCCCACCCCTGCACGGTGGGTGGGGGCCATAAAAATAATGAGGGGGGGACCTACTGTAACAGATATATACACACTGTGAGATGCAAGATTATTTTTAAAGAGAGAGACTATATTGAGTCCAGGATGAAAAATTCTTCTTGCCACTTCCTACTACCACTTGGTCACTGCAGGGAATCCATTGTATTTGTATTTTTTCTCTTGCTATGCCTAAGGTCAGTGCAAGTTAATCCCTGGTCACTAAAGGGGGATCTTCAGTCGGATGCCATCATAGGGCCATGTACAGAAGACTTCCCAAAGAAGAGAGGGTAAACTCCCTTGGGGCCGTAGGTAAACACCCTCAGGTAAGCCAAAAAGAAAATTAATTTTAGTCTTGAAATGACTAAATGTCCTATAGGGATTGGACAGGAACAAGAAAACTGAGGGAGGACAGGGTACTTATACCCTTATTTCAATTAGTTCTTGTCTAACTAGGGATAGGGAGGAGCTATCCATTGTTGTGCTGCCAGGAAATAAAAAAAAAAAAAATATATATATATATATATATATATATTTATATATATATATATATGTGTGTGTGTGTGTAGAAAGGCCATTAGGCCTGAATTTGTGTGAGGAGTAAGTCCCCTGCTTAAACTCCCAGCCGCTACTCACCTCTGCCGTTCAGCTGATTGTCTATCCCCATAGAAACCAGCACTTCCGGTACGAGCTTCCCGCCAGAACAGCTTCAGTCTCCTGCAGCAAGAGGTCCAGAGAAATCCTCCGTCCATTCTGAGGCCCTGCCACCCGTTTTTTTCCTCCCGGTCACGGTACCTGGCTTCCGGTCACGAGACCGTCACGCTCACGTAATCTAAGCGTTCGGCTATTTCCCTCTGTTTGGGTCTAAAAACTTAGGGGTAGGCTCCCTTTTTTCTCCTTTAAACGTATCCATGCTCGTTTCACGTATTCAGCGATCGCGGAAAAATGGACGAACGCCCGTTATACTTACGCATCATTTATGCATTCATACGGCCAAAAACTGCCGAACCATGTATAGGCATAACGCTGATATTAATCTTTATATTTCTGAGTTACTGTTCGGTCATACGCACAAATCATGTACTTATCTACTTACCCGTTCGCACATCTTTAACGTTTGATGTAAATCCTATTCACCCCTCGCTACTTTCTAATTCACTACTTTTCTATTCGTACAGTTTTAAACGAACGCACGGTACAGGTCCCTAGTATGGTTAATTCTATCAATCCCATTTTAAATAATTCATGAATTTCATTCACACAAATTTCAATTTAAAGCGCATATTCCCTGTTCGGTCAGTTAACTGCTTATACCTACCTGTCAGTATTAGTTATTTAATCAGGTCTAAGTACCATTCTTTTTCTAAACTGTGTTTGCCGGTTTGTTATGTCCAAAACATTAAAATCTCAGCAATTGTTTAATGATATCTGGTCCTTTTCCCTACACCTAATTAACTAGTAAACAACGATTTTATAGTAATTTTTATCAATTCTAATAGATTTCTCATGTCACCAAAGTAAAGTGCAGTTTTTTTCCAATTCGACACCTACCCTATTCAAACCCTACATACAGATATTAATTATTAAACACGATCTTCTAGGGCAATTCTGTTAAATCCACATCTGTACTACATCTTCTCCTTAAAATCACGCAATCATTTATTCTTACCTCTGTCACATGTCTTTGGCTTCACAGATTGCATCGGTTTCTTGCATTCCTGCTCAAAGTTACTATTTCAAGTTCTTTTTATTAGAGGAACAGTTATAGTATTTTCTCACTTTGGTTTCATCCAGGTCTAGGCCTCAAATACAATAACGCAATCTAGACTTGTCACAGTGAGACATGTTGGTATTTATTACATACTGTCACAGCTTTCGTTAACTATGTAATATTCATTGGTTAATCCTTAGCTCCAGTATTATTCTAGGCCTCCACCGGTTTCTACACATTAAACCAGTTACGCTCATCATAGTTCCTGTACTTCAAATCAAGGTATAGTTCTCCACTCTTTTCAAGACCTTTTTCATACAAGACCTTACGCGGTCTCGATTTCATTACGATTGACTCACGGTCTTACGCCCACGGTATGTTAATTCTTTAAAATTTCTCTACCCAGGCCTACGGTCATACTGCCATCAGGCCAGGAAAAACACCCAACCTACCTGACTACTCAGGCATACCACCAGGTACTTACGTCCTTACTCACGTACGGAAATCACTACCCCAAGGCCTCAATCAGCCTTTCTCCTTAACGCAAACTTGTCCCAATCGTATACTAAACCTTTCAGATCCATCAATTCAGGATCTCAAGTTGCGCTCCTAACAGCCAACCCTCACTACAAACCATACGCCACCACGATACGCATAAATACATCAACATCTGTCTTAATCCTCAGGCTTCTTCTTCAAGGACAGCAGCAGACAAGACTCGCCACATTAAAAATACTAGAAGGTTCCAGTTATCATTTACAACCATTCAAGGATGGTATCCACACATTACACCAGAATTCCCAGTCAACCTTAAGTATACAATTGAACTGGCTACAGGGTCTAGGCTACCGCTTTAGCTCACCGTATTAGGAAATCCGGTCCCGCGAGGCCATCTCCCACCTCAACACGGAGGTACGCACCACGCCCAAATCATAGTTATACGCCTCACCTGCCTTACTACAGGGCTTTAGTCAGGGCCTCACCTGTCACGGCCACATGTTTTGAATTCTCTTTACAGTCACCGAGAGGCCAACACCCCGCCACTACATCTGTGGCCACAATTTCCTAAGCCAAATCATAGGTAGAGCCTCTCACGCCACTTGGCATTAGCAGGGCCTCACCTATCAAAAATCCCACAGATAAGTTTTTCACTTCGGCACTAGCATTACAGTCCAGATCTTCCAAAAAATACCACCCCTCATATCCCTCCCACGTTCCTTACTCCCCTTCTAATATCTCATTCACAAAATCATTTCTTTTTAGAATGTCCCAAGAACCAATCCCGATTGAAGAATTGCCAGAAGAGATACCGTTTACGCCAACCAGACCAGAGTCTCCAGGTGAATCTCTCACCCCCTCAACTCCCACGTCCTTGAGAGCATGGACTATTCCTAAAATTAAGGCCGAGCTTAGGCTCAGGGGAATCCCCTTTCCAGCCACAGCTAGAAAGGCAGAACTTTACAGGCTGCTTACCTACCAAGCCCCTGAGCCTAGGCCAAGCACTAGCTCTCAAGGACAGCCACCAAGCGCTGGCACGGCCACCCAGGATACCCTAGCAGCAATCTTGGCCAACCTGCAAACCCTTAATAGCAGGCTATCTAAGGTGGAGAGCGCCATCGCCTCCCCAGGTAATACCCCGGGCCTCCCAGTCTCCACCCCGGCTGTCCCCGCTAATCCAGCATGCCCCCCCATACTCCCCTCTCCAACACCAGTCACAGCTATAGCACCTTTCGAGTCACCAGCTCACTCCGTCCCAGATTCTATCAGGAAATACATTTTAGACGGGAAGGACGTGTGTCTGGTGTCTCTGCTCATAGCTTCACAGGACATACTGGAGAACAAGGCATACAATTATGGGGACATATCAGTAGTGCTTAATAAAAAAACTTTCAATCCCCCAGTTTGTGATAGCTTTCGGGATATACCGTGACGTCATCTGCACGGTGTATCCCCACAGAGAAGAGAGGAGTTAAACCTCTACCTCCACAAGGTGGTGGATCTAGGCATCAAGTACGGGGGCTCTTCTTTCTACGACTATCATAAGTCAGTATCAGCGAAGGCGGCGACCCATCTGAAACAGTTTAACGTCAGAATTAACTGGTGTCAGATGGATACAGAACTATTCTGTCGCCACTTCTCTGGTCTCAGGCCCCCATATTGTGCCATATGTAACTCCACATCCCACATGGCGGACTTATGTCCCTCTGAAACAGATCCCACCACCTCCACTCCCACCCCTCATCCCACTTTTACCCCTCACAACAAACCAGCGGGTGGTCTACGTGACAAGCTGGGTAGGCCCATCTCCTTTTTAGGCAAGGCACAGGTGTGCAATAATTTCAACACAGGCTCCTGCAGTTTCAGCGCCTGTAGATTATTGCACATCTGCTCCATATGCTTCAGGGCACATACCAAGACCATGTGTCCGGCCAGGTTGTCCCCTAACTAATGACTAACTGACATTAATGTCGACAACCTGTTTTTTTACCTAAGGTCACACCCTAGCAGGCACTTGGTGGAATATCTGACCACGGGGTTCACACAGGGGTTTCTCACGGGTATAGTAGCCATCCCCTCAGGCACACTAGAATCTCCTGTCAACATGTCTAGACCCAGTCTCCCCAGACACTCTCCTTTCCTCTGAAATTAACAACGGTTTCATGATCGGGCCTTTCACCTCCTCACCATTTTCCTCCTGGCGCACTAACCCCATTGGTGTTGCAGTTCACAAATATTCAAATAAAAAACGTCTAATTATTGATTTATCGGCACCGCACTCCTCTTTTGTTCCCAGCATAAACGCACTCATTCCAGCAGACGAATTCTCACTCCAGTACGTAACTATTGACGATGCCATACAGTCCATCATCTCTTCTGGTAATCGCCCCTGGCTCAGCAAAACAGACATCACAAATGTGTTTAAGTTACTACCCATGCACCCCTCACTCTGGCACTTGCACGGTGTTAAATGGCGAGGAAAGTACTACTTCTCCACACGACTCACTTTCGGTTCTCGAAGCAGCCCCAAACTTTTCGATATTTTCGCTGAGACACTATGCTGGCTGCTTCTGAACGTCCTCAGGTGTCACTCCGTTATTCACTACCTAGACGACTTTCTACTGATAGAGCCAGGGGCACAAATAGGGTTTAGGTCTGGAGACATGCTTGGCCAGTCCATCAACTTTACCTCCAGCTTCTTTAGCAAGGCAGTGGTCTTCTTGGAGGTGTGTGTGGGGTCGTTATCATGTTGAAATACTGCCCTGTGGCCCAGTTTCCGAAGGGAGGGGATCATGATCTGCTTCAGTATGTCACCGTACATGTTGGCATTCATGGTTCCCTCAATGAACTGTAGCTCCCTTGTGCCGGCAGCACTCATGCAGGCCCAGACCATGATACTCCCACCACCATGCTTGACTGCAGGCAAGACACACTTGTCTTTGTAATCCTCACCTGGTTGCCACCACACACGCTTGACACAATCTGAACCAAGTAAATTTAACAGTACATGGTTCCAGTAATCCATGTCCTTAGTCGGCTTGTCTTCAGCAAACTGTTTGCAGGCTTTCTTGTGCATCATCTTTAGAAGAGGCTTCCTTCTGGGACGACAGCCATGCAGACCAATTTGATGCAGTGCATGGCTTATGGTCTGAACACTGACAGGCTGACCCTCCACCCCTTCAACTTCTGCAGCAATGCTGACAGAACTTATACGTCTATTTGTCAAAGACAACCTCTGGATATGACGTTGAGCACATGCACTCAACTTTTTTGGTCGACCATTGTGAGGCCTGTTCTGAGTGGAACCTGTCCTGTAAAATCTGTCCTGAGAAACTGCAGTTTCAGGGTCTTGGCAATATTCTTATAGCCATTTTATGTAGAGCAACAATTATTTTTTTCAGATCCTCAGAGAGTTTTTTGCCATGAGGTGCCATGTTGAACTTCCAGTGACCAGTATGAGAGAGTGTGAGAGCGATAACACCAAATTTAACACACCTCCTCCCCATTCACACATGAGACCTTGTAACACTAATGAGTCACATGACACCGGGGAGGTAAAATGGCTAATTGGGCTCAATTTGGACATTTTCACTTAGGGGTGTACTCACTTTTGTTACCAATGGTTTAGACATTAGTGGCTATGTGTTGAATTATTTTGAGGGGTCAGCAAATTTACACTGTTATACAGGCTGTACACTTACTACTTTACATTGTAACAGAGAGTAATTTCTTCAGTGTTGTCAAATGAAAAGAAATAATAAAATATTTACAAAAATGTTTGTGAGATACTCTGTATATATATATGTGTATATACATATTCACTCTTTGCAAACAGTTTTATCTAATCTCAGTGGATGGATATCTTAACTTGAGCAAATATAGAGATTTGAAGGAAAAGGGTAAATCATGTATAATTACTTTAAATATATGATTTCAAATGTTTTCTAAATATGCTTGGATACTTAGAATAATATTAAGCTGTTTATATTGAGAGATAAAATATTTTGTACTTAATATGTAAGTACTTATCGTGATACATTTTTGTAAAATAAATTGCTTTAGGAGAAGAAAATTAAAATTAAATACTCCTTCCCCAGTGCCAATGTCGCTACCAGCATGCCTAATGACCCACTCACTCATCCTGCCAATGTCTCACCCCTCCACCAACCTATTGGTCCTGCTTGTATGCAATTTTTCAAGCACAGCTCTCCTCGCCCATCAAGTGAGATGTAGGTTTCATTGCCATTGCATCTGTGTGTGAATGGAATGTCTATTATTTAATTCTTATATTTCACTAGTAAATCATGAAACATGTTTTTCAGATAAATAAATCTAGCAACTACAGTGCATGTTTTGCAGTCGCTTAGACAAAGAGCAGTAGAATAGACCATAATTGGGTATTCTGCTCTCTCCTTCCTGTCCTGCAGTTCTCAGCATATAGCATATAGATGACAGGAGACAAGAGGGACTGTGTTTTTTTTTTTTTTTTTTTTAGCAATTCTAGTATAAAATGCATGAATTAATATTCACTACCATCATTTGAAGTTATTTTATCAGAAGCTAAAAATACATTGAACCGATGTGATATATTTTAAGAAAGCATAACCATTTAGCAATATGTTCTTCTGATGATCAGATACAATTTGGTTTAATTTTAGTAATCTTTGACAGAACAGTTATGTTCTATGAAATCTCCCTTTAGTGTGCATGCAATGTGCAGACCACATGACCTCTCAATATCATCTAAAGCAGGGGTTCTCAACCCAGTCCTCAAGGACCCCCTACCAGTACAGGATTTAGGGATTACCCTGTTGCGTCTAAAGTGTGTGTCCGCCCACCCCCACCCCCCAAAAAACACATTAGACACAGCAGGGTAATCCCTACATCCTGGACAGTTCGGGGGTCCTTACTGGGTTGAGAACCCCTGATCTAAAGCTACTGACCCTATATAGAATGTAGCAGAGCTGATACTAATATCACCGGCCATCGAGTCAAAACCTTTTTTTTCTGTGCGACAGCCTAAGGAGGCAGTGCTTATGGGCACTGGCTGGACAACTTCTGGTTTAAACTGTTTGAAGATTGTTTAAGATTGAACCCAGTTTTTCCAGCCTCAATAACAACTTCAAAATGATGTACTCTTTTAATAAACCTCCATGAAAGCCATAAAATAGGTATCTTAAAAATGCAGAGTTCCTTGCACTAAAACATATACAACTGTAAGAGTTTGGTGAAGACACATATCATTTTCATTTTTGTTTCATATTTTTGGGGGCAAACCTTGCTGATACAAATGGCTGTGTTATATAAGGTATTCAGTGGATGTTATTAATTACATCATGGTGCAATTACACTTATTTTAGTTCTCTAGGTAGCAAATTACAATTTTTTATAGACCATGATGAATAGAAGAATAATACTATGTACAGTTGAAGAAGCGCCTTGTTTGGCGAAACACATTGTGTGTATTTTAATATTGTTTAAGCATTAATGTTTGTTTGACTTACACCTATTTTATAGTGCAAGACCATGTATTGTACTTTTTATGCTTTTTATTATTTTTATTGTTTTTATTGTTCCTGGCACATTTAAAAAACCCTGAAGCATCTACTCTACTCTACATCCAATCCCTGGCAAGGATTGCCCTCAGGAGAATCTACTCAACATCATATCTTTGGTGGGGATCATACTACCCAAGTGCTATCTCTTGTGCGGTGTTACTGTTCTACTAAATGAGAGTAAATTACTATTTATATTTTTACCTTTTTTTGGTTTTACTCAGTAAGCACTATTGTTTGCATTTTATGTTTTACTATTTGATAATCATCTGGGTGCTGTGAGACTTACCTCTAAGGAGCTACAGATCCATCAGTGGGGATTATACCACTGTATGCTGTTTTACTCAGACCTGGTCTACAGCTTTAGCAAATGTGAGTGTGAACCCACATACCCTTTTTGTGTGTCCTACACTAAGTATCTGGCTTTCTGCGTTATTACTGGTTATTTTCTGTTTTATTACATATACCCATCACCAACTGAAGCCTGGATGAATCAGGATCTTTCAAAGAATTGGACTTAATACACATTATATTCAGCGCAACCTGTTTTGGGGGTTTTGTGTTGTTTTGCTTCTTTTCAGTAAAGTGTTGGGGGTATTCTTTACATTCAGTGTTTGCAGCTTAATTTTCTTTGGATATTAATAGATTCCTTAGTGCTTATCCTATCTTTCGTACTTGCTATATCTAAGGGAAAGTAATGCCTCTTGGAGGAAATAGAGAGGAGGGGCAGGTTCTGTGTGAGAGCAGCTCAAAGTTAGGAGAGAAACAGCAAGAATAAATTATTGCAGAAGCTTTGAACATGCAATCTGAGAATGTTGAAAGAGAGAACAGGTAAGTTTAATTTACACAAAGCATTCAGAACCTTTGGGGGATTTTAAACCTGTTATGGTAAGCAAGTCGTGTTTCCCAAACCGGGGTATGCAGGAGAGGTGTGTCATACAGCAACTGTAGCACCCACTGCAACATGATTGATGCCCTCAGCAGGTGACAAGAGGAATGAAAATACGTTTAAATATATATTTTTTGTAGTTTTAAGGGAAGAAGCAGTTCACTGTATAACATGAATCAAGCCAGATGGTTAGAAAACTGCAGACCCATATCTGTCATGACAGGTTCACTTTAAGTATAACTTTATTTCTACTGCAACTTGTTGATGTTCTGAACAAATATTTAAATATATTGCACCAAAGGTTGAAAGTAGCCATCTGTTAGCATTAACACATTCTAAATAAGCAAACCAATACCTGACACAATATGCTTTCCTGTCATTCTTATGAATTTTAAATTCATTTTAGATAAATTATAGATGAGTGATAGGAAAACAGCAGATAGCACCCCATTTGAAATTTTCTCATCTGACAGAGACAATAACTCATAAAGCCTCTTTGTGGAGTGCCTCTATTTTGAAGGTTACTATGAAGTCTTTTATGTTTTACAATTGAAAATATACTTTTGGTCAACTAAGCTAAATTCTTTCCATTAGTACGAACGTCTAGTGCTATTAAGGGGCAGACCTGTGTTGAAGTATATGAAATGTAATATGTTTTTGTGGCTTTGGTTTGTATATCCTATATATATCACATATTCTGACAAGCTTTTTTTAAACTTGTATTTATAAAGTTTATGTTTTTGTGTACTTTGTTTCTTGGTTATATCATGCTAATACATAATAAGGACCCCTGTGAGTAAGTCAATGGTTAATTTGTGCGTTTGTGCTAGGCTATGCATACCATTGATGCAATATAGATATGGCATACAATTTTGCAGTGACTTTGCACATACCTTAAAGAGATACGTCACTGCACCAAATACAACATAAAATATAAAATCACTGTTTAGTTGCTATAGCCTAAACGAAAGCATGATTTTAATGATGGATTTTTAATTGGGGCTATATATAAAAACTGATTGAAAAACCTGCACTTCTATTGTCTGGTACCTTTGCAAGTCCTCAGCTGCTAAACCCGCCGAGACTTTCTGGTGCTGTCCAATCACAGACTTCTCAATGCAGTTCAATGTGAAGTCTTCGCAAGGCAGGTGCTCTGGGCAATTGCTGCCTCTTAAGTTTAGCTCAATTGAGCTAACCAAACCAGGAAGTAACAAGGTTGTCTGCTTGAAATTTGAAAACCAGGTGGGTGTTACCAGTTTAATATATAAAAGGTAAATTTCTATTAAAATCTGTACTTTTTGCAAAATTAAAAAAAAAAGAGGACTTTCTCTTTACACATAAAGCTTTTCAGCAAGCTAAAGTAAGTTAGGGGTCTGGAGTGTCCCTTAAGGAAGGAGAAGAACGCTAACAGAAAAGCAACCCTGAAGGGAAGTAGCATACTCAAGTGATTTCATACTTTCCAAAATACTAATTCTACCAACTGCGCTGAACTATGGTACCGGGTTATTTAGGAACCCTTTCCAAGACTTCAGTTAAGATTTTATATTATGTAAATATATTTGCCTTTGTACAAGCTATGCTTCTCTCTGTCAAGTGTAAATAGGGCAAAATAAAGAGTGATCTCTCTAATATATTGTTTTTATTTTTAGATGGTGCAGTATATTTTTGGAAGCTACCAGACAAAATATTCATGTATTTCTTATTTTCGTCAGTGTGCTAGGTATTGACCTATTTTTCTTTGGTCAATGAAAGGCATTTATCACAGACTGTACTCAACTGTATAAGACATTAATGGCTAATGTAACCAGCCCTTTTAAAGTACAGTTATTTTATCAATATTATTCATTTAATTTGCATGTATTTTCTTTTTCATTTAATCTAAATTACTGATTAATGAACAGAGCTGTATTTCATACGATGCAATGTTACAGCACCTACATCACTATTTCAGAGGTATCTTTTTAATATGTAGATTGATACTGTACATTTCATTTTACTATTAAAGGAATAGTAATAGTACCTATTTCAGATATATCTTTTTAGGATTTAGATTGATACTGTACATTTTATTTTACTATTACATGAACACTCTAATGCTAGAAATACAAACATGTATTTCTAATTTTAGAGTGTTTTACTTACTATTTAAATTACTGCCCCCAAAAAGTCAAATAAGTAGTTTTATTCACCTTTAATCCCTTGTTGTGCCAGTGTCACATGCTGCCGCAGTGTCCTGTGTAAGATCATCAATGATGATCAATCAGCCTTCCCCCCAGTGAAACCCTGTGCATATCTAAATATCCTCATAGACATACCTATGGGGAGTGTTTGGTATCTTCATGTACAATGTGAAGATGCCAAATGTAAGTCCTATAACATTTGCAGGACAGCAACAAGAAGCACCTCAGTGACAACCACTAGATATGTCTATAAGAAGCAATGCAAATACTGCTTTTTTTAATTAAGATTTAGTGGTTATGGTGCCTTGAATGTGCCTTTAACATCTTATGAGCAGTTGTTACATATTCAGTGGTGGTTTCAAACATGGGGCAAAGTTTACAGTCTAAGATATTTTGCATATGACTGATATGCATGTAAATACTATGGAACAGTTCATGTTTTACTGAAATAGCTGCAATAAATACTGTTTATGAATTGGGGCATGCTGTGTTACATACACGGGTTCCTATGGAAATTCCATGGTTGACTATAGAACTTCATGGAGTAAAAAACTTGAAGGAAGGTACCTGCTGCTAACAGAAGACCTTCGTCATTTGTTCAATGCTGTACCATGACTTGTTTGTGAGTGGTCCACTTATCTAGTTTTATAAGTATTTATTACAATATTACACAATGGTACTTGTGTCACAAGATTTTTATTGGGGCTAAATGCAATGGTACAACAGCCTGACAGTGGTATATTACAATATATATAGTCATGTAATTGGCAGTGTCAGGTAAAGCTATATAAATATATCAAAGCATAAACTACCAGTAGAAAGTAGACAGAGCAAAGAGAGGGTCAGTGACCATTCGTATACCCATCCGCATGGCATGGGTGGACCCTGAACACAAAAAATTCCCAGAAAATTCCCATTACTTATATAACAACAAAGTATGTTCCAAGTACCAAACCTTCAAGAAGTGAAACAGTTGTAACAAAGAGAGATATAGATATAGTAGAGACAAAGGCATGAAGAGTTAGAAGAAGGAAGACATTAGAAGAAGTATAGGGACACGCGCGATGTTCGGTCTGCCCCCTATTCGTCATGGAGGTGGGAGGGTCTGGGAGGGAGGGTCTGCTGCTGATTGGCTGGAATGTGTCTGCTGACTATGAGGTACAGGGTCAAAGTTTACTCAATGATGACGAATAGGGGGCGGACCGAACATCACACGCTATGTTCGCCAGCGAACGGTTCCTGGCGAACTGTTCGGGACATCACTAATAGGGACATATAGCAGAGGGGAGCTCAACAGTAATCCATGGGAGGGCTGCATTGAGCAAGCAACCGAAGGAGCATGGGAAAGCTATATTATATTATACTTAGGTAAATAATTTCACATATTATCTATACAGTCATCAATAGATTTAATAAAGCCTGTTTTCTTCTTACATTGTTCAAGGATGGGTGCTCCATAATTTCACTTTTGAGGAATACAAATGTGAGATTCTGTACATACTCTATACATAAGTCTACCCTTCAAAAAAAGGTGTGATAGAATTTATCTTGAAGCTTATAGGTGTCCTATTTTGATATCCTATATTAAAATTGCCTAACTTGGACTCAGGAAATGCTTGATGCTTAAAACGACACTTAAGACCATATATGTCTAGTTCCAGGAGCAGATAGCCCCCATCTGAGCTGTCTCTTCTCAAATCATTCTGTTCTTTATCTTTCTCGGAACTTATTTGTTATATGTACATGACGTTCATCCCTATGTCTTATCCAGGGCCGGCCTTAGGCATTTTGACGCCCTGTGCGAAAAATCTTCACAGCGCCCCCCCCTCCCCCCCCCCGTCATCCATGTATGCTGTAATGTTTGTGTTGTCTGTGTATGTGATAGTAGGTGTGATGACTGTGTGTGATATGTATGCTATGTGTGATATTTGTAATGGGTGTATTAACAGTGTGTGATATGCGTGTATTGGTTGTATGTGACACACACACACACACACACACACACACAGAGTCAGACGGCCATACACACACACAGGAAGACATCCACACACACACACACACACACAGGCAGACAGTCATACACACACACACAGACACACAAAGGCAGACAGTCTCACACACACACACACACACACACAGACACACACAGGCAGACAGTCAGTCATACACACAGGCACAGACAGTAATACACACAGACACACACAGAGGCAGACAGTAATACACACAGACACACACAGTCATACACACAGACACACACAGTCATACACACACACGCAGACAGTCATACACACAGACAAACACGCAGACAGTCATACACACAGACACACACAGGCAGACAGCCATACACACAGACACACAGAGGCAGACAGCCATACACACAGACACACAGAGGCAGACAGCCATACACACAGACACACAGAGGCAGACAGCCATACACACAGAGGCAGTCATACACACAATCACACACACAGAGGTAGACAGTCATACACACAGAGGCAGACAGTCATACACACAGAGGCAGACAGTAATACACACAGACACACACAGGCAGACAGTCTCACACACACAGACACACACAGGCAGACAGTCAGTCATACACACAGACACAGACAGTAATACACACAGGCACACACAGAGGCAGACAGTAATACACACAGACACACACAGAGGCAGACAGTCATACACACAGACACACACAGAGGCAGACAGTCATACACACACACACAGACACACACAGGCAGACAGTCATACACAGACACACACACACAGGCAGACAGTCATACACACAGACACACACAGGCAGACAGTCATACACACACAGACAGTAATAAACACAGGCAGAGAGTCACACTCACCTGACAATCCCACAGTTACCTGTGGAGTTCATTGTGGAGGCAGTGCAGCTCCTGGTGACTGTTTGGTGGGGAAGCAGGGACTCCTTCCTGCTTCCCCTGCAGCAGTTTTCCGGCGCTTTTAGCTCCGCCCCCGCCGCACGGTAAGCTCCGCCCCCGCTGCAAATTTAAAAATTTTTAAATCCACGGCGCCCCCTGCTCCATGGCGTCCTGTGCGGCCGCACAGCTCGCACACCCCTAAGGCCGGCCCTGGTCTTATCTGTACTCCTTTCACCCTGTAACGGAGCTCCGTGTACTCCGACCAAGTACCCTCCGTTGATGGATGCTCCTAGCGCTCTCAGAGGACTCCAAGCACTGCAGACGACACCACAACCACCGCAGACTCCACAACCGCCGTAGCTTAACTGGAGCCGCGCCGTCTTCCTTCCACCCTGGATCGGTTTCTGTCCTCCAGGACCGTGTGGGGAAGACCTCTCCTCCAGGAGAGCGTATCTGGAACAAGCTCTTAAAAGAGCTAAGTGATTAAGCTCAGGGGAATATGCAGAGCATAGCAATCCCCAGTGTGATACAGCAAATCCCTCCAATAACGAGACAAGGCTACGTTTTGAAGGGTCAAGAAGAACTGAGGACTGGGACACCCAGCCTGCTTTTTATTACAAAAAGGTACACACAGGACACTCCCAGGGGGAGGATGAAATTAACCAATCACATACATGGTACCACCCCCACGTCTCCTCCCCTCAGATAAACATATAACATAATTATAGCATTCAGTAAAAATACATTTTTCACACATACACTGTAACTTTAGAACTATACATTCAATCTCCATAACAATTACATATTTGGAATCAGCATACTTCACACATAAACACTTCCAAACATCAGCCAAATCCCCCCAGTGGATCAAAAGTTAGCTGGAGGTCCCTTTATGACCGACCGCAAGCACAATTTCCTGCCCAAAACAGTTCCATAGATTTGGGCTGTGCGGCCGGTCAATTTCATGCCGAAAAAACGACTAAGTCCCATTTCAAACGTCTCTGGAGCTGAAAAACGAAGTGTAGGAGAAGGTAAGGGTCAGCGGTGTTCGGTAAAATGTGTAGCCGATTTCAGTTCCATGAATTTGGCTACACATACCGCTGACCTCATTCGAATGAACAAAGATGGCCGCCGCCACGTATTCGTTTGTCGAATGGCGGCCACTTCGACTACTTCGGCACTTCGGCTGCATCCGAAGTGCCCATTTAAAGCTGCAGCACTGTTCCAAATTATTTAAAGGGGCAGTCTTATAAAATCCAATCTGCTAAAAGAGTCTTTAACAGGTAATACCTTCCAGGGGCCATAGTCTTAAAGGGTATTGTTACCCAAAGTCTCAATATGGCCCCAGACAGTTCTTAAAGGGCCAGCAGCAGCCCAATATAGGTTAATACATTTTCAGGGGCACAATCTTCCAGGGGCCATAGTCATGAGGAAGGAGGCTGGAAAATAGGCTTCTCCACAATCCAGGGAAGCAGGGCAATTTTCCATTTAAAGGGCCAGGAGCAGTATACACAAATCCATTATGCCCAAATGTAGGTTTTACAGGGCAATACAGTCCAGGGCCATAGTCACAGGGGAGGAGGCAGGCAAGCAGGCCTCTCCAGGACAAAGTGGCGAAGGGCACTTCGTCACACACCCTTTCACTCCCTTCCTACTACTGTCTAATGAATATTTTCACATAAGCACGTACCTTTTAATATATTAAAACCCAACTGAAGAATAAACGACAGAGGCTTATTTTGAATACCAACAGGTGTCTGGTGTCTAATTCGCGCTCCATTCCAAGTGCACTTGTAATAATAATTTAGCCTTCCTCTGAATATAACAAAGATCCATATTTGGATCTATGTCAATTTGGTGCAGTGAAACCCGGGATCAGATGAGTCCAGTCCATCCGGACCCAGAAGGGTTGGCTCGGAGCCCAGACGGTTAATCAGCTGCAGCGGGTAAGAAAAAGCTTTTATTTTTCTACCTATAATTGAGTTTGACTCTCTGGAACTCTTTGAGACCCTTGTCCGGGTGGGTAAGGATTTTAAAAACGTCTGATCTAAATAACTTTTCTGTGGTATTATGGTTATATTCAGATGGATTTTGTGTTATGTCTTGTGAAAGGAATCTTGAGATAGTGGAATATAACTGTGGGTTTTAAGTTATTTTTATTGTTAGCCTTGTCATTTGTTTTATAATTTGAGTTAGAATCCTCCAAGGGCAGATCTCCTGATCTGTGTTTAGAATAACGAAGACAAGACTGTGAAAATGCCACTGCAGTGGTCCTAAGTGTCTTATACACTGTTGTTGTACAGTTTGTCTTGCGTAAGGAAGTAATTAACCCTTACAAGTTTTAAGATGGGTAGCTCTCAAAGCACTCAAGGGGGATGTACGGCTTTGACTATTGTCAAGCATCACAAAGGACAAGGAGCAATTAAGAATATTAAGAGGTTACTTAAGAAAGCTGGCATGCCCTCAGAGGGCACTCTAGACCCACATATATGGAGGGAATTTATGGAAATTAACAGAAGTTGGTTAGAAGGTAATGACTTAGTAGAAGTCGCCCAAAAATGGCATGATGCTGCAGTTGAATTAGCTAAATGTGGTTGTAGAGAAACCACCAAAAAAGGTGTACCATATTATCAATGTTTTGGACCTCCAAGGCCCAAGAGTAGGCAAGATCCTGGGAAAAATCTTGTAGACACACCCCTTTACCAGGATAATTCAGGGACTCTTTTGGTCCCTAAAGACCAGGCGATTTCCCTTTTACAGAAATCAAAACCTCTTTCCAATAATATTACGCAGTGGGACTTCATATGGTTCGCCAGCAATCCCAGTAAGACCTATGGGTTCATTAGAAGAGGAGGGTAGCCCATCAGCCTTAAGTTTAATATTTTTATTAGTGACATTGCAGAAGGTCTTAATGGTAAGGTATGTCTTTTTGCTGATGATACTAAGATATGTAAAATGGTTGATGTTCCAGGAGGGATAAGCCAAATGGCTAATGATTTAGGTAAACTAGACATTTAATGTGGATAAGTGCAAGATAATGCATCTTGGACGTAAAAACTCAAGGACAGAGTACAGAATATTTGATAGAGTCCTAAACTCAACATCTGAGGAAAGGGATTTAGGGGTGATTATTTCTGATGACTTAAAGGTAGGCACACAATGTAATAGAGCAGCAGGAAATGCTAGCAGAATGCTTGGTTGTATAGGGAGAGGTATTAGCAGTAGAAAGAGGGAAGTGCTAATGCCATTGTACAGAACACTGGTGAGACCTCACTTGGAGTATTGTACGCAGTACTGGAGACCGTATCTTCAGAAGGATATTGATACCTTAGAGAGAGTTCAGAGAAGGGCTACTAAACTGGTTCATGGATTGCAGGATAAAACTTACCAGGAAAGGTTAAAGGATCTTAACATGTATAGCTTGGAGGAAAGACGAGACAGGGGGGATATGATAGAAGCATTTAAATACATAAAGGGAATCAACACAGTAAAGGAGGAGACTATATTTAAAAGAAGAAAAACTATCACAACAAGAGGACATAGTCTTAAATTATAGGGACAAAGGTTTAAAAATAATATCGGGAAGTTTTACTTTACTGAGAGGGTAGCGGATGCATAGAATAGCCTTCCAGCTGAAGTGGTAGAGGTTAACACAGTAAAGGAGTTTAAGCATGCGTGGGATAGGCATAAGGCTATCCTAACTATAAGATAAGGCCAGGGCCTAAAAAAAATATTTAGTAAATTGGGCAGACTAGATGGGCCGAATGGTTCTTAGCTGCCGTCACATTCTATGTTTCTATGTTTCTATAAGGAACCCCTAGTTGCCCCATAGACACCTCAGTGGGGCCATTAGCTCCACAATTTACTACTCCCATGATACCCAAAGTTGAGAGCGCATACCATGAGAAGAGACAGTCGAGCTCAGGTTTCCAATACTGGGAAGAATATAAGCTCTGGACACTGGCAATAATACAGCAGCTGCCAGATGTTGAAAAGACCTGCAAACTAGGATTGAAGCTACACAAATCTACTGCCCTTGTAACAAGGCTACTTGTCAGCCCTCATGCCCCTGCTAATCTACTAGGCAGTGATATACTGTCTGCCCTTAATGCAAATATCCAGTATAGCCCCACTGGAAAAGCAACATTGTTTGTGCCTTTAGAGGACAAACAAATGATATCCCTTTCAAATGTTATGACAACTCTCACTATGCCCAGCCATATGCCAGAACCTGCCACTGACTTGTCCTCAGTCCCTAATTCTCTATGGGCTACAGGTAAGACAGACTCTCTGTGCCCCCAGTCAAAGTGAATCTCCTGCCCGGAGCCACCCCTCCCTGTCAAAAACAATACCCCCAAAGCCCAGCACAGGCAGGGCCGGCGCGTCCATAAGGCGGCACAGGCGGCCGCCTTAGGGCGCACCGGCTCTGGGGGCGCAAAATTCCAGTGACCGGCAGGAGGGAAGTGCTCCCTCCTGCCTGGTCACCTCCTGGATCCCCGGAGCGGCGTGGCGTGCAGCTGAACTGAATTAGGAGGTGGCGAGGGAGCTCTCTGATCTCTCTGACCGGCTCCCTCGCGCGCCTTTTGCTGATGCCGCGGGAGCCGGAATATGATGTCATATTCCGGCTCCCGCGGCATCAGAAAACAGGCTGCGAGGGAGCCGGTCAGAGAGATCAGAGCTCCCTCGCCGCCTCCTAATCCACTTCAGCCGCACGCCTCCCAGCAGCCTCACTGGACCACCAATGAGAGACCCACGCCAGCACTCCAGGTTTACATTTAATGTATTATTAATTACTGTGTGTGCATGTGAGTGTGAGTGTGTATGTTTGTGTGTGTCTGTCAGTGTGTGTGTGTGAGTGAGTGTGTGTGTGTCTGTCAGTGTGTGTGTGCATGTGAGTATGTGTGTCTGTCAGTGTGTGTGTGTTCGAGTATGTGTCTGTGAGTTTGTGTGTGTGTGAGTATGTATTTTTCTGTATGCCTGTCTGTATGTATGTATCTGTATGACGGTATGCCTCTGTATGTATGTATGTGTCCGTATGCCTGTATGTCTTGTACGTATGTTTCTGTATGTCTCTGTATGCATGTATGTAACTGGATGTATGTTTGTCTCTGAATGTCTGTATATATGTGTATGTAACTGTATGCCTTTATGTCTCTGTATGTACGTATGTGTATGTCTGTGTGTCTCTGTATGCCTGTATGTCTTTGTATGCATGTTTCTGTATGTATGTATGTGTCTGTATGACGGTATGCCTCTGTATGTATGTATGTGTCTGTATGACAGTATGCCTCTGTATGTATGTATGTGTCTGTATGCCTGTCTATATGTATGTGTCTGTATGACGTTATGTCTCTGTATGCATGCATGTATCTGTATGTGTGTATGTCTTTGTATGCCTGTATGTATGTATGTGTCTGCATGCCTGTATGTCTCTGTATGTATGTTTCTTTATGCCTGTATGTCTGTATGTATGTGCCTGAATGTCTTTGTATGTATGTTTCTGTATGCCTGTCTGTATGTATGTGTCTGTATGACGGTATGCCTCTGTATGCATGTATGTCTTTATATGCCTGCATGTCTCTGTATGCATGTATATCTCTGCTTGTATGTCTCTGACTGTATGTGTCTGTATGTCTCTGTATGATTATTGCTGTCTTTGTATGACAGTGTACCTGTATGACTTTGACTGTGTGACTGAAAAATTATGCCTGTGTGCCTGTGGCTTGGGAGGAAAGACACACAGGTGAAGATGCATTTTTTTTTTTTAATGAGGGTTGGGGGCGCCAAAATGCATCTTCGCCTGTGTAACTAAAAATCCTAGCACCGGCCCTGAGCACAGGAAGATGCTATTTCCCAATATGTGCAAGAATTACTGCAGGCAGGGGTAATTGTCCAGACCACCTCCCCATTGTACCCAATTAAGAAAAAGCAAGAGAAAGGGAAACCTGTGGTCTACGGTATGGTACATAATTTGAGGGCATTTAATGCTGTAACTGAACTCATTGCCCCTAATGTTCACACCTTGTTGGCACAGATACCACCTTCCTCTAAGGTATTTACTGTTATTGACTTGGCAAATAAATTTTTCAGTGTCCCCCTGGATACCGACAGTCAGTATTTATTTGCATTTACACATAAACACAAGCAGTACACTTGGACAGTAATGCCCCAGGGCGCACAAAACTCACCCACTATGTACAGCATGGCTAAAGCCCAGATTCTTGAAGATATGTTGCAAAGATATGGAAACTTGTAAGCTACAAAAGCGAAACAGCAAGCATGTGTTGAAAAAGTTATTTTCCGAGGACATTGTATTACCCATGGCACAAAAAAATCTCAAGGAAATTAGAAAGACTGCAGTTCAAAATTTTACACACCCCAGCCTAGCCCAGCTGTGTACAAGCTTGAGCCTTGTTTCATACTACCGACCTTGGCTTCACTCTGCAGCCCGTGTATGATTGTCTCGCCAACGAAAACCAACCATTTATATTAACACATGCAGCAGAAAATGCTACATCTGTCCTTACACAGAGACCAATAGCATACTACTCCACCAGGTTGGACCCTGTTGCCAGGAGTTCCCCCTCATGTGTTAGGACAGTGGCGGCTGTAACTGCCATCCTGGACAAACCCACTGATATTGTCTTAGATAACCCAGTGACCATATACACACCGCATGACCTCAACAGCATACTGTCACAAGTTCAACTAAAACACATACATACTGCAAGGCATCTCAGAATGCAATGTGCCTTGCTTATGCCACCTAATGTTACACTTAAAAGGTGTATGGTGTTAAATCCATCTACATTACTTCCCTTGATTTAAAAGAGGTGAGTGAAGATAATGGGAATGGAACTTCTGATCTTTTTGTAAATTCACTTTCAGCAGATGAGTTAGCTGACGCCCATGGTACCCCATGATTGTGCAGCACTAATGGCACAAGAGACAGCAGGTTTTTTGCATGTAATTGATTCTCTATTTTCTAATGCAGGTTTTGAGTTTTTTGTAGATGTTCCAGATATGCTGATGAGAAGGGCAATTTCCCCACTGGATATGCTGTAGTCTCAGCATGAGGTAATAAAAGCTGAAACACTCCCTCCTCACTGCTCTGCATAGGAGGTTGAGCTGAAGGCACTCACTGAAGCGTGCAAAATGGCCTCTGGTAAGATTGCTAATATTTACACAGACTCTCGCTATAGCTCGTGATTTTTTTCACCTCAGCATTTACTCCAATAAAGAACTCTGAAGCCGTGAGCGCACTTATGGATGCTATCCTGCCAGGGCCGCCATCAGGGGGTGACAACCATGACGGTTGTCACGGGCCCGGTGGTCCTGGGGGGCCCGGAGTGCACAGGTAATCCTCTGCATGCCCGGGCCCCCAGCCCTTTAATCTGCATATATACATAGCGAGTACAGCTATGTATATATGCCTCTGCGGGCCCTGCTGGCTTCCAAGCAGGGCCTAGGATATACTTACCTTCCCCTCCAGCACTCTCGCGAGCCACAGCAGTAAAGCGTTGCCGCGGGTTGTCATGACAACGCTCCGCGGCACGCAATGCATGCTGGGCTCGCATAGAGCAGAGGCTGGCAGGAGGGAGAACATGGAGGGATTCGGCTGGGCTCCTCCTTGCTGCCACCAACAAGCGGAGCCACCGGACCACCAGGGAATCCAGTGTCTCCCCTCCCTGGTTACAGGTAAGGGAGGGGGGAATACATCTTTTTTAATTATGCAAATTCTTAAAAAAAAACTAAAATAATCCCAGCAGCATTTGTCACACATCCAAAGCATACACACACACACATCAAACAGACAAACTGCATCCACTACACAACCACACACATCATCCACTAGACAACCACACACATCATCCACAACACAACCATACAAATCATCCACTACACAACCACACACATCATCCACTACACAACCACACACATCATCCACTACACAACAAAACACATCATCCACTAGACAACCACACACACATCATCCACTACACAACCATACACATCATCCACTGCACAGCCACACACATCATCCACTACACAGCCACACACATCATCCACTACCCAACCATACACATCATCCACTACACAACCATACACATCATCCACTACACAGCCACACACATCATCCACTACACAACCACACACATCATCCACTACACAACCATACACATCATCCACTACACAACCATGCACATCATCCACTACACAACCACACACATCATCCACTACACAACCACACACATCATCCACTAAACAACCATACACATCATCCACTACATAAACACACAAACTGCATCCACTACACAACCACACACATCATCCACTACACAACCATACACATCATCCACTACATAAACACACAAACTGCATCCACTACACAACCACACACATCATCCACTACACAACCACACTAACTGCATCCACTACACAACCACACACATCATCCACTACACAACCACACACATCATCCACTACATAAACACACAAACTGCATCCACTACACACATCATCCACTACACACAAACACACACACACAGCATCGACTACACAAATACACACTGCATTCACTATACACACACCACTTCCACTACACAAACACACACTCTGCATTAACTATACACACACACTACATCCACTATACACACACTACTTCCACTACACAAACACACACTCTGCATTAACTATACACACACTACTTCCACTACACAAACACACACTCTGCATTAACTATACACACACACTACATCCACTACACAAACACAAACTCTGCATTCACTATTCACATACTACATCCAGTACACAAACACACACTCTGCATTCACTATACACACACACTCTGTCCACTACATAAACATACAATCTGAATCCACTATAAACAGCGTATCCACTTTACTCACGCACTTTGTATCCACTACACACATTTTATAGCCACTATACACACACAAACAAATTCAGTACACAGACACTTCATCCTTGTGGGTGGACTTAAGATGGGCCCTGTGGGTGCATTTGGGGGCGGGTCATGTGGGCGGACTTGGGGCGGGTCATATGGAATGACTTGGGGGCGGGCCCTGGGGGCCCTAGACCGTAGGCTGTGTCAGGGGCCCCAACATTTCTGGTGGCAGCCCTGTATCCTGCTACCCACTCAAGTAGGCATCATGAAGGTGGCAGCTCACATGAAGATCACAGATGAAATTACAAGAGGAAACCACAAAGGAGACAAAGCTGCCAGGCAAGCAGCAATAAAAGTACATCCTTCTACAGGTAATACTTTCCTCTAAGCTGTTCTTACAGATGACGCCGTTGACTACAATATACTGCTGAGCTTACATCTAGAAGAATTACTGTGTTATGTAGAACAGTGTGGAAATTAGGGTATTATGATAGTCAGCAACAGGGCAATATGCTGGAAACCAATCTAGGAAGCAAGACAATCAAAATTAGATCAGATATACTTTGCTGTATTATAAATTATCTCATTAGACTTAATATGACTTTTATTAAATCTAACATATTGATTTAATACATTCCTCTCTTTTCCAGTAATTTCTGTCTGTTAACCCTCTTCTAAGCTTCTTTACTTAATTTGTAAACTCACTGTGAAGGAATTCATATTCCCCTGTTCGTTGACTCATGCAAAACTCCCCTGGTTCGGTTCCCGAAAGAAGACCTCTCCAACATCTAATTAGAACATGGAATACAATGGAAACTATCACTAAAAGGCTCCCCTGGGTGGCCGCCATTTTGTGTACCAAATGCGCATGGTCGACAGAATGAATGGTGGCCATCTTGTCTCCTGATCGCCGGTAGAAGTACCTTTTCGTTGAGTGCCTGGAACTTATTTTGGCTAGGCACTCCCGTGAACACTGGTGAATATGGAACTGCTGCCCATTCAAGTTTCTGATCACCTATTCGAACGGTGTTCGGGAGATATAAACTACCGAATGGGGGGAGCATTCAACACTTAAAAGCGTTTGCATATTGTGTATGGTTTTCGTACAAAAACCCTCGAACTGAGACTGGCCATTGCCA
The DNA here is from genome assembly GCF_036172605.1 of Pelobates fuscus. Taxonomy (NCBI): domain Eukaryota; kingdom Metazoa; phylum Chordata; class Amphibia; order Anura; family Pelobatidae; genus Pelobates; species Pelobates fuscus. The sequence continues at coordinate 127,124,831 of NC_086319.1, read as the reverse complement.
CGATTTGTCTGGAACAATTTTGGGCTTCTACCTCTTGGCTGGCAGCTCAAAACTGTACCTTGATGGAAATTCCAAACTACCGAACCGATCTGAGTACTTTTTGGATATGTTAAGCACTCAGATAATGGCGTATCAGGGGTGTGACTCTTGAGGGTTTTCCATGGATTTTGGGGCTACTTTTGGGGTGTTTAAAAATTGTTGTATTTTTCTGTACCTGTAGATAATTGAGTTGTAAGTTTCCTGACTCAATTATCTCTTAGACACAGGGGGGGAGTTTACTGCATATATAAATTGTGAGGGCTTGCTTGAATTAAACAGAGCTACTCCCAACATTCAGTCTCAACCAGAGATATTTACTTTGATGAGCAGTCCGCCGCACTCACTGTGTTGTAAGATCTGATTAAAAAGGAACCATTTGTTCATGTTGGCTATGTGAGTCACAGGTAGGGGAGGTGTGACTAAGGTTGCAGAAATAAAAGTGATTTGACTCCTAAATGGCAGATAATTGATAAGTGGACTGCAAAGGCATAATCTATACACCAAAACTGTTTCATTAAGCAAAATTTTTTGGTGCTTACAGTATTATTATTATTTATTTATTAATATTATTATTATTATTATTATTATTATTATTATTGACATTTATATAGCGCCAACAGATTTCATAGCGCTTAGTATCCCTTTAACAGTTGAAGAAAGTGCACTAGTAACTCCTTCCATATGGCAAAATATAATCTCTAATATCTTTCATACCTTTATATGACATTTGAGTGAAATGTTGGTGTAAATTTGTTTTATTTCTCTTCATAATATGACATAAACAAATTTTCATATGAGGGAGTTATATTAGGACATATCACAGTACAGGTGCATAAAAAGGATCTCCAAAAATAGTTATATTCTAGGACTTTATCCAGTAATTGAAGTATGAATTCCTTCTGGCCCTTGGTTTGTAGCATCTCTTAGGGCGACAGGTATAGCCTCTCTATTTCCTTATATACAGACAAACTGTGTCACAAGACACTAACAAACAATACTCCATGACATTGACTTCAGAAATTGCATTAAAAAAATGTTGCAGTGTTTGCAATATAAGAATTAGTCACATATACGAATTCTTGGAATACCAATAATTCACATAGGTGGACATACATGATTAAGGCTTTTAACAGAAATGTCATGATACAATAAAATCTCTAAGTGTTTTTAAAGCAGTAGAGCCTTCTCCAAATTGGTAATGCAACATTAAAAAAAATAAAAAAATAACACAGAGTGTCATTCATGACTGCATCCCTGCTGTTACTGAGCTGGTGGTGCCTATGGAGGATGGAGGGAATTTTACTGTTGCATCTAGGGTGAATAATCCCTTGCAGACAATTACCTGTGGGTAGGGTAACAAAATGCCTTTCCCCTTTGGTACAGCTTGGGATAGAAGGATCCACTGGGACTCCTTATGGGCTAGCTTTAGAGTGAAAGATCTATTTTGTCCATGGAACCAGGCAATATAATACATTGGAGCAAAAACAGTAAACTAAGATATCAAATCTGTGAATAGGAATAGCTTGACAAATTAAAAAAGGTTTATGTGGGGGCGGAGCCTGACCATCATGGAGGGAAGACGTGCTCAGCAGGAGCTCCTCTCCAATACCGTGACAAATAGCAATTATCACCCCCATTGAGGGTACAGTGGATCACTACAAGCGACTTACCTGACTCCTGATCCCACTGTGACCCGAGAAAAGGCTTCAAGGCGGGACTGGTGCTCATTAACTACACGATCTACAGCATGCGGCCTGAGACGCACTGGACAGGGGAGGCGGCCGATCCCCCGGACCGGAGATGTGTGTCGGCACCCATAACTTGCCAAGAGCCCAGAAACCTCCTCCCCCCCCCCCCAGACAGGAGGAGGTTATCCCGGCCCAAAACACAAAACGGCGACCAACTCAAGATGGCGGATGCCACGTGGATCCCCTGTGATGCAGAGGACAAGCAGGGATATGTGGCTAGGCTAGAGAAAATCTTCCAAAATTTCTGGCACAAACTGGAGGAAAGGATGCACCATCCTGCCCAGACCCATCCAGCTGCCAAACTGCCACACAAGCGACTGCTTGACTCGAGGCAAACAAGCACGGCTCCTGCAACAAAACGAGCCCCAACATGGCAGCCACGCAAGACGCGCCGGAACAGAGCAGCAAGAAGGAAGGCACCACTGCGACCCAGCAAAGGGATTGTTAAATACCCTCAAGTCACGACACCTGGCTTAGTGTGCAGGGTTCCAGCAAGGCTTCGAGGGCTGTCTTTGGGCTACCTTGCATTCACGCACTCTGTCCTGCCAGCGGCTGGCATTCGGTGACTGTGGACTTAACCCCCACGACTCTGGCTGCTACAACCACAATCTGGAATAGTTCCATTATAGCCCTGTAAAATGCCAGTAAGCTTAACCTGTTATTAATTAATGTCCCTAAGTTGATTTAGCCTGGTTACTCACTCTAACTATATTCAACCTGTGCCATCACATTTTTATTCTAACTAATTCATAGCGCGTTTTAAAACAGGTAATTTACTCTCACATATGCAATGACTAAATAAGTGTCTCAACTGCATAACAACTCTCACTTCATTACAACCTGCAACATGGCCACTAGAGCGCAGTGGGGCCACCCTGCTAATCCCAACACTGCCACCTCAGTCATTATGCATATTCAATAATACTTACTGTCAGTTTAAATCAAATGTTATGTTATAAGCTTTTTTAGACAATAAGGATACTCACTCTTGTTATCTTTTCTATTATAAAAAAGAAGTGCAACATATCTTGTCATTTCCATGTATAACATTTGCAATGTCATTCACCAACTCTTATCCTGCAACCCTTCATGTGCGGATCGCACCACTCCAAAGAGTACGTGACTCGAGTGGTCCTGCATCCTAACACGACTGGAGGCCTGATGGCTAGGAGAAGCAGCCCACAATCCCGGCTCAGGGTCCACAGCCTTACTGAGGACTCTTTGTTGCCTCGTTATCCACCCCGGACCTCACTGGATCGATGTACTCACCTATGCTGGTTCTTGAAGAGTGTAATTTCTTACATTTGTAAGGTGGAGGCCTCTGCAAGATGGCAGAAACACATCTTCCTTTGGAGAATACTCCCATACAGACCTTGGGAGACTATCCTGGCTTTGTGGCACAGTCTCTATGGAGACTGGAAGAGATTCTCCTGCACTTCTGCGTGAAATTGGAGAAGAACACAACTCTGATGTGGCATCTACCATCTCAATAAAACAATGATTGACAAAAAATATAAACAACTGCACATATTGAAAACAATAAATGAAAAATGAAAAACTAATTTGAAAAAAATCACAAAATGTTTATTTGATTTCACAAACCATGCGTTGTCTTTACTTACAGCACTTTTTATCTTATGTTCCCCACATTAATTGTCTTTGCCTTTTTCTTTTGTTTGTTGTATTTTATAAAAGACAAATAATGCTGCTATTTATCATACTGTAATTATAATTTACACAGCTGTTAGTGCAAGCTATTCCATATCAGGATAGAATTTGATAGCTAAATTGTTAAATTAATGCAATGCAAAATGCTGGGGTGCTTATAAGGGTTGGTTTAGAGTCATGGCCATTATCAGATCTTTGTGGCACAGCTGTGAGCCTAACAAACTCTGCCCAGCTAAGCATTTAATTTTTATTTTATTTTTTAACTGTTTTTTTGTTTGTTTTGTTTTTATTCTCAGTTTGAATGCTCTTGAGAAGATTGCAAAGAGGTAAGAAAATGTAATACATATGATGACAAAATTGAACAAAGAGCTAGAAGGGAAAAATGAAACCACTACTTATGAGAAGCGCAAGAAAACAATAGCCAGCTGATCTGCCTGGCATATGATAACCCGCAGTTGAATGGACCAGCATGAAGTACAAGAAGTATGTTATTTTCATTTGTGTATTCATGCAGACATTAAACAAAATAGGCAGATAGTTTTTCATATGCTTTTGAAAAGGATAATTAAACGATCAAAAGAGGAGAGGCTCTGTTAAACAATAAGGCTGGGCACAGAGCATAAATGTCCAGCATTTGTATTCATATAATAATACAAGAGAACACAAAGTACTCAATGGGTGTTCAAGGTTTTAAAGCAAAAGGCTTAAAAAAAGACAACATTTACAAGTAACTTTTGAAAGTTATTTAACAAAGTCTTTTTTACATCTATTTTACATCTAATGCAATACTATATTCTCTTGTGTAACATTATTTAAAACTTTTTTTAGTTGATTTGTTAGTGGTTCAAAAAAAAGCAGAGCATTAAAGAAAATAAAAAGAGTGGCTCCGTAAGACCTTCTAATAATAAGTGGAATATTGGGAATATGTAATTGTACCATAGAGATTTAGCACATCCGGGCTATGTGCTTAATATTGGGGTAAGGAGCGTAGAAAATCCCTTATTGCTTCCCACATTCCTTCCTGTCCAGTGGCGTACACATGACCCATGGGCCCCGGTGTGAGAATTGATCCGTGCCCCCCCCCCCCGCGCTTACTCTGAGCGGGCCCGGGCCGCAACACATGGCGGCGGGCACCTGGTCGCAGGGGTTGCAGGGCTGCGACCCTTGCGACCGCGGTATGTACGCCAGTGCATGAAGTGGTCTGGGTGTCATGTCCCTCTAGTTTTAACCCTGCAGATGAAAGCATAGCAGTTTCCGAGAAACTGCTATGTTTCGCTGAGGGTTAATCAAGCCACTAGTGGCTGTCTCACTGACAACCGCTAGAGGAGCTTCCGTGATTCTAAGACACTGAATGTCCACTGAGTAATGCTTTCCTATGGGCGGTTTGAATGCGCGCACGGCTCTTGCCGTGCATGCGCATTCGGAGCTGAGAGGCGGAGGAATCCCCAGCGCCAAGGGAGTCCGGCGCTGGAGAAAGGTAAGTGCTGAAGACACACACACACACACTCTCACGAACAGACGCATACACACTAGCTAACAGACACACACATTTACTGGCAGAGAAACACTCAGCGACAGACATACATACACACTCACTTACAAAACATACACTCTCAGTGACAAACACACACTCACTAACAGACATCAAACAGACTCACTGACACACACACAAACACACTCAGTAACAGACACACACAGTAACACACTCACTGACACTCACTAGCAGACACACACTCAACAGACACACTCACTGACACACACTAACACTCACACTAATACTAACACACTAACACTAACACACACTAACACACACACTAACACACACACTCACACGAACACTCACACTAACACACACACTAACACACACACTAACAAACACTAACACACACAGTAACACTAACACACACACTAACACTCACACATGTTTTTTTTTTATTTAATCCCCCCAGCATCCTTACCTTTTGGAGTGCTGAGGGGATTCCCTGGGGTCCAGTGGTGCTGCTGGGCTCCTGGGCGGCCGGTCACTGGGCGGGATGCCGGCGCCTGAAGATGACGTCATCTTCCAGCTCCGGTATCAGTGCGGTGCGCGAGGGAGCTGAAGAGGAAGCACTCAGGGGAGAGTGCTCCCTCTCGCGCCCGCAGGACCGGCCGTGGGGTGACAGCAGGGCCAGCCTCGGGGGGCCTGGCCCGGTCGCAGCCGCGACCCCTGCGAGACGATAAGTGATTTATGTAGATAAGTGATTAATATAGTGAGGGCCAAGTTGATAAAACCAACTTAAAGAGGGGAAATAATACAGTAGAAAGGAAGAGTATCAATACTGACGAAAACAAATAGCACAGGTAACTAGTATTAGTATCAACAAGTATATTATGTCAGAAGTGGAATATTTGCCGAACTGGAGTTAAGCCCTGTCTTAAAATTATATTTCTATTTGTCTCCTCTAGATTTTGCCTAACAGATTTCCTATTCGGATTTCTAACATTTTGTTAAAACCATCCTTGCTTAAAGGACCCCTATAGTGCCAGGATAACATACTCCTTTTCCTGGCACTATAGTGCCCTGAGGGTACCCCCACCCTCAGGGACCCCCTCCCGCCGGGCTCTGGGGAGAGAAAAGGTTTGAAACGTACCTTTATTCCAGGGCCGGGCAGGGAGCTCTTCCTCTCTGCCTCCTATCCTACCTTTTGGCTGAATGCGCATGCGCGGCAAGAGCTGCGCGCACATTCAGCTGATCTCATAGGAAAGCATTTACAATGCTTTCCTATGGACGCTTGCGTGTTCTCACTGTGATTTTCACAGTGAGAATCACGCAAGCGCCTCTACCGGCTGTCAGTGAGACAGCCACTAGAGGATTTGGAGGCTGGATTAACCCTATTATAAACATAGCAGTTTCTCTGAAACTGCTATGTTTATAAAAAAAAAAGTGTTAATCCTAGAGGGACCTGGCACCCAGACCACTTCATTAAGCTGAAGTGGTCTGGGTGCCTAGAGTGGTCCTTTAATTTACAGCTAAGATTAGAAAAAAACTTATAAAGATATTTTGGAGCCACAGTTACAAAAAACCAATGCAGCAAAAGTTCACTCAAGTGTTATGTCACAACAAACACTTACACATACAAAATACTGGAGTGTAAAATAAGATGATAGCACACAAATGGTATTTGCAGATCACAGCAATACGAATATGTGAGATGAAACCTGTTAAAAGAAATTTAAAAGCATCATAGCATAGACTGTATAATCGTGGTATCTGTATAGATGGTATAGAGGGCACTCACAAAAAGAGTCCTCAAGGTCGTCTCTGAACTCTGTTGGTATTTTCAACACTCTCAGGTTGATGTGGTATATCTGGTTTCCTTGATGTTGTCTTTATAGATTGAAGATCGGGAACCAAGTTAAATATACTTTATTACAACAACACAAATAAAGAGGTATGAAATAAAAACACTACGCTTTTCAACCTATGACCTATGACAGGTCTTCCTCAGGTGCATCTACCAAAGGCATACAAGCATACAAGCATACTATTTATACATATCATAATGACAAAGTGAGATACAGCTGTGTAATTTTCATTATCCATATATGGTCCTTCCGGGTGGTGTTTCTGCTTTCCAGGTTCAAAAATGGCACGAACCGCCAATGCCCTAAACTCCCCATCCAATCTCAGACCTCCCAAGCAAAAAGAAAACCCACCCTCAGATAAACGTCATCAGTGCGCCTTTAATCATTTTTGTGTGTGCGTGAATGTGGGTAATCCAAAATGGCAGAACATCCCCTTCCAGCGGAATCACGTTGTATTTACTTCCGGTATATCGTGTCACTGAATATGATGTTTTTCCTTTGCAAGTCTCCTCCCACATAGGTTAGGAACACAGTTCAATGAGTCCTCAGGCACCATGGCGGTTAAGGGAAGGGAAGTGGGCAAAAATTGCAAAAAATACAGTTAGTATACATTTGCCCAACATAACATTATAAAAGCATATAAAATATAATAAGAACAAAGCATTACAAACTATTAAAAAAAGATTGGATATAAATATAACATATGAAGATAGGATAAAATAAGAGCTGTAAAACATAAAATCAAAGGAGGGTGTCGAAATCGATATTTAATCCTTTTGGGGACAGTGGCCGCAGTTCAAAAACCCATTTCAGCTCTTTTCACCCCTCCAATGATTTTGTATTCTATATAACCACAAATTTAAATTCTGTATGGTTAGAGTGGTGGTGATCTAAAAAATGTTTAGATACGCTGTGGAGTTCAAAACCTTTTTTTATATTTCTAATATGTTCGTTAATGCGAACTTTAAGGGATCTAGATGTTCATCCTACATATTGTAAGCCACACAAACATTGTAATAAATAAACAAAAATTTTCATGTCACATGTTATTAGAGATTGGATTTTTAACTGTAACTGTGGCGCCAAATTTTTTTTATTAGTTTTGCTCTATTTACTGTTTTATTGTCATTATTTTAAAGATTGGCGGCCTGCACACATATGGCACTTTTTGAGCAAAGAATGAATTGGTCTAATACTGCACTATTCAAATTTGCACAGAATGACCCAAAGGTTGATGTCCCGAAAATCACTATTAGTGATAATCTTGATGACATGGTACACCACCTCGAGGTACTACTCATAAGAGAAACAAAAATTAAGTGGGACATTTTAACTCTTGAGAAGTACCTGGAGGATAAGATTACCCCCAGAGAACTTAGGTTCACAAAATTTCCTACCTTTGAATTAGAAAATGAAGGATTTATGGGCATTTGGGCATGAGCCCTAGAGTCTTTCTTAATAACTAGGATCAATATTATAGTTACGCAATGGAAAGAAGATTTTAATGAAATCGATGGGCTTATTAAACAATAAAGAGCAAATGGCCCCTAGGGGATGAACCCCAGGGGATGAAAAACGAGGAAGTCCCTAGGGGATCCGTATGTATATATAAATATAAAATATACCTACTGCCTTTTGCATCCAAGATCCTTGAAAGAATTGTGTATGAGATTGACAGACTTCCTTGAGTCCAACTCTCTGTTAGACCCGCTTCAGTCTGGTTTCCGCCTGAGCACTCTGTGGAAACGGCACTGACCAAAGTATCCAATGATCTACTCGCTGCAAAATCTCGTGGTCACTACTCTATCCTAATTCTCCTCGATCTGTCTGCAGCTTTTGACTCTGTTGATCATCAACAGCTTTTTCTCATCCTCCGCAATATCGGTCTACAAGATATTGCTCTCTCCTGGTGCTCCTCCTACCTCTCCCAGCGCTTTTTCAGTGTTTCTTTCTCTGGCTCTGCATCTTCTCCCCAACTCCTCTCTGTAGGTGTCCCCCAAGGTTCAGTCCTTGGTCCCCTACATCTATACTGCCTCCCTTGGTAAACTCATTAGCTCCTTTGGCTTCCAATATCATTTCTGCAGATGACACGCAAATCTGCCTATCTTTAACACAGTAAAGGAGTTTAAGCATGCATGGGATAGGCATAAGGCTATCCTAACTATAAGATAAGGCCAGGGACTAATGAAAGTATTTAGAAAATTGGGCAGACAAGATGGGCCGAATGGTTCTTATCTGCTGTCACATTCTATATTTCTATGTTTCTATGTTACCTGTCCTCTCCTGATCTCTCCCCGTCCCTCTTGAGAGGCAGTCTCTGACTGCCTCTCTGCTATTTCTAATTGGATGGCTGCCCACTTCCTTAAACTAAACTTGACCAAAACTGAAATTCTGGTCTTTCCTCCCTCAAGTGTTGTTACTCCTGTGTCTGTCTCCCTCCAAGTCAACGGTGCTACCATCAGCTCCACCACGCAGGCTCACTGCCTAGGTGTTCTCTTTGACTCCAACCTCTCCTTCAAGCCTCACAATCAGTCTATCGCCAAATCCTGTCATTTGCATCTCAAAAACAGTGCGCGCATCCGCCCCTACTTAACGCCAGATGCGACTAAGGTGTTGGTCCATTCCACTGTCCTTTCTCGCCTTGACTACTGTAATCCGCTTCTCAGTGGTCTTACGTGCTCCGTCCTAACTTGCATCGTTACAGTCCATAAAGAATGCGGGGGCAAGGATCTTCTTCCTGTCCGCCCGCACCGCCCATGCCTCACCCTTCTGTCACTCCCTACATTGGCTTCCTATAAGATATAGAGCTCAATGTAAAATTCTGATTCTTGCTTTCAAATCTCTACATAATGCTGCTCCCACCTATCTATCCTCCCTTATACACAAGTATGTCCCGTCTAGGCCCTTACGATCTGCTGAAGATTTAAGTCTATCTTCTGTCCATACTCCCACCTCTTATGCTCGCCTTCAAGATTTCTGAAGGGCTGCACTGTTCCTGTGGAACTCGCTTCCCTCCTCCGTTAGATGCTCACCCAATCTTCACTCCTTCAAAAAATCGTTAAAAACCCACTTCTTCATAAAAGCGTATCACTTCAACTGTTAATAGCTCCCGACTGATTCCTCTTCTGCAACTGTCACTAGTCTAATACTATCCTTACCTTTTGTGTCATGTTACCCCACTCCCTCTAGCATGTAAGCTCATTGAGCAGGTCCCTCAACCCCTCTGTTCCTGTGTGTCCAACTTCTCTGGTTACAACTACATGTCTGTTTGTCCACCCATTGTAAAGCGCTGCGGAATTTGATGGCGCTATATAAATAACATAATAATAATAATAATAATAATAATAATAATAATACCTTTTATTGAGACACTTAAAATGTATATATAAGTGAAAACAAAATTGTGAATATAAAATCCAAATGGAAATAAAGAAACTGAATCTATCAGATATATATTGCCCGAATGAAGAAATTGGAGACACACTGAAATCGTGTCTATTATTCAGCAGACGGGCGTAACAAACACTAATAATTGTTGTTCTAATAGTATCAGAACAACAGATTATGGGGTAACTCAAGTATTGCCAAATCACGTGGCAGGTATTAGAAGTCATGAATCCTATATTCTTACTGCTGCAGAATATAGTGATGAATATCACACTGAATGCGTCTGTATGCCCTTCAGGAACTATTGTGTATATAAGAGCGTCACAGGGATACTTTGTATATATCATTCAGCAACAGGATGCATTTGTTCTAATTTGTAACAGTAGCAACAATGCTAGACATAGTCAGCATTTTCGATCTCACTGCAGCTCTAGTTTTACTATCACACTTGTGATCTAGCATTTACTGACAATAGTTACTTTACTATACCTATTACATCAGTTTAGCTTTATGTAGAAGCTTCAAGCGGATTTAATTCCTTTAGACCTAGTATAATTACTAGACGTACATATACAATAGTTCCTGAAAGACATACAGATGCATTCAGCGTGATATTCATCACTATATTCTGCAGCAGTAAGAATATAGGATTCATGACTAGTGTTCCCTGCCACGTGATATAGGCAATACTTGAGTTACCCCATGATCTATTGCTCTTATTCTATTAGAGCAACACATTGTTGTGTTTGTTACGCCCGTCTACTGTTTAATAGACACAATTTCAGCATGTAGTTAGATCAAAAACCTATAGAATATCAAGGTAGAGATCAAGGTAGAAAGAAATACACAAAAGAGGCAGAAAATCAGAAGAGGGACTAGAGGGACTAGAGGAGGGAGAAGTAAATTGGGAAAAAAGAAGAAAAAGATAAATGATATAAGAGTTTTTGACCTTTTCAAAAAACAACTATCCCCTACTCAAGAAAAAGCCCTAACTAAAGGTTTTTAATTTCCCCGTAGCTGCCCTGTTAGCAAGTTTGAAGTATATATAGATATTAATAGGTACATTAGGAAATTACAGAGACGGAACCAGGAAGTCAGATGGAGGCATCCGCCGGGGCTCTCACCGGCAATCACAGCGCGGGGACATCGCTGGATCGCAAGGAGAAGTTAACCCCTTCAGGATGGAGTCAATAGTGCACGTTCTGATCAAAACAAAACGTAAACAAAAACTGGAATTTGCGCTATATGTCTGTTCACCCGTAGTTCCCCTCTTTCAAATTATATGCACCCACACTTATTATATATCATTTTGTTCAGGAGAAACAGGGCTTTAATCTATCAATAACTATTCATATATGGAACATCATTTATTATGAACAAAAGTAAAAAAAATGTGAGAAAATAAGATTTTTTTTTAAATTTGCATTTCCGTCTGACATTTTAACTGTGAATGTCATAATACTGTTATTTCTGTTTCCTGTACCCGGCCGGACTGACAGGAAGGTGCACACTCAGTGTGTGTGCACCTTCCTATAACTCCGGCCGGCACCGGGGACGCAGAGCAGCTCGGCCACGCTACGGAGAGGGGAGGTGAGAAGCTGCAGCCGCCTGAGCGCTCTTAAGAGAGCGCTGAGGCGGCTGCAGCATTTAAAGGGGCAGCCGGGCCCCCTGATGGCGGGCCCCCCTCCCGGCCGGGCCCTCGGACCATGTCCGAAGTGCCCGACCGGTCAGTCCGCCCCTGCTTATATGTGACTCTCTAACTTTCCAAAACACCATAAAACCTGTACATGAGGGGTACTGTTATTCTTGGGAGACTTCACTAAACACAAATATTAGTGTTTTAAAACAGTAAAACATATTACAACAATAATATAGACCATAAAAGTGCAGTTCGCTTGTAAAAAATTCAAAAAACGTCACTTTTACTTAAAATATCATCGTTGTAATACAATTTACCAGTTTTAAACACAAATATTTGAGTTCAGCGAAGTCTCCCGAGTAAAACAGTACCCCCTATGTACAGGTTTTATGGTGTCTTGGAGAGTTACAGGGTCAAATATAGTGCTTGCGAATTAAATTCTCTGCACTTTCTCCCTGTGTTGTCAGGCATGTCAATCAAATTTTAATTAATCAAATCACATAATTACATTAAAATATTATTTAAATATACATGTAGAATTTTAATATATATGCATTTATAGGTATTTAAATTCTACGTGTATACCATCTTTTATGTAATTATATGTATTTATCTATATATATATATTTGCGGTTATTTGTATTTTATATATATATAGATATATATAGAATGTCATTCTAAGTGTATTTTGTTACCGATATATATATATTAATAACAAAATACAGTTAGAATGAAATTACATATGCATATATAATTTATATTACATTTTGTTTCAATATTTTATTTATTTATTTTATTATTTTATTTATTTATTATTTTAATTATACGTATTTATATATAATATATATGTACATCTATTATATATATAATATATATACATATTATATATATGTAACGTCATTCTAAGTGTATTTTAATATTAATATATATACTTATATTAATATTAAAATACACTTTGTATGACGTTACATATATATAATATGTATATATATATATTATATATATAATAGATGTACATATATATATTATATATAAATACGTATAATTAAAATAATAATTTATTTATATAATAATGTATTAATAATATTTAATTTATTTTTACACTTGTCTTTTATTTATTTTTTTATACTTCCCACCAGCAGGGGGACTGTCTGATATTTCAAACAGTCCCCCTGCTGGCAGATCCACAGCCAGCTATAGAGGGCCATGTGATCGCTCTTTGAGAGCGATCACATGGCCCCAGGGGCCTGATTTGCCGTGGGAGGGCTGCCTGGGCTGTGAGGCAGTCCTCCCGAAGCGGATCGCGGCAGAGGTAAGTACATCTTACCTCCGGGGGCTCTGTTATCTACCCCGAGCGTGACTCGGGGTTACCGCTTTTGGCAGCGAAAATTAACACCGAGTCACGCTCGGGAATACCGCCAGGGAGGTTAATGATAATGTATTAAATAAAAGAGAATTCTCCTTATCCTCAGAACTGTCACGATCATGATTTTTGCCTATATCCAGCCTTGCCTTATCTCCAGCACTGGCTGCTTAACTTTACTCATGGCTGTTCATATCTATCTAGCCCACCTGAAGCAGATGTTAATCAGCTTGGTATTTAAGCACTGCCTCACCCTGTGAACTTTGTCAGTTCATTGTATCCTGATTCCTGTTGTTACTGACTGACTTGGTTTTTGACTCCTGTTTCTGCATATTCGCTATTGCCTGTTCGCTGCCTGCCCTGACCTTTGGAAACTCGCCTGACTACTCTCCTGGATTTTACCTTGTCTGTTTCCTCGTACCTGGTTATTATTCCTGCAAAGAATCACAGACCAGGGGAATTCTTACCTGACCACCTCGGTCTGTGTCATTTTGTGTCTAAGGGTGAGCACAAATCTCTGCACTTCAGACTCCAACCAAGGTAAGATCGTTACATAATGAACTGACCAATATGGAGTCTGCAGAGATGTGCACCCTGCTTTCCCAGCAAGTGTCCAGTTGCGGAGCTGCAGCGAGAAGTTCTATTCCTTAAAGGCACAGTATGCCCAGCCCTGGAACCCACTTATCCTGAGCCATACATTGTTATGCCTGAGAGGTTCGACGGTAGCCATGCATCCTTGCTGTGCTTTAAGGTGGATTGTGAAAATTTATTTGCCTTACAGCCTTGCACATATGCCGTGCGGCTATTAACCTGCTGTCTGGAAGGATCAAGACATGGGCACACCACATGCTGCAGTGTAAGAGTCCTGTCCTTGACAGTTGGGCATCCTTCATGACTGCAATGGACTCGCAGTGCCAGAACACTGTGGCTAAACCTGCTCCACATCCCAGAAGATCCCAGGTTCCCAGAAATAAGGAGACCCTGTACCAACGTCAGGTCTCCTTGTTGCCTCTTTATGATCTGGTCCAGAGGGAGACTCCAGAGGAAAAAGAGGAGCCCATGGAGATCGGCTTCATCCATACCAGACTGTCGTCTAGAGAAAGAGACCGAAGGAGAGCATGTGGTCTTTGTTTCTATTGTGGAGAAAGAGGGCACTTTATCTCCCAATGCTCTATTTGCCCGCCTCGGCCTAAGCCTCTTCGAGTAGGTACCATTCAGCTTCACCCAGTCATCCCTGCAACACAGTCTGAAAAATGTCAAGGATGCTGTTGTACATTTCCACGTTCAGTGACACAGAAGAGTATCCCGAATGTGAAGGCTTATGATCCCAGTGTTTCCCAAGAAAGTTGGGAAGTTCTCATGATTTTGATGAAGAATCTGTAGAGATGCACTATGATGCTCTGCCCTCAGGAGGCATTGGTTCAGAGGATGAAGCTATGAGCGAATGTCCAGAACTTATGACTACTACTCCTATCATCCAATCCACAGAAAAATAGAACACGGCAAAACATCCATTTGCTAACAATGGATTGGGAAAGCCAGTGATGGCACTATCATGCCGATTAAAGAACTTTGCCTTTATGAAAGTTATCTGGATGCTATGAGGTATGTGGAGGCTAACCCTCCTGAAGACACTGCCAATCAAGTTTCTACGTGCTCTTGCTCACAACCAATACCTACCGGGGAAAAACCTACGTTTTCATGAATTTTAAAGTATGGCTTAAAAAAGAAAAACAATGACCCCATCCTTACACTAGGGATTAGAGAGAAATACCAAACCATCAAAGTCTCATCTAAGCCTAAGAAAAAGAGGAGATAAAGTTCCTGTTCACGCCCTGTGGGCGATTTTGAGGAAGGGGTAATGTCACGATCTCCATCGTGACATGTGGAAGGCAAGGTGTGCTTATGTTCCTGGTGGCTTCAGGGGATTTGAACTTTGGACTCTTGCTGCTTTGGTCCTCCTCTCTTTCCTCTGAGCAACTCATCTACTCATGTTTTTTGCCATGTCCAGCCTTGCCTTATCTCCAGCACTGGCTGCTGAACTTTACTCGTGGCTGTTCATATCTATCTAGCCCACCTGAATCAGATGTTAATCAGCTTGGTATTTAAGCACTGCCTCACCCTGAGAACTTTGTCAGTTCATTGTATCCTGATTCCTGTTGTTCCTGACCGACTTGGTTTTTGACTCCTGTTTCTGTATATTCGCTATTGCCTGTTCGCTGCCTGCCCTGACCTTTGGAAACTCACCTGACTTCTCTCCTGGATTTGCCCTTGTCTGTTTCCTTGTACCTGGTTGTGGCGGAACCAGCCCCGCCACTTGTGCCTGGAGAGGACTGCTTGCCAGCCTCTTGCCCTGCGACTATGGCCCTGGGATGTATTGCCCTTCTAGGAACTGATTTGGGCATGTTGTATTGTATTATGCTGCTACTGGCCCTTTAAGAACCATTGGGGGACATACTGTGGAGTTACTGGGTGGCCACCATTTCATGTACAGGAGGCACATGGTGAGAACAATGGATGAAGCACATGGTGAGAACAATGGATGGCGGCCATTTCACAGACACTGTTGTGATTTTTCTACACGGTGCCATCTCGCCGGTATTTGGTGCACAAAGACATCGTGCAGTAGTTTTAAACTATACAACAGGGGACACATTATACAGTGATTATTTTTCATATAGCCTGTATATGTTCTGCGGAATCTGCATTAAACTGTATCTTCCAAACCAATGAACGGATCTGGGTGAATTTTGGATATGTGGTTCACCCAGATCCCCCGGTTCCGAGGATATATGTTTTATGGGGTTTTTGCATGTTTTGGGGACCCTGTGATATGTTTTATAAAACTTTTCTCTGCCAGTAATAATTAGATTACCCATTGTGTTCAGTAATCATATCACGGGCCAAGGGGAGGATTTTGTGTGGGAGTGTCTGTGTGTATTGTACGGATTGATTTGTTGTATTTAAAAACCCTGTGGGCAGTACTATGTTTGTGAAATGTGAATAAAAGAGGCTGTATGTGCCAGTACAGTCAGTTTTACTTCATCCTCAATTTGGAGTGCCGTCTCTTATTGGGGGAATCTGCTACAAGGGATTGCTATGCTTGTCATACTCCCTTGTTAAATCACTGCTAAGCTCTTGTAAACGCTTGTTCCTGTTTTGCTCTCTGGAGGAGTCTACGGTGGTTATGGTGTCTTCTGCAGTGCTTGGAGTCCTCAGGAAGCGTAGGAGCATCCTTCAATGGAGATACCCAGTCGGGGTGCCTGTCGATCCGTTACATTGGTGGCAAGTGGTGGGATGGCGTCCTAGTGCGAGGTAAAGCAGCTTGGAGACACCATTCCTGGATTACAAATTGAGGGCAACGCTAGTACCCATACAGCGCCCCTATCTACAAAGGAACCAACGTCGGCAGAGCAAGCATGGCGCCTGGCTACACTCAGGAGCAGTTTGACAGAGGTTGCCATACGGCTGGCTTTCTTTGGACCCAACCCCTCTGAGGAAACCGTGCAGTTCGCGAGGAAATTAGTGGCAGAGGACCTACAGTTCATAACAGATCTAGCAAAAGGTGTTGTCCGCCCTCCCCAGTGGCAGAGTGCGTTACGGGGAGCCAAAGGTGTCATCCTTCCTCCCCAACAGCAGTGTGTATCCCAGGGAGCTGAAGGTGCCGTCCTTCCTCCCAGTGGCAGTGTGTGTCACAGGAAGCTGAAGGTGTCGTCCTTACTCCCCAGCGGCAGTGTATATCCCATGGAGCTGAAGGTGCCATCCTTCCTCCCCAGCGGCAGTGTGTATCCCAGGGAGCTGAAGGTGTCGTCCTTCCTCCCCAGTGGCAGTGTGTATCCCAGGGAGCTGAAGGTGTCGTCCTTCCACCCCAGCAGCAGTATGTATCCCAGGGACTGAAGGTGTCGTCCTTCCTCCCCAGCGGCAGTGTGTCTCCCAGGGAGCTGAAGGTGCCGTCCTTCCTCACCAGTGGCAGTGTGTGTTACAGGGAGCTGAAGGTGTCGTCCTTCCTCCCCAGCGGCAGTGTTTGTCCCAGGGAGCTGAAGGTGTCGTCCTTCCTCCCCAGCAGCAGTGTGTGTTACAGGCAGCTGAAGGTGTCGTCCTTCCTCCCCAGCGGCAGTGTGTATCCCAGGGAGCTGAAGGTGTCGTCCTTCCTACCCAACGGCAGTGTGTATCCCAGGGAACTGAAGGTATCGTCCTTCCTCCCCAGCGGCAGTGTATATCCCAGGGAGCTGAAGGTGTCGTCCTTCCTCCCCAACGGCAGTGTGTATCCCAGGGAGCTGAAGGTGTCGTCCTTCCTCCCCAGCGGCAGTATGTATCCCAGGGAACTAAGGGCCTTAGTCCTTTCTAAGTCCTTACTAAGTCCTTTCTCCCCATCGGCAGTGTGTATCCCAGGGAGCTGAAGGTGTTGTCCTTCCTCCCCAGCGGCAGTATGTATCCCAGGGAGCTGAAGGTGTCGTCCTTCCTCCCCAGCGGCAGTGTGTATCCCAGGGAGCTGAAGGTGTCGTGCTTCCTCCCCAGCGGCAGTGTGCATCCCAGGGAGGTGAAGGTGTCGTCCTTCCTCCCCAACAGCAGTGTGTATCCCAGGGAGCTGAAGGTGTCGTCCTTCCTCCCCAGCAGCAGTATGTATCCCAGGGACTGAAGGTGTCGTCCTTCCTCCCCAACGGCAGTGTGTATCCCAGGGAGCTGAAGGTGTCGTCCTTCCTCCCCAGCGGCAGTGTATATCCCAGGGAGCTGAAGGTGTCGTCCTTCCTCCCCAACGGCAGTGTGTATCCCAGGGAGCTGAAGGTGTCGTCCTTCCTCCCCAGCGGCAGTATGTATCCCAGGGAACTAAGGGCCTTAGTCCTTTCTAAGTCCTTACTAAGTCCTTTCTCCCCATCGGCAGTGTGTATCCCAGGGAGCTGAAGGTGTTGTCCTTCCTCCCCAGCGGCAGTATGTATCCCAGGGAGCTGAAGGTGTCGTCCTTCCTCCCCAGCGGCAGTGTGTATCCCAGGGAGCTGAAGGTGTCGTCCTTCCTCCCCAGCGGCAGTGTGCATCCCAGGGAGGTGAAGGTGTCGTCCTTCCTCCCCAACAGCAGTGTGTATCCCAGGGAGCTGAAGGTGTCGTCCTTCCTCCCCAGCAGCAGTATGTATCCCAGGGACTGAAGGTGTCGTCCTTCCTCCCCAACGGCAGTGTGTATCCCAGGGAGCTGAAGGTGTCGTCCTTCCTCCCCAGCGGCAGTATGTATCCCAGGGAACGAAGGGTGTCGTCCTTTCTCCCCATCGGCAGTGTGTATCCCAGGGAGCTGAAGGTGTTGTCCTTCCTCCCCAGCGGCAGTGTGTTTCCCAGGGAACTGAAGGTATCGTCCTTCCTCCCCAGCGGCAGTGTGTATCCCAGGGAGCTGAAGGTGTCGTCCTTCCTCCCCAGCGACAGTGTGCATCCCAGGGAGGTGAAGGTGTCGTCCTTCCTCCCCAACGGCAGTGTGTATCCCAGGGAGCTGAAGGTGTCGTCCTTCCTCCCCAGCAGCAGTATGTATCCCAGGGACTGAAGGTGTCGTCCTTCCTCCCCAGCGGCAGTGTGTCTCCCAGGGAGCTGAAGGTGTCGTCCTTCCTCCCCAATGGCAGTGTGTATCCCAGGGAGCTGAAGGTGTCGTCCTTCCTCCCCAACGGCAGTGTGTATCCCAGGGAGCTGAAGGTGTCGTCCTTCCTCCCCAACGGCAGTGTGTATCCCAGGGAGCTGAAGGTGTCGTCCTTCCTCCCCAGTGGCAGTATGTATCCCAGGGAACTAAGGGTGTCGTCCTTTCTCCCCATCGGCAGTGTGTATCCCAGGGAGCTGAAGGTGTCGTCCTTCCTCCCCAACGGCAGTGTGTATCCCAGGGAGCTGAAGGTGTCGTCCTTCCTCCCCAACGGCAGTGTGTATCCCAGGGAGCTGAAGGTGTCGTCCTTCCTCCCCAACGGCAGTGTGTATCCCAGGGAGCTGAAGGTGTCGTCCTTCCTCCCCAGTGGCAGTATGTATCCCAGGGAACTAAGGGTGTCGTCCTTTCTCCCCATCGGCAGTGTGTATCCCAGGGAGCTGAAGGTGTCGTCCTTCCTCCCGAGCGGCAGTGTGTATCCCAGGGAACTGAAGGTATCGTCCTTCCTCCTCAGCGGCAGTATGTATCCCAGGGAGCTGAAGGTGTCGTCCTTCCTCCCCAGCGGCAGTGTGTATCCCAGGGAGCTGAAGGTGTCGTCCTTCCTCCCCAGCGGCAGTGTGTATCCCAGGGAGGTGAAGGTGTCGTCCTTCCTCCCCAACGGCAGTGTGTATCCCAGGGAGCTGAAGGTGTCGTCCTTCCTCCCCAGCAGCAGTATGTATCCCAGGGACTGAAGGTGTCGTCCTTCCTCCCCAGCGGCAGTGTGTCTCCCAGGGAGCTGAAGGTGCCGTCCTTCGTCACCAGTGGCAGTGTGTGTTACAGGGAGCTGAAGGTGCCGTCCTTCCTCCCCAGCGGCAGTATGTATCCCAGGGAGCTGAAGGTGTCGTCCTTCCTCCCCAGCGGCAGTGTGTATCGCAGGCAGCTGAAGGTGTCGTCCTTCCTCCCCAACGGCAGTGTGTATCCCAGGGAGCTGAAGGTGTTGTCCTTCCTCCCCAGCGGCAGTATGTATCCCAGGGAACTAAGGGTGCCGTCCTTTCTCCCCATCGGCAATGTGTATCCCAGGGAGCTGAAGGTGTCGTCCTTCCTCCCCAGCGGCAGTGTGTATCCCAGGGAACTGAAGGTATCATCCTTCCTCCCCAGCGGCAGTATGTATCCCAGGGAGCTGAAGGTGTCGTCCTTCCTCCCCAGCGGCAGTGTGTATCCCAGGGAGCTAAAGGTGTCGTCCTTCCTCCCCAATGGCAGTGTGTATCCCAGGGAGCTGAAGGTGTCGTCCTTCCTCCCCAGCGGCAGTATGTATCCCAGGGAACTAAGGGTGTCGTCCTTTCTCCCCATCGGCAGTGTGTATCCCAGGGAGCTGAAGGTGCCGTCCTTCCTTCCCAGCGGCAGTGTG
This sequence comes from Pelobates fuscus, assembly GCF_036172605.1. NCBI lineage: Eukaryota > Metazoa > Chordata > Amphibia > Anura > Pelobatidae > Pelobates > Pelobates fuscus. Next base: position 127,104,647 of record NC_086319.1, on the reverse strand, counting down.
TGTCACAGGGATCGGAAGGTGCCGTCCGTCCTCCCCAGCGGCAGTGTGTATCCCAGGGAGCTGAAGGTGTCGTCCTCCCTCCCCAGCGGCTGAAAGTGTTCCAGGGAGAGGAATCGGTGAACACGCCTCCCCAGCGGAAGCTTAGTTTACAAAGGGGAGATCCTATTCTCCCCGATGGGGCAGCTGAGGCAGGCGGTTTCGGCCCCTAGCAGTCTTGAAAGAGAAGACAGTCAGTCCCCCCCCTCCACCAGCAGAGAGAGAGTCAGGGAGAGGAGCTTGTCACCCCCTCTCCCCAGCGACAGAAAGTGGGTGAGGGAGAGGAACTTGTTACCCCCTCTCCCCAGTGGCAGCCTAGCCCAAGAAGGGGAGATGATAAGCTCCACACCAGTGCAGATGGGACCATGGTCTCTGCACATGCCTCACAGGGGCTAGGGACGGTCGCTCCTGTCCCCCGGCAGCCGGGATGTTCATCCAAAGGGGAGACAGCCTGTCTTGCCCTCCAGCAGCAGTACCGGGTCCAGAGTGAGGAGCCTACTATGCCATTCCCTCAACTGGGCTCAAACCAGGCTACTCCCGTAGTGCTGGCAGCAGGGCAGTGTACCGCTGGTCTCTGGCCACTCAGCAACCCACCAATCCGGAGCTCTAGTAACCCCCAGAACTGAGGTGGAGCTCCTGGACATGGACAAGATACCCACTACCCCAGGTGTAGTAACCAATTCTGGTGGGTGGGTTATACTGTGGATTCTGTTTTGTGGGAGGGTTGCTGAACTAACGAGAGCACTGACCGACAGGAGGTCAGATACCCTGTTAGTCTGGTGGGTAAAGGGGAGAAATGTGGCGGAACAAGCCCCGCCACTTGTGCATGGAGAGGACTGCTTGCCAGCCTCTTGCCCTGCGACTATGGCCCTGGGATGTATTGCCCTTCTAGGAACTGATTTGGGCATGTTGTATTGTATTATGCTGCTACTGGCCCTTTAAGAACCATCGGGGGACATAATGTGGAGGTACTGGGTGGCCACCATTTCATGTATGGGAGGCACATGGTGAGAACAATGGATGAAGCACATGGTGAGAACAATGGATGGCGGCCATTTTAACTCAAGACACTGTTGTGACTTTTCTACACGGTGCCATCTCGCCGGTATTGACATTGTGCAGTAGTTTTAAACTATACAACAGGGGACACATTATACAGTGATTATTTTTCATATAGCCTGTATATGTTCTGCGGAATCTGCATTAAACTGTATCTTCCAAACCACTGAACGGATCTGGGTGAATTTTGGATATGTGGTTCACCCAGATCCCCCGGTTCTGAGGATATACGTTTTATGTTTTTTTTTTGCATGTTTTGGGGTCCCTGTGATATGTTTTTCTAAAACTGTATTTCTCTGCCTGTGATAATTAGATTACCCACTGTGTTCAATAATCATATCACAGGCCAAGGGGAGGATTTTGTGTGGGAGTGTCTGTGTGTATTGTACGGATTGATTGGTTGTATTTAAAAACCCTGTGGGCAGTACTATGTTTGTGGATTGTGAATAAAAGAGGCTGTATGTGCCAGTACAGTCAGTTCTACTTCACCCTCAATTTGGAGTGCCGTCTCTTATTGGGGGAATCTACTACAAGGGATCGGTATGCTTGTCGTCATACTCCCTTGCTAAATCACTGCTAATCTCTTGTAAACGCTTGTTCCTGTTTTTCTCTCTGGAGGAGTCTACGGTGGTTATGGTGTCTGCTGCAGTGCTTGGAGTCCTCAGGAAGTGCTAGGAGCATCCTTCAACGGAGGTACCCAGTCGGGGTGCCTGTCGATCCGTTACACTGGTTATTATTCCTGCACAGCCCCCGTGCACAGACTCACAGACCAGGTGAATTATTACCTGACCACCTCGGTCTGTGTCTATTTGCAAGGGTGAGCACACATTTCTGCACTTCAGACTCCAACCAAGGTAAGACCATTACAAGAACATCCTAAGATACCAGTCATATATATTTTACCTAAGTTGCATAAAGACCCAGTCAACCCTCCAGGAAGACCCATTGTTTCTGGTATCAATTTAATTGTTTCACACCTTTCACAGTACTCATTCCTACAACCTCTAGTCAAAACATGTCCGTCATATCTTCAAGATCTGATAAGCCTTTTAAATTTACTCAAGGATTTTAAATGGGAAGAGGATTTCTTCCTGATTACTTGTTACATAATGAGTCTATATACCATTATAGAACCTAATAAAGGGTGTGAAGCAGTGGAGTTTTATTTGAGACAGTCTCGGAAATTTTTAGATGACCAAATTGATTTTACCTTAAAAGGTATTAAAATGATTTTAACCAACAATTATTTTTGGTTTGATGGCAATTTTTACTTACAGACCAGAGGTACCGCTATGGGGACCAAGTTTACTCCCAGCTATGCAAATTAATTTATGTCCTATTGGGAATGATTATTTATTTACCAACAGGGTGAACTGGACGCAAACTTGGTCCTCTATAAGAGGTACATTGATGATAATTTTATGGTCTGGAGAGGGTCGGAAGAGGATTTTAATATCTTTTTTTAATCATTTAAATGATAATAACTGGGGAATTAACTCACCAAATGTTTTAGTCCCAATAATATACACTTTTTAAGTTTGAATATTTATGTTTTAATTAATACCCTTAGAAGCCGTACTTTCTTCAAGCAAGCAGATATAAATGGTATTAAGAAAAAGGCAGCTGCCATCACCGACCCTGGTTAGAAAATGTTCCCAAGGGTCAATTTCTGAGACCGAGACGAAATTGCTCTGATAAAGAAGATTTTATTATCCAATCCAATGTTCTTAAAAAACTATTTGAAGAGAAAGGATATAATGGTATGAAATTAGGAGAGGAAATTCTAAATATCCAAGATCTAGATAGATCCCAATTATTAAAATATAAGGAAAAAAATAAAGATGAAAATAAAAATATCCAAATTCCTTTTATTTTTAATTATAGTTCAAATGTAGGCTGTCTGAAAAAGATCATTAATTGCAATTGGCATATCCTAAAACAAGACTATGAATTAGATGCTTTTACTGGCTCTAGACCCGCATTTGTTTTTAGGGGGCTAAGAATTTTAAGCGTATTTTAACTTCAAGCTATATAGATACAGATAGGGAAGATAACTTTTTAGATAAATGGTCTAACTCACAAAAGAGTTTCTTTCATTTTGGCAGTTGTAATGCATGCAAACAATCGAAAATTACCAAAAAAATTAAAATAAACTTTTACATGCACTGGAACTAAAAAAAGAGTTCAAAATCCAATCTCTAATAACGTGTGACACAAAAAATGTTGTTTATTTATTACAATGTTCGTGCGGCTTATCAATATGTAGGAAGAACATCTAGATCCATTAACGAACATATTAGAAATATAAAAAAATGGTTTTGAACTCCACAGCATATTTAAACACTTTTTTAGATCACCACCACTCTAACCCTGCAGAATATCGGCACCCTCCTTTGATTTTGTGTTTTACAGCTCGTATTTTATCCTATCTTCATTTGTTATATGTATATCCAATATTTTTAATATTATGTATTGCTTTGTTCTTATTATATGTTATATGCTTTTATAATGTTATGTTTGGCAAATGTATACTAATTGTAATTTTTGCCCACTTCCATTCCCTTAACCGCCATGGTGCCCGAGGACTCATTGAACTGTGTTCCCAAAGGAAAAACGTCATATTCAGTAGCACTGAATACGTTTATGTGAGGGTGGGTTTTCTTTTTGCTTGGGAGGTCTGAGATTGGATGGAGAGTTTAGGGCATTGGCGGTTCATGCCATTTTTGAACCTGTAAAACTTTGTGAGTGTCCTCTGTACCTTCTATACAGATCCCATGATTATACAGTCTATGCTGTGTTGATTTTATATTTCTTTTAACAGATTTCATCTCACATATTCGTATTGCTGTGATCTACAAATACCATTCGTGCATTGTCACCTTATTTTACACTACAACTAGGACTGTCTAATAAAACACAAACAGATACACACATTATTTGTCCTTTCTCAAATTCATTGGAACAAGACTTTTAACAATATACTTTTTAAACAAGACTGCAACAATAATTCATTAAGGATTTGAAAAGCATAATTCATAGATATTTATTCATAGACAGTCATGGAACTGTGAAAATAATACTTTAATCTGGGGATCAATCCCTACCCAATCACTAAAAGAGTCTCCTCCTTTACTTCTCTGTTATATATATATCTTCTCCCTCTCAATTAGAGATCTCCTTCATCCATCCCATCCTACTTGTTCCTCAACATTATAATAATAATAACAAAGTATTTAACCAGGAAAGGTACATTCAGATTACTCTGGTTTCCAAGTACATCCTGGGGATGTTACCTTAGCCCAACATCCAGGGGTTGTTACTATTATGGTCCTAATGACTCCCATAAGGATTAAGGGATATGCAGAGTCAACTGGAGAAGACCTGAACAGGCAAGAGGTCTTACAGTAAGACCAATAAAGATGTGGAATTCTCTACTTAAAGAAGTCAGATTCTATAGATAATTAAAAAAAAAAGGTTTGAATGTTCTTTTACATAAGCAGAATATTCAAGGAGATAATTGATATGCATGTAAACAGGTTGTTGATCCAAGGAGAAATATATATTTTGCCATTAGTAAATCATAGTTACATAGTTACATAGCTGAAGAGAGACATGTGTCCATCAAGTTCAAGCTTTCTCACACCTGTTTTTGCTGTTGATCCAAAGGAGGACAAAAAAAAAAACAATTTGTAGTGTGACCAATTTTGCAACAAACTAGGAAAAAAATCCTTCTTGACACCAGAATGACAGTCATATATCTCCTTGGATGAAAAAGCTCTTAGCCAACTAATTAAAAATTATATCCATGGATATTATGTTTTTGCAATTATTTATCCAATTGGTGTTTAAACATTTATATAGACTCTCTAATAAAACCACCTCTTCAGGCAGAGAATTCCATGTAATTATTGTTCTTACTGTAAAAACAATTGTTTATATTAGCCCCAAATATATTTGTATAATGCTATCATATCCCCTCTGAGGTACAGTTTTTCCAAACTCAAGTGATTACATTTTTAAAATGCTCCATACCTTTTTTTTTTTTACTTTGTAGCCCGCCTCTGCCCGCCTCTGCACTTTTTCTGGTGTCATAATATCCATCTATAGAACTGGTGCCCAAAATTGCACAGCAAATTTAAGGATTTGCCTCATCAGTGATTAATAAACAGACACAATTATATTTTCATCCCGAGAATGAATGCCCATATTTATACATGATGGTATCTTACTTGCCAATTGACATTACACATTGTTGCCTAGTTTGCTGTCTATAGCACTTTGCAAATCCATCTTGTGTGTTGTTATCCCTAATTCACTACCATTTAGGATGTAAGTTGCTTGTGCATTCCACATCAAAATGTAATCTGCCATTCGAGTGCCCAGTCGCCCAATTTATCTAAGTCCCTCTGCAGCAAAGCAACATCCTGCTCACACTGTATTACTTCACAGAGTTTTGTGTCATTTGCAAACACTAAAACATTGCTTTCAATGCCTATTTTAAGTTCATTTATAAATGTGATAAATAGGAGCAGTTTCAGATCAGAACCCGGGGGGGGGGCACCAGGTTTGTACAACTTGAACATTTACCATCAATGACGACTCCCTGTACTCTATCTTTAAGCCAATGTTCTAACCAAGAACAAGAGGTTTCATCTAAACCAATTTCTTTTAGTTTGAACAGTAACCTATTGTGAGGAACTGTATCAAAAGCCTTAAAGGCACACTATAGTCACCTGAACAACTTCAGCTTAATGAGGTTGTTAAGGTGAGAACTATAGCTCCCTGCAGCCTTTCTCATGTAAACACTGTATTTTCTAAGAAAATACAGTGTTTACATTGAAAGCTAGGAAAACCTCCAGTTGCAGTCACTCAAAGTAAACCAGAGGGACTTCTGAGTTGATGGAGGCATAATATGCCTCCATCCACTCAGATCTGCTGTGCATAAGCATCCTGTGATTCAGTATCTCCTCCCAATGCATGCAGATACTGAACTTTCCTCATAGAGATTCATTAATTCAATTCATCTCTATGAGGAGATGCTGATTGGCCAGGGCTGTGTTTGAATCATGCTGGCTCTGCCCCTGATCTGCCTCCTTGTCAGTCTCAGCCAATCCTATGGGGAAGCACTGTGATTATCACATGTCAGCTATCACATGTCAGCAGACTGCTTGTTTTTCCTGAGTCTAACAGCATGCAGATTTACAGTTTCTGGCTTGAAAACAGTAAGATTTTTACTATATTTATGCAGGCATGAGGGGCCCAGGGGGGCTAGATGGTTGTGTTAACACTATGGGGTCAGGAATACATGTAGTTGCACTGGTGACTATAGTGTCCCTTTAACAAAATCCAAGTAGATCATATTCACTACAGCTTCTTGACAGAATGGAGACATTGCATCATTTTTGATAAAGACATTAAGCTGAAATGCGTCAGGTGCAGATGGACTTTTTGTACCTTTTCAATTGTAGAGATTTTATTTTGTTTTGTCTTTGCTTAATACATTTGAGTTATTTTTACCATGTGTAACGGATCACCTGGTACCCCGACTGGGTACCTTCGTTGAAGGATGCTCCTAGCGTTTCCTGAGGACTTCAAGCACTGCAGCAGACACCATAACTACTGTAGACTCCTCCAGAGAGCAAAACAGGAACCAACGCTTACAAGAACTTAGCAGTGATTTAGCAAGGGAGTATGGCAAGGGAGTATGGCAAGCCCTTGTAGCAGATTCCCCCAATAAGAGACGGCACTCCAAATTGAGGGTAAAGTAGAACTCAGGTTTAATTACACACACTCTGCTTTTATGCAATTCTCCCCTGCAAGGGAGACGCCCACAGACAATTATACATTATCCAATCACACAATGGTTGCATCCCATAGATTCCCTCCCCTTAGCCTGAGAGGTAACCCAATTATACGTACAATTTAAACATACTTTTTACCCAACTTTCATAACTCTAAAACCATACATCCAATATTAATAACAGTTACATATTATTAATCAGCACATTCCAAATATCATACGAAAATCCAAATACCCAAAAATCATAAGAATCCGTCCAGCCGTTCGGGAGATAAGTATAAGTCACTTTTGACCGACCGCAGGCACATTTTCATGCCCTAAACAGTTCCAGGGATTTGGGCTGTGCGTTCGGTCTATTTTATACTGAGAAAACGACTAAGTCCCATTTGAACGGGTGTTCGAATCTTCGAACGGGACTTAGTCTCCAGCCGCGGTGTTGAAGAAGGTCCGGGTCAGCGGTGTTCGTGCAATTGGGTAGCCGCAAACAGTTCCATAGATATGGTTGCACACAGCGCTGACCGCGTTCGACTAAGTTAAAATGGCCGCCACCACGTGTTCGTTTGTCGAATGGAGGCCACTTCGACGACTTCGGCTGCATTCGAAGTGCCAGTTTAAAAGTTGTAACACTGCTCCCAAGTATTTAAAGGGCCAGGAACAGCATACAAAAATCCATTGTGCCCAAATACACTTCTTACAGGGTTAATACACCCCAGGGCCATAGTCGCAGGGCAGGAGGCTAGCAACCAGGCTTCTCCAGTTCACAGTGGCGAGGTTGGTTCCGCCACACCATGTATCCTGCATCCTGGATTTCATATGGGAAAAATATCTCTAACCACAAAGCTGGGCATTATTTCCCTAACAGATCTCAGGAATTATCCACCATTATTTCTCCATTCAAGGCTTTCAAGTCTGAGCCAGCTATTTAAGTGACTCAGTAATATGTGAGTGGGACCATTTGTGTGCTTTAATAATGTTTTATATTTTCAATATCAACCTATGGTCTATGTTATATTTAGTTTTTTTAGGTATTATACCATTGTATTGTTTATGGTAATTAGTTTACTCCGAAGGACCTCCGAGCACGCGTATGCATGAATGCTAGGTGCAGGCCGCAACCTCCGAACTCTGATTGCATCACATCTCCCAGGCAACGATAGACACTTTGGAGATGTGCACGATCATTCCATGCTGCAGGACAGCCCTGTGGATGTGGCTGGAATCAATTAAAATAATTGGGAAAAGATAAACTCTAATAAGAGTGTCAGCTTATAACCATAAGAAGGGAAATAAAACAATTTTTTTTTAATAAATTTTATTAGTATAAAACAAACGCGCTCCTGTACAAGTAAGTGGTCTAACCGGCAGAACAAAAAAATCAAAAGTCATAGAAACCTGTGTCTACATAAAGTCTGAGGAGAGGTGTTATCACAATTACTGATGTTGAAAATCAATTACTGTTAGGTAACAATGCAACCAATTAGGGAATCATGAAAACCGAATCTAATACTGGTGTAGATATTGCCCTGCATACGTCTGTGTCATGATATATACCAGTAGGAGACCACACAAAGAAATACTGACAAATAACAGGAAGGAGGGGGAGGTGAACTAAACAGTTTTCTCAGTGTATATGTTACAGTAATAATACACTGGTATATTCTCTATCAATTAGATAGAAGAAATTGCTGAGGTCCATATGCTAACTGAAATAATTTAATGAGGGTTTACCGGACAATATAAAAAGTATATTCAAGATATAGACTATTAGAGTAGTCCCAGTAAATACCCCTGGTGCTACAGCGGCACTAAGGTCTTAAATATTACTTAGAGTCATATCTGTAGATTATCTTGGTATTAAAACGGCACCCAATGCCTAAACCACCAACTTTTAGTAAAAAGTTAAAGTAGTTTGTTGTTTTGATATTTAAGCTAAAGTGCCTGAGTCAGCTGTGAATACAATTGTGGCACAAATTGCCATACTGGAAACGAGACACTAAGTCAAAAGGAAAAGGTCTCCGAGTCTCGACCTAAACCCTTAAACAGTTAGCTAATGATAATAATGAAAAGATTAATTGAGAAAAAGTTCAGTTAGCAGTGATCCCTGAGTTAACAGCGCATAAATATCTAAGAGTTGTAATACATCCCTCCCGTGTCTTCCGGGGGGGGTGCTAGATTTACATGACCGGCAGGAGGGAAGCTCACAGCTTCCCTTCAGACCGCTGGCGGCCGGGTACAGGAAACAGAAGTTTCCCGGCCACGCTACATAGGTAGGACTAAAGGGGGAAAGGACCACTGAGGGGGAAAGGACCACTGAGGAGGTGAGGGGCAAATGGTGAAAAGATCACTAAGGAGGTGGGGGGGGGGGGGGAGGGGAATAGGACCACTGAGGAGGTGGGGGAGAAAGGGAAAAGGACCACTAAGGATGTGGGGGGCGGGGGGGGGGGGATCAGCAAATTCTTTAAAAGAGGATTTTCCTTTTTCTTTAAATGTGTTTTAATTAGATCAGGTTATAGTGAATAAGTGCACAGTCTGTAATGTGACTGTAACTCCCATTAGTCATGGGATAATCTGAAGCTTTGCATTGCATTTTGATACCAGTAACTGCTGCATTTCCCACCCTAGGCTTATCCTCGAGTCACTAAGTTTTCGCAGTTTTTTTTGTGGTAAAATTAGGTGCCTCGGCTTATATTTGGGTCGGCTTACACTCGAGTATATACGGTATATCTAGTCCCACTTAGGTAGATAAATACAGGTCCGTAATTTAAGTGAGCATGATCGCTTCTTGAAGAAAATGAAAAATAATAATCACAAAAAGCGCGGCAGCAAATCCGTGTGCTTGTCTAAAAAGAATAGCACTAACAAGACCCCTGACGCACGCGTTTCACCCGACCTGGCTCATTAAAGGGGGCTTCCTTATTAGATTTTTTCTTTTCCCGGTTTCTCCTTTCCCTAGGTACACTATTTCTTGTTTATTCATTTTAGTTTCTTATTTGGGGTTACCCCCATATTCTAGTGCTCATTCTCTTCTTTTTCTTCAATTAAAATTATTATTACATCCCATGGCAACTCTGATGACTGACAGCCCCATGCACAATTCGTGTGTTATGGAGGCGCGTCAGAATAGGCGTGTCTTTAGTTTGGCTCCATATTAAAACTGTGAACAGCTGAGCTGTCATTGCTCAATTGTTCTGTGCTACCTCCCTGCAAAACTACCTGTGTGATTTCTACTCTTCTGGATTACCTGACCTTTGGCTTGCACCTTTGCTGCCTGGATATGTGGCCTTTGCTTTGCCCCTGCCAGATTTGTTTGCCTTATTTTTTGTCTATATCTGCAAGTACTGCACTTTGGGATTCATACTGCTAAACCTGACAATAATATTGCAAAGCATAATACTCAGGGATATAATTATTAATATGTGAAGTAACAGTTTGTTTACCCATGGAGAGATCTGACTGCTAGGTCCTTCCCTTCTCTGGAAGGATTTTTGTCTAGTTTATGGCAAAACTGGAAAGCGCTTCTAGATCTAGACTTTTTACCTCTTTTTGTATCAACAGCAAATACAGATGTGAGGCTGAATTTGATGAACACATGTCTCTTTTCCGTAACTATGTCACATATTAGCAAATTAGCACAATCTTGATAGAGAAAGACATGAAAGTGAAACACCAAAGAGGTATAGCATAGTATAGAAGAACAATAACAACAATGGAGCATGGAGGAAAGTAAAGGATAAATATAAAAGTGAAAATGTATGAAGAAAAGGAAAAGGAGAAGATCAATGAATATCAAATTGTATGTATGCTATCTTCAGAACTCAAATAAATAGGTTGTGTGTATTCCAAAGGAACAGTATAATCAGGTAGAGGCATGCTAGTTGTCCAAACAGATGAGGATACACTCTTTAATAGGTAGAATAGAAAACATAGAATGTGACGGCAGATAAGAACCATGCGGCCCATCTATTTTGCCCATTTTTCTAAATACTTTCATTAGTCCCTGGCCTTATCTTATAGCTACGATAGCCTTATGCCTATCCCACGCATGCTTAAACTCCTTTACTGTGTTAACCTCTACCACTTCAGCTGAAAGACTTTTCCATGCATCCACTACCCTCTCAGTAAAGTAATACTTCCTGATATTGTATTTAAACCTTTGTCCCTCTAATTTAAGACTATGTCCTCTTGTTGTGGAAGTTTTTCTTCTTTTAAATATAGTCTCCTCCTTTACTGTGTTGATTAATTTTATGTATTTAAAAAAACAAAAACAGAGGATACTAAATTGTAAAGCCAAAAAGTAGAAATCTGGCTTTGGGATATTTGCTAATATTGAACATGGCATTTTTATCACTCGATGAGCTGTGGTGTGATGTAGACGATTCAATAGATGCAGATTTGCACACCACAGTGCTAGTATTGATCACAAAGGCTGAATCCTTGTGCAATCCCAATACGAGTGAAAGAAAGATCCAGGTTCAAAGTAAAAAAAAAAAATCAATGGCCACAGTTCAGCATAGAGTAACTAGGAATATTTTCACATTTGCAATTGGTACTCTACCAGTAGGTAAACTATGTTAATATATTTTCTGTTTCATACACTATAACAATCTGTTGTTTTTAGGAATGTGTATAACATTTACAAGCAAGAGTGGAAAGTGATGGTCATTGGCAAAAATCATGAAAAACATAGAACATTGGGTGAGGTCTGAGGATGTATTCAGATGACAACATCATGTTTCTACACGTCTCATTGGAATCTTTAAAGTTGTACCTTGCAAGCTAATTTTATAAGGCTCAATAGGAACAGTGCTAATTTAAGGTCACCTAGTTAGAATGTAATACAATTAGGGATGATATGTAAATGCATGTTGCCCTTCTTGACCGTATGTATCTGTTTGGTTTAATGGACCGTTTAATAATACATTGAATCTGACCATTCAATAATACATTGAATATAAGTGGCCTATAATTTTGGAAAATATTAATATTTCCTCTACTTTTCTATGTATGCTGATGTTGTATCAGCATTGAAATGATCTTCCACAGCAATGTTCTATCCCATCATGTTTGAGCAGTCACATACCGATACACGTGCATACACACACACACACACATACATGCGTGTACATAGAGAGATGTGCTTATAGAGATGCTTGCTTTCACACACTGGTAAATAACCTCACACATGCACAAAGAAGCTCATATACACAAACATTCGCCCAAATGTACACATGCCCTAGCAAATTAATACTATTATTACTATTATAATTGACATTTATTTAGATCCAACTTATTTTGCAAATAATATCATAAAGTGGGATATTTAACAATAAATACTACTCCCATATGTACATAGTCGCTCATACTTTCGTATTTTTTTGTCCCCTTTTCTCTTTTCATCCCTATGGAGAGAGAGACCATGCTCTGCCTTTCTTAGTGCATAGTGTTGGGGAGCACTAGACAGATCAGCTTTTACTCTTGTTACACCTCTGTGTATGATCACACATTTAACAGACAGTAGAGGCTGGGATGTACCCTTACATTCTGGCACCTCTTTGTCTCATGTTACTATACCAGTGTGGCAACAAGACATACTGAAAGTTATAGCATCTTTATTTTCTATAGATCTTGGACATTTAGTGGTCAATGACTCTGTCCCACAGATTTTACTATCATACATGTCATACAAAGATGTATTGCAATGTTAATAAAAATAATGAACAGGCATTTAATAAAAAAATTAAAAGAAACACTTTTTTTTCCATTTTATTCGAAAAAAAAGGAATAAGAAACCAGCATGCAACTTTCTACATATTCAAAATACTTAAATAACATATGATAATTTAGCATTACAACACATTACATTTATAGATAATATACACATATTTATACGAAACTTCCTCAGTTTATTTACAAAATATAAAGAAATTATATTATCTAATTCATGGAAGAGTGGATAATATAGCAGTGTTTCATCTTATTTATTTATTTTTTTGAAATATTGAATTACAGATTTGTTTGTACTACATGAGAATATAGACAAATTATACCTATCTATTGTTGCCAAGGTGACATTTCATATTAATACAAGTGGCACTATTATGGAAATTTGCACTGAAATATATGGTACATCTGAATTCCATGACACCAGTTGTAAATAATACCTTTTCACTATGCTCTTTGTCTGATAAGTTTACATGGCATAGAATATTAAAGTTGTCATAAAATGATATTAGCTAACAATAAATCTGTTTTACGTCATAGACTGAGATGAGGTGAGTATATTGCTCCAAATATAGAAATTAGAATAATTAAAACAGTTTATACTGTCAGACACATGAAATTGCAATAGTATTGCAACAATGATAAGATAAGATGAGCAAGATAAATTAAACAAAAGTGGTTAAATCAGTAACATTACATGAAGCACAAATTTAAGTGCCGGAAAATACAAATGACAATTATTGAACAAAGATGATTTTATGACAAAATAAACATCTAAAAATAAAATATATACATATTACACGTGTGTTTTACCAGATCTCTTTTGCGGAATTTTTTTATACATTGAGCCTCTGGAAGGACTTTATTTGTGAAATGTAAAAAATGTTTTAATTAATGATAGGTGAAGTACTAGCTCAGTAAAATAGCAAAGTTTAAGTTCCTGCCTTGAGAAAAAAAAAATCCAGATTTACTATATGTTGACCCTTGTATTTGGAACAGAAAAAAAAAAATCACTGCAGCACAAGTGGCACATTTCAATTTGCCAAAGTGTTACCATAAGGACCGCATTTTATTCGTTGTCCATTTTGTATTCAAAACTATTTGATTATTAATATTAATACAAGTTTTTTTAAAAAAATAGTAAGTTTGACTAGAACCAGATTTTCCAAATGCAAAACTATACATTACAAAGAGACATCACATACAGAGAAGAGATTGCCTAATGATTAATTTTAAAACACATGAAAATTTATTACTACATACAATTTAAAATAATGTAAATGTATGCTTAAACAAAGATTATTGAAAGCTACTGGTCTTGGTTATATTGATCTATTTAATTATTTTAGTATTCTTTAGTATGAGAACCAGGTTGGTGACTTCCTCTTCTGTCTTGTTTTGTATTTAATGAACTTATAAAGTTCATACGAACTTTTATTAATCTATGAATCAAACACATAGCAAACCGTATAAAACAAATCTTATTATTTCCAGATTATGCAGACAATTATAAAATCAGAAGTGTGTAAGACATCTATGAAATTTCTAAAAGCCTTTTTTTTTGTGTGTTATAAAATGTCAAACTGATATTTTAAAAGTATGTTAATTAATTACATACATAGATGGTTTCAATCTGAACACCAGGAAATATTTATTTTTGAATTTTGTTTTCTTTAAGACATCCACTGTCATTTTCTCTTGTCAACTGTATTTTTTTTTTAAAATGTATTTTAGTCTTCATAAACTCTGTAAGGAAACAAAAACACAAATTAATGAAGATAATTAAGTCTTATTTACAGAGCAGGACATAAGACATTCTAAATGAAACAGACTGTGCAATAAAGGAAGTTTAACTATTAGATGTCTCTTTACAGGAAGTGTTTTTCAAGGCTGTGTAAGTCACATGCAGGAAGGTGTGACTAGGATTGTGCAAAGTGATTTAACTCCTAAATAACAAATAATTGAACAATGAGACTGTAGGGACATGATATGTAATCCAAAACTGCTTTATTAAGCTAAAGTTCTTTTGGTGCCTATATTGTTCTATTAACAGCTGGTTTACTTTGTGCAGATATTAAGCACATATATTAAGCATTTATAAATATGCTTTGTCTATTTAAATGTGTATAGTAATTGAAACAATGTAATATTGTATTAATATTAACTAGTAGCAAACATAACATACATATGACAATATTACAAAATTAGATGAAACTCAGGAAAACTATTGAGCTTCTGAAAAGTAACACATTTGATGTAGCTTTTAATATAATACAAAAGTAATAACTATATATAAATTAATTTGGAGGAAACTCTAGGGAACTTTAGCAGGGCAGAATACTGAATTTTATTTTAGTGTTTTTATAAACAGTAATTATTTAAAAACAAAGATTGGTATTATCTCTGCTATAAATTTATTTCTATACTATAAATACACTTTACCTAAACATATCTCAAGTTCAGTTGTGTATGTTTATATAACTCATGGATCTTCTCAAGGGAATTTGCAATGGCCACAGCTGACACTCTTCAACGATTGCCTTATTTATGCCTTTATATATAATTACTGCACTAAATTTTCCTGACTAATCAGAACTCTCTGCCCTCAATCATAATATAAACTAAACTTTAAGGGTCTATTTATAGATGCCAATCACATCTAATTATCACATTTTTGAAAAGGTTAGGCTGCTAAGTGACAGTGAGCAGAGTTAAAGGGACATGCATCACTTTGAGACAATTGTCTCATTCGGAAGCTTTAGCTTTAAATGAGCTGGTTTCCTTTATGCTGCAGATGGAGAAAAACAGGTAAATGTGATTTATTTATTTTTTCCATATTGACCTGCTTTTTCTTTCCTATGCTTTCCCCACCCATTCAAGGCGAGACACTGATCTAACAAATTAGTGTTCTATTCCTAGGAATGATGGATACATGCATTGGGCATGCCTGACACATTTACACATCTGCAGTTAGAAGATATCTTCCCCCTGCAACATCCTGACAGGTAGAGAATAGAGGGAGTGTGATCAGTGTGATCAGTGTTGAGATGATCTCTCTTGCTGCTGAACAATGTAGTCCTGTTTCTGTCTCTTAGTGGACTGATCTGGAATATGTCTAAGTTTATAGTACGTTTATAAACATTTATTACATACTTTTAAAGTTTTCTTGCTTTATTTTAGTTTGTATATTTGCTTAAGTGTTTGATTGCGGCTTTAAAAAAGTATTGTCAAGTAATGCATGTCCCTTTAATTGTGTTTAAATAAAGCCATTCAGACACATATTTTTAATATATATGCAATCATTTTTATTTACCTTTCTAATTTTAAGTAATCACTACTTTAATTATTAACCCATTAATGACCGATGACGGTTCAGGACCGTCATCGGAAACATCCCCTTGAGGACCGATGACGGCCCTAAACCGTCATAACGTCTTGGGGGTACTTACCTGATCAGTGCTTCTCCCAGTCCAGGGGGACTGCCTGTCTGCCCAGGCAGTCTCCCCGCGGCAGATCAGGACCCCGCGGTCACGTGATCGCTCGATCACATGACCGCAATAGGTGCCGTTGTATCTGCCTGCAGGTGGACTGTCTGTGCTGACAGGCAGTCTCCCTGTAAGTAGAAAATCATAAAACAAAGTAAAAAAAAAAATTTAATCTGTGTAAAAAAAAAGTATATGTGTATATATAAGATATATAATGTCATTCTAAGTGTATTTTTATAATTATATAAATATATTAATATAAAAATACACCTATAATTATATATATATAATATATAATATATATAAAATAAATATATATATATTTATATATATATTATATATAATATAATATATATATATAATATATATATATTATATATAATATATAATATATATATAAAATAAAATTTTACAATATTTTTTAAGAATTTTAAAAACATTATATATATATATATAATGTAATTTTATTATAACAGTATTTTGATATTAACATATATATATATATATATATATATATATATTTATATCAAAATACACTTAGAATGAAATTATATATCTATGTATAAAAAAAAAATGTGAAATATACATGTCCATATACATAATTACATAAATAATTTCAGAAATATACATGTAGACTTCAAATATATAAATATGTATTTATATTTAAATTCTATGTGCATATTTATGTCATATTATTACATAATTAAGTATTTTTATTGATTGCAATTTGAGGGACATGCCTGAGAACCCAGGCCGAAAGTTCAGAGAATTTAATTTGCTAGCACTATGTTTAACCCTGTAACTTTCTATGACACCCTAAAACCTGTACATGGGGGGTACTGTTTTACTCGGCAGACTTCACTGAACACAAAAATTAGTCTTTCAAAACAGTAAAACATATCACAACGATGATCTGGTCAGTGAAAGTGAAGTTTTTTGCATTTTTCACACACAAACTGCACTTTTGCTGATGATAATATTGCTGTGATAGGTTTTACTGTTTTGAAACACTATTATTTGTGTTCAGCGAAGTCTCCTGAGTATATAAGTACCCAATATGTAGAGGTTTTATAGTGCTTTTGAAAGTTACAGGGTCAAATATAAGGCTTATTTTTTTCATTGAAATTTGTTAGATTGATAAAGTTGCCTTTGAGAGCGTATGGTATTCCAGGAATGAGAATTATCCCCATGATGGCATACCATTTGCAAAAGAAGACAACCCAAGGTATTGCAAATGGGGTATGTTCAGCCTTTTTTAGTAGCCACTTAGTCACAAACACTGGCCAAAGTTAGCATTTTTTGCTAACTTTGGCCAGTGTTTGTGACTAAGTGGCTACTAAAAAAGACTGGCCATACCCCACATTAAATACCCTGGGTTGTCTACTTTAAAAAAATATGTACATGTGGGGTGTGATTCGAGGATTTATGACATATAACAGTCTTACAATGTCACTATTGATAAATGTAAAAAATATATATATTGAAAGAGCAATTTCCTACTTGTACTTATAGCCCTATAACTTGCAAAAAAGCATGTAAACACTGGGTGTTTTTAAACTCAGGACAAAAGTTTGAATCTATTTAGAAGTTTTTTATTAGCTTTTGTAGATTAAAAGATTTTTCAAGTAAAAGTCCAAAAACATGTTTTTTTTTTAATTTTTCACCATATTTTATTATTTTTTTTTAAAGTAAAATATATGACATGATACAAATAATGGTATGTAAAGAAAGCCCTTCTTGTACTGAAAAAAAACAATATATAATTTGTGTGGGAACCATAAATGAGACAGCAGAAAATTACAGCTAAACACAGACACCATAAAAGTGTTAAAACCGCTCTGATCCTTAAAGTACATCGCAAAAATGGTCCGGTCCTTAAGGGGTTAATACAGTTCTTTATTGAAAACAATGAGAAGATTAATTTAAATATGTTGGAGGATTATGTTAATATATTTTCTTCTTGCAAACAATACATACGGATATACTTAAACATATGAGCTTGTAATGGGGTTGCCACCATGATGTTTAAAGATGGTGGAGTGCTGTCCGATGATGTGTTGGGCATGTACTCAGTCCCTGAACCGTTAAGCCATTATATTATACCCTTTTTAACTTATAAGCACTCAGATACACATATTTTGGAAATAACACCCACATTGAGTGGTCTTACTCGTCCACCTAATGCTGTTACCCAAAGACAGCTTTACAAGATAGGACAACCAACAGCTGTGTGTCTTTTAGGGCCTTACACAAAGTCTATGTGAGAAGTCTATAACCAAAAATGGATACATTACTTTTATAAAATGCCCTAGCGTCTTAACATGCTTAACTGTTCTGCTGCCTAATTGCAGCATCTGCAGTTATCAATGAGTAGAAAATTGCAGATATCCTTGCAGACACAGTGTTTTTTGGTTTTCATTTTAGTCCTTACCATGCAAATAGATTGAATTTATTATTTTAAACAAAAACTGGAGAAAGGGATGACACAGGCAATGTTTCACCAACTGAAATGCTCCACATTTCAGTCACACTTATATTTTATGTTTTGAAAATAAAGAGTAATTCCAGTCATAGAATGCTTTAGGTCCAACCATGCATGTGTTCCAGGGTAATAGTTTCAAGTGGGTTGCTTATGAATTTTGGCCTGCCCGTGAAAGGTAATATATTACAATGTTGTTGTTTTTTTTTTTTTTTTTTTTTACAGAAAATAAAATAGATGGCCCTTTTTATAATTTTCTGGAGGTGAATTAAATGATCCCACCTAAAAGTTTTGGTCATAAAGATATCTTTCCAGGGGGGCTTGCTTACCACAAAGAAGTAAGATCTACAGAACCACTGGAGGTTCCTCTGGAAATGGTTTTTAATATAACTGATAATACTCGGTTTATTTATAAAATACAGGTGTTTAAATAACCGCATTTTACCAACAAGGTAATGCTAAAGGAGATAAACCTACAGTTTCAGTTCCTGAT
Source organism: Pelobates fuscus (assembly GCF_036172605.1). Taxonomy (NCBI): domain Eukaryota; kingdom Metazoa; phylum Chordata; class Amphibia; order Anura; family Pelobatidae; genus Pelobates; species Pelobates fuscus. Next base: position 127,085,574 of record NC_086319.1, on the reverse strand, counting down.
TGCTGAGGACCATAAATTATATAGTGCCAGCACTCTATGGGAAAAGCGATGATCCACAATTTGTTGCTGTTGTGGGTTTTGAGCAATTTGCTTACATTATCGAGTCACCACTTTGTGGTGTGCACCCTTATGCAAATAATGTAATACAATTTATTTAAAGCATGCACTGAATAGGTGTGGAGCCACACAATTATTTGATGTCCAAATACATTAAATAACGGTAGTATTTGACTCAGGACCAAGGCATTTTGTTTAGTTTAATCTTGCTACATTCAATTTATTTTATTTTAAGCTGTTCTATGGTATTCCATAACCCTATGCGAAATCCTTGTTACTCTTTAGTTATGGCTCAGCCAATTTGTTTAATATTTCTTCATCAGGTTATGATTTTTTTTCAGACTTCGTCCTTTGCTATTTTCCAGTCTAGTATTCCTACAATTAGATTCTGTATAGGTATATCCTTGCTTTATATTACACTGTGGACTTTTTAGTGATATTTATTCTTTCTTAAACATGGATTTATTAAAAATCGTGTGTTTTTTTTAATCGTGTGAACTATAATTTCTTTATCCTAGAATATCTGAAGATGTGCATTTATGCCATACACCCTCCTTTTCTAATGCTGCTTCTCCTTTGTACTTGAACTAGTATGAGGAATTAATAAGCCTCTGCCCCCCAAATTCTAATGCTAATTCACTACTTGCTAACCTTGACATGCCCTGTTTGACAGTCCTGTTAGTTTTACCTCGTATTAGCATTTAATCCAAATACAAGCCTTATTAATATCAGAGATGCTTAGCTCTTAAAGGAAATGGTCATTTTGGACAATCCACTGTATTCAGATCTGTTAACCTCTATCCAGATCTTTACTTTTACATGTGCGGAAAAGGACTCTTAAAGCACAGCATTCTTATTCTGGATTCAACTGCTACAGACCTCCCAGGCATATTCTCCAGATTTTAAATAAAATTCCAATTAGAAGAGGCCCAGCATTAAAACAGTATTAAGGCTAAAACTCCAGGAGTGATAGGCACTTGCTTAAATATGAATCTGAAACAAGACAAAGATGTCAGAGATCCGTTGAGTAGTGTGCATTATCTAGGGACAGATTCCCATGAGCTGAGGGTAGGAAAATGTCAGGAAGAAGTATTGTCTGAACTGCAACCGTTTAGTTGATATAACTCTAGTCTTCTGTAAATGGCATACCAACTGTGACGAAGATCCTGAACATAACATTTCAGCAGGAATTTAACTGGTGGTAGCTTTGGATTTAAATGGACACTAAAGGTACCCAGACCACTTCAGTTGATTAAAATAGTCTATGTGCAACGTCCCTGTCCCCTTTAGTCCTACAATATAAAACATTGCAATTTTTGAGAAGTTGCAATGTTTACATTGCAGCATTAAGACTGTCTCTAGTGGCTGTCTACCAGACAGTCAGTAGAGGCACTTCCTGGATTCTAGTGTAGTCAGAGTCCCATAAATGACACTAGACATTGTCACGCTCTGCATGAGAACATCCAGCATCAGTGAAATCCCCATGATTCGATACTTTCCCATGGGGAAGGCTTAATACGCACACCGTTAGGTCTCACACACCTGATGAAACTGGAAGAGAGGGAGCTATGACCAAGCGCAAAGGGAGATCGGCACTGGAATCGGGTGAATAAATAAAAAGGATTTTAACCCTTTATGTGCCACAGAGGGAGTCGCGAGGAAGGGGAGGGCGGGGGGGACCAGAAGGAACTAAAGTGTTAGGAATACACTTCTGCCAGTGAGCAATGTTTTTGTAACACCATGCAGAAAATGTCAAAGCCTGTGCAGCTTGCCGAGTTTCCTATACAAGTAAACTAACAACAATAATTTGATCTGATACACAATGCAAATAAATAAATGAAAATTGCTTAATAGCTGACATTGCATAATCACATGGACTCTGAGGGTGTGAGGCAGTTTCCAATTGTTAAAATATTATGAAATGACTCCACCTTACATCTAATTTAATATTGCATGTGTGCAATGATTGTCTAGTGGCATGCAAAATCACACCCTTTTGGGATATTTGCCATAAAGTGAAAATCAAGAGATCTGTAAGGAAAGTTTCCCTCTTCACGTTTTAAATCCAGCCAACTGATGTTTTTCTATACCTGCCTAAAGTAGCAGGGTAATTTTATTGGGAGTGAAAATAAAGTCAGTTCCAATGTATATATCCGTTTAAATGTAATCAATTATTAGATTTTTAGCTGCTTTGTATTCTGTTAACGTTTTGCATAATTTAGTAATACAATTAAGATAACTTTATTAATTAATTTGCAGAAACACTTTAACCCCTTAAGGATTGAGCCAATTGTACAAGTTGTGATCAAATCAAAACATAAACAAAACCTTGAATTTGCGCTATTTGTCTGTTCAGGCGTAATTCACCTTTTTTATAGTATGTGTACCCACACTTATTATATATAATTTTGTTCAGGAGAAAAAGGGCTTTCATGTCACATCAAATATTTGTATATTAAGCATAATTTAATATTAATAAAATATAAAACAATGTGAGAAAATTAATACATTTTGTTATTATTTTAGTTCTACATGGCATTTTAAGTGTTAATATCACAATACTGTTCGCTGTTACTGCAATAAAGTAGACATATTTGTATTCAGCGATGTCTCACGGGTAAAACAGTACCCTCAATGTACAGGTTTTATGGTGTTTTGGAAAGTTACAGGGCTAAATATAGCACATTACATTTTTCGGTTTATACACATTAAAATTTGCCTGATTGGTTATGTTGCTTTTGAGACCAAATGGTAGCCCAGGAATGAAAATTACCCCCATGATGGCATACCATTTGCAAAAGTCGACAACCCATGGTATTGCAAATGGGGTATGTCCAGTCTTTTCTAGTAGCCACTTAGTCACAAACACTGGCCAAAGTTATCATTTATATTTGTTTGTGTGTAAAAAATGCAAAAAACTAAACTGGACACTAAGTTTAGTGTTTGTGACTAGGTGGCTACTAAAAAGACTGGACATACCCCATTAATATATATATATATATATATATATATATATATAGATACATATATGTATTTTTAATGTCATTCTAAATGTAATTTGAATGTAATATATTTATATATTTATATTAATATCAAACACCCTGGGACTTTAAGTATCCAAGTATAAGTAGCATAGGTAGCACTCACGGTCTTCAGGTTAAAAATCTTCTTTTATTGTGCAAGTTTAAAACATGATGCAAGGATCAACGTTTCAGTCCTCTCTCAGGACTTTTTTGATTGATCCTGATGAAAGTCCTGAGAGAGGACTGAAACGTTGATCCTTGCATCATGTTTTAAACTTGCACAATAAAAGAAGATTTTTAACCTGAAGACTGTGAGTGCTACCTATGCTACTTATACTTGGATATTATATTATATATATATATATATATATATATATATATATATATATATATATATATATAATATTAATATTATATATATTAATATTAAAATACACTTTTAATAATGGTTTACGTATGTGTTTGTGCATATAAACTTAGATTGTGTATATGTATATATATATATATATATATATATATAATCCAAGTACTTTTATTTATTTTATTAAACTTTTTATTAACTTTTGTTAACTTTAAAAACTTTTTTGCAGGCACTGCATAAACCGGCTATTCTGGCCATGTGATCGCGTGGGGGGGATCAGGAAGAGGGAATCTGCCTGAGCTCCCAGGCAGAACCCGGTAGGTACAAAGGACTGCGGGGACGTTCTATGCCGCCCACCGGTGTTCAGGACCGCCCCAAAAAGTATGGCATAGAACGCCCGCCGTCCTTAAGGGGTTAACAGTAGTATGGGAAAACAGGTTAGAAACCACCAAAGTTTTTGTTCTAACGGTCGGCTGGGATTTGTTAACATGCCTTGTAAACTAAAATCTCATGAAATAAGTGTAATTTCGTCACAATAATATATTACGTTTATTATTAAATGTGCAAGTTAATAATAGATGTCTGCTTTTTCCCTTTACTAATAACATTTTAAATGTCAGAAACATGATAATCAGGTTTACTACCTCTGAGGCAGGTATGCTTACAGTTGGATCTCTAATTGGAATTTTCTAAAACAGAAACTATTTCAGTTGTGACAGGTCAAAGGAAAATAAGACTGCCACATAAATATATAGTTTGAAACATATGGCTTTGACATGGAAAATTTGCTGTGCAAAAAGCATGTTTCTCCGAGCAATTAAACACAATACAAACGTCCATTAAAAGCATTTTTTTTTTGTTTATCAAATTGCTTGTTTCATTTGCTCTATTCACAGTAATGTAATGTTAGAAAGAAAACATTTATTAAATATGAATGTCATGTTTCTGGAATTTGCTTTTGTCAAACAATATTTGTGGTTCAAGAATATTTTAAAAAAGATCTTTGTTTTGAAATTATCTTGTAAGACCATAGAGATATATATTTTTAATTGTATTGTAATAACATACAAATATATTTTTTATCCTCATCTTCTATTTGTAAATTGCAGTGCTGAAATCTATTTTGAAATTATCCTTCTAGCTGAAAATCTATATTTTATCTTTAATATCAATATTAATTCTGCCATTAAATAGCAGTAGTTATCGACACTCTAATTTTTTCTTCAAAATACATACCTGTTTTTTTCCTTCCATATTGTGTACCATTTAAGGAATTTTTTTGTGCTGTGTAATTTAGGGTGTAAGCAATACTGCTGTCCTCTAAACCGTGATACATTATGCATGGTCACACTAGAAGAGAAAGACAACAAATAAGTTATAACAAAGTAAAAGAGCAGACAGACATGAGCTATTGCCCAAATCAATAAACACTTTAGAAAATACAACTATATTAGCCATGCACAAAATGTTTCTACCCAAATGTATGTTTCAGTTAAGGAAGAATACAATTTTTCATGATATAGTAATACATACAAATATCTCTAACAAATGCTAATGAACGCGGAGACCCCGCATTCGTACCTAAACACACAGACAAATTATGAACCACATAGTAAGATATGTACTTTTCTTATGCAGTTAAATCAATGAGAAAATTGTAATAGCCAGAGTCCAGTCCGAGAGACTGAGCAAAAGATGGCCATTCTGGTGGGCACTGTCTAGACATCTTTGGAGTTGAACTGTTGGTAAATGGTTTGATCCGTTAGGATAAGTTGGTGCCCAGGACTTTAAGATACCATAACAACTAAAATTAGATGAACTTATTATGGTGGCCTGCATATTTCTTTAACAGGCCCCCGGTCTGCTAATACCACAACCATTCTTCAAAAGCTTAGTTGGCTTTCAAATCCATAATGCACTAATTTCTAATATTTTACAATTGATTACAAATCCCTAAACAGTTTTTCTCCTTCTTGAGTCTTCTTTTTCTTATCCCACTATACCCCTTTCTGTCTCCTCTCTCCCCTATACCCAACATCTCTTACCAATATGCTTTTTCTCAAAGCTGTTCATTTACACTCCTATCCCCCTACTACTGGAACAAGAGTCCGCCCATTCAATCAGCCATCTCGCTCTCATCCTTTCATAACTTCTAAAGACTCACCTCTTCATAAAAGGCTTCCATTGACACTCCATAACTAATGCCCCATTATGACTCTCTCTCTTTCTAATCTGATCCCTTGCCAGTATCTGAAGCTCCCCACCTACATAACTATCACCTTAATCAAAACCATCACTAGTTAAAACTCAATTTTGATAATGAGGATGATAAGTATATGTCCTGGCTAACCATAGCAACACAAACAAATGGGTTAGCTTTGCAACATACTGATTGGCATAAGCTCTGAGGATAAATGGAAAGTTACACTTCTCTGTATGTACAATTGGGTAATACATATTAAATAAACAAATTAAAAGCAATGTAGCTTAGTGGAAAAGTAAACCAAGGAGATTAAAAATAAAAAAGGGCATTTAAAGCATGGAAAAAGTGCTTAAACTAGTAAATGAAAAAGTGATAGCCAAAAAGAGCAAAACCAAAACATTTTTTTAAGTACATAAACTCTAAAATACCAAAAAATTAAAGTGTATCTGAGATGGGTTTGTTAGTTAATGAAAACCAAAATAAAACTGCTATGTTTTTAGCTGTAGGGTTAAAACTAGAGGGACCTGGCACCCAGACCACTTCATTGAGCTGAAGTGGTCTGGGTGCCTATAGTGGTCCTTTAAGTGCTGAAGTGAAGTGCATCCACTCGTTACTGAGACTCTTGGAGGAGAAACCTGTGAGAACACTCTAGACCTTGTGAGAACACTCTGCATTGAGTGGGTGACCCCTTGTTGTGCCCCCTTTCCGGACCTCTTGGCCGGACGTCTTGGATAGTCCCTTGACTGTAGAGGACTGTAGAGGAACTAGCCCAAGCCATAAAACAGTCAAAACCTGGAGTGATGGGAGTGAGCGCAGGACTTTCCTTTTTGTATCTATATTCACTTTTTGTATCACACAGCTAGGTTACAATGCTGCCGCCCATCCCATGTGTTCCCTATTAAGAGTTAATAAGCAGAAAATACCCCTTTCTGTCTCATTAGAGATATTTTTGACAGAAGCTCAAGGAAGCAAGGTAAAGGGTCAGAGTAGGACCCGTCTAGGGGGGTCTGCCTTGACGTTGGCAGGCGGGCATTCCCTCCAGTGGCCATTGGAGTAACTAAATGACCTCCATTTGTTTAAATATACATAGGGATTAAGGAGAGAGCGCAGGTAACTTTTTTTCCTTTGTTTTTTTACTATATGTATTAGCTGATGTGTACTGTAGTCATTGCAGCCGCCCAGGAGTGATGGAAGTGAGCGCAGGACTTTTCTTTTTGTATTTGTAAAACCTGGTAAATGCCCAGGTTCTGATGGCCTGCCTGTAAGATATTATAAATGCTTTGCAGAAACATTATACCCACACATGCACGCAGCTTTTAATGCCAAAAGAGGGTCACCAATTTCTCAAGCAATCCCTTGTCACACACATCCCAAAGGAGGGCAAGGACGGAGAGCACTGTGGGAACTACATGCCCATCTCTTTAATTAACTGCAATCTCAAATTACTAGCTAAAATGCTTGCTATGCGCCTGCCGCTGCACATACCCTCTCTGGTACAGTCGGGTTTGTGACGGGACGAGAGGCCTGGGATAACACCATTGCGCAGATATTAGTGAATGGGGCTTTGACATTGGATTTCTAGATACACAATGGCACGCGCCATGAATGCCCCTTGTCACCGTTGCTCTTCGTCCTTGCCCGGGAGCCGTTTTTGACAGCCGTAAGACATAACCCGGACATCCGAGCATAGTCGTGAGAGGCACACAGCACAAGATAGCGGCCTATGCTGACGATCTCCTCTGATTTGTAACAAACCTGGAGGTCTGCCTGCCCAATTTCCTTGAAGAATTTTGGGAATTCGGGGCATTCTCAAACCTGAAAATTAACTTCTCCAAGTCCTGCATATTAAACGTGAACATCCCTATGGCGCGAGCGGAACCGCTTAGACAGAGCCACATGTTCCAGTGGATGTACCGTAAGATCCATTACCTGGGCATCTGGCTGACGAGGCGGCGAACGAACATGTTTAAGGAGAACTTTTCCCCAATGATGGACAGGTTTAGAGATGAAATTAAAGAATGGGCACATCCACACATCTCTTGGTTTGGACAGATACAGGTCACAAAGATGAACTTTCTTCCCAGATTGTTATACTAATTTCAGACTATCCCGATACTGATCCCCAGAACATTCTTTCACAGACTGCAAACTGCTTTGGGGACTTATGTATGAGGTGGGAGGATTCCCGGCATGAATTTTGATCGACTCAGACAACCCAAAGACTGGGGAGGAATGGCCTTACCGGACTGTTTTATCAGACTTGCCACTTACTGAGAGTAGTTGAATGGTCTCAGCATGCAGTCTCTAAGCTATGGAAGGGGGTGGAGTCGGGTGAGGCTAGGAAACTGCCACTGGGATTTCACAGTTACTTTGCATGGGCAGCGCCTGCTGTACAGGCTCTGGTAGCTGGTGAACACGCTGAAGGGGGCAATCCAACCTGTTATAACAGGCAAGGACCGAGGTCTGTTTCCCCGGAGGGCATCCTACCTACTGCACGGTCATGGGCTCGGAGCACCTGAGGTTAGCAGTGGTACCTGAGGTTAGCAGTGGTATGAGACAGATGCTTCACACATACAGGAGACATGAATAAAATGTTCCAATGCATATTATGATATTCACGATGGGCATTGCACTAGTTAGTGTTCTCTCTGCCTGCCTGTTTGGGTAATGGGGAACCCCAAGCCCCATTGTATAATCGGTCTCAAATACTCTCCTTAACCGGATAATGAAACATAATCCTATTATTATGGACCTGCGTGTCCCACGGTACACCGGTTATGCCACACTGTTCAATGAAAAAATGGTTGCTATTCCGATCAATGGGGACATATGCGTCCCGATGTCTACCTGCTTTGAAACACCATACTATACTAAGCAAAGGATCCTGATCCGGTCACTGGGGACCTGCGTGTCCCAATGTAAAAGTGCATTGCAATACCATATTTGATTGTATGAAGTGTTGTATTCTGCTGAATGGGGACCTGCGAGTCCCAATGTATAAACACTTTGATACACCCTCTGAGACTTAACAAAGTAATCTCTTCCTGTTGATAGGGACTTGCGTGTCCCAAGGTTTACATGCTTACAGAAATGCCAATAAAAATATATTTACAAAAAAAAAACCAATAATAGCGAGGAATCAAAAATTATTATAAGTATGAATACATTTGCCTTTGTTTTATTCTCTTGGTCTTTGTAACCTTATTTCTCTATAATTTGCTGTAAACTATGTTCTTTAATTTAGAATTTCAAAACCGTAATGTTCCATAATCTACCAGATTACAATTTATTTATTGATTGTTTGACTGCTCATCTGTGTAAAATGATCAGGACACAGGTGCTATGTAAATATTGTCAAATATATTAATGTCATCGGTACCTTTCAACACTAATGAGAATGGATACTTTGGGAAGGGAAAGATGATGTCACAGACAAATATTTCTAACAGGCATGGGCCAAGGATTCTTTCAAATCCTTTACTGCATGGTAGGTAATATCAAACCATACATTAAAGCATAAAATGCACATGTATAGTGTAACTGTCACTGATTACTGTAGGATTTCTAATGGTGTTTACATTCTCTGGGTTCCTCAAAGTCAGTGGGAGTTTAGGCTATTTAAAACTGTTGCTATTAATTTCTTCTCCCCATTAAAAAACGGAAAGAGACTTGAGAGACATGGCAGTTCTATTTCTACCCAACTCTTCTCCTGGCATATCACTAAATGGGAATGGGATGACTAAAGGGAACCTCTCAGGATTATTCACTAAAGGGAAAATCGTTGGGAATTCAAAGTGGATTAGATTTGAATTCACTTTTTATTTTCTAACAATTCACACTTTAGTAACTGACCAGGTCTAAAAAAAAAAAAATACATGTTTTTTTAATGGACACAATTAATTATTATATACCCTATAAACCCTATTATAAACCCTATAAACTTTATTTTACTGCAGAACTGGCTACTTCAGCCAATGAAGATCCACTCTCACTTCATTTTAGTGTGCCTGTTAGGCTTAGACAATATAATTATACCTGTATGTTGTGCTAGCAGACCTGCAAGCAAATGTATGTGTAAGGAAAAACAAGGATTAGGTATGAATAAGGAATAAACAAATAGATATTCCTTACACCTACCGATAAGTTTTTCGGCATAAACCTTTGATGAATAGGGAGAGCACAAGAAACCTCCTACAGGTGACTCTACTGGTCTCCCCTCATAGGAACCACACTGCATGTGCTATGGTCATTATTCTTACTCCATGAAGGATGTTGTCTGCATTGGCTATGGAGTATAGGAACAGGATTGTGGTGGTTACCCCGAGAGGATGAGGGGTTTCGCCGCCTAAGCCGTTCTTTTCCCCCTGTTCAGAGTGATGCTTTCCGGTTTCCCAGGATACTATAGCTCTTACAAGAGCTGGGTGATTATAGCAGGTATAGCTGGTCCCTAGAATCATGAGATAAGACTCTATGATGACGGTAAGCAAGAACTGATTTTAATGGCGCCACACTTGGCCTTTTATGACAATCCCCATGCAAGGGGCACTCCCACATGGACCTTGTGGGGAACTACGTTACAAAGTCACAGACCAATAATAACAGTGTTACAATGCATGACACTCTCACACATAGCGTACAATCTCTCCCCTCTGCCTAAGAGATAATTGAGTTAGATACTGTATTAACTCAATTATCTCCAGGCAGAAAAAACATATTTTATAAACCCCCGAAAGTACCCCCAAAACACATAATATCCCCACAAATGTTACATCCCCTGATAGTCCTGATCTGGGTGACCAACAAATCCAAAAATCACCCAGATCAGTTCAGGGGCTCAGGAATTCTATAGAAGTCATTTATTTGCCGACCGCACGCATGGTGCTATGCCCAAAATAGTTCCAGAGAATCAAGGCTTGCGGTCAGCCTAGTTCGGTAGTTTAAAAACAAATAAACTACCAAACATAGTCAATGTTCATCCAGACGAATGATCAAACCAAACAGTGCCCTTCTAACTTATATAGAACAGAACGCAGGCAATGATGGAAGTCCAGCGGTGTTCAGGAGTTTGTGTGAAACCAGAATGCTGGTGTCATGTAGAGGTTTGCTTTACTTGAGGAAGTATCCCTTAGCAGGGCAAATCAAATGACAGTGTAATAGTTTTATGATAGGTTCATTTTAATAGTGCTGTGAATTATATAAACAAATGTTTCTCCCATGTTATGAAGACAAAGCTATATTCCAAAGCTTCTCTTGAAGATGGGTGACTTTATTGAGTTTTACAGGGTTATTTATAAACACTGGAATATGTCTCAATAGAGAAAATCCGATGAAAATGGGCAAATTCTGACTGCAATGTAAATTCTCATATTTGTCAAAGCTTATTGCAGTCATAATTAGGTCAGACAGAGCAAATTAAGATCAATCACACTAAGGCATTCTGTGTCCAGATTGAAATCAGTGCTTTTGTATCAAAATCCTATAAAAAGTATAGAACCTGGAAAATTCACAAAGCACTGGTTTTACAAAAATTCGGAAACAAATGCATCTGGTGTGATGCACGCTTACAAATTATCATTCACTTTCTTTTTGCATGCAAATTGATAATTTCAAGAATTATTTGCAATTCAATTCTTATTAGAGCGCTCTGGCAGGCAAGTATAATTTCTTTCAAGACTTGCCATGGGACATTTTTTATGGGGTGGACAAAATTAAGTCCATGCCTTCAGTGTTGAACCAGTTAAAGCTTGGAGGTGGACACAAGGTCCCATCCAGAGATTATAGAGTCACCACATGATGACATGGGGTAGGGTGGGAGAGATTAGGTCCTCCTATATATTATTAATAAAGTCCCCCTGCCAATGGTTGGGGGCCGTAGTGTGGAAATTAGGTCTGCCTGGTATAACATTAGTAGCCCGCACTGACTAAATATGGGTGGGGACAGGGGGGACATAAGGACGCTCCCATTTATTTAAATCTGATAGCCACTACCACTACCCAAGGCTGGCTAGCTAGTTGCCTTATAATTAAACCTTGCACTACCAAGGGTTATCCAACTATTTTCCAACTGGCTGCTAGTGCTACCACCGTACAAATAGTTCGTCCAGGCCCGGATTTGAATCATTTGGGTCGGATTTTAGTCATCCAGCAGTGTTTTTGCCCAGGTGAAATCTGGACCAAATTGAAGCTTTCATTTAGATTTTAATAAATAACCCTGTTAGAGATCTGTAGAAATAAAAATAAAGTCATATGTTGAGTCTGTATTAGTGTATGTGCTGCTTTTAAGTGTTCATTTTTATACATCCTTTAAGGTTATCAGTCACAAATAACAGGTGCTGCCCACAAATCTTAGTACAATTTTGGTAAAACTCTTGGTAAAATTGTTACCCAGATGTCCAGGTACTGTTTTAAGATTAAAGGAAGCCTAAAGTATAAATGCTTTGTAGTGTAATTAAAAAGCATGTATTAAGAGAAAATAATGTCATCTCAGGGCTCTGAAAATATTAATAAACCACTCAGAATTGTCTAATTGTTTATTATATGTCCAAAACCATTTGATTATATAATTTGCCAAAATACACTCTTTGCACTTCTGTATCCCTTATTTGTTTAATACATTGTAAGTTCTGTAGACCTGGACTATCCACATCAGTGGAATCTGTTCAACCCTTGCGCAGGTTCAATTCTGGTAGGGTTGCCTCAGCTCTTCATCCTTCCGAGGTATATAAAATGAGTACCATTAAATTGGGTAATAGTAACAACCCCTGAATGTTGGGCAAATGTAACATCCCCAGGACGTACTTAGAAACCAAAGTGATCTGAATGTGCCTTTCCTGGTTAAATACTTTGCTATTAATAAAATGCAATAAGCCACACATACAAGTTACATTATTCTAGCTACCAAAAAAATAATTAAGTAGATTAAATGTGAAAAAAATTATAATTATGTAGTATATGACGAATAGTACAAACCTGATGATTTTTACAGTTCAATTTAGCTGCCTATAAAAAGAGTTTAGAGTTGCAAATGACAGCCCTAATTTGCAATTCATAAAAACCAACACCCATGTACAATGTTTACATTCACTGTAATCTACTCAAACATTAACTGCATCATAAAGCATTAAAAATTACAACACGTTCTCATCACATCACCTTTTATTGCACAACCAAAGATAGGGTCACTATGGATAAAAAATAGACAAGGGGATTTTAGCTGTCAAAGAGGTAATGTCCTTCAAAGAAGGGAGTTTGGGAGATAAGGTTATCTTAGTGATAAACTTCAAGGTTGTGCTATCTCTGCTATGACATTTAATATGAGAAAAAGTGTTGAAAGGCAAAGTTGTTGGGAAATAGAACAGCAGTTTATGTTACCAAATATAAAATGCTTAAACAGCAAGGATAGAATGTAAAAAATGTTTGCTCATTGAGGCCATGTTATTAGAGAAATAGCATCAGCATATTATTTTATTTTCTGCAGATGAAACAAATGCCCAGAGGAAAATAGTAAAATTCAGCTTTACCATTAATATCTTTTTTCACCAGCTGGACTGCATGTGTTCCCTGTGTGCACAAGGCTTTGAACTAGACTTCGGATGCAGATGGAATTACAGAGCATGTGTATAGCGTACCATTTCATATAAGCAAAGTTGTATCTTTGTGGCAAAAAACATAAACTATAAATGCAGGCATTTATACAAGTTAACATTTTCCACCATGGTGCAACCCAATGTTTGGGTAAAAATTAATGCGATGATTGTCAGGACGAACCAGTGGCCCAACACGCAGAATTAAGTTAATACAAACAGTAACAACCAGGGCCGGTGCAAGGATTCTTGCCGCCCTAGGCAAAGATCCATTTTGCCGCCCCCTCTTGAATGCAACTACACTCTCTCAGAAGTTTATTGACTAAACTATGAATTCAGTGAATTGGAAATCGAATTGCATAGTTTAAGCAAAAACAGCTGAACTGTGACAGTTGCTGAGTTGGCGAATTCTTTTAAATGGTATAAATGTTGCCATTTGGTTTTTAATTAGGTCTGATCAGCTGTCCCTTTCCTCCATAGTGCCCAATCTCTCTCATTAGCGTTTATCCCCAGCTTTCTCCTTTGTGTCTGTTTCCAAAAGTTTGCAGTCTCTATGTTCATGATTTATCTGCTCACTCTATGCCACAGATTCTCTCCAGCCTGTTTCTCTTTATTCCAATAGGGTTATTCAATAAAGTGAGAATTGTTGGGAATTCAAATTTAACTTCTAGTTTATGGTCAAAACACCTGTTAACATTCTCCAGATTTGGCTACTCTGCCCTTACACTTACAATTTTCACTCTAGTGAATAACCCGGTAATTATCTTCTGTCAATTTCTCTTCTTTTCTTTTCCATGTCTATTTATTAAACAGTGGGTTGAAATATAACTTGAAACATTTAGGCCAAAACAGAAGAGTTGTATAAAGTCATCTCAACTTTTTTTTAATCACTGTTTAGTGAATAGACTCCCAAGTGTCTAAGGGAAAGCAGAGAGACCAGTGATAAATTTAGGGAAAGGGAACAGACCGGGAAGGCAATTAGGAAAGGGATAGAAAGATTGTTGAGGTTTTTAGGAAACCTATACAGACTAGGAGACATTTTAGAAGAGACACAGTGAGCAGACATTTAGGTAAGGGGGGGGGGGGGGGGGGGCGGAAAGAAACTGTCCAATATGAACACACACATCAGTACAAACAGTAATACATACATCCACACACACACACTGCCAATACATACATACATACATACACACACACAGACTGCCGATACATACAACCATACACGCACACTGCCTAATATATACATTTAACCATACACACTCACTGCCCATTATATACACACTGCCTAATACATTCATCCATGCGCACATACTGCCCAACACATACATCCATACGCACATACTGCCTAATACACACATCCATACGCACATACTACATTTTACATTGAATATATTTATGGTTGTTATAAAAAAAATGTATTCAATTCATTTAGTTGGATTTAACTTATACTATTGTGCATTTAGTTTATGATAATGGTGGTATTTAATGTATGCTACAGGGAACTTGTCTGAAAGGCACACTGTAAGTAAAACTTTTTTTAAATATAATATATATAATTATATTAATGTATTAGAAATATAACTGGTCACACACTCACTGGCACACACACACACACACACACACACACACACGTCACTTACACCTTCTCACCAACACACACACTCTTACTGACAAATACACATTCTCACTAACACACACACACACTCTCACTGAAATACACACACACACAATGTCACTCACACCAGTTTACATATAGTCAGTTTATTATACACACACCCACAAACAAACTTAACACACCAATTTTTTTAACCATACAAACAATAATAACCATCTCCCCTTATGCCATACCTGTGCTAGTGATGTGACTGGAGGAGAAGGGGACCATCTTTCAACCAGCAGGTATCTGTCCTTGTTCCTGGGGCAGCAGGAGAGCCGTGCACTGTGAGCACAGGCTGCTTCCTGCTCCCTCCAGAGTGCTTCCTGTGTTCACAGGCAGGGGGCAGCCAGGATACCAGGTTACATCCCAGCTTTCCCTACCTGCAGCAAGCAGAGTGCTCTGCTCGGGTGCTGGGGATTCAACAGATCCCCTCTCCCTGAGCAGATGATCGGCACTGCAGCAACAGGGAGGCAGAGGGAGCACAGGATATGGCTGCGCTGGGGGGTGGCTAAACAGCCACTTACCCAGCGCTCCGACCCCAGGCAGAAGCCCGCTGCCCACCCACAGGAGCAGCCCACCCAGAAACCTCCCGGTGGGCGCCCCCTGCAGGTCGGCGCCCCAGGCGAATGCCTAATTCGCCTTTATGGTAGCGCCGGCCCTGGTAACAACGTATTTCCGGGCCTTAGAATGGCCAGAATTAACGTAATAGAATAAACAGTCATGAGCCAAGGTCAGGAACACAGAAAGGAACAAATACAAAAAGAACAAAGCCAAAGGGTCAAGGATACCAGAAATACGGGAAGTGAAGTCAAGCCAAGATCAAAAACCAATAATCATGATCAGGAACGCGCTCAATGGTAATCAACAGGATGGAAACCACGACAAGGCACGGAACAACTGCAGGTTTGGGTTTAAATAACCGAGTAAATCCTGCTATTGGGTGATTTGGGTCCCATGACCCCAGAAGGTGCATGCACGGTGAAAACATGATGCCGCACGCACGTTCACATCACTAATGACGTAATTCTGGGCAGCTTTATTAATTAGTGCCGTCTTGCAGCGCCCGGCGTCCCTCCCAACACTGAACCCGGCCGCTGATCCACAAACAGCATGGAGGGAGAGGCTGTGGGGGTGAGGTGAGTAACCTCTCCCTCCTTTAGTGCGATTGCATTTTTTTTTTTAACCCTCATTTACCAAAATGAAGATTAATGTTGGTAAAACAAATTACATAACGTAACAGGGTTTCTTTAATGTGCCGATTATATAGGATGCAAGAATCTCAGAAAATGAATGTGCCAAAGAGAATAACTAAACACATACACATGCAGTCATGTAGGTTTAATTGTGCAGTTATTTTGCCCAGGTTTACTTGCAGCTTTGCAAGTTACCAGGAGAATAATTAAAACAGGTTTATAAATTGTAGTTGCAAGCAACATCACAGTTTTCAGTTCTAAATATGTATACGCTGTACAAAAAATACATGCTAAGGTCTTTCAGACCCAGGTATGTAACTATAATTGTGATTATAAGAACTCTTTACACAGCTAAAAAAATAAAAAATAAATATATATATATATATATATATTTTTTTTTTTTTCAGATTAACCCCTTAACCCCTTAAGGACCAAACTTCTGGAATAAAAGGGAATCATGACGTGGGGTTAAGGACACATGACGTGTGAGACACGTCGTGATTCCCTTTTATTCCAGAAGTTTGGTCCTTAAGGGGTTAAAGGGAAACTATAGTGCCAGGAAAACCAAGTTCAATGTTGTTTTACTGGCGCTATAGCTCCCTATAGTCCCTTCTGTGGTGCAGAAGTGGTTAAAAAAAAAAAAAACTTATGTCACTTACCTGAGTCCAGTGCCGATGTCCCTCAGCAATGGCCGCGCGCGCATTAGAACAGCCCCATAGGAAAGCATTATACAATGCTTTCCTATTGGGTTTCGAGTGACACTGGATGTCCTCTTGCATAGCGTGAGGACGTCCAGCTTCAGTTAGACAATGAAAAGTTGCCTAAAGACACAGAATTTATTCTAGTGGCTGTCTGGTAGACAGCCACTAGAGGTGTAGTTAACCCATAAAGGTAATTATAGTTCATTAAAAACTGCAATAATTACCTTTCCAGGGTTAAGGGACCTGGGACTATGCACCCAGACCACTTCAATAATTTTGTTTCTGCTAGTGAGATCTTGTGCCTGGTCTCATTAAGCATACTATTTATGACATAAAACCATCCTTTTATCAGCCTGTGGAACTGCAACACCATTTATAGAACAGAACATGTTATTGTAGTATCTACAGTTGCAAGAAAAAGTATGTGAACCCTTTGGAATGATATGGATTTCTGCACAAATTGTTCATAAAATGTGATCTGATCATCATCATCTAAGTCATAACAATAGACAATCACAGTCAGCTTAAACTAATAACACACAAAGAATGAAATGTTGCCATGTTTTTATTGAACACACCATGTAAACATTCACAGTGCAGGTGGAAAAAGTATGTGAACCCCTAGACTAATGACATCTCCAAGAGCTAATTGGAGTTAGATGTCAGCCAACTGGAGTCCAATCAATGAGATGAGATTGGAGGTGTTGGTTACAGCTGCCCTGCCCTATAAAACACACACACCAGTTCTGGGTTTGCTTTTCACAAGAAGCATTGCCTGATGTGAATGATGCCTCGCACAAAAGAGCTCTCAGAAGACCTACGATTAGGAATTGTTGACTTGCATAAAGCTGTAAAGGGTTATACAGGTTCTCCAAAAGCATTGCTGTTCATCAGTCCACAGTAATACAAATTGTCTATAAATGGAGAAAGTTCAGCACTGCTGCTACTCTCCCTAGGAGTGGCCGTCCTGTAAAGATGACTGCAAAAGCACAGCGCAGACTGCTCAATGAGATGAAGAAGAATCCTAGCGCGTCAGTTAAAGACTTACAAAAGTCACTGGCAAATGCTAACATCCCTGTTAGCGAATCTACAATACGTAAAACACTAAACAAGAATGTATTTCATGGGAGGATACCACAGAGGAAGCCACTGCTGTCCAAACAAAACATTGCTGCACGTTAACAGTTTGCACAAGAGCACCTGGATGTTCCACAGCAGTACTGGCAAAATATTCTGTGGACAGATGAAACCAAAGTTGAGTTGTTTGGAAGAAACACACAACACTATGTGTGGCGAAAAAGAGGCACAGCACACCAACATCAAAACCTCATCCCAACTGTGAAGTATGGTGGTGGGGGCATCATGGTTTGGGGCTGCTTTGCTGCGTCAGGGGCTGGATGGATTGCTATCATCGAAGGAAAAATGAATTTCCAAGTTTATCAAGACATTTTGCAGGAGAACTTAAGGCTGTCTACCAGCTGAAGCTCAACATAAGATGGGTGCTGCAACAGGACAATGACCCAAAGCATAGAAGTAAATCAACAACAGAATGGCTTAAACAGAAGAAAATACGCCTTCTGAAGTGGCCCAGTCAGAGTCCTGACCTCAACCCGATTGAGATGCTGTGGCATGAGCTCAAGAAAGAGATTCACACCAGACATCCCAAGAATATTGCTGAACTGAAACAGTTCTGTAAAGAGGAATGGTCAAGAATTACTCCTGACCGTTGTGCACGTCTGATCTGCAACTACAGGAAACGTTTGGTTGAAGTTATTGCTGCCAAAGGAGGTTCAACCAGTTATTAAATCCAAGGGTTCACATACTTTTTCCACCTGCACTGTGAATGTTTACATGGTGTGTTCAATAAAAACATGGCAACATTTCATTCTTTGTGTGTTATTAGTTTAAGCAGACTATGATTGTCTATTGTTGTGACTTAGATGATGATCAGATCACATTTTATGACCAATTTGTGCAGAAATCCATATCATTCCAAAGGGTTCACATACTTTTTCTTGCAACTGTATGTTTTCTTATGGAGCAATGTAAAATATTTTTTTGTTAAATGATGAATGAACTTCTGTTATTGACTATATTTGTACTTGTGCAAACTTTTAAACATATATTTGTGAATACGACTATAAAACATGCAGCTTTCAAAAAGGTTGAAAGGAAAAGGACATAGTTAGGTAGTTGTCTAGGTTGAAAAAGTCCATTAAGTTGAACCAGGAACTATGAACAACCCCCTCAATTGTAGCCATTTACAATGATGCCTCAAAAAGGGAGAAAATCCTTCTTGACTTCATAATAGCAATTGGATTTCTTATTGGATCAACAACCTGTTTCCATACAGGTTATATCCTTGAAAATTCTACTTATGCAGAAAAGCATCCAAACATTTTTTCTGTCTGCTGAATATTCCTGCTAACGAAAAGGTTAGTTTGAACTGATCCTGTATGTATTTGTAAAGTGCTGTCATATCTCCTCTGAGGCGTCTATTTTAAAAGTACAATTCCATCTTTTCTAGCCTTTTCTCATAACTAATGCATTCCATCCCCCTTGCAATATTCTTCTTAAAACTGAAGCCCAAAATTGCACTGCATATCAATATGGAAAAATCAAATAACTGCTAAAAAAAAAAAAATGTCAAACATAATTTATGCTTTTTATTATGTATGTAATATATTCAAAATAAGTACTAAAACCATGATTTATTTGTAATTTTGTTTGTATAAATTAAGTTCATTTGAACGACCTACATATTCAAGATTTGTACATCAAAAGATATTACAATGATGTTCCAAGTGTCCATTTCCCTTTTAAAGATGAAGAATTTAAAAATTATCAACACAAGTATAGTTTAATAAATAAGGATTGGTGTGAACTATCCATAAAAGGGGAAATATACAAGTCTTTTTTCCAGAGTAGGCTGGTAGAGAGTAGACCACTTTGTGCACTTGGTATAATACAAGGCTTGTGCATAATACATAGTATTTTTTTAGTTTATACAAGCACACGTAAATTCGGGATATTTAACCTCCAAAGGCCACCACTATCACAGGGTTGCAAGTCAAAGCATTAATTGCTCATTGACAAAACAGTAATAAGGGCTGCTGGGGAATAAAAAGAGATTTCTATGCTTCTTATACCTATGGTACTTACATCTAAAATCATGGGTAGTATGAGTTCTCTTCTTTCTGCCAAAACAGCATCCAATAATTATTGGTCTAAACTGGTAGTGTACGCAATGGAAACTTGATGCCAAAGTTCAAACATTGTCAGAAAGTTGTCTGCTTGGATGACACAATTTTCTAATTTTCTTAGTCTCCTAAAATGTAGTTATGTCCTTTTTTCAGCATACTGGAGCAATAACATGTAGGTATAGGTCTCTCTTGTCAATAAATACTCTAAAAGTTGTATCTGTGCACCTGGAAAGAAAACTATGGATAATTTCCCTGTATAATTTACTAATGTACTTAAATGCATTTATAGAATATGCATTCAAATAAAAAAATAAAATAAAAAAATATTTAAAAAAAACTATAAGTTTGAAATAAAAAGTGATACTAACCTCTACACCAGGGGTTCCCAACCCAGTCCTCAAGTATCCCATACCAGTCCAGGATTTAGGGATTGCCCTGTATTTTTTTTTTTTCTTCCTAAAAACACCTCACACACACAACAGGGTAATCTCTAAATCCTGGACTGGTAGGGGGCACTTGAGGACTGGGTTGGGAACCACTGCTCTACACTTAAAGGAAAACTCCAGTGCCAGGAAAACAATCCGTTTTCCTGGCACTGGAGGTACCCTCTCCCTCCCACCCCCAATCCCCAGTAACTGAAGGGGTGAAAACCCCTTCAGTCACTTACCGGAGGCAGCGATGATGTCCCTCGTTGCTGTCTCTTCCTCCACGCCGCTCCTCCTACTGCCTCCGTCGGCCAGTGGGCGAGACTGATCCCGCCCACCGCCCGAGGAGACCTAATGCGCATGCACGGCAATGCCGCGCATGCGCATTAGTGCTCCCTATAGGAAAGCATTGAAAAAGATTTTCAATGCTTTCCTATGAGGAAATGAGCGACGCTGGAGGTCCTCACACAGCGTGAGGACGTCCAGCGATGCTCTAGCAAAGAAAATCTTTGCTATAAATCAGGTGGAGTTAACCCTGCAATGTAATTTTAACCCCTTAAGGACCAAACGTCTGGAATAAAAGGGAATTATGACATGTCACACATGTCATGTGTCCTTAAGGGGTTAAATTCTCTGATAACTACAAATAATACTATAAACAGAATATACAATAATGAATTTTTTTTTTTTTTTTGCTAGTTGTCTATGTTATATTTAACCCCTTAAGGACACATGACATGTGTGACATGTCATGATTCCCTTTTATTCCAGAAGTTTGGTTCTTAAGGGGTTAAAGGCAATCACAGATTTTTCTAATCCGCAGATCAGACAATGTTGAGATGGAGGTCTCCTGTATGCTGCTCTGATATTTCAGCTTGTTAAAGAAGCCAAGTATCAACCAAAGCATGTCATCTTGTTTCAATAAATCCATACACATTTGAATATTGTTTGTGTCTCGGATTTGTCTCACTCATCACCCTACGGACTATTCCTTTGGTTCAAAACGCACACCAGCTGTGTCTCAAAATGTAAGTAATTTGCAGTTAAGACTTTCGGAGACTTGGCACTAAAACCAGCTATGCAAACACAATTTATTATGTGAAGGTTTCTGTGATTCATTTTCATCTACATTATGTGCGGAATATGGTGCAATATGTGATCTATGCTGGGATTTTACATTTTAGGAATGAAAATAGCATGAATATTACAGCTGATATTCCTTTCTTATTAGGAACTGATTAATAATGTTTTTTTTTGTGTGTGACTGCATTTTATATCATAAAAATGAGAATAGGAGCCACACTCAATCTCAGCAGCCACCCGGTGCTCCCGAGCAGGACCAGCAATCCCACAACAACAAGGCAACACAAGAAATTCTCCAGGCAATTAAGGTGTTCAAGCCGCAGGCCGTTTCAATAGAACAGAAAAAGGAGCAGCAACGTTTCGTCCTGCCAAGAGGTCTTTGTCAAGCTCGAGCTTGACAAAGACCTCTTGGCAGGTCGAAACGTTGCTGCTCCTTTTTCTGTTCTCTTAAAACTGCCTGCAGCTTGAAAACCTTGAGTGCCTGGATAATTTCTTGTGGTGCCTGCATTTTATATCATGACCAAAGAAGTATGTTCTCTTTAAAACAAGATGTTCAGCTTTTTAAAATAATTCCTGAAGGTTAAAGGAATACTCCAGGCATCATAACAACTTAATCTTAATGAAGTAGCCATGGTGCCAGACACACTTTTACCTCAAGGGGTTAAACCATCCTTGAACTGTGAGCCTCTAGCACTGATCTCAACTCCCAGAGGGCAGCATTCAGCTTCTGAAATGTCATTTTTATGAAGTGTGGAGTGCTGCTGGGCATGGGTGCCGCTGATTGAGAGTGGTCAGCCAATCAGTGACTTCCCAATTATAAAAATGGCTTGGAAAATTAATGTTTTTTTTCATGCTACTTTTATGAATGGAGAGCCACTGACTGGTTGAGAGTGTCAGCTGACCACTCTCAGCGGCACCCTACCCGGCAGTACTCCCCACTTCCTGAAACTGAAATTTCAGAAGCCGGATGCTACCTAGGGGAGTTGAGTTCAGCACTTTGGGGTTAAAAAAAAAAGGTATGGGTGGGCCTCCTGGCACCACAACAACTTAATTTGGATTAAGTTGCTATGGTGCTTAAACTGACATTTTAAGTATTATAAAACATCAGTATTCATATTAAAAAAAAAAAGAAAAGAAAAGAAAGAACCCTATAACCTTGTAGTAAATGTAATTTCTTTAATCTCTCATGAATGCATACCTAGGGTAGTAGCGTGATATATTAGCAACTACAAACATAGGCTACATTAGCTATCAACTACAGTCAAAGATCTCCCTCACCGGCCCACAGACAGGGAGGGAGCCAGGAGAGGACCCGGGGAGCTCTAGCCAGCAGCTCCGCCCTGTTCCTCTCGCAAGGTCGGAGCATTTCCATGGCAACGCTCAGATCTCGTGAGAGTGAACTCTAGCCCCACAGGCTAGAGTTCACTCACCACTGGACCACTAGGGATGGCAGCAGCATGGTCCCCCCTCCCAACAAAAGGTAAGACGGTAGGGGGGCTATTTCTTAAATGGCCCCCCCACCCCCACAGTCCCTCCAAACAAATACACACAAACAGCACCCTCACACATACAGCACACACATACAGCACCCTCACACACACAGCACCCTTACACATAGCACACACCAACAGCACCCACAGACATACAGCACCCTCACACACACAGCACCCACAGACATACAGCACCCTCACACACACACAGCACCCTCACACACACAGCACCCTTACACATACACACACTAACAGCACCCTCACACACACACACACACACAACACCCACAGACATACAGCACCCTCACACACACAGCACCCTTACACATACACACACACACACTAACAGCACCCTTACACATACACACACACACACAGCACCTTCACACACAGATCTGGCACACACACACACACTAACAGGACCCTTACACACACACACACACACACACACACACACACAGCACCCTCACAGCAGTATATATATATATATACGCGGCGTGTGTGTTTGTGCTTTAGGGTGCACACCCTTATGCAACAGGCTGCGCCTATGACTACAGTGTGCATTAGTCTGCTGAAAACAGTATACCAAGCCCTGTCACTGAAATTGTTTGTATCAGCAATCAATAGATTGGGTGTTAGGAGCCTGTCACCTGATCTGAATAGGTAGCAGTGCTTGGTTATTAAATTTGTTTGTAAATGTAAATTAAAAAGTAGTGTATTGGGGCGTGTCCTAACACTCCATGTGAGCGATCGCATAGCTGGTGAGCTCCCGGCGCCTACACAGCACGGACCCACTTAAACACAGAATATATACACAAATGCCCCCAGGATCATCTGGAACAAGGCACGGGCAAAAAATCGGGAGACCTGGACAGATACTTTCGCGAGAAAGTTAAGGCCCTAACGCACGACGAAGACAGCAATATGGCGGCTGCCCCGCGAGACGCGGCTTCTCCTCCCCTGAGCCCGGCATCCTCACACCACTCCACTGCCTCTAAAGACATGGATATAAGGGAGATTCTGCAGAACCTGCCCTCTAAATCCGACCTAGCTTCTATGCTGGCGAAGTTGGAGGAATCCATGCAAGAAAAAGTTTCCGACATCGTCAGCGACGTGCATCTGGTGGAACAGAGAGTGGGGGAACTGGAGGATGAAAATCTGCAAACACTTAATGCTATTCAGGCAATAGAAAAAAGGCAAGAGGCATTGGAGTTGAAGTGTATAAATCTGGCCAGAAACTATGAAGAACTGGACAATAGAGGTAGGAGGAATAACTTGTACTTGAGAGGCCTACCGGAAGCACTAGAGGCCTCGGAAGATCTGCAGGCTAAATTACAAAAGCTTTTTAATAATATCCTCCAAAGGCCTGCAGACACACCTATCCTCCTAGACCGGGCACACAGAGCCCTGAGACCAAAGGGCCTTCCTCAAGACAAGCCACAGGATGTCATATGCAGGGTACATTATTTTAACTTAAAAGAAGAAATTATGAAATTCTCCAAAGACTCCCCAGCTATGACGCAAGGCAATGTACAACTTCAATTGTTCCCAGATTTATCCTGGACCACTTTACAAGGCCGCAGATCGCTACGCCCCTTAACCGGACTGCTGCAAGAACGCAATATCAGATATCGCTGGGACTACCCATTTTCATTGTCTGCAACAAAGGATGGAGAAACTATCACCCGACGATCCGCAGCGGATGTCCCAGAGTTCACCCGGAGGCTCAACTTACCTCAAGTCACCATTCCGGAATGGTATGCAGACCTGCCACAGCACCAGGCTCCGCCACAACCCCAGAGGCAGCGCAGGAGATCCCCCACGAGCACCAAGAGAACCCTACCCAGGCAATCCACGCAACAACAGCAAATGAGACCTAGAAGAGAAACTGTCATGCAATGACTTTGAATCGACCAGATAATGAACTTTTAAAGTTATTGATGAATATTCGGATGATACATAAACATATGGCCGTTTATGGATGTTGGGTATCGTATCAATAGGGACAGTTATTTTACAGTAGACCATCAACGTAGAGCCTTTTTAATTGACCCCCCTAAAGCCCATTATGTTACCCGGAGACATAGGGTCTGAGCAACCAGGCTCGAAAGTCCCAGATTGGAAAGTAAAAATGGTGGCAATGAGTACTCTCCTTGTCCTCCTGGTAAAAAGGGGAGACCCCAGAAGCGGGATTTACCAATATACATGCAATAGAATTTACTGAATGCTGAGCCGTGGGGAGAGGCCACATGTCACCTCATACAGACCCACTGGCTATATAACTTAAAGTCGCGGGAAGGCGAGGGGTTAATAAAAAAAATAAAAAAAAGACGTTAATGCTAACCCCCAGACAATTGATACACTTTTACTTTTAGACAGTACGCAAGTCAAGTATGTACCATAACAGAGCGAATACCCTTCATATAGGCTGAGACGTGAGAGTATAATGGATCGAGAAAAGACAAATTTTCTCCGAGTTGCGAATCTGAACGTTCGCTTATAGATAGGATGCTAAGGAACTGTTGTTCCAATTAAAGTATCCAGGTCCAACACCACTTACTAGATACCTAAACATTTAGGCACCGGGAGCGTGGTAACGCATTTACATACCACCCCGACAGTGTGTTATTCATCGTCGACACTATTGATGCACAAACTACTCACACCAGACTAGAGTGCAAAAACCTGTCGGTTAACCCCCCCCCCTCCCCCACCCAATTTAGTTGGGACAGAGCGGTGTAATTAACTCCTTAACGCACGACATACAGCATAAATTTCCTTTCTCCTATCAGCCGACTGATAAGGAGTACCAGGGATACACACCGACTCTTTGACGCAGTTCTATTCGTATTGCAAAAAGTAGCAATCTTTTATGTTCATTGTTGTACATAGTTATATATTTTTTGTTAACATTGTTCAAGATATACAGGGTTTCATCCATGACAGACGACCACAGGCTTCCACCCCCCTAATCTTCTTGACAGAAGAGCCATAATATGGACAAGCAACTACACATAATATCATATAATGTCAAGGGCCTGAATTTACCTGAAAAAAGACATATGGCAATGAGGGATTTCTATAAAATGAGAGCAGACATTGTATTTTTACAAGAGACCCAGTCAGCTCCAAAACTAAAACACAAACAATTCCCAATGGGATTCTATAGTAACTTTGCCCTTAAGAAATCCAGAGGAGTAGCAATTCTGATAGGAGCCCAAGTCCCCTTCACCCTGACACAACAGATATCAGACGACTCGGGACGCTATATCATCCTGATAGGCTGTATAGGTAATGCTCCGATCACGCTAGTTAACATATATCTACCAAACACCCACCAATGTGCCACCCTAAGACGTATAATGACGAAGGTCAGAAAGTCTGCCATGGGTATAATTATTATTGGAGGGAACTTTAATATGTCATTAGACGCCCAATGGGACAGTACATCACAATGTCCAGCACATCTCACTTCAGCAAGGTCCCAGATGAGAAAGATACTTAGGGACAACCAACTAATAGATTGTTGGAGAGTATTGAATCCCAAAACGAAAGACTACTCTTTTTATTCCGTTCCGAACCATACATACACACGTATCGAATATTTCCTTACGACACATAAAGACCTCACTCTTGTACGTAAAGCTACTATTAGTAATATCACGTGGTCTGACCACGCTCCAGTACACCTATGGATATCTATACCCAATATACCCACGACAAATTACCAATGGAAATTGAATCCCCACCTATTGCTGAATAACAAAGTAAGGGACGCGCTTGAAACATCCATACACCAATACTTTGAATCTAATAGAACTCCAGACACATCACTCACTACACAGTGGGAGGCCCATAAATGCGTAATTAGAGGGGAACTAATCAAATGGGGATCCCACATCAAACGGGAAAAGTCCAGAACTAGAAAACAATTAATTAAAGACATTCAAACTTTAGAAGACTGCCACACTGTGATAGATGTGGAAGGCTCTTGGCCTCGGCAATTAAAGAGCAACAACAACACACGTATATACCCAAAACGAAAAAAATCAGACGGCACCTTCACGCATACTGCGGAGGATATCGCAGAAGAATTCCCCAAATTTTATAGCTCCTTATATAATCTACAACATACCCCACGTGACAAAGAGACTATGAGACGATACCTAGAGAAACATACACTTAAGAAACTGTCTGAATTGGAAACACAATCCTTAGACACTCCATTCACGCTAGAGGAACTTCAAAAGGCTATACGAGATACCCCTCATAACAAAGCTCCAGACCCTGATGGGTTTTCGACAACTTACTACCAAACATTTCAAGATGAACTCACACCACACTTCCTGGAAACCCTGAACTCCTTGTCCCAACACACACCACTTCCCCATTCCAGTCTAGAAGCTACCGTCACTGTATTACCCAAAGCCGGGAAAGACCCCGAGGTCTGTGGTAGCTATAGACCTATATCTCTAATAAACGTAGACATCAAAATTTTAACAAAAATGATGGCGATGCGATTAAGACCGTTTTTGAATGATTTAATCCATCCAGATCAGGCCGGATTTGTGCCGAAAAGGGAAGCTAGGGATAATACCACTAAGGTTCTAGATCTGGTCCATTGGGTGAGGGGGAGAGAGGAGCCGTCCATCCTGTTGGCAATTGATGCCGAAAAAGCGTTCAACAGGGTGGATTGGCCCTTTCTAAAGATGTCTCGACATCCTGGGATTTGGCCCTAATTGGCAGACACTGATCGATGTCATTTACTCTAAACCCACAGCCCGGATAAAAGTGAACCGTATACTCTCAGGCCCACTGACCATAATGAATGGAACAAGACAGGGCTGCCCCTTGTCACCTTTGTTGTTTATATTAGCTCTAGAGCCTTTACTCCAGGCGGTTGGGACCCATGAAAACATACACGGCATCAAAGTAGGCTCACAGTCGTACAAAGTATCGACTTTTGCCGACTACCTAATTTTTACCATTGTGAACCCTCTCCAATCACTGGAACCGTTAATGCAGCTTCTGACAGAATATAGCTCGCACTCCAATTTTAAAATGAACCCCACAAAATGTGAGGCACTTAGTATAAACGTTCAAAGGGACATTGAAGTGAAACTTAAAGGGACGTATACATTCCATTGGAATACAAAGTCCATTAAATACCTGGGTATTAATATCACAACCAGCATAATAGACACATATCAGGCAAACTTTCCCCAGCTACTAGACATAAATGGGACAAACCTCACTTCAGATGGTTAGGAAGGGTTAATGTCATCTCCATGAATATCCTCCCTCGCTTACTTTATATGTTGAACACGATCCCTATAAGAATTCCACAGAAATTTTTCAACACTGTCAAAGCGATTTTCACTAAGTATATATGGGCTGTAAAAAGACCCCGTATTGCTTATCACATCCTCACACGACCCAAGCATCGAGGGTGAGTGGGGGTACCAGATGCCCTTCACTATTACTACGCTATACATATGACAAGAATAATAGAATGGTCGTGCCAACCTCCTACGAAGCGTTGGGTCGCGTTAGAACAAGCGATATCACATACCCCCTTGGAAGCTCTCCCGTGGGCTTATACAAACGTCATGGACTATCCTACACCTTCCCATCACACTATCGATGCCACGATTAATGTGTGGAAAAAAATCTTGCACCTTCCCAACATATCTCCAGGCATGTCACCGAGATACCCTATTTCTCATAACTTAAAATTTCCGATTGGGGCTAAAGGTATCTCACTCCCACTTACAGTCCGGTTGGAGAACTCACCATACGTACAGTTAGATAGTGTATGGTCTGCCCAAGGGCCACTATCTCTGACAGATATAACACAAACAACCGCACATACTTTAAATCAAAAATTCTTATTTCACCAAATGTCCCATTTTCTGGAATCTCTACATATTCCTGACAAAAATTCCAGAGATGTCACTAAATTCGAACAATTGTGTGGGAGCGTGACGTTGATTCCGAAAACAATATCTAAATGCTTGGGAATACTTCAGATGAATCTATACCAGGGTAGGCCATGGTTCACACGCAAATGGGAAAAACACCTTAACTGCACGCTAAGTAATGGAGAATGGGAGCGGGTGTTCGACAGAGCCTTTCACTCCCACCCCAGTATTGCCCTACACGAGATTCAAGACAAAACCCTATCAACGTGGTATAGAACACCGTTTGACATTCATAGGTTTACACGGGATGAGCCCCCAAGGTGCTGGCGCTGTGGGGAGTAAAACGGGAACTTAGGACACATGTGGTGGCATTGAACTTATTTACGGTCATTCTGGGGAATGGTTAACGCAAAAATAAAGGAAATTGATGGTAAGACAATCCCTTGCGAAATAGACACGATGGTGCTACTCAATGTAGACATTCCGAAGCAAAAATTCAAATACTCACTTCTGCTGTTTATGTTGACAGCAGCCAAATCAGTTATTGCAACTAACTGGAAAAACACATCACACATAGGACTCAGGGATTGGACATTAAAACTAGAACATTTTAGAGTAATGGAAGAACTAAGATGGTCCTCCCTAGGGAGATTGGATAGGTTCACGGAAATATGGCAGCCGTGGATAACATACATGTCAAAGAACAGAAATGAGTGATTATATTGGGCACAATACAAACTTTCAAAGAATGCGTACTGAATATTTGGTTCTATAGTAGATCAGAACCTAGGTCACATACGAATATGATACAAATATGATATTATTTGCTTGGACAATGTAACACTGTTTTATTACTTAGTTTTATTAATTAATTTGTTTAGTTTATTTTGTTTCTATCACTTGTACTATCCAATCTCATATCCTACAATATAACTGCAATGGAATGATTTGTATATAGAAATGATACCATGGATGTAACAGAGATGTTCCGCTACAATCTGTAAACGATGGATATACAATGTGTGTTCTTTGTGCATTCTAAACTTTTGTGATATATGAAACCTCAATAAAAAGAGATTAAATAAAAAAAAAAAAGTAGTGTATTAAATTTATACATGGTGAATTTCAAATTTAAGGCCATAGTAAATTCTAAAAGTTAGTTATGCTTTTAGTTTGCCTATTTTGAAATTAAATTTGAAATTCGCTTTGAATTCTCACTTTAGTGAAGAACTATGTTAATTTATAGAGAATTACCTACAGTGAGACATTGCTAGCAACTGCTTGGACTTGGTGGATGATTACGTGTATTTTTAAACCCTTGATGCTCTTAAACATCTGACTCTGTTTGCTGAATATGCATATCATATGGTCGCTGTCCGTCAGGGTTCATCCGACACTGATGGGGTTATAAACTAAAGTGTGTACGGTTGGGGCATCAGAGTTAATTGAAAGTGAAGGGACATTTTAATTTTATTTCAGGGGCATTTTAATGCTTATCATATTGTACTGCAAACATTGCAGCCATGTCACATAACTATTTTAACTATTTTTTTTAAAGTATGTGCTTCTTGGGATATCTTACTATTTTTACTTTTGTATTTCTCTGGAAGTACCTACCTGAGTATGCCCCCTTGCCATAGTCAAAAATCTGGGGCATAGAGGCAGTCATATTATACAACCTATGCAGATACTTATTTTTGGAAATGCATTTGGGGCAAATGAGAGGTTGTATAGAGTCTAGCACCTCCCCCGAAGTCTTCACACTGGTACAGCAGTGAATGACATTTTTGTCTGAAATATGGGTAACTGAAGATGGTTTTCATGAAAGCCAAGAGGTTCATTAGTGAAGCTACATTTTAGTCTTTTGAAATGTTGGTGAATTGAGTAGAGAAAAAGCTATAGCTGGGGCTGTGGACTTTATTATTCTACCAGAAGGTTGGTAAAGGATTTACCAACCATACTGAGTCTGAGACAGCCACTATTACATCATAGGTCATTTAAAGTCTTGGGGGGGGGGGGGGAAACATTTTAAAATTAGAAATGTATCTTTAAAAAAAATAAAAAGAATGAATTGTTGCACATGAAAAATTAAACAATTGCTATATAATAAAGTATTAGGTTGAAAAAGGTATGTGTTACCTAAGGGTTCTTTTGCTTATTATATGGGTTGCATTTTGGATCAATATTCTACTAGATTTTCTGACTACACTCAAATATATGTAAAAACAATGAGTGCTCATCGTGTATGGTTCATGAGAGTAATATTGAATTAGAAATAGCAAATTACTGAACCTTTCATTCTGTGTAGTTGAGGAGAGTGGAGGCTGATCCATAGAAAAACAAGGAGAAGTGCCTCCCCATGCCAGTTTGTGTTGGAAAAATAATAATTATGGGTGTAGACCCTTCGGACATACTTTATTCAGCTCATAAATGTTTTTATTTTTACATCAGCCATTGGCTTTGTATGGGGTCGTCATTCTAGATACCGTAACATACTGGCCTGCATCTTGGCAACTCCAAAATGACAGAAAATTGAGCAGTGAAACCGGAGAGGCATGATTTACACACCAAAACTGCTTAGTTATGCTAAATTTGTTTTGATGCCTCTAGATTCCCTATAATGTAAGATGTCATCCTTTAAGCACTTTTGTTTGCAATAGGATCAGTACAAGGAGTTGAGAGAATTCATGCTACATGCGATGGGGCAGCAGAGAAATGTGTTTAATTTCTTTAAACATGTCTATTAAAGCCAGTGTTTTAAATATTAATGCAATGCTGATTTTAGTTGCAATCCAGATATAATTTTTTTTTTTCAGTAAGAATATGTTTGCATAAATGTGTAAAATCCGCTAACACAAATGATTTTTGATTGCGATCTTTGGAATTGGCTTATTTAAATTACTGTAAGCAGTTCCATTAGTTTACTAATGTATTCTCATTTTTCTACAACTTTGCTGAAAAGTCATTCTGTGTATCTATTAGCATATTTGTTTCAATCTGATTATGACTTAAAAAAAAAAAAACTTTATATAAAAAAAAAAAAAAAAAAAAAAAAAAATTATTTTGGTTAGAGTAACTCTTAATGTGCTAATGTGCTGGTCCACCAACCCTCCAAAAATAAATAAATAAACTTACCTCCGTCCAGCGCTGAGGCCAAGTTCTCCCTGCAGCCTGACCCTTTTTCATTGGCTTCACACGCCTCTGGAAGGGGATGGATGTCAGGGAGGTAGGCTAAGGGGAGGACATGGACAACACTGAGGGGAACTGTGCCACCATTAGACACCTGTCACCAGCGTGCTAAAATGAAATGTCCAGTATGTGCAGAATTAACATTAGCCACCTTGAACTCTTCATTGATGATGCCACAGTGTAGCTTCCAGAGGTGGAGAGAAGAGGGGTGGCATGTGCAGTGCTTACCAGACTCCAGACATCACAACTGTTTTAAATCATTGAAGTGTTCATGGTACTTTCAGTGACTCCTTAAGCCACTATAATACAAACTTGATAAATGCTTCAAATGGGAAAGTAATTCTAAATGATGGAACTGTACAGGTAGAGTAGAATTATTGACGAATGAGATGTTCTTGTGGCATTACTGAGATAAATGGTCTTTGTTACTCATCAATTAAAGAAGGAGTTAATGTGTAGGCATATATTGATTGGGAAAAAAGAGGAATTATTGGTTGCTAGGATTAGTTAATATAAGAGCGAAGAAATCTATAATTGTTGTAACAGAGAATTTGCTGGAAGGTCCTCAAATATATTGTGATTGAATAATATCTCTAATGAAAATACTTAAGCATTTTTCAGACAGGTGAAAGCTGTACAGCCAACTACCAATAGCAAAATAGTGCAGTCCCTCAAAGCTAGTGCCTGAACGATGGACCAATCCATCCAAGAAAATAATTCACTCACATCAAGGTGGCAAGGGCACTTCAAAACCTTCTAGTGACCAACATAGCTGTGAATGTTGCAGAATACTCTTATCAGATTTATGTCACTCATTGCAAACTGGTACCACCTCTCCAAAAAAAAGAATGACATCAGCATAGTGTGATTCTATATATGCCTAACTGATCTTCAGTTTATTGCATGTAAACAAGTTAAAATAATGTGTTTATGTTGCATTCATTGGTATGTGGTTCTCAAGCAATATACACAGATTCCATCTTTATGCTTGCAAACTAAGTTGCATCTTTCTATACTAATGGATCTTATTATGTCAATCTACTGCTTAGTGTAGCCAGTGGCATTTCCTCTAATTGCATTCCAGGCACCTACATGGGACTATGGTGTCATGATATTCGATTTAGCAGCATAGCTGAAACTCAGGGATTAACATTTTTCCTATTGGAAAATGGGGCTGGACAAGAAATGGTGCCAACTTCCCATTCTGATCCACAGTTTTACCCATTGCTCACCCTAATGTATACATGTTTAAGTATAGTTGCCTAATGCATGAATCCTAGTAATGTAAAGAGCACTGACTCAAATTTGT
Source organism: Pelobates fuscus (assembly GCF_036172605.1). NCBI lineage: Eukaryota > Metazoa > Chordata > Amphibia > Anura > Pelobatidae > Pelobates > Pelobates fuscus. The sequence continues at coordinate 127,052,176 of NC_086319.1, read as the reverse complement.
TAGAAACTTTTTCACATTTGAGGCAACAATTGAGACTCATTTTGACTCAACTAGTATACTTATGTTACGTGTGAAATTGCTAGTAGGTTACATGTGTACCTCGTGACCTAGAGATGGTTTGAAGAACCAGGAATATCTGGAATGTAATTATATTATGGTATGTATAAAACAGAAGTCTTACATTGTTTCAAAACCGGTAGTTTTCCAATTTCAGAGTCAGGAATACATTCTACATGGTAATCATTTCCATCTTTTCTTCTAAATCTTTAAACTGAAGCTGCAAATATCGTAACCACTACAGTGAACTGTAGTGGTTATGATGTCACAGGAATGAACCTGGTGCCCCTATTGTAAGTAGTCAAACCATTTAGGAATGGAGGCTCCCAGTCTGCATAATTTCCAGCTCATTGTCTGAAAGCGTAATCTGGAGTTATAGTGAAGGCAGGTTTATGTGCCCATTAAAGAATGGGGGATGACATTGCACCCCTGGCACTATAACCCCTACAGCATACTGTAGTGGGTATTGAACTTGGAGTGTTCTTTTAACAAAAGCATACTGAATGACATTGGTATGCTGCCAGAAGGTCCTTGGTGCTCCTTTGGGGTTAAACCATTTATAAACAAATTATCCCCTTCAGGTGAGAACGCGCAAGGGACCTCTGGACACCATAACTACTTAATTTAGCTTGTGTTGTTATGGTGTCACACAGTTCCTTTAAGCCGTTATCATGCAGTTTAACTCTGAATGTGGACCCCTGACTGCCCATATCCAGGACCCCACTGGAGAGATTGTCAAGGTAGGGATTACCTACTCTCTTCTAACCACACATATATCATCAATTGGTGGTGATAGGCTGAAAACAGTTAACTGACACTTCCAGCCAATTAGAGCTGACCATAGCTCCTCAGGCTAATGCTTCCTCATTAGTCCAAACAGCACAGAAGGTGTGCTGCTGAGGACTTTTGTTAAGCACTATAACCTTTTTAAAAATGTTATACTGAATAGTTGACAATGGAACTTCAGACTCTAACCTCTTCGATCAGATAAAGCAGTTACAGTGCTTACAGTAGAACCCTGACGGGACACCATCTGTTGTGCGTGGGATAGTACGGAATGTTTACGGGTATGTGCTGACTGGTTTTGGAGTGAGGTAAAGTCAGGATGTAATGATCCATATGTTTTGTCAAGTGGGAATAGAGGAGGAAAGGAGTAGTTTGGATCGTGGTGGTTGTAGTGAACTCTCTAGGTCTTAGAAATCCATAGAAAGCCATGTATATTGCTGTTTTGATGATAGAATTTGTATTGGTGTCAAACGGTTTTAAGTCAAGCAGGTTAGACAATGCTTTGAAGTTATGGCTATCTATGGGTAGCCTCTGGGCTGTATGTGTGGGTTCTGATTTCTGAATACCTCTGAGTATGGTCTTAATCTGGTGAGAGGCCATGAAACTGTTGTTATTTGGGTGTAAGATTAGCATATGGTGTTGAATGCCAGTGAGAGAGAGTTTGATGGTGTTATATGACATTTTAAGTTTAAGGTGGCAAAAGAAGCAAATCCCAAAAAAGATGTCATAACAAATGGTTGCATGATGTTATGTTCCAGAAGGAATCTTTTGAATAGTGTGAAAGCCTGGTTGTATGGTTTGTGTGTATTGTTTGATAGTGCCAATTGAGACAATGTCCTGCTATGCTGCATGATGGTTTCTAGTCCAGTATGAGTTGTTGAAATGTTGGAGTGATGGTGGCTGTGGGCGCAGCTGACGGGAGTGCTTGATGAAACGCCTGAAATTTAAAGCGAGACAAATTGTCAGCAGCTATGTTACATACACCTGGAACATGGAAACAACATAGGAAAAAATTCTGACAAGCTGCCAACCAAGTGAGTTTCCTCAGAAATCTCATGATCGTAAGGGATTTGGAATGACCGTTGTTGATGATGTGACAGGTTGCCTGGTTGTCTGAGTAACAACGCACTGGCATATTAGCCCATAAATGACCCCATGCTACGGCAGCCGCCACGATGGGATAGATCTCAAAAAGAGCTGAGGTAGTGGAAAAACCTTCCAAATCCTGAACTGCTGAAGGCCAGCTGCCCCACAGCCATTCGTTCCCAAAAAATGCTGCAAAACCTGTGGTAGATGCCGCATCTGACCAAATGGTAGGAGATGAGTCAGTCAATTGAGGGAGGAACATACTTTTACCATTCCAAGTGGTTAAAAATCTCTTCCACATGTTTAGATCTGCCGTAGCTTGGGTATCTAAGGACAACCTGTGCGTGTCATGTAGGAAAAGTGGGAAAAGATGCAATAGTCATGATATAAAGGAGCGGCCTTGAGGTATGATGCGAATAGCAAAATTTAGTGATCCCAGCAGGGACTGTAGCTCTTTGCGGTTGCAAGTACCGAGCTGAAGGTAGCTGTTTATGTAAGTGAGAATATTCTCTATCTTTTCGTGTGGTAGGCTCGCTTGCATTGTGGCTGAGTCTAATTGGATACCCAGAAAAGAGATAACCATGTCTGGTCCCTCTGTTTTCTTAGGGGGAGATAGGTACATCTAGTTGCTCAAATAGCTTAGTGGTAGCTTTGAGACTAGTAGGAGGGGAAGTATTCTCCTCGACCAGTAGGAAATCATCCAGGTAATGTAATACCGTAGGGCATCTGGCTATGTTCAATAGTAACCAGCACAATGCTTTGGCAAATGTGTCGAAAATAGCTGGGCTACTTTTGGACCCAAAAGTTAAACGGGAGAAAAAAAAAATAGTATTTCCCGGACCATTTGATGCCATGCAGGTGCCACAGTGTGGGGTGCATTGCTAGTAACTTAAAGGCGTTGGTAATGTCGGTCTAACTAAGCCAGGCTCCAACCCCTGCTTGTATGATAGCGGTAATGGCGTGATCTATGGTGGTGTATTGGAGGGAGAATTCCTCAGAGGGTATGAGGGAGTTAAGACTGGGGTTGGCCGATGAGTGCGGAGCCGATAAATCAATGATGAGTCTCTGTTTTAGAGAAGATTTCCCTGTGACAATACTAATGGGGTTAGTGCACCATTCTATGAATGGAGGAGTTTTGAAAGGCCCCAATACGAAGCCCTCAGTCACTTCTTGGGCTATGAGGGTGTCAACCGCTGTGGGGTTGTGTTGTGCGGATTGTAGATTAGGACATTCCAGAGTTCCGGCTGGTATGTGTAGGATACCTGTGTGGAAGCCTTCTGTTAAACCAGAGATAAGAAAGTCTACTAGGTATCTAGATGGGTGCTGAGACATAAATGCAGTAAATACTGGCATATTAATGGACGTTAGGTAAGGCTTGGAATACATTTTATTTGGACACATGGTCTTTGCATGTGCCCTAAAACATTTTGAACAGATATGCAATAGTCTACATCCACTATAATTACAAGACCCAACATTGAAATTATTACATATCTGGGACTTGCCCAGAAACTTGATTGGGCGTCCCAGTTTGTCTCTTGACAATTTCTCTGGAACACCAGAGGAACTAGCTCCTTGCGTGGAGGCATGTTCATCCACCGTGTTGGGACAAAAATTTGTAGTATGGGCTGTGGAGGAGCAGTATGCACAAGCCGGTGTTCTTAAACCTGCAAAGTGTCTGCAAAAAATTACGGTATCAATCCTTCCCCAGTTGGACCGTGTTCCGTACTGGGAGAAGGCTCCAGACACTTTTGCAGAAAAATACCTATGGTAGTCATAGAAGGCTGTACCACCATATTTGTTGCCCAGGTCTACCAGCTTGTGCATGTAGAGATCAAACTCCTCTCTTCTGTTGGGATAGACCGCACAGATGACATCCCTGTAAATACCAAAGGCTAGTACAAATTCAGGGATAGTCAGTTTTCTGTTCAGGCGGGCATCCCTAGATCTGACAACAACAGATACATCATCATAAGCATAGGTCTTATTTTCAATAATATCCTGGGAGGCAATCAACAGGGAAGCCAGGTTGACATCTTTACCTTCCAGGATATCTCTTTTTATGTGCTCATGTATCATATGAGCCGGGCTAACTTCCTGGTCCTCCAGGGTGATGGCTGGAGCAACTAATGGCAAGTCGGCTGGTGCTTGTGAAGCAGCAGCGGGTGGCCCTGCTAGAGTAAGGGCCGTGGTGACCGACTCAAGTTTCTCCAGCCTGTAGTTGACCTTGCTCATGGACGCCATGAGTGAAGACAACATGGCATGTATGTCTCCTGGGTTGGACTGGCTAGGTCCTTCCACGGCATCCATGTTGTTTGTAGATGTACGTAGCAGTTTGAAAAGTTCTGCTTTCCTTGCTGTAGCGGGGTAGGGGATTTGTTGTCTCCTCAATTCCGTGGTTATACGAGGGATCGTCCAGGATCTAGGTCAGATCAATGATTAATTGTAGGCCTTGAGAATCTAGACTACACATTAGCTGAAGAACTTCTGTGCCATAATTTTAGAAACCTGTTTAAGTTATGTACATGAAAATAGTACATTCGTAATATTTAAATACACATATTAAATATTTACTTTTAATAAAAATAATAATGTGCAGTTAAGGATCTGTTTAGATTTTCTAGAGTTAGGAAGTTGGCTTTCGTGGTGCTCACTATCTTCATTTTTATTTCTCCTCAGAGACTTTATTACCCATAGTCTTGTCTTGCCAAAACCAGCACAACGATTTTGCTTCCTCACCTTGCCACCATAAAGGACTATGTGAACGTATATCCTTGAGAAGAGTGCTGGTTGCCTGGAGAGCCTAAGCATATGGAAACCTATAATGGTGAGGAAAGCCTGCATCTCCGTCAAATGGATCCATAATTTGTGGAATATATAACCAAAGCCAGCAATGACAAAAAGGTCTGGTTCTCAGAGACATTGATGTAAAAAGTAAATCATGTACCTTGGAACTGTGGCAGTCATGTTGTTTTACGTCTTCCATTTTGTTTTTGGGTGTTTGCTGGGGCAAGGCAAGTGTCTTTTGAAGAGGTGGATATTTGTCTACATGAAGAGAGATCTTTGTGTCTTTTCCATATATCTTGTTCATTTAAAATGCGTAGCATAGGGCAGTTTAAGTTAAAACCAACATTCGTAAATAATGTTACTTTTGTGATATCCCCACTATATTTTTTATCTAAGTAAAAAAAAAAAGATGAAGCCACTACAGCAGAAGTAAGCAACATTCAGCACTCCTGATGTTGGGGGATACTTATCCTTTCCCAGCACTAAAGCTATAAGAGCATCACCGGACATGTAGTCCACAACATCTGGAGTGCTGAAAGTTGCCTACCCCTGCACTACAGAACAAATTTGAAGTGACACTCTACCGCCTAAATAAAATCAAATCACTGTTTAGTAGATTTACCCCCAATTAAAGCATGCATGCATTTAATTATGCATTTTTTCATTGGAGTTATATCTAAAAACAGTTTGCAAAAAATGCAGATCTCTTGTCTGCAGCCTTTGGAAGCACTTCCCTTCTAACCCCACCCAGAATTTCTGTGGCTGTCCAATTACAGACTTCTTAATGCAGCTCAAAGAAAAGTACTTGCAAGGCAGTTGCTATGAGCAATTGCTTCTTTTTAAATTTAGCTCCACTGAGCTAATCAAACCAGGAAGTAACAGGACTGGTTAACAAGGTTAATTTACAAATGTGCCAATTGAAATTTGTTTCTATTGAAATCTGCACTCTTTGTAAAATGAAAAAAAGGGGGACACACGCAGCTGAAGTGCTTTAGGGATTTTGAGTGCCCCTTCATCAACTGCATTGGGTAATTATTAACACCCATCTTTAGTAATGTATATAAAACAGATGTGCCTGGGGAGAATTTGTTTTGTTTCGATTCGTTAGTTTTCTAATTTCATTTCATCTGATACTTGGAAAATATTGATTCAGAATAACTGAAATTCATCCATTTTGTTCATTTCTGAAATTCAGCTGTCCATTATTCCCTATGGGGAATAAATAAAGGTGGGAGCCACAAAGATACAAAGTACACAACCGAAAGAGCAAAATTAAGATAACGCCTCAATTTGCAATCCTTATCAAGATGACTGGATCCAAAACAAATACTTTTGATTATTTACAGATCCATTTGTATATTGTTTCTGTGTTGCAGTGATTCGGGAATTCAGACATTTCCAAAATGTCAAATTAAATGAAATTTGGTTGATATATTTGGTTTGTGTATAATGTGACCTGTGATTTGCTCTCAACAGCTTAGATATCAAATATCTAATCCTACATAGCATATTTTGCGTTTTTTTTAATATTATTTATATTAAAAAATAGATACATGTTCAACATTTATTTTGTTTGCTTGGTAACCCACAGTAAAATATGAAAAAGATTTGACTCATAACTTATAAATACAATATGAATAATACAGGATTTAACTCAAGTAATGCAGTTATTAACATGAAAGGTAGAGCTGCTAAAACAACAAAGGGATAGGGGGACATGAAGGGGGAGGTACAAGCATTGATGTTTTTTAAATGCAGAGTATGGGTATACTTTGGCGTGTTACAAAAGGTTAGAGTACCTAGCACCAATAATGCCAGGGAGTCTAGGTATCCAAATTTAGGTGGCTTTATATGCCAGCTGATGAATTAAGTACATAGTACCTGTCAAAACATAATTAATGAAGTTCGAAATTTATTGGACCAGGGGACTTGGGATCTTTAAAATGTTGGACCCTAGAGCAGGTCTACCATGTTAACAAGCACACCGTAGCAATTAAATTAAATATTATCCTTCATTCTTACAGCCCAGCTTACAGTGGTGGTGAAGGAGCATGGCATATTTACTCAGGTCCAGTTATTACCATAAACCCAATACCGAAAACACATGGATACGGATATGAAACATACCAAATTTACTTTGGCTTTCTGTAACTGCCAGTTAATTGGCGGCCCTTCCGACCATTACTCAGATTTGTTAATATATATATATATATATATATATATATATATATATATATATATATAGCAATATTTCACAGCCGACCATGATCAGGATGAATGAAATTCTGAATGTAATTGCGATACTTACAGTAAAGGTGAATATGGGCTATTTGATATGAGTTTATTGCTACAGTGTTATGTGTACACATGTTTAGTATTTAAGTCAAATGTGTGCTCAGTGGGAGAATGGAGACATGTGGATAATTTCAATAATGTTTGTTTATACTTGGCAATGTAGTAAATCCAACATTAATAATTCTTTCAATTAATGGGCTCAAAACCATAATTAAATAGTCAGCCTTCCAGTCATTTGACAAGAGATAAGATCCCTTGGGTTTATAAATTTTCAAAACGCAAAATAAATGCATCAATCCACATGACTACTAAATGCAGACTGCTCATTTTCTGAAGCAAGCCAAAAGCCAATGTAAAAGTTTAATCTATGAACTATCATATTTCTTTCTTATTTATTTTAGTTGATGATTATCATGTAAGTAACCTAGAGAACATAACATTTTAAAACCAGAGGCTAAAACTCAGATACTATATTATAAAGCCTAATTTAAATATCCAGTTGCAAAATGCTTTAGCTATCCCTAAAGACCCTGTGTCAGATTACATATTTACACTATCAACTATGCTTTTACCTTTGTTATTTCTGAAATTGTATATGTCATTCATAATCTTTATTCCGTTCTCTGAATGAACAATAGATGTTCTATTTTGCTTGATATACAATATGTGTTTTTATTCTCCTGTTTTCGTATAAAGCACATTTGCTCTTTGAAAAGCCAATACACAAGGGAAGCAGATGTTCTGTTTCCAAATTCCTGTCAACACAACTTGCTACTGCTGTACATAGAGTGTTCAAAAGTATTTCCAAACACTTCTGTTAAATAGTATCTAACCTTGATATCTATGCTACACTAGTAAGCATAGGGGGTCTCTTCACTTAAAGGCAGTTGTGTTGACTTGAGAAGTAACTTGAAAAAAAATTGCACTACAAGTAAATGTGCAGGAATACATAGGGTTCCGAGATTTTTCCAATTGTATTATTTGTTCTTATATTTTGCAAGTCAGCTCTCAACTCATAATGACTTGGTGTTTAGTGAATAGACCTCTCATCTGTATGACCAAAATGACCTTGTACACACTTAGCCATTCCTCTTTCTTTGTGTCAAATGAGAAAACTGACAGAGTATAGCTATTTCTGTAGAATAGTAATGGAGCTCAAAAGAAGAAAGAGTTGAAATTGGAATCTCTTATAATAATACCTAAAATTCGATCAGAATTTATTCACTAGACACTAGCATTCAATATTCACTCAAATGCAATTATTCAGTGTTTAGTGAATACATTATTCTTAAAATTATTTATTATTTAATTAAATCTATCTCTTGTAGGAATGACTATATTAGTGACTGTCAGAATATTGCCAATTGGTAGAAATAGTGACTAAATGTTCACAATAATTATTTTTTGCAAGTCTATAACTTCTATGGAAAACCTACATTTGCTATCCAGAACATTAGCCCATTTTATAAGTATATTATTTTTTTTACTATAATTATTTGATTTATAGAATTGTCTTTTCTCACAGTTCAAAGAATTTCTCATTTTCCCAGGTACAATGCCTACAGGGACACATCTAATAATAACCCTGTACATGATTAATTTGTGAAAGTGGGCAAAATTTAGCTAATCCACATAAGCCATCACAGTGAGAAATAGGTCAGAGAAACACCATGATTATATGAAAAAAAAAAAAAAAAAAAAAAAAAAGATTCGTTATTCTCACTCCAGGAGCAATGCATCAACTAAATGTAAAACATATTTATAATGCATCAACCATGAACAACTTCCATAGTGACAGTTATAACAGTTATGATGATGATTAAAAACTTGTCACTATAGATAAAGTAAGATTGATAGGGCATGTAGGGTACAACTTCATATCCCAGACAAGTCAACAGCTGTGTGTTATAATACAGATACTCTTCATATATAGTGTTTACCCCACACTTAGGAATTATGGGAAAGTACATACAAATGAGAGTTCACAAGGTTCTCTACATATATAGATATTTACATGAATACTAGTATATTTGCAGTGTACTAAAACTTTTCACAGACATTTCAAAATTTTACAATCTGCCAGACTTATAATCAATAAAAAAAAAAAAATGAAAATGTCAGTATTTCTAGTATGCTAAATATATTAAAAAGGACAAATGGTATGTTAGGCATGTTCTGCTCTAAAAATAATTGCCTGCCACCTGGTCCTTAAAAAGTCACTCAGGGCACCATAACAACTTAATTGGAATGCAGTTGTTATTGAGCTCGAGGTGGTCCCTTAAGGGGTTAAATAACTGAGTGAAGAAATATTGCATGCCTATCTTTTAAATACTCATGTTTGCCACTAATACGTTCAATATAAGCTTACATATATACATCTAAATATCACTTGATAAAAAAGCATACATACATGATCATCTTTTCTTCACAATATGGGTATTTTGGTTTTATTTCCAATTTCTGCACATCTGTAAATCTTATTTTTGGACCCTTTCTGGAACATTTACATTTTGACCCTAGAGGAAAGAAAATTAGGACATCCAGTATGCATCACGTGCTCAAAACACAAACACACAATAGTTCTTGCTCTAAATGTTCAGAAAATAAAAATCACGTGTGAGTTAATAATCAAACAATATGTAATAGAGTTGTGTATACCCTATTTCAAAACTTCCTGTTTTTGCTCCAGGACTGCAATACACATCGCTAGCTAATTACATGCTATTCATAATGATATATTGTTAATGATCTCAGAGGCGCTACTGTAAGAGTTATATAAACACAGGATCTGTGTTTCTAGCAACAACAAAAAAAAAACTTCCATCCCAAAATGTAGAACACTATATATGCAAATAATTTATATTAAAACATTCCATGTAAAGTACTCAACGCTCTATCATAGCAAATGTATACAATTTTATAATTATATTTGAAAAATAGTATTCCCCAAAAGAAAGAAAGAAAAACTCTAAGACTCTTTAAAATGAATAATTAAGAAGATTAAATCTCTCTCAGTAGCTTACCTTCCACATTCACTACACAAGCAGCGACCACCAGCAAAAACAATGCTGCTATAAGGAGTTTCATGTCCAAATTCCCCTGTAGTTATGAGACCAAAGATCTGTCTGAGCCTCCCTGCTCCCGTGTTCTCTGAAGTCACTGGTGCTGTTTCTCCTGGCTGCCTCTACTCAGCTTCACCTCCTGTCTGCGCTTCAGCCTTTATGTCCGTCCTCTTTTAAAACAGCTTTTACAGCCCTGGGTGCAAAGTAATTAATATGCATAGCAACCAAACTACTCACTGCAATTTCCTAACAGTATAGAGGGTGGGGTTTGTTACTTCATCCTATCCTGGAATGACAAAAAACAAAAGAAAAATACAAAATATAGAGAATATTAATTTAAAGTGGATTACATAATCCATTGTATCATGGATTCTAGTTTTTTTTTTTTTTTTTTTAATTTAGAGAAAAAAAAAATGACCTTAAACTAAGTTTTTCTGCTCAGATGACTCACAGTCAACAACACAGACATACAATGACATTTTACAATATTTATAATGTGATGGATATTATATATATATATATATATATATATATATATATATATATATATATATATATATACACACACATTATTTTAATTTTATTTTTTTGTAATATGTTAGCTAAATGTCTTACACATGATACCTTAAAGGTGTATTATAAGAAAATATTTCAAATTATTTAGGCTACAACATATGCTTAGAGCAACGGTTCCCTAGTTCATAAAAGTCTCCAGAATCATGTGATGGTATTTTTTCACCTAAATACACATTTTATTGTTATGTTTCTCTTACATTAAAATATTTGGGGGGATTATTGCTTTTGTTTGGACTAGGGCTAGAGTTAAGGACCTTTTAATCCCAGTACAGCCGTAGGATATGTAGAAAACCCCCTGTCGAACTCCTTAGTGCAGCTGCCACTTGAATCTTCCACCAATTAATTCAGAACATCACCAAGGTTTGGTTTATTTGGCCAGAAGAGCTGAGGAGACAGAATCAAGCTGTTTCTCTCTCCCCAGGCCCCATTCCACAATATTATTATAGATAAGTCTGACTTAAAGTGGCAGCCACTGTATAAAGCAGCAGCTGCAGAATTACACAGTAGAGGTCCCCACACTACATGGAGTCAGTTTAACCCCATAATGTACTTGGAAACTGGCAACACGCCACATGCACTTTTCCTTCTTAACCCCTTAACCCCTTAAGGACACATGACATGTCTGACATGTCATGATTCCCTTTTATTCCAGAAGTTTGGTCCTTAAGGGGTTAAGGGCACATGACATGTCATGATTCCCTTTTATTCCAGAAGTTTGGTCCTTAAGGGGTTAAATAACATCACATTACTTTTTATTATTATTAATAAACCTTGCATTATGGAGAATAATGCATGGATGACGTTACTCACTTTGTAGCACAGTGGCTTGGAAACATGTGCACTGGAATAATGCAATATCTGCCACAAATCAATAATGAGAGACATAATTAAAGGAACAATTATAGACACCCAGACCACTTTTTCTCAATGCAGTGGTCTTGATGTCACGCCCTCATTGTGTTAACCCTGTAAAGCATTGTCATTCTGCAGAGTTTAATAGCCTCTAGTGGCTGTCATACTGACATTGATGATCTCAGCAATGAAGGCATGGCCATCCACAGAGCATTACTTGGGATAAAAGGTAAGTAAACTATCTTTTTAATCATTGGGATTGTAACTTAAATAGTGACTAGGATGCTATAGCTTTAGGAATACACATTTGTATACACACACATGTGTAGCTATTGTGTTTCTATAATATTGCGGTGCATAAATGGGAAGGGTACTTAGCTTTTATACTCCCGATTCCCTCATAGCATGGTTGACAAGATGAAGGTAAATAGTAAATGCAGCATTGTGCGGATGCCAGAGATGATTTATGCCTTCACCTTACCCTTTGTACAGAAGGTGACAAGTTAGTTTAATAGAAAAAAATTATTCCTAACCTTCCTTCATGCCTATACCTCCCCAAAGTACAGTACCAAAGGAGTGCACAGCCAACCTTGAACTAAGAGGGACAACCTATTCCCCACTAAAATACAGTACACAGTCGTGTTTTAATCTTTTTGTACACATAGTGCATAGTCTTGCCATTACCCTCAATGTACAAAACAATCTGGCGTTTTTCAATATATATTTAATCTTGAATCGTAATGATAAAGTTAGACTGTAAAATACAATGATATTCTCAAGAAGATGATTAGTTTCACATAGCCTAGAGGGTTTATGTATTAAACAGTGAATTGCAAACTGGAATTTAAAATCTGGAGCATTCTCCAACTTAACCAACAGCATATATTTATCTATACAGGTGCAGAGGTTGTAGCTGTATTTTTAGAATATATTTAGTACCAGTTGTAACAAACATCTATTATCACAGTACTTTGGTGGTATGAGCAACATTAAGCACTGATCTTTGTGAGGGGCTAGATCATTATTATTGCATTAAAGCTGGACTATTCATTGGCCATGTTCTTTAGGGTGTATTTACTTTATACTGGATCACAATGTTTGACAAGAGACTTCAGAATACCTTTATGGATGGTACAGAAAAACTATGAAAGTCACAGAGGTTGGATGCTGTCTGGTACTTTATATCAGGTATGGCTGACCCTTGCACTGTACTGTGTGGGAAAAGTTGAGCCAAAGTCAGTCTAGCTCACTGAGATATTCAGACATTCCTTGTATGTTGCCTTAACTTACTCTAGCCTGGCCCCCAGTCATTTAACCCTCGTTCAGAATACAACAAAAGGTCAGCACTAATCTACAAACAATTTATGGATGGGCAGCAACCCTAGCGAAGGGGATCCCTCTATACCCTTTAATAAATTAAAAAGAAACAGTACTAGAAAGGGATAGCGCTGCGCCTATATTACGAAGTATAAGTTCCAAAAAATGTCACTAGAGCAGCAAAAGAAGGTCAAAGGCCTTTGGATGGACTCTTCTTTAGGAAGGGCATACATCAGAGTGTTCGTATATATATGGTGATAAGAAGGAGATATGAGGGCAACCAATAGTGTAATAAGTAAAATCTAAAAGGTTATATATTAAAAAAGAAGGTAATTCACTCACAATTAAAAGAGCTATGACCAGCTCTTGTTTAGATGGCATACAGCGGTATAATCCCTGCTTATGGGATATACAGAAAAGGTCCGTCCGTCTGTACAGTCTAGTTTTTCAATGCTTCAAAAGGATAAAATAGAGGGGCACCAACAGTGCTCTCGATATGATAAACAATTAAATAAAATAAATTAAGATTATACTCACAAGTCTAGAGCAGTAAAGACTGCTCTATATTAAAGACATTGGTGGTATGATCCCCACCTCGCATTGCTTGGAGTACAGGAACAGTAAAATGCCAGGGAGAGATAAAAAAAAAAAAAAGGTGTATTTAACATACAATAAAAAGAAGATTTTTACTTTGACCAAATTTTTTTTATTAATAAAATACACTATTTAAAATAACCATAACGCGTTTCACCGTATGTGGCTTCTTCAATTGAATACTCATGCCCAACCGCCAGACAGAGCTCTCTCTGACCCGTTTTGGATCTACAACGGGACACGACAAGGCTGCCCACTGTCACCCCTGCTATTTGAATTGACATTGGAGCCCTTCATAAACAAGATCAGATATAATGAGGATATCCATGGAGTAAGAATAGGGCTAACACACCATAAAGTACTCTCATACGCCGATGACCTCCTATTCATTGTGACAGACCCAGGTTCCTCCTTGCAGGCAATCCAGTTGGAATTCAAAACCTTCAAACCTTACCGTGGATCACAAAAGAAGCCAGCAAACGCATACTACATTTGTCACTGCAACCCTATGGATCGGGCACAAAGCACTACTCAACTACAAACCCCAGCCCTGTTATTTCATTGAGTGTCAACCCGGACTTCCTGGCGGGAGAACAAGAACCTCTCCCACGTTTGACAAAAAATATACGGATACCCCGCATTGCAGACGCATTTCCACTCACCAAACTCTTCCCAGAACCACCACACATGTTCCTACACATACTGGTGAGAGAACAAATAACACAGTATGGCCATTCGAGTCCGCAGAAACCTTGTCTATTCCGAGACTGAACATATTTTGAATTGCTCTGCGCACAAGACAAAGTGCTGCCAAGAGCCATATCCTTGATTTACTCATCCCTGGTAACAGGCCGATATCTCCTACCTCCTCCCTGCATCAGGCACTGGGATGAGCATCTAGATGAGACACTTACAGAGGCGGAATGGGATAAGATCATAACCCATATACAAAAAAGACACTGGGGTCGGCACGACTACAAGATAACTCCTACAAAGTCCTCAAGATGGGGTACCTTACTCCTGCAGCCCTCCATGCCAAAGATCCCACAATACCTGATACCTGCTGGTGCTGTGGTGGAAGTGTGACCTCATCAAACCGTCCTGGGAGTCAATCGGAAGGGTGATACGGGAAGTGACAGATGAATCTCTGCAACTGTTACCAGCCCCATTTCTCCTACACCATGCCAACACCGACCTACAAAAAGTCAGTGATCCCGAAACTCCCACACCGCAAAGGTTATCATCCCCCTCTTTTGGAGACAACCGTGCACACCCCCTCTAAAGAGCCGAGTAGAAAAAGTGGAAGACATGAGGAAATTTGAAGACCTAAAAGTAGTGTAAAAGTAACATCGAAAGAAAGGGAAAGATACACACAGCGATGGTTTTACTACCTTTTTTTCTCTCCTCTTTCTCACTTCCCTATTTTTTTCTTAACTTCTTTACCCTTCCTCTCCCAGCTCAACACACCCATCCTTGGAACTTTGGCCCATGACCAAAACTCGATAACTCCCAAGAGTTATAGGAGATAGGAGATAGGCCCCTTAGGCCAAGGTCCTTTTTTGTATGAAATGTTTGTGCCTCATCCCCTGCGTGGGAAAACTGTTTAATATGAGGATCCTAATTAAAAACAGATTTAACACAAAATAGATCAAAAACAAGTTTTATAGGAAATACATAATAAAACCAATAAATAGCATAAAGCACTGATAACATATTAATGCATTTTGCCAGAATTGAGGTTTTCAAAGTGTCCTTTGAAAAAGTGTAGATTCTGGCGAAACAAGTTCATTTTTGTCAGTGCTTTAGGATTGTCTGATTGTCCTGTTGCATGACTCAATCTCAGCCAAGCTTGAGCTGTAGGACCGATGGCCTCATATTGGACTGTAGAATACTTTTGTATACAGAGCCGTTCATGATCAACTCAATGATTGCAAGGTACGCAGGTCCTGTGGCTGCAAAACAAGCCCAAATCATCTCCCCTCCACCACTGTGCTTGACAGTTGATATGATGTGTGTCTGCTCATATGCTGTGTTTGATGTGCTGCTGTGAAATGAGCCCACATTTATACACTTTGGCCTCATCTGTCCAAAGGACATTGTTACAGAAGTCTTGTGTTTTGTTCTTTTTAAAGAAAATATGTTTTCTCCAGGCAGCCCTTCAAAACAAACTATACTTGGTCAGTCTTTTTCTAATTGTACTGTTATGACATTTAACATGATAACTGAGGCCTGTAGAGTCTACGATTTAACTATTGGGTTATTTGCAATTTGTTTGAACATTGCATGGCCTGACATTGGGGTGAATTTGCTGGGATGTCCACTCCTGGGAAGATTGGCACTGTCTTAAATGTTTTCCACTTTTGAATAATCTTTCTCACTGTCGAACTATGGACTTTAAATTGTTTGGAAATTACCTTATGACTCTTCCCAGTCTAATGGGCAGCAACAATTGCTTCTCTCAAATCATTGCTGATGTCTTTTCTCCTTGGCATGGTGTTAACACACCGGCATGCTACAGACCAACCAACTGCTAAAACACTTGCTTGATGATTAATTAATCAGGGGGATTTGATTAGCAGCATCTGTCTTCTACTTAACTTCATAATCCCTATGGAAACAGTAAGGGTGTACTTTCACACATGACTTCTCCATTTTGTTTTGTTTTCTGTTAAATAAATCATGACAGTGTAATATGCCATGTATTTTTTTGTGTTTACCTAATTTTAAGACCTGCTAAGGAACAAATTATTATTATAACACGATTATTAAATTTATATTATAACACGATTATTATTATTATATCCTGATATGTATATGTATATGATATGGTTTTATTTTTTACCGTCAGATTTCTTTGGTGAGTCTTTTTTTATCTTGAAAAGTATAATTGAAATGGATTTCAATTTGGTTTTTTTTTATTTACAAAAAGCACTAACAAGCCGCCAAACAATTAATCATAATTAAAACGGTTGACACAACCACGTTTTTCAGCTGTACGCATGTCTACTTTATACCACTCCAGAGTTACAGGGATTACTGTGTGCAGAAAATCCCCGTCATTACATTCATTCATTATAGAAAGACAAATTTAAATTAAATTCAATTAATGCGCTATGAAAACATTTCTGTGTATTATTAATGGAATGCTTTGCATCCTATCTATTAAGCTCTGGCAAAAGTTTTTCCTTTAAATAAACAGAAGCAGAGTGAAGTGAGAGGATCCAGTGATATAAATCCCACATCTGTGTGTCCTTCTACCAACATAATACAAACATGGACCACGCAGAGTTGCTGGTAACATGTTTTTGTTTAAGGATGTACTTTTTCTTTTCTTTTCACAAAGCTTCAATCGCGTGCTTTTTATTTAAATTATGGAAGCAATTATATAAGTACTTGAACATATTTATATTCTCTAGATATTTTCTTCTGTGTACTATAGATAGACGGATAGACAGACATATTTATCCCATTTGTAATTATTTTATTCAAAATTGTCTTGTTTGTGAAACCTATGAAATATGAAAAAAAAGTAAATGTCCTTTCAGTAAAACTGAAAATCATATTATATCTTGTTTTGAATATGATTAACTTTTCATTAATTTGTAAATGACAAAACCATAAAAAAAGCAGAGTTGCCATTTTGAATCTTACAATTCTCATCAGAAAGATAGCTTTCTACTGGGCTCCATAAATGACAATGGACATTTTTTTTTTTTTTTTTTTAAATAGTGCTGTTCTAGTTTGTGCACATGATTTAATAGAGTGTGCCATCGAGATAACTAAAAAGTTAGCAACAGGGCAAGAACTTTGCTGAGGACCTACCTCTCTCTGTACTGCATCAGCCTGTTTCGGACACTGGCTGGGCACCTACATGGTGGTGGAATCGAACGTACAATCAAAATGGGAGGGGGGGGGGGGGAGGACAAACTCTGCTGCCATATTGGAGGCCAGACATGGACTGGGGCAAGCAGAGACAGCAAGGAGGAAGGTGCTAGCAAAACACCGGCCCTGTTGACCACCATATAGTTACCTCATGTGCATGTTTTAATATTTTGTGCCTACAAAATAGTGAATGCATGCACGCAAGATAAGTATCTCAATCAAAAGTCATGCACATGAGTACAGAGCCCCCATGATTTAAAGAAACACATTTTCCCTTGTCACCCCTGTGGCTCCATAGATTTCAGATTTTTTTTCCCTAGAAAAATAGAATACTAAAATATTGAAGTGTTTTGTTTACAGATGCCAACTGGGAACTCAATATTTCTAAGAATTTGCAGGTAATTTTTAGAAGGTGATTACAATCATGCTTTTCCCCAAATATACTGAGGGATGTTAAGAAACCGTAGAGTTATACTTGAGAGGAATATATATATATATATACACACACACACACATACTACTCCATACTAATTATTCTTGACCTCTCTGCTGCCTTTGACACTGTTGACCATGGCCTCCTTCAATTAACTCTTCAATCTCTTGGTCTCTGTGACACAGCCCTCTCATGGTTCTCCTCCTATCTCTCCCAACACTCCTTCAGTGTCTCTTTTTTCAGCGACACATCCTCTCCTCGTCCTGTCTCAGTCGGAGTCCCTCAAGGTTCAGTTCTTGATCCCCTTTTGTTCTCTCTCTATACTGCCTCTCTAGGCAAACTCATTAATTCATATGGATTCAACTACCACCTGTATGCCGACGACACCCAGATACACCTCTCCTCCCCTTACCACTCCTCTGCTGTCCTACAATTGCCTCTCTTCTATCTCTGATTGGATATCCTCCCGCTTTCTGAAACTCAATCTCAACCTCTCTAAAACTGAGTTTCTTATTTTTCCTCCTCATAACACTAATCCTCCTTCACTCTCCCTGCAGGTTGATGGTACCATCCTTTCAAGCTCACTGTCTTGGTGTCAGTTTTGATCCTGGCCTCACCTTTGCACCTCATGTCCAGTCTGTTGCTAAAACCTGTTGATTCCAGCTTAAAGACATTGCCCGCATACGCCCCTTTCTTACGCAAGATGCTGCCAAGGAACTTGTTAATGCTCTAGTAATCGCATTGATTACTGTAATTCCCTCCTAATTGGGGCCGTACTGCCCCCCTACAGTCTGTGATGAATACTGCTGCCAGGCTGATCTTTCTCTCCTGTCGCTCCTCTCACACCTCTGTCAATCCTTACACTGGCTTCCTGTACCCTACAGGTGTCAATTTAAAATACTAACCCTTACCTATAAAGCCCTAACCTACTCTAGCCCCTCTTACATTTCTTCACTGATTCATAGATATGCCCCCTCTCAGTCTCTCCGCTATACTGGTGACTTTCTCCTGTCTGCTGCTTGCACCCTTACTGCAAATTCACGCCTGCAACCCTGTCAGACTCTCCCCTAGTCTTCAATCCTTTAAGAAGTTCCTCAAAACCCATATTTTCAGGATTGCTTATGGCCTCCAAGAGTAACTTCTATCTCTCAACCTTCCACTAGCTCTCTCCTAAAGGGCCACACTCCACTCTCCCCTCCAGTTCTGCTACTTTCCCACCATGTCTATTTGCTGTCTCCCTCAATACCCTTCCTATTGTGTTTTTATACCCCACCTCCTCTAGATTGTAAGCTCGTTTGAGCAGGGTTCTCAACTACCTATTGTTCCTGTTACATTTTGTTATTGTCTCATTTGGTAAATTTCCCTCTTATTGTAAAGAGCTGCGAAATAAGCTGGTGCTATATAAATAATAACCAATAATAATACAAATAATAATATACACACATATGCGTATATACAAAGGATATAGACAAATGACATCTTCATTGAAAGGAAAGGAGATGAAACCTATATTGAAGTTTTTTTATACCTGGGTTTCAGTTCCTAGAGAGATACTGTCAAAATCAAAATGTTCATTGCAAAAGTGTAATATTTAGAATTACAAATTAAAAAACAACAACATTGATTCTTGTCAAAGTCCAGTTACCACTTTAAAGTTAAAAATGGCTTTTAGCTCTGAGGTAAAATTGGAAATTGCATCTATATGTCTAGCACTCTGAGATGACTATTTTCCATTAAACAATAACAGTATTTCAGTCTCTCCTCCTTTGATGCAACGCGTGCCCCGGTAGTGTCTGAACTGTATTTGATTGAAATGTAATTTACTCCTCAATTTTTTTAGATTCAGACATTAGAATACTTTTGTCAGGGTAAAATGTATGTGAAAATCAGATTTACTAATGTCCGAATCTAAGAGGTAATGCAGGCATAGGCTAAGCAATTAAAAAAAAAAATGTAGAAATAGTGATGGGCAATTGTATTTATTAAAAAGACTAAGCAACATTTTAACTGTTTAAAATCTGACAATTTCATAACTAGCAACAGGAAGTTACAATTTCCATTATTATCTTTGGGAAAAACTTTGCAAATGATTCCAACTCTGTCACTACTTTTATTGGTTGATAAACACGCCAAACTAACTAATTGATAATTCATGCGCAATCTGTTGTTAATGTAGCTGTGGCAGATTCGCAGTGTCCTGTTGATGAACATAGGGATGGTTTGGCATATGTAATTATGTAACATTATCAATACTTTGAAGACTTTACACCAAGAAAATTATTATGCTAGCATTTTACTTTTACATTTATTATACTTTTTTTTTTGACAATCTTAGTTTTTTATTTTGTCGTATGAGCAAAAGTAAACATATAACAATATGGTATGCAAAAGTAGTTACAAGTCGCCATACGTATAAGGAACAGTATTAATAAACATTACCTATCTAACATTTAGGTCTAGTAGAGGTACAGGCATAACTTCAAATAAGCAGCAATAGGGTTGTTGGGCTTAACATGGACAATAGTACTCGGATATTCTGGTCTAATACAGTCGTCTCTTTTCTGTTCTTTTCCCCTCCTCCCTCCCCCCCCCCCACCCCCTGTTTTAGTGAGACAGGTGGAGGGGACGTTTCACAAGGTAAAGGCTTAAAACAGGCGTAGGCATATGTATAGAGGGCGGGGTTACCACATGTGAAGTAAACTGTGAGGAATAAATTCTTAGGGTCAGCTGACACTTTTTCTGATACAGGTTATACAGATTAAGAAACATATGATCCAAACATAGCTTGTAGAACTACTCGTTCCGGGGGGCAATAATAGCATGGGCCGTGCAAGTAGTTACGTTGTAGTAGAGGATGCCAACTGTCTTTGTGGCGCGTTGGTATATAACTGAGAATAAGCATGTCATGGCAGGATCGCCAGCGGCTGTTACCCGCAGTGTTAGGATTGGGCTGTTACTTCATTATGGAGGTGCAGGGAAGGGGGGGCGCAGGAAGGATCGGGCGGGGAGGCAGAATCCCCTTGCCAGTTAGGCCTTATAGAGGGGTGGGCAATTAAGGTCGCTTGGTATGCCGTAAGTTTGAAAACATATAGACAAGCAATTAAACAATCATAACAACATTAACAGTTATCAGTGAGGGGCAGCGTAGTATGTCTGCAGGTTGAGAGCATGGTGTCTCTGCACTTGCGGGGGTTCCCCTCTGCTCT
Organism: Pelobates fuscus; assembly: GCF_036172605.1. Lineage (NCBI taxonomy): Eukaryota > Metazoa > Chordata > Amphibia > Anura > Pelobatidae > Pelobates > Pelobates fuscus. The sequence continues at coordinate 127,031,243 of NC_086319.1, read as the reverse complement.
GCGTATTCACGTGGGGTCTATTCAAATAGTTGTAAATCTACTTTACCAAGTGTATGGGCGTGTTTTTCGTTTCCCCCCCCCCCCACCCTCTCCCTCCTGCCAGCCAGCTAGGTATATGGGGTACAGGATGGGGTAGAGGGACACATTCCAAGTTGTACACTGCATGGGTGGTCCCATACGTTATGTTTTGTAATAGGGTTCTTGCTGGCCAGCTTCGGAAGTGAGCATGGGTGGGTAGTGATTTGAAGTCAAACGTAACATGTAATGCATTAAAGCCCTACTTGGGGAAGTCTTTTGGTTGTGAGCTGATTTCCCGTTGGTCCGATGTCCTTGAGTCCTGTTGTGCTCTATTGGAGCGTTGTCTGAGGCTATCTGTGTGGGCGGGGGGGGGGGGGGGGGGTTTAGTACATGTAGGTTAGGTTAGTGTCGTATGGACAGTTCCCTTCACGTCGTCATGTTGGGGTGGTAACTCCCCAGATGTATCGTGCCTAGTGGCCCGTTTATGTTGTGGTCATGTGGGCTGTCTAGGGAGCTGGTAGTAGTGGGCGGGACAGCTCAGGGCCCAGTCCCCCCGGTTGGTTTTTGTTTGGTTGTGCATCTGTTCTGGTTGGTCAGAGCATCCGGTGGGTGACGTCCGTCTGTCCCGTCCCCCAGACAAAGCTTTGTTCCCGTCCCTGGGGTGCAACTTCCGTGTGCCTCCCCCCCCGGCGGCCCCCCCGCTGGTTCGCCTATGTAGGTTCTGGGATCTCCCCTCCCCCTGCGTCCCCTGTCGCCGCCGTGCCTGTGGTCTCCCGCCAGGCGGGGGGGGGGGGGGGGCAGGGGGCTGGGTTGGGGGAGAATGAGAAAGAGAGATATGGAAGTGCCTGTATCTTTTGTGGTCTCTGTGGGGGGGGGGGTTTAGTATCTCCCCAGTTTTCCGCTTCCCAGTGGTTTCCGTCTTAGGCCGATGTGGTTTGTCTCTGAGCTATATAGGTGCACCAGGGGAACCAGGTGATAGCGCATTTGTCTCCCTGCCGTGTAGCGACGCCGATAGGGATTCCATGCTATACATGTCCTCTACTCGGTCCATCCACTGCTCTAGGGTTGGCGGGTCTGCCACGCGCCAGTTGGTGGGGATGAGAGACTTTGCCGCATTAAGCAAGTGTTTAGTTAGGGAGCGCTTGTACGTGGCTATGGGGCGTGGGGTGTGATGGAGGAGCATCGGTAGGGGTTGGAACGTCAGGTCCGGGACCGCAATGCTCTTGATTTTGGAGTGGATTTGCCTCCAGTACTGTTGGATTGTGGGGCACGACCACCAGATGTGGATGTCCGTCCCCCCCTCGGCTCCGCACCTCCAGCAGATGTCGGGGATTTCCCTGTTCATGCGATGTAGCTTCGCTGGAGTCCTGTACCAATTAACCATAATTTTGTAATTGAGTTCTTGAATTTTTGAGCTTGAATTTTTGAGCTGAGTGTGCCCTGGTGTGCCAGTACGTGGATCTTCTCCCATTGTTGGTCTGTGAGTGTTTGGTCTGTAGCTTGTTCCCAGCGGGACATATAAAGCGGTGGTGCGCGTGGCGTGGTCGTGAGCAACAGAGAATAGAGCTGTGTAATTCCTTTTAGTGGTCGGTCTCTAGCTACGCACATGTGCTCGAAGGCGGTCAGTTCTCGGTGGAACAGGTGTTTGCCAGTCACGGATTGGTAAAAGTGCTGGATCTGGTGGTAGCGGAAGCTATTCATTAATGAGATGGTGCCCTCCGGGATCAGCTCCCTCAGTGTTTTCAATCCCGTCGTGGAGCATAGTTGCCTCATACAGGTCCAGTCCGAGCCTCCCATTCTCGTCACATCCGCGGGTCGCAGTCCACCTGCGATGTCTGGGTTGTGGGTTATAGCTGTCAGAGGACCTGGCGTCATGGTGAGTCCGCCTGTCAGGCGTGTGGCAATCCATATTTGCATCGTGGCCCAAATAAACGGGTTTCGGATCATATTGGGATCCTTTAAGGGGTGCGTTGTCCAGACTGTGGATGGCAGTTTTCGGGCCACTTGGCTATTCTCCAAGACCCTCCAGAGTTTGTCCGAGGTCAATGCGTGCCAGTCTACCAGCCGTAATAGGTGGGTGGCTCTGTAGTAGTGAATTATTTTGGGCAGGGAAAGGAGTGCCCCGTTAACCCTAGGCCGTCCCGTCTTCCATACGAATTTTATCATCTCCGTGTTGAGCGTCTGGAAGAAGGACCTGGGTATCATGATCGGGATGGCTTGGAAGAGGTAGAGAAGTCGTGGAAAGAGGTTTAATTTCAGTGCATTGATTCTCCCGAACCAGGAGATGCACAGACCCCCCCATTTTAGCATGTCGTGCTGCAGTGTGCGGAGGATGGGTATGAAGTTCTCCTGGAAGAGGCGAGTTGTGTCTCCGGTGAGCCAGATGCCGAGGTATTTAATCTTATCTGCACACCATTTAAATGGATACTGTGTTCAGAGGTGAGTTGTGTCCGCGGCCGGTAGATTCAGTGGGCAGGCTTCCGATTTGAACTCACCTGGCCTTTGAGTCGGTGCATGGGGGCTGTGCAGGATAATTCTGAGTCGCGGTATAGGAACGGATAAACCAGGAGAATAGTTGTGGGAAGCCATGGGTCAGAGGAAGCCAGAATAAACGAAAACACAAGCCGGAGTCAAGAGCAAACTGGAGAACAGGAAACAGCAAACCAATCACCAGAGTCAAGGAGCTGACACTGCCTTCTGGGAGAGGCAGTGTTTTATACCTGGCTAATGAGGCCATCAGCTACAGGTGTGCTGAGAATGTTGGAACAGCCACAGAATAACGTCCAGCCCCCAGTGCTGGATAAAAGGCAAAACACAAACTTCAGGCTGTATGGTGGCTCAGAGGAGAAACAGCAGGCCCAGGGCTAAAAAGTACCCAGGTTCAAATCCCTTATTGGGCACTAATGGGGCGACCTCATCTGGCAGTTTGGATGTCGCGGTGAGAACTGTGACAGGAATGAACATAAAACTGCCCCTAGAAGAAAATTATTAGCATTTTGTCAGCCTATAAAAACATCCTACTGAAGTAAAAACTTTACATACATCAATCTGATTAGAAGCTAAATGCAAATTAAATTCACCATATTAATCTAAGCAAATTTTAGCTCCTAAATCAGCAGATACTGCCAGTGCCCTTCAATGGACAAAACTATGAAAAGTCAAATAAAACAGACACCCTTCTTGCTTGTAGATTATGGAAAAGATTTCAGAATAAACAAATTGTCAAAATTTAATATTACTAAAATGCCGTTTGTTATTGCTGATTTTTTCGAGAGGTATTTTTCGGCACAATCTCACCAAAACCCTGATGCACTCCAGTCTCACATTAATGATTCCTTGACCACCATAGCTCTCCCTTCTGTATTATCAGAGTCAGCAAAATGATATGCCAGATATCATTTATCAGCTACAGTTATGTTAGAAAAGGTAGCAGGCTTGAAACCATTAAACCTATTAAATGTCCTGGCTGAGAGATTTTCTGGCATATACTAATATATATATATATATATATATATATATAATTTTATTTTTTTAATGTAACCCCCTTAGAAACAATATGCTTCAAGCTAATATCTGCCTACTTCCCAAACTTTACAAAACACATCTGGAACCGGGACATTATTACTATTTAATTTAGATATCTGTGCTTTCTCCTAGATATAGTCAGATAATCCATTCCAGTTTAATAGCTTCCATAGTCCCTTAGGCAATCACCTTCCAGCAGACCTATCTAATATTTCTTTACTTCATTATAAGCCCATGCTTATAAACAAGCTACACTTAAAATAACATAAAATAAACAGCCGCTTAGTAGATAATTCCCTAATTACCACGGTATTAAGGGAGCTATCTACCAAAAGTCTTTCAGCCACATTTACTAATACTAAGTAAAGATTACTTAGTATAAGTAAATTGAGCCCCTACTCGCTATACCGCCAATAGGGGCATGTCTAGTAAACAGTGAGCAGCCAGCCAAAAATAAAAACCTATTGGCCCCCACCCCTGAACAGCGGGTGGGGACCCTAAAGTAAAATAAGGGGGGGACCTACTGTCCTCCCCCCTGCCCCTGCGTGGCGGGTGGGGGCCCTACATAACAATGAGGGGGACCTACTGTCCTCCCCCCCCGGCACCCACCCCTGCGCGGTAGGTGGGGGCCCTAAATAAGATTGAGAGGGGGGACCTAAAAACCTATTGGCCCCCACCCCTGAACGGCGGGTGGGGACCATAAAGTAAAATAAGGGCGTGGGATCTATTGTCCTCCCCCTGAGCGGTGGGTGGGGGCCCTAAATAAGAATGAGGGGGGACCTACTGTCCTCTCCCCCAGCCCCCACCCCTGAGCGGTGGGTGGGGGCCCTAAATAAGAATGAGGGGGGGACCTACTGTCCTCCCCCCTGGCCCCCACCCCTGCGCTGTGGGTGGGGGCCCTAAATAAGAATGAGGGGGGGACCTACTGTCCTCCCCCCCGGCCCCCACCACTGTGCGGTGGGTGGGGACCCTAAATAAGATTGAGGGGGTGGACCTACTGTCCTCCCCCCCGGCCCCCACCCCTGCGCACTGTTTACTGGCGGCTCACTGTTTACTAGACATGCCCCTACTCGCAGTAGGGGCTACTAGATGCATACTTGCAAAGACAGAATATTCAAGGATATAATCTTTCAATGTAGGGTAATAACTGCTTGATTCAAGGATAAATCTGACTGCCATTCTGGGGTCAATAAGGAATTTTTTGTCCTAGCTTGTTGCAAAATTGTGCTTCAAACTGGGTTTTTTTTTTTTTTTTTTTTTTTTCTTCTATTTTGGATCAACAGCAAAAAACAGGTGTGAGGAAGGCTGAACTTGATGGACGCAAGTCTCTTTTCAGCTATCTAACTATGTAACTATGTAAGTATAGCGAGTAGGGGCTGAATTTACTAATACTAAGTAATTTTTACTTAGTATTAGTAAATGTGGCTGAAAGACCAATTTAGGTCTTTCAGCCTTTTGGTAGATAGCTCACATGATAGCTCACATGCAGCACTGGCCAATCACAGCCATGCCATTAGTAGGCATGGCTATGATGGCTTCTAAGGGCACATGATAATGCTTGTTGATTGGCTGCCCTGCAGCCTTTAAAAACGCGCCATTAAATCGCCGAACACCAAACTCCAACCCGAACATACAGTGAAATGTCCGTGTTCGGGTCCGTGGTCCAAAAACCGTAATGTTCGGTACGAACCCAAACTTTACAGTTCGGGTTCGCTCAACTCTATTCGCTAGCTAATGGTAAAACTACAAAGAGATTTATACAAACAGTTGCATTCAGTGGCCAGAATGTGGTCAGCTGATACTTGCAGCAAATGAATAGCCAGCAATCAGCATCCAGCTTCTGCAGCTTTATAGAAACCCACTGTTGCCTCAGGGCTTCTATAAAGCTGCAGAAGGTGATGACCCAGGTAATGTGATAAACCATTTTACAATGTAAAATGGTTTGCTCCATTACCAGAGAATGGTGCCAGATGTTATGATGTAATGATACTTGGAGTCACGGCTGGCCTTAGGTGATCAGGCGCCCTGTGCAAACCCATCTCAAGGCGCCCCCCCTTCAGCAAAACCCCTGCATCTTCAATAAACCTGTTCTGCCTACTACAAAACCCTTCCACAAAACCCCTGCCCCCCTTTCTACAAAAATCCTGCCCCTGTCCCTTCAACAAAATCCTTTCCCCTGCCCCTTCACCAGAAACACCTGCCCCCTCTTCTACAAACCCCCCCACACCAAAACCCTATCCCCTTTTTTACAAAACCCCTCACCTACACCAAAACCCTTATTCCCTTTCTATAAAACTTCTGCTCCTCCCTAAACCAAAACCCCTCCCCTTCTACAAAACCCTTTCCCCAAAATCCCATCTCGAAAACCTTTGCTCCCCCTTCTGCAAATCCCCCCCCCCCACACACAAAAACACATGCCAGCCTTAAAAAAAGAACAATCTATTTAATAAAAAGCAATAGTAAACAACTAGAATAAGCAGACTCACATTAAAGCTTGCTGCTTCCTGCACCCTCCTGACAGTTTCCCAGTCTGCCGACTTTGATTTCAAAGCACTGACCTCCTCCCTCACACTCACTGTGCGGATCCTTCCGCGAATGACTGTAAAGGCAGAGCACGCTCCTCCTCGGTGCTCCTGACCTCCTCTTTCTCCCGGTCACTGCTCTCCTCATAATTTGCAAGTCAAGTGCACAGAACTATGCACTTCACTTGCTCTGCACTGGAAACACATGACTCAGGCCAGCCTGTGAGTGACTGAGTGCGAGCTGTGTCGGCCGCCCAGCACCCCTGTTGCTATGGCACCATGTGCGGCTGCACAGCTCGCACAACACTAAAGCCAGCCCTGCTTGGAGTAACTCTTTAACACATATTTTGCTATTTTTATATCTTATAGCACAGTAATGTTGGTGTTAAGAGTTTACAGTTAATGTTGAAGTAAGGATTAGGGTTTATTTACTACTTTGTTAGCACTAGGACATACACATTCAATAGTGTGAGAGTTATAGGCAGGAAGCGCTTTCCAACATGATGGCAAAGAAATAGTAGGGCTAAGTGTTTCTGAGCTTGATCACATTCTTATCTAATGTTTACATGGCTCCTCCACCTGTGGTACACATATTGATGCTGTATTTCAATTCAAAGAGGAACCATCCACTACTGTGGTTCCTAATAGTCATCCTGACTTGAGTCTTTTGTTGGAGCCTAAGATGGTGGCATTATTTCAGTGACATTGTTCATATACATCTTGGCATCACAATTGTAGATTATGCTAGCTTTAGTGTACCTATAATCTTAATTTTATTAATGACAGGAGGCGAGTATTTGCTTAAGTCTCTCTTTACTAGAACTCCACAGCAGCACGGATCAATGAAGATGCCATCCGCTGATAGATCCATTGTACATGGTGTTGTAACCTGTTTCCTAGCAGTCGGTCCATGAGCTGGCAAGCTGACCTATCAGCCAGTTTCCTGTAGTTGTAAAATATCAAAGGTCATTTGCGGACTTAGGGCCACGAGAAGAAACTGCCACCATGTCTCACTCGATCCGTAAGGTGGTACCCCCGATCGTGCCAGGGTCATCCGGCGATGTGGCCTTGCAGGGAGATCTCCAATCTCAAGGAATGCGCCTAAGTCCACCACCAATATCGCGATAGAACCGAGTAGAATCTTTCGTTCCCTCCTGGTCTACCCGGTGAGATGTCTCATCCGAGAATGAATGTATAATGCAGGCAAAGGTGTGGTCAAACTAGCCGTATCCGAAGTGAATCCAATATTCCAAACGGACTTTGTAATCCCCGGCTGCAGTAGAGAACAGACTCCAAAAGGACGTCTATTCAGGGTTCCGAACTGAAATTGTATGGAGGAACGGTGGTCGACTATTCTGGGAATAGTGAATCCCAGAAAATTACAAAGGGATGGGAAGCGTAAACCTGAGTGTAGAGTTCCATCCAGAGATGTCATCGTCTAAGAGCGAAAGATGTACAGATCCAATGTGATTGGGACCTGTAAACCACGAAGAGTCCTCACGTGCTGTAGTGAGCAAGCGAAATACTCCGATTACCGTAGCACGATCTTGATCCATGCCTGCTCTGTCAAAATTTGTGTAGGGGTTCCTGGTATACACGCCCCTACAAGATAGGGTAAAATACAGTGAGACCCTTAGGTTCCTGTACCTCTGACTGTCCAGACACGTAACTTCCCAGAGTAGACCCAGGTCAAGGGACCCAGGAATGTGAGTTTGATAATCGAATTCAATGTCTCCCTATAGAGGGATACCTCCCTTCTTAGCTTGGAGTCCCGCGAACACATAGCGTTCTCCAATGCGCAGGCAAGTTGTAAAGTCCCTCCGTCCAAGACAGGTGACACCCGAGAGCAGACAGCGAAAAATGAAGGGTCTAGCATCAGCCGTCCGACATGTGGTGTCCTGCTAGAGAATGTCGGCAGCCCCATCTGAGTCTGCTACCATCCTGAGCCGTGACCCGATATTGATGTCCGTGTAGGAGTCGGGGCACACCAAGCACCTCCATAGAGTCTCGTAGGTTTCTTTGATGGTAGTTGAAAAAGTGGGAAGCGCGACTCCAAAACAAAAGGTTCTCATGAGGGACATATAGAGTATAGACGGAGGGTCCCCCATCTCCGAACCCTGAACACCAGGTAAGTGCTCCGAGGGGGTGGTGCAGTCCTGCCATCTAATCCCAAGATCGTAATGACCGGGGGACTGAAGACAACCGGGGTTTCCGGTCTTACCATGCGATCCATGCGTATGGTTTACCTTCAGACCGGGTAGTAGGTCTTCCCTAGTCTTGTTACCCGAGCAAGGCAGTGCCTGTTTGCTCCATGAAGGTCTCCATATCTCATGTCATCTTGATATGGGAGAAACTGAGTATGTTCGCAATGACCTGGATATCCGAAACAGAAAGCAATTCTCAGTTTTTATGGTGCAGAATATCCCAAAACCTGCACCCCAGGAGTGTGTGTAAATAAGTGGGAGTCTCCTCCCGTTATACCTCTGAGTATTTCCCGCGAGTGGTACAGTGGTTCGGATCCAGCAGATCCATTACAGGAGATAAAATAGAGGGATCCAGTCTAAAAATGTATATCTTGCATGACCAGGCAGGCCTCTAGAACGAAATCAGTGGCACAGACGTCAGATCTAATTGAATGCAGGAGGGACGCCACTCTAAGCAGTCCTCAAAGTCTTGCCTAGGTACAAGCCTGTGTAAAGAACAAATGGACAGCATCGTAGAACGTTGAGTGTATGAGAGAGCTGTGCTCTCCAATAATGTGATTGAATTCCGTGGTAGCGTCCGGCTGATAGCCTGAGCGGGCCGCACCCCTTAATAACCAAACAGTAGAGTCTACATCCGGGACCGATTCTCTCTATGAGAATGTGGCACTCCAAACATATCCTCTGTATCCAGCCCAGTATCCGGTTGAGGTTGAGGGAGGACTGCGCCCCCTAATAACAAATCAGTGTCCAGTTCTGTATATGAGATGGGTTCGCACTCTGTTCCTGAAAACCAAATATTCTCGGATCGAGGTGATGGAGGGCCGCACCCTCCTGCGAACCAAACCAGAGTCCCTTAAGAGACCCAGGGCGACCAACTGCAGGGTACACCAATGACTAATATCAGCATAAGGCTGAGGGCAACCTTTGGAAACAATGATGGAAAACTACCAACTGACCGCCCGGATCCCGTGTGTGCGCGCGGGGTCCAGGATGACCGTTGGTAGTCTGAGGAAAGCTGGAGACGTTCTCCGCAATCCACGAGCACCCGGGAGGTCGAGGAGGTCAAGTCAGGCCTCTCGACGACCCAAGTGAAAGGAAAAAGAAGGCACGAAAACAAAAACAATAATAAACCTAGATAAGAGTGAATACGTAACTTCTATCCCAGATAGAAGGCAAATAGCCGGCCGGAAGTCAAGACAAGTAAGCCCCACTGAACAGGGCCAGGAGTTAACCTACGCAGGAATAACTACCGATATCTAAATGGGTACCGGGAGGTAGGTAAAGAGTTATTTGTTAAAGACAAGGAAACACCGCAGCCTCCTGTAGGTGTCTGAGTAGCGGTCCTTGCCTGTGTGAAGGTCTCCTTGGAGATGTGCCGTCGCCAGTCTGGTGTAAACCGCGGATGTGTGCCCAGGTCTTCATAAGAATCCTTGCCCTTCAGGCATGAGGTTTAGGGCCTTCACACTTCCCACCAAAACTCAGATGGCCGTATACTGGTGTCCTCTCGGATAGTATTGTAGTGGTGCTTGCCTGGACACCTGCCCATCTCCATGTCACTGGTGGGTACTGGGTTTTCCTCAGTGATATTCTCCCAGGCCTGCGGCCAAAGGGGTTCGGCACCAATAGAGAAGGCACGTCAGAAGGGCAGAGGCCCAGCAGGCCAAACGAATGGACACAGAATTGTTGGCTGAGTAAATAGGCACAGACATAGCAGGTCATTCAAATAGGCACAGACATAGCAGGCCAATAAATGGGGCACAGGCATAGCAGGCCAATCAATGGGGCACAGACAAAGCAGGCCAATCAATGGGGCACAGACAAAGCAGGCCATGTTAATGGGCACAGGCCTAGCAGGCCATGTTAATGGGCACAGACATAGCAGGCCATATTAATGGGCACAGACATAGCAGGCCGTATTAATGGGCACAGATATAGCAGGCCATTTTAATGGGCACAGACATAGCAGGCCATTTTAATGGGCACAGACATAGCAGGCCGTTTTAATGGGCACAGACATAGCAGGCCATTTTAATGGGCACAGACATAGCAGGCCATTTCAATGGGCACAGACATAGCAGGCCGTTTCAATGGGCACAGATATAGCAGGCCGTTGTAATGGGCACAGACATAGCAGGCCGTTGTAATGGGCACAGACATAGCAGGCTAGTAAAAATGGTGCAGACAGAGCTGGCCAAGCCACCTATCGGTGGTGTATCATTCAGCGGCAAGGGTCCTTGTTAAGGAAGCGCTCCAAATCTGTGTCATAATAGGTCCTGGGGCACCATGCGAAAATGGGGCAGATGTAGGTCTCTGATACAGTAGTTATGGTGCATGCAGGTTACAGGCTCCCACTGGAAGCAAGTGCATGAAGTACGGTGTAGCACCCTGTGTGGGACAACTACAACTGTCCACCCCTGCACAACCACATGTAGAAACCAACAGAGTTAATCTGAAGGCAGGAACAGTATCTGCACAGCCCACGTCCTTTAAAATTATGAATCACTACTTATATGTAAGTAAGTATGCCTTCACACCAGAGAAGTACTAAAAGAACTGGGAACAAAGCTTCTCCATATGACTTAAAGAGCATAATGTATGACATAAAGTAATTTAACCAGCACCAGCATGGATACATCATTTAACATGTGACTTGATCCTAAACAAATCACAAAATAAAAATGCCAGTGGTGTCATTTGGAAAAATAAAATAAAGCTGATGCAGAGATAAATAGGGTACAGTATAAACACAGTATAGTATAAATTACCAAAAATCAAGCCATGTAAACTATCTCTAAAGACACAACATATTAAAATACTGCAGAATCTAAACTATGTGACTGTTTAATCAGACAGACCTGTTATTGGTGGGAATCAAAGGTACTTGCCGGCTCTCTGGAGGGGAGCGGCTTTAACGGCTTCCCGGTGCACCTCTGACAGTGAAGTGAGGTAAGGAGAGGGTTGGGGGGGGCGAGCAGGTGTAATTGTTCTCACCTCCCCCAGCGGACACATGCAGTCCGTGGAAGGCAGCCACGTGTCGAGACTCCGGTCGGCGGTATCGTAGCACCCGCGACCGGAGGAGAAGAAACCACAGGAGGTGGGGCAGCGTTAATGCTCCCTACTCCCCCGGCGGACATGCGGTCCGCGGATAAAGCCGGCCGCGGCTAGGTGGCCACGTGTGTGAGTGGATCCGGCCGCCCGGTACTCGCGTCCGACCGCAAGTTACCGCGGGCTCACACTGCAGCTCGGGGAGTCAGAGGAGGCAGCCAAACGGCTAATCTCCTGACACCCCGAGCGGAGCGCCATGAGGGTGGGGGAAGGGTGAAAAAAGAAGGGGGAAGCTGACTGCAAGGGAACCCCCATAAACCACCACCCTGAAAGGCACACACCCCAAAGAAACAGGGGAAGCAAAGAGGAGGCAATAGGAAAGTTATACCAAACTGAAATAAATAGATAAAAATAAGATATAACTATATAATATAAAAATAAATAAATATAATATGACAACTAAATATAACAAAATATAACTAAATAATATATATATATATATATATATATAATATGGATAATATAAAAATATAATATGACAACTAAATCTAATAAATATAAATCATAAATATATCATAATAAAACCCAAAGCCACCCACTATAAGCAGGAGGCAGTGGTACTCTGACCTGTACTGTCTGCAGAGCAGCAAAGAAAGAGGAAATGATGCATGGGGAGGGGAGTTTTATAGTACCTAACTTTTTTCTGATTGGTTGTTTTTCTGTGCTGCTGTGGAGTTCTAGTAAAGAGAGACTTAAGCAAATACGAAGCCTCCTGTCATGTTATAAAATTATAATGCCATCCAACAGGAATCCTTTCTGGACTTATATTCAAGGGTTATATAAGATCACTCCATGGTTTCTTCAATGTCTTGTTGGGGTCTTAATTGAGAGTGTGTTTCTACTTATTTCTGGTTGTGACATGGCTTTGTTGCTTGTTTATTCTGACCTCTGAGTCCCTTGACCCTTAACCAGTTTTGTATCTCTTTGTAAATCTGTAATCCACAACCTCGATTTCTCTAAATTTATGCTTAGTCTGCTTGCAAACTATCTCCTTAACTTTAATAAATCCTGCTGCTGCTGAGTTAAATCGGACAAATAGGAGGCATCCTAGATAAGAAAAGCTATGCATGAGAAAGCCAATAATACACGAAAAAAAGCAATTAGAGTGGCTAAACGAGAAAATGTTAAAGTGATAGCCAATGAAGGCAAAAACAACCTTAAGTATAAATCCAATAAAAAAATGAAAATGTTGGTACACTGAAAACAGAAATGGGTGTTTTATTTAAAGAAAACCAGGAAAAGGCAGACATTTTAAATAACTATTTTTCCTCTGTATATATGAAAGAGGCTCTTATGGCAAGATATATGCAAATGATTGCTGCAGAATAGTTGTAGATAAAATGTAATTGGATGACTCAAGACAAGGTGCTGCAGAAACTAAAGAAAGTTAATGTAAATACATCTCCGGAGGCTTTTTTTTCAGGAAATGTACCAAAGATTAGAGGAAGTCAGATGTGGTTCCTTTATTCAAAAAGAGTTAAAAAAAAATTGCCTGAAAAGTATGGACCTGTGAGCTTAACGTCTGTGGCTGGGAAAGTATTAAGGGTTAATATTCAGTCTGATTTGGAGCCTTATATTGACCAATTCAATATGGTTTTTTTATTATTATTATTTTTTTTTCATTTAGAATTTTTATTTTCATACAAACATATAAAAAGGGTGAGAGGGGTAGAGAATAAAAAAGGAGGGGAAAGGGGAAAAGGTCGACATGACCAGTACAGCATTTCATTTGACATCACATAATGCACATCACAGTGTTGGAAACAAACATCAAACATTCAAATATATATTTATCCTTCCCTGTCTCTATCCTATTCTTACCCCGTCATCCTGTTATTTAAACTCTTGCTCGGCATCTGGTCCGGGTTGTTTCAGTGATATGTGCGGAGTACTCTAGAGCTATGGGTGTGTTAGCGTAGTGTGTTTGCCTGTATTGGCCTCCTGGGTTCAGTGACCCAACAATGGAAGCCATGGTTTCCACATTTGTACTATCTTATTTGTTTTTATATATGAGTCAGAGGCGAGAACCTCGTATCTATAATATTGGTACATTTTGCTCATTAACTCTTTTCGGGAGGGGCATAGTGGCTTTTTCCAATTCTGGGCTAGTAGGTGCCTTGCTGCTAAAATAATTTGTTTTGTTTCTTTACTCCATTGGGGTTGGAATAGGAGTAAAAGCGTTAGAGATGGAGTGACAGGCGCTGAGTGGTTTATTATTTTGTTCAAAAGTCGTTGAACGTGTGACCATAGAGGTCTTATCTATTCACACTCCCACCAGATATGTGTCATATTGCCCTCTTTCGAGTTACATGTCTAACAAACGGAATTCACAGTAGGGTAAATTTGATGGAGCCTTTGCGGAGTGAGGTACCATCTGTATATTACCTTTTTGTGGGCCTCTATGTGGGAAAAGCATGATGTGATGCCCCTAAGGTCGTTCAGTGCCTGGAGCCATTGCTCATCAGTAAGTTTGGGTAAACCTTCTTTTTCCCACTGTGTTACATATTTGAAAGAGTGAGGAGGCGTTCTGTCTGTTATTGTTTTGTAACATATCGATATTGATTTGGGTTTAAGCGGTGCAGAGTGGCATCTAGAGATGACAGCTATGGCATTGGTCGTAACTTGTGGCGTAGTCTGGGGTCTTAATGTCACCTTGGTATTCACAATGCTTTTTAATTGTAGGTATTGGAAAATGAGAGAGTTAGGTAGGTTGTATTGTGTCTGTAGATCTGGGAATGTCCTGATTTTATTTTGTTGGCATAGATCTCTGATGTGTTTGATACCATATGTGGACCAAGCTTTCAATGATAACCAGGGGGTCAACCTCTCTAGTGCTTCGATTCGGGCATATGTGCAGAATTTCCCTTTTTCATAAATATTGGTCAATACTCTATCCCAAAATTTTAATGTTAAAGTAGTGGTGGGGTATAATGCCAATTTTGGCGGTCTGTATATTTTTGGAGACCACATTATCTGAAGCATGGTGTGTGGGTGTACTTTGTCATGCTCCATATCCACCCACTGTAAAGTGTGTCTGGGGGCGTGAAGTCGAATAGCAGAATCAAGGATGGACGCTTCGTAGTAGGCGCGTAATTTTGGTACACCTAGGCCTCCTGATTGTGGTGTTAGTTGGAGTAAGGAGATATGTAATCTCGGTTTCTTTTTGTTCCAGATGAATCTGGTTAGAGTGGATTGGAGGGTGTTAAGGATATGCGGTTGAACATATAGTGGCAGCATTCGGAAGATGTATAAGATTTTAGGTAGTAGTACCATTTTGATAGTTTGGATTCGACCTAGCCAGGATAGGTGGACACGTTTCCAAGTCTGAAAGTGGGCCATAGTGCAGATGCGGTGCAGTGGGCCATAGTTTATGGATACAATTGTTTAGGCATGTAGGACTAGTTTCACACCTAAATAGGTAATGTGTGTCTGTCTCCAGTCGAATAGGAAGGTCTGACGTAGTCTGTCACTTTGTGTGCTGGGTAAGTGTAATGGTAGAGCTTGTGTTTTGTCTTTATTAAGCTTATAATATGATATCTTCCCATAGTCCTGCAACAGCTCCATGATGCAAGGCAAGGATGACTCCGGATTGCTGACAGTTATTAGAATATCATCAGCAAACATTGATAATCTATAGTCTGTATTTTTTATGTGTATGCCTGAAATATGCGGGTCTTTTCTGACCTTGTGGGCTAGAGGTTCTAAAGCGAAGATGAAAAGGAGCGGGGATAGTGGGCATCCTTGCCTCGTGCCATTGGTAAGGCCGAAGGGGGACGAGATAAATCCCGATTGGTTCACTTGGGCAGTGAGGTGTTTATAGAGTGTCATTATTCCTCGAATCATCTCTTGATGCCTGGAGCAATGCTGTGGGCATTGATCCTTTTTGAAAGCATTGATTGAACAGGGCAGCCAAGTGGGGCGCTAGGATGTTTTTGTAAGTGCTGTAATATAGGTTTGTGAACCCATCGGGCCCGGGTGATTTGTGTTTTGGTAGGTGCTCGATCATATCTAAGACTTCTTGCAGGGTAAATGGTTGGGTCAGTTTCTCACGCTCCTCTCGTGTGAGAGTGGGTAGACATATATCTTTCAGGTATAAATCGATATCCTCCTGTTTAGGGGCATGGCAGTCCTTTTGTTCTATTAAGTTATAGAGGTGTTTGTAGTACTTACTAAATTCCTCTACAATTTCTTGAGGATTGGTGAGTTTTCCCCTATTTTTAGTTTGGATAAATGCCATCTTAGACGATAAGGCACTCGTAAGTTGTGCTGCTAAAACTTTTCCCGTCCTATTCCCATCTTTGAAAAATTTTCATTTTCATTAGTAGGTAAGTTGTTTTGGCCAGTTCCATATCTCTTAGTGTGGCTTGAAGTTGAAGAATCCGCTTTGTGGTGTCATGTGTTAGTGCTTGTTTGTTCGCCTGGGTGAGCGTGGTTAGCTCAGTGATTGTATCTATGTGTTTTTTCATGCGTTGCTTTTTGTTTTAGCTAGCGTGTTTGATGAATTGTCCCTGAAGGACCGCTTTGTGGGCTTGCCCTAAGGTTTCCACCCCTTCGTCACCTGTATTATTCCTAGAAAAATATGTTTCTAGCTCGTTGGCAATTTGCGTTACCAGTGTATGATCTGTGAGGAGAGAGTTGTTTAGTCGCCAAGTGCGGTTCCCACTCGTATGGTGTTGTGTGGTGATTGAGATGGTGATTGGTGCATGGTCTGACCATGAGATAATGTCTATATCGGCCTTGCAAATTGTGGGGGCCTGTGTTGATGGGATTAAAAATCGGTCGATTCTGGAGTAGGTACCATGTACTAGGGAATGATGAGTGTAATCTCTTTCCAGGGGGTGGAGGGTCCTCCAAACATCAACATAGCCGTGTGTGAGTAGAGTAGTTGTTATGAGGGAAGTAGAACGTGTCCTCTGTTGTGCCGTCTTTGGTGGTATTCTAGAGGAGGACGTAATATTTAATGTCGGGTCTACGACAAAGTTTGTATCACCCCCAACAAGGATCTCTCTGAATTTATGAGCTTTTGTTAGAGTAAGAATGTGGTCCAAAAATATGTGGTGGCCATTATGGGGACCATATATGTTGACTATTGTGTATTGGGCATTATTAATTATGCATTGTAGGAGGAGGTAGCGTCCCTTTTTGTCGCTTACTTTTTTTATTAGTTGGAAGGAGACTGTGTTGCTGATTAAAATTGTGACTCCCCTCTTTTTTGTCTTATATGTGCTGTGGTAGCCTATCGGAAAATGTCTGGAGGAGAATCAATTCAATATGTTTTAATGTTCTCTTGAAGTGTGTGTGGTGGCAAAATCCTCTAGACTAGGGTGGTCAAATATTGATCGCAACTTTCCAGTCAATCTCAGAGAACTGACTTGTAGGTTGCAAATAAAGTGCTGATATATGCAGTCAAAAATACCAAAGTGGAGAAGTTCTCCAAGTTAGCTATGCTTTCAGTTTGGGTATTTTGGCCTTAAATTTGAAATTTACTTTCAATTTACTTTCCTGGTAATTCTCATTTTAGAGTAATAATTTTAGAGCACGCTCTTTTATCTATACCTCTGTGAGTGCAACTCTATTTGGTGTGGGAGTGTGTTTTAACAATATCACGCCATGTTATACCTTTTTTTTTGTTTTAGATGTCAGCTCTATCCTTATATATTTGTTTGTTTTATGTTGGAGTACCTACTGGAAAGGTCCCTTGGGGAAGCTCTGTTTGGTTCCCACACCAGCTAATTCATATTTTATGTGTTTTGTTAGTGGTGGGAACATTCTTTCTTATATCACTTATATTCTGTATGATCTGTGCCTGTGAGAATGATGTATATGTCTCAAAGCCTGCATCCACATATTATATCAGTAGCCCTGGTTCCACAATTGATGGAAATAGACAGGCTTAAAGCTTCTGGTCTAATATTATAAGTCATCTCCATTAATGAAGGAATCTGTTATTCTCAATCTCTGGTCCTAAATTCCATCTCAAAATGTAACCACTAAAAATGCACGCTTCCTAGCACTAATCTTCTACTTACATATTAAAAAGACCTAAAAGGAAAGCTAAAAATAACTTACAATAGCTAGTCTTTATTGATATTCTGTCTAAAAAAAAATACTTGTAAAAAATGAATTTACATCAAACACGATAACCCCCCAAGCCCCAAAAAATATTCCTGTATCGTGGAAATATAGCAATACTTTGTGCAATATTTTAGCTTATATAGCAAAGCCAGGGAAAAAGGAAAGGAAAAACTTGTTTTTCAAACTGTGCTTTTATAGGTTGATAGTTTGAAAAATTGTGTTTTTTTTAATGGGCCTGTCAAGGTGTCTACCCAACTTTACCCAAAGTTCATTTTAATTGGGATATGAGTCTTTATAGGCCCTTTTCATGAGCTCCAGATCTAGTTTTCTCCCTGCTGACCTACTTAATGATTTACATATTTCAAATTACTTTTCTAAATCTTAACTTTTCCTATGTGGAATTAACAATGATGAAACTAATTTGACCCATTTAAGCTGTGAAAACCTTTTTTTTTAATGCGGTGGTTGGAGTCATAAGAGGATACCTATCTATTACATTTCAAGACGAATAAATAACGATGCAATAGGCTTCATCGTCCTTTTCCAAGCATATATTAAGGTGGATATCTTTTGCTGTAATGATTCAAAGCACAAAACATGCAAATCTTGCTATCACAAATGGAAATGTTACTAAGATGTCTGGTTCTCTCATTTCAATATTTTTTATCTGTCAAGTTTGATATTTTTTTTTAATTATCTGGTAATATATATTTTATGCTCTGACACTACTGTTTCAAATTACAAATAGCATATTACATTTTAATTAATGCAGCCAGATGTGACTATATTATAATGGTTGTGCAGCCTGTAAACATATATTTTATAAGCAATTGAATATCTAACACGTACACACTTGATTTGAGTTTGAGTTATTGTGAAATGATCTGTGCTTCTTGTAAAATCTTTAATTTGATATATTTCTTGATAGATATAGATATAGTTATCAACCAATAAATCAAGAGAAACAAAGAGTATGAAAACTCTGAGAATGGACAAAAGCTTAGAGAAACTCAGTAGCTTGCCCTTCAGTAAATCCCTGCTCAGGTCTCAAAATTGTTTTTGCTCACTTGTGCCATTATAGAGAGAACATATTCCAAAGCATATCAGCTTGATCCCACCCATAAGGGCAGACCAGAACCGAAATGCACGTTAGATACAGCAACCCCAGGCTATCGTTTCAGCCTTCTATGAGCCTCATCAGTGAGGTGTAGCTGACACACCCCTAGGCACAGTAAGCACAGGGTCCACTTTTGGATTATTGAAAGTGTGTAGCGCTAAATAATATAAACTTACTCCACAGGAAATCCTTCGGAGTATAAAGGGTACATAATCTATTAGAGAAATAGAGAAAAATATAGTGCACTCTGTGCAAAACGTCGTGATTTGTATACACCACACGATAAAAAACACTCGTGGTTTAGAGCCTATTGGAGATTGGCTCTAATCACTTTTGCCTTGTGTCCTTTAGGTGACACACACCTTTAACTCCAGGTGGAATTTATTCCTCAAAAGAAAGAGAAAGAAAACAGGGAAAACTCGCCCTGGTGTTGAAATCCTCAATACAATATTACAGCAACTTAAACACATAGGTGAAGATTGCTTCTCACCTGAAAGAGTGAGTAAATCAGCATATGAGTCCTTTTAGGGATGACTCTTTCCCTCTTTAGTAGAATGGAAGATGCACCAAATATGTATTCCAAATAAAAAATATTATTTATTACATAGAGCTTAAAATCAAATGATACGGGGCGGGGCCGGACCGCCGAGCTGGACGGTCGCAAGTAAGACCAGCTCCAGCAAATTCAGAAAAAACTGAGCTACAAAACTGAGATTATCAACAAAAAAACGACCGGCGACGGCGGCCCTTACCGGGTGGAGAGCACTAGACCCAGGGTGAGGCTGGCCCAAAGGGTTTCAGTCCCCTGGGGGAAGAATCCTTACTGGCACAAACAAGGCCTACTCCGGCGGTGAGTGGGGCAGACGGCCGCTGCTCCACTATCCCGCCCATTGGTGCTCAGCCAAGAGCCAGACCCGCGAGGAACCGGCTCCGTTCCCCCCCCTATGGACCGGGGGGGTGATCCCGGTCCCCACCCTCGAGCCCTGACCACCGCAAAGCACCCAAGGCGCGACAGCAAGGCCGCCCCGACCCGCAACTAAAACAGTGCAACTAAGATGGCGGAGGCAGAGACCAGAAAGTCCACAGGCTACTTACCTGCAGTGGCAGCAAACGGGACTGATTGCAGGCACCGGCAGCACAGACCTCCACTGCAGCCATCTACCCGCATACACCATCGCGCCCCAACAAGCTACACATCTCATGAAGCTGAGATCAGGCCGAGAATGTGTGATGAGGGACAAGACCGCGACAGGCAGCAGAGAAGGAGGCAAAACAGGCAAGCACGAGCCACACGGAACAGACCGCGGGATCATGCACCACAATTTGCCACTACCATGACACACTGAGACCCAGAGGTGTCCTGCCGCACGCTACTCCCGGTCTGCCGCACAGCGCCCACCAAGCGACCCCGACGGAGTCACACCACACAAGGGCAGCCGACATGCGGCGGGAACATGCTGAACCCACAGAAGACAGAGACTACCAAGAGACACATGAGGACACTCTAAAAGCAAGTCTCTTTTTCGCACAAATTCTGCCTAAAAACCTGGTCTGAACAAGTAAAGGGGGGAGGAGGGGGTAAAACTTAGCACTCACCAGCGGTAGCTTATACCCAGTTAAAAGTTTATGCATAATACCTACCTGTCGAAGCATGACACTCTAGAGAAATCTCAAAGCTTGCTACCCACAATTCAGAGCACACTTATTAAACACTATGCTGTTAACCATACATTGTATAAATCGGTTGCTAAATAATTCTACACAGTGCCATCAACTCGATTTACCAGCTACTTTACTAAAATCTGTACACCATGTCTAAGACTTAGCACTGTATTGTACTTATCTCTTTATGGTTTATCTAGACATGCCCTACCTAGCCTGTTCTCTACACTATATTGTTAAAAAAAAAATGTGCAGTATAATCTAATGCCTTGTAAACTGTATGTTTTGTTTGACCAACTATCTTGCCAATGCTATCGAGGCATGGCCCGACTGTCTGTTACCCACATGCACGCAAAAATAAAGATTTAAAAAAAAAAAAAAAAAAATCAAATGATACATACAATATAAGGTGAATCCGAAACGCGTTTCGCCGGTTCCGTCCGGCTTTCTCAATCGGCTCAATGAGATCAAGTTTACTGGAATCTATAATTCTCAGTTTTATAGTATGTTCAATAGAGTGATAGGAAAGATAATGTAATCTAATGAATGCACCGATTACTATGGGAAAGAAAAGTATTATCCTAATCAACATACAGCTGTTTTAAGCAATCTTGATGTTTTCTACCCTAAGACCCATCTGTGAAAGGTCATCTCAACCTACGTCAAAGTAGCCATAGATAAAATACATCAGTTATACAGTTAAAAAGTATGAAAAGAAGTTACTTATTGTACAGAAGCAATATACTTACATAGTTACATAGCTGAAAAGAGACTTGCATCCATCAAGTTCAGCCTTCCTCACATTTGTTTTTTGTTTCTATTCACTTACAAAAATAAACAATGAAATTGTTTGTTAGGTAAAAAGGTTTTGCTTTAAGGCATCTTGATAGGACCAGTGGGAGCAACATCTTGAGCAGTTATATAAATTAACCTTCTGCTGATTCACAAACAGCTTCCCATTGTGGTCATACCACCTGCAGCAGTCTGTCAGCAGACCTTTAAAAATACAGGTGAAATGGAATTTTGTGTAGGAAGTTGAAAGGTGGTTTTGGTCTCTTTTGTGGACTGGGATGTGCTATTACGTGCCATGGATATAACTGTGTAAATATAGGAATTACAGGAGTCACACAATGTTGGCTTCATTTGGCAGGCATGTACATATTCTGTATGGCCAGCATGCAGTCTTTTTCTGATGAACAGATATGTAAAGATTCTGGTGTTTAGATTTTATATTGGATGTTTATGCAAATATTTTTTTAGTAGTTGCTTACCATGGGAATATTATGCATGATGCATTTGTCTAGTAAATAGATAATAGTAATTAGAAAGTAATTGTGTGCACTTTTTGTTTACTCAGTAATAAACAATTTTAGAGTATATTCACACACAGAGAAGAGTACAACTCATACCCAATGCAATGTGAGACAAACTGTGTAACCTGTCAAAAAAGCAAACAAACACATTTGAAACATTTAAATCAAATCGCCAAATCCTTAACCAAGTGTGCTGAGGGACTGCTGTACTATATTGATTACTGTACCGTTGCCAGCTTTTTTCATATGTCACATTAATCCTAATCCAAGGTGCGTAAAAATAAATTAATCAAGATGAAATTATTATGATCACATTGTTGCTTCTACACTTAATCATTGCTTCCTAAAGAGGTGATTTAAATGTAGATTTAAAGCAACAAGACCCTTAAAATAGACTGTAGAATTAGTTTAGCAAAATTTTATTTTTTTGTGAAGCAAATAGTTGTTTACGGTCAGTTGGATGGAAATGTGGTTGGGAAATGGTTTGTGGGATTTGTATCAGAAAAGGCAAAACTGCACATTTTCCACAATCTATTGTTGGCCGCACTGTGGCAGTTGGATACAAATATGTAATGTCTAAACTAGCACTCCACAACTGATTATTCTGAGTAAAAGTCAAAACTGATATGTGAACGGAAACAGGGGTAAAGATTATATTTCACTGTGTTTGGTGCCCTAATTATGCAGGAAAGAAATTGAAACAAAACAATTTAAAATGTAGTGTATAACGATAGAGCATGTTAACTTTTGGCATTTGCTTTATTCATTTTGTGTAAAAAAATTCAACTCATTCAGTATTCAATAATTGTTTAATATTTGTATTCAGTGTCAACATCTCCATTTCATTTTTAATTGACATGTATCTTTTTAATAGCAGTATAAAACATAGGTAATCACACTGCTCAGTGTCTCATTGGGACCAAGATTAATAGGATCAAAAATGTCTTGACGTCATATAACAGAAATTTAATTCTCCTAAAAAACAGAGAAATTCTAATATAGACAACTGAGCATCAAAAGAACACCATCCGCAGTGGAGGTTTAACATATGGCAGTCATAAAAACTATTATGTTCTAATTTCACATTTGAAAAGCAAGATGAATGTCATATGAAATGAGTTGCCTTTTCATCGGAAGATTTTATATTAGGCATCATGCCATCTGCTCAAACAGAGAGCTTAGCTAACAAACTCACTATTTTAAAATGAAATTGCTTGTAATGTGCAAAGCCTGTATCAGACATACATTTAACAGAAATTGACAAAACACTCAAGGCTTGGATAGACCACTATTGTTGGATGCCTAATATAATGTATTAAAAATTATTTAATTATTAACAATTATTACTACTACCTATAAACTACATTCCTATTGCCAAACTAATCTTATTGATTTTTTTGATTGGGTAACTAAAATAATAGATCAGGGTGTTGCTTGCCTAGATTTCAGTAAGGCTTTTGACACTGTTGCACATATAAGGCTCATCAATAAACTGCAATCTTTAAGTTTGGGTTCCTATATTGTTGAATGGGTACGGCACTGGCTGAGTGACAGGCAACAGAGGGTTGTAGTCAATGGAGTATATTCGAAACATGGGCTTGTCACCAGTGAGGGAACATCTGGGATCTGTACTTGGACCCATTCTCTTGATGGTAAGGTATGTCTTTTTGCTGATGATACTTAGATATGTAACAGGGTTGATGTTCCAGGAGGGATAAGCCAAATGGCAAATGATTTAGGTAAACTAGATAAATGGTCAGAGTTGTGGCAACTGACATTTAATGTGGATAAGTGCAAGATAATGCATCTTGGAGGTAAAAACCCAAGGGAAGAGTGCAGAATATTTGATAGAGTCCTAACTTCAACATCTGAGGAAAGGGATTTAGGGGTGATTATTTCTGATGACTTAAAGGTAGGCACACAATGTAATAGAGCAGCAGGAAATGCTAGCAGAATGTTTGGTTGTATAGGGAGAGGAATTAGCAGTAGAAAGAGGGAAGTGCTCATGTCATTGTACTGAACACTGGTGAGACCTAACTTGGAGTACTGTACGCAGTACTGGAGACCATATCTCCAGCAGGATATTGATATTGACTTTAGAGAGAGTTCAGAGAAGGGCTACTAAACTGGTTAATGGATTGCAGGATAAAAGTTACAGGGAAAGGTTAAAGGAACTTAACAGGTATAACTTGGTGGAAAGATGAGGCAGGGGGGATATGATCGAAACATTTAAATACACAAAGGGAATCAACACAGTAAAGGCGGAGACTATATTTAAAAGAAGAAAAACTACCACAACAAGAGGACATAGTCTTAAATTAGAGGGGAAAAAAATAAAAAAATAATATCAGGAAGTATTACCTTACTGAGAGGGTAGTGGATGCATGGAATAGGCTTCCAGCTGAAGTGGTAGAGGTTAACACAGTAAAGGAGTTTAAGCATGCGTGGGATATGCATAAGGCTTTCCTAACTATAAGATAAGGCCAGGGACTAATGAAAGTATTTTTAATAATTGGGCAGACTAGATGGGCCGAATGGTTCTTATCTGCCGTCACATTCTATTCCTGTATTTCACAGGATTTTAACCAAGAGGAAATTGAAAATATAATCCTGTTACTTCGATTATATTCAATGGTAGTGCTGAGTAAATGTCATAAATCCCTGGCCAGTCGGGGTTTATGGGATATACAGCACTACCAGAAGTTTATTGTGATCTGAGTGTTAGCTATAACGAACAGTGCAAAAACAATCCATGCTTAAATGTGCGCCCCATTAAAATAACACAACCATGGTCAACTTTTAGCCATTAACTACAGCCAGCACTTGTTCAGTGGTTTTTAATGCAGTCCAGTTTCATTATTTTGTTAGAAAGGACAGTATAATAGCGTTTCTAAGCTGAAGTTTGGAATGTTAGTACTTCTGAATATAATCGCATACAGTGGGGTTTTTGTAGGCCATTCATTTGGTCCCTGGCTCCTTTTTCGAACTTAGCAGATTCTTTGACTATATTGATGTAGGAGGCAGGGATATTTTTGTGACTACCTCTGATTTACCAATAATATATGATATACTACATTATATAATATGTATGAGTGTTGAGGGGGAAAGTTTCTTATTATAGTCAGACATTTTCTCATTTCTGTCTTTTCTAGGGACATAGAATAGAGATTTATTTAAAAACAGATTAAAGCAGCTACAATAGAAGAGTAACATCTCGGATACAGAGTAATGTTAAAGTTTTATTATCCTGCTGCCCTGCTATTTAATCCTCTCACATTCCACCTATTTGATGCAAAGGCGGCTCTAGACTTTATGAGGCCTTAGGCGAAACTCAAACATGAGGCCACACTAACAAAAAAGTGTCACATATACACATATATGTCACATATACACATTGAGAGTGTGTCTGACAGAGAGTATCCTTGTGTGTGTGAATGTATGTCTCTGTGAGCATGTTTGCGTTTTTGTCTGAGGCCGTATGTGTATGGGGTAGCTGCTTCAAGTGTGTTGTGTGTATGGGGGGGTGATGTTGAGAGGGAGAGGGGGGTGATGGTGAGAGGGGGGTGATGGTGAGAGGGAGGTGATGGTGAGAAGGGGGTAATGTGAGAGTGAGGGGGGTGATGTGAGAGTGAGAGGGGGTGATGGGAGAAGGAGAGGGGGATGTGAGGATGGGGGTGATGTGAGAGTGAGGGGGGTGAAGTGAGAAGGAGGGGGGTGATGTGAGAAGGAGGGGGGATTATATGAGAGTGAGGGAGGGTGATGTGAGAGTGAGGGAGGGTGATGTGAGAAAGAGGGGGGTGATGTGAGAAGGGGGTGATGTGAGAAAGAGGGGGGTGATGTGAGAAGGGGGTGATGTGAGAAGGAGGGGGGTGATGTGAGAAGGAGGGGGCGATGTGAGCAGGAGGGGGGTGATGTGAGAAGGAGGGGTGTGATGTGGGAAGAAGGGGGGTGATGTGAGAAGGAGGGGGGGTAATGTGAGAAGGGGGGTGATGTGAGAAGGAGGGGGTGATGTGAAAAGGAGGGGTGGGTGATGTTGAGGGTGAGGGAGGGTGGTTGAGGGTGAGGGAGGGTAAAGGAGGGTGGTTGAGGGTGGTTGATGGTGAGGGAGGGTGGTTGATGGTGAGGGGGTGATGCTGAGGGGGTGGGGGTGATGCTGAGGGTGGTGGGGGGATGATGCTGAGGGTGAGGGTGGTGGGGGGTGGTGAGGTTGAGGGTGGTGGGGAGGCTGAGGGTCGTGTGGGGGGGTGAGGCTGAGGGTGGTGGGGTGGTGAGGCTGCGGGTGGTGGGGGTGGTGATGCTGAGGGTGGTGGGGTGGTGGGGCTGAGGGTGGTGGGGGGTGAGGCTGAGGGTGGTGGGGGTGGTGATGCTGAGGGTGGTGGGGGGTGAGGCTGAGGGTGGTGGTGAGGCTGAGGGTGGTGGGGGGCTGAGGTTGAGGGTGGTGGGAGGTGGTGAGGCTGAGGGTGGTGAGGGTGGTTATACTGAGGGTGGTTGTGAGGCTGAGGGTGGTGGTGAGGCTGAGGGTGGTGGGGGGTGAGGTTGAGGGTGGTGGGGGTGGTGAGGCTGAGGGTGGCGGGGTGAGGCTGAGGGTGGTGGGGGGGTGGGGAGGCTGAGGGTGGTGGGGGTGAGGCCGAGGGTGGTGGGGGGTGAGGCTGAGGGTGGTGGGGGGGTGAGGCTGAGGGTGGTGGGGTTGTGAGGCTGCGGGTGGTGGGGGGTGGTGATGCTGAGGGTGGTGGGGTGGTGAGGCTAAGGGTGGTGGGGGTGAGGCTGAGGGTGGTGGGGGGTGAGGCTGAAGGTGGTGGGGGTGGTGAGGCTGAGGGTTGTGGGGGGTGAGGCTGAGGGTGGTGGGGGTGGTTAGGCTTAGGGTGGGGGTGAGGCTGAGGGTGGTGCGGGGGTGAGGCTGAGGGTGGTGGGGGGTGGTGAGGCTGAGGGTGGTGGTGAGGTGAGGTTCAGGGTTATGGGGGATGGTAAGGCTGAGGGTGGTGGGGAGGCTGAGGGTGGTGGGTGGTGGGGAGGCTGAGGGTGGTGGGTTGTGAGAGAGAACCTACCTTTTCTTCCCTGGTGGTCCAGTGGCCATTGCTTCAGGTCTGCAGGTCCGCAGAGCTGCAGACCATGTAATCTCGCGAGATGTCAGAGCATTGCTGTGGTAACCCGCGGAAACACTCTGATTGGCCAGTTTTCGCGAGACACACGGTCTGCAGCTCTGCTCACTGCGGAGCTGCAGATCGGTGTCTGCGGTGGCTGGCCGGGCAGCCAGGAGTGGCTTCGCATCCGGCGGCATACTGGGCAATCCGCCGCGCCCCCTCCTGGTGTCTGGTCCTCGGTCAGTGACCGAGGACCTGACACAGTCTGCCTACAGGCGGTTTAGGCGGCCGCGAGGCCCCAGCAGGCACGAGGCCTTAGGCGGCCGCCTAAACCGCCTAATTAGAGAACCGCTTCTGATTTGATGTAACCATCTTTCCTTACTACATCTACTGATTTTTATTTTGGGGAGTTTACCACTCACCTTTTTGATGTATTTTGTGTTTGTGTCAATAGAGTGATATATCTACAGTTACATAAATGTATTTACTTTTCTTTTGTACCTCTTTCTTTATTCATTTATTTAGTTTTTTTTTTGAGTGATTAACATTGGGTCTATGCACTTCGGAAGTACTGAGGAAGTTGATATAATTTTTTTTGTGGAATCTGAGGGAAAAATATTAATTTTGTCTAGCCTGGGGCATCGGTCCTAGTGTGAGACTAGCTCACCAATACACAGTTGTTAAAAGTTGTTGTTGGTTAATTGTTTGGAGAAAGAAATCCTATAATTTAATTTATTTTGTGTGTGCTGTGCAAGTGTGTGACCACTGTGCAGCGTTTCTAAACATCAAACACAATAATAATACAGCATAATTCCACCGATTTCTAACCCATTTTGCACGCAATCAACAATTTTTGCTGAATAAATTTGTTTTAGTTTGCATAATACACAATTATTTATATGCCAAATTTACTGCAAAAAGAAAAACAGAATAATGAATGTCAATACTACCAAGGTGAAAATGAGGGAGTATAGAAGAAGAAGTCCTATTCCCCAGTCAACCATCAGCGGTAGTGCCATGGATTCTTAGAGTTGAAATAACTTGTCGATGAGGATTGCCGACACTTCCACCACTGTTGCCTACACTACTGCCACCACCGACATTAGTAGTATTCAGCCTCAGGATAGTGGGATTAGCAGCATGTTGTTATGTCTGACTTAACACCCAGAAACCCAATTGTTTTCCTTTTATCTTTTTTATGCTCCAACAGCTTGTGCTGTAACTCCTTCTACCACAGCTATTTCAAAGCTTGGTGCCCCCTATCCCCCAAAGAAACAACTAAGGTAGTGAACAGTAGAGTCTACTTTGTGGGGATCATCCGAGACAATCTTTAGTGAGGACTTATGTGACAGACCGCCTTACACCCCGACTGGGTACCTCCGCCAATCGATGCTTCTTAGCTGACACTGAGGACCGTACGCACTGCACCGGACACCAGAAGCACCGCAGACCCCATGAACTGCCGCAGCTTGGTCGGGGTCTAGCCGTCCCTTCCCATCCTGGACCGAACTGCTGGATCCAGGGATTCAGTGGGAAGGCCTCTCCTAAAGAGAATATAGCTGTGAAGCTCTCACAAGAGCTAGTGATGTAGCTGTGAAGCAGGTTCCCTACAAGCACAAGACAAGGCTACGTGTTGAGGGTTAAGCAGGAACTGAATTTTAATGGTGCCACACTGGCCTTTTATGACAATCCACAAACAAGGTGTACACCCACATGGATCTTGTTGGGGACAGGGACACAAACTTACAAACCAATGATAACACGTTTACAATGTATGACACTCCCACATACAATACAATAAGCCTTCCTCTTTAATTAGGAGATAATTGAGTCAAGCACTATATTAAACTCAATTATGTCCAAACAGAAAAACAAACACATATTTCTAAAAAGTCCCAAAAGTACCCCAAAACACATTCATCCCCTAAAAGCCATGATCTGGGTGACCAACATATCCAAAAATCCCCCAGATCAGTTCAGAGGTTCAGAAATTTTATGGAAGTCATATTTTTTACCGACTGCAGGCATGGTCCCATAGCTGAAAATAGTTCCATAGAATTGCGGCTAAGTGCCGCTGGAGGACCGACCGGAAACCACGAGGTTTTCATGATGAAAATAGTTCCAGGGCATTCGCGGCTAAGTCCCCCTGAAGTCTATTCGCGGTTTTGGTCCATGCGAATAAGATGGCTGCCAACTCGTGGTCGAATGGCACTTTAAATGGCTTCGGGAGTTCGAAGTGCCGCTTTGAAAGTTTGAATTGTGGCCGTACAAGTACAAAAAGGCACACACAGTGGTTCTAACCAGGATTTAACACAGGGGCCATAGTTACAGGGCAAGAGGCTGGCAAGTATGCCCCTCCAAGAACAAATGACGAGGTCCAGTCTGTCACAACTTACATTACATTGTTGGTTATGGTGATAATCCTGGTGATAATTCTGTTTCCCTCAGCACTGTAACCATTGCAATAATCGGCCAAGCTAGGTTGGATAGGAACACTATGCTCAGCCAGGCATAGTGAAACTACAATAATGAAAGGCATTTAAAAAAGTGGGCATCAGCAGCAGAAGTACTTTATCAATAAATTAAAGTAAAACAAGTGAGTGGGTAATTGATGACCAGCTCACCTGTTCCAACCTTATATATTTTTGATTTCTGCTGCTACTACAGCATTGTTTATGGTTTTCATTCCTTTAATATGAAGGAAACTGATGCTACCGTGGATGTGTTGGAACAGCTTTGTGTTTGTCTTGGTGGAAGGGATAGTGGGTGGTAATTTGCCCACTGAATTTTTCCTTTCCTTTTTGGATATAAAAAAAAGAAAACTGATACAATCAATTTAACGTTCTTCAGAGATAGAATAATCAAATTTTGTCAAGTCAGAATTGCCATTCAGAATATGGATGATAATAGGTAGCCATTAGACTATGCTATATTTTAGCCATTTTTTGCATGTCAGCACAGTCATAGTCCTCTTCTTTATGACATGAATTTCTTTTTCTGACAAAGTATTTTCACCGTGCACAAGTCTAATATATATAGAACATAATATAATAACAGAGTTGCCAACAGTCATGTTTTCTGTTAAATTCCATCTTTGAAGTTCATTCTTGGATCTGGGTTTTGATGTTGCAATAGTCTCTGCCTTGGATACTTGTTACGTGTTTTGTCTCGCTTATTGTCTGCTACGTTTGTACAAGTAAAAGAAAAATAGGGTTGTGTAGCTACAACTAAACACTTACTTTAAAAACAAAATAAAATAGCAAATCTGCATTTTAATCATATTCTATTGGATAGATGCATACAGAAACATACACTGACATTCATATACAGATTTACACTAATTTGTGACTAGCACAAATTGACATTTATATTAGCACACAAACACTATTCAGCCACAACATTAAAGCCACCTGCCTAATATCATGCTGGTCTTCCTGGTGGAGCCAAAACAGCGATGATGCATTGAAGCATGAACTTCACAAGACCTCTGAATGTGTCCCGTGGTATCTGGCACCAAGACATTAGCAGACGATTCTTTAAGTCCTGCAAGTTGTGAGGTGGGGCCTCCACTGATCTGATTTGTTGTTCAAACACACCCCACAAATGCTCAATCAGATTGAGATCTGGGGAATTTGGAGGCCAAGGCAACACCTTAAACTCTTTGCCATGTTCCTCAAACTATTCCTAAAATTGTTTTGCAGTGTGGCAGTGTGAAAAGACCACTGACATCAGGGAACATCATTGCCGTAAAGGGTGTATGTGTTCTGCAACAATCTCAATAATAGTAACATCCACATAGATGCCAGCACCCAAGGATTCCCAGCAAAACATTGTCCAGAGCATAACACCGCCTTTGGCTGCCTTCTACCCATAGTATATCCTGCTGCCATCTCTTTACCAAATAACCGACGCACATGCACCATCCACCTGAAGTAAAAGAAAACGTGATTCATCAGACCAGGAAACCATCTTCCATTGCTCCATGGTCCAGTTCTGACTGGACTGTGATGCACTGTGTATTCTGACACATTTTATCATGGTTAGCATTAAGTTTTTTCAGCAATCAGAGCTACAGTAGCTCTTCTGTGTGATCGGATTTAGAAGGGTTATCCTTTACTCTCTGTGTGCATCAATGAGCCTTGGGCCATAACCCTGACACTGATTCACCAGTTGTTCTTCATTGCACCACTTTTGGTAGGTACTATCCACTACATATGGAAAACACCCCAAACAATTTGAAGTTTTGGAGATGCTCTGACTCAGTCGTCTAGCCATCACTATTTGGCCCTTGTCAAAGTCACTCCGATCTTTTCACTCACCTATATTTTCTCCTTCCAACACATGAAATTCACAAACTGACTGTTAACATGCTGCTTAATATATCCCATCCTTTGACAGGTGCCATTGTAACAATATAATCAATGTTATTCACTTCATCTGTCAGAGGTGTTTAATGCTGTGGCTGATCAGTGTATACTAACTCTCTGTCTGAAGAGAGAAGGAATGAGTGGTGAGCTGCTGTCATTGGAGTCCAGTCTTGAGAGAGCATGGTTGAAGAAATACCACTTGATGTAGTTGTTGCCATTGTGTTTTATAGTATACTTTGGGCTTTTCACCAATTTGTTGTTTGTCAGTTTATGCAAGTTTTGATCTCTGGATCCTATCACTAGATAATTGTATTTATTTTTAATTTCACATTATTTCCCTCTGAAATTAAATTAGAGACCATTGTTAGCCAAAGGTTCACTAAAAGAGGACTAACATTGAGGTTTTGACATTTAGATTCTGTGCCTGCCCAAGATGGTGCAATGCAGTTCAAGAATGTGTAGTCATTTCCTTCTCCCATTCTCTTATCAGTTACGAAGACTGTATCTTTAACACTGAATTGCAGTTCTGTGCAGTAAAATCATCACTTGCTATGTAATTGTTTTTTCCTGAATCAATATACCATTCATGAGGAGTACAGAGGCACAATTTTGAGTAACCTTAAACCAGTTTCCATGAGGTATATAAGATGCCTTTATATTTCCTATAATCCTGGCATCAATTGCATAGCATTTTAAGAAATGTCATTTATTTCTTAAGTGACAATGGTTTAATTCATTTTTGTTTGACCCATAGATTTTGAATGCTGTCTCTGGTCTCCCAATTAATTCAAAGCTTTATTTTAATTGTATTTTATTGTATTACTTAACATTTTTTTCTTATATTCCACGGTAAGTTCTGAATAAGGTCTAGATTCTAAGGCAGGGGTGCCTAATACTTTGATCACAATCTACCAGTTTATCACAAAAGCCATACTAGTAGTTTGCGGCCTGCCCTTTACTTACACATGGGACAATGGCCAGGCATTACTATTTGATCCTGCAGGAGCATGAAGGGATGTGGAGGTGCAGGAATCCTTCCTACAGCGATCCCTGGCTATGGAAGGATTCCTGAGTGCGTGCGCGCCGCAGAAATAAAGCGTGGAGGCCGCTTGCTGATATTGTGCTTTCTTTTTTTTCATGCATACTACTGTAAAGGAATGTGAGCAGAGGTTTTGTAGAGCGGGAGGCAGGGGTTTTGAAGAGTGAGGGTCAGGGGTTTTGTGGAGGGTGCAGGGGTTTAGTAACGGGAGGATATGGGTTTAGTAAAGAGGTAAAAGGTAGAGGGGGCCAGAGGTTTTGTAAGGGGAGGCCAGAGGTATAGTAAAAGTAAGACAAGGGTTTTGTAGAAGGGGGTGACGTGGGTTTTGTAGAGTGGGGACGACAGGGGTTTAGTAAAGGGGTAAAAGAGGTTTAGTATAGGTGGGGTAGAGGTTTTGTAAGGGGAGGCCAGAGGTTTAGTAAAAGTATGACAAGGGGTTTGTAGAGGGGGCGGGGGTTTAGTAAAGGGGTGACAGGGCTTTAGTCAAGGGGTGACAGGGGTTTTGTATAAGGGGGTGACAGGGGTTTTGTAGAGAGGTGATAGGGGTTTTGTAAAGGAGAAACAGGAGTTAATAGTTATTTTATTATATTAATTCAATAAGATGATACATGCAGTAACCGCAATAAGGATTTCATGTATTTTTTTTATTTTAAGAAACCATGAGTTATTTTTTTTTCGTAGGTAGATCTCATTGAGCTGGTCATTTAAAATGTAGATCTTGATGGCAAAAAGTGTGGGAACTCTCCTATTTTTTTATTTTATTTTATTTCAGACAGTACCCGCCAGTAGATTTCTACTGCAGTTCCTGTAACTCAGGCCTTGGTACATAAGTCATCATCAATGTTTTCTCTTTTCTCTTATTTTTTTTCTCCCCTTTTTCCTTCCTAATAAGTCCACATATCTTATTAAAGTATATAAAACATTGATCCATAAAAAATAAAAAAATAAATAAAATAAAAACCCAAATACATTGACAAACACAAAGATGGTGACAAATTTTATTTCTATTGGTCCTCTATAATGTTCCTATATTAATACTTGGGTTAGCTTTGTTATTACTTTTACTTTATTCTCCTTTTATTTCCTAATTTATTTGTTAGATTAAGTTACACAGTGTCAGGGGTCCGCGGGCGGCTAGTAGGGGAGGCTGCTCGCAGCTCGCAGCACTCACCCTCAGTCCATCGCCGCCCGTGGTCTCCCCTCCTCCTACCTGTCGGCGAGCGGCGTCTCCTCTCCGCCGCTCGCCGCTCGCATCCGTCACGCCTCCCAGCGGCATCATGTATAACGCTGCACGCTGGAAGGTCGTTGATTTATGCAAACGCCGGGGTCACGTGAGTGACCCGGCGTTAAAGCAACAGTACCACAATCACAGTGGGAGGCTTAGATATCTCCCACGTGTGATTGTTAATTCTGATTGGAAGTTATCCAATCAGAATTTAACCTAGGGTATTTATACTCACCTTTCCTGTTCCTCCCTGCCCTGTTGTGGTCTTTGCTGTATAGTATTGATTCTGAACTTGTGATTTCTGGTTACGTACTCTCTGGCTTGTTAATCTGACTCTGTGACTTTCTCCTACCCTTTGACCTCGGCTTGTTTATCGTTATCCTGTTTTCTGGTTCCCCTGACTCGGCTTGTCTCCTGACTATTCTGTGGGTGCTTAGCCCGGCCACTCTAAGGTCCGGTACGGCATCTTTTCTGTGTGTGTGTGTGTCTGTTAGCGTGTTGGGTTCCCGGAATCGTGACATTACAACAGGGCCATTATGGAACCTGCTGACATTCCACAGCTCCTAGTTAATCAGGAGGCTAGAATGGATGGTTTAGACCATCGTATGGATCAGTTTGCCCAGGCTTTACAAACCATACTGGCTCGTACTGCCCACTTGCAACCTGCCGTTCAAGAAGTTGTTGCTGCTGGGCCAGAACCCAGCCCTGATCCGGTAACCGCTCCTGCTCACGTGGTTCACATGACGCCACCTCAGCGCTATAGCGGTGATCCAGCATCGTGCAGTGGTTTCCTCAACCAAATTGATATTCATTTGGTGATGAATCCGCGCTCATACCCCACTGACAGAGCCAAAATTGCTTTTCTGATCAACCATTTGTCAGGAAAAGCTCTAGCATGGGCCAACCCCATGTGGGAGAACACGTCCCCAGTGTCCTTTGCAGACTTTCTAACAGCTTTCAAACGTACGTTTGATCAGCCCGGCCGGGTTGCTTCTGCTGGCAAAGCTCTGCTCAGGATCCGACAGGGCAGTAGATCAGTAGCGGATTATACCATTGAATTCCGCACTCTGGCAGCTGAAGTGGTTTGGAATAACGACTCCCTCGTAACAGCTTTTCAGGAGGGTTTGGCCGCTTACATATTAGACGAAATAGCATCCAGGGAATTGCCTATTCTTCTGGATGATCTAATAGATTATATCATTCTAATTGACAACCGTATAAGAGAGAAGCGTAGTCAAAGAAGAATGAATACACAGGGGTTACCTGCTTTACCCAGTACTGCACTACTAGCGTTACCTCCCCCTACTCAACCACCTCCCGAACCCATGCAATTAGGTGCTGTAGGCTTATCTGAAGCTGAAAGGACATACCGCAGAAGGGAGGGTTTGTGCATTTATTGTGGTAAGAGGGGGCATCTCCGAAGTAACTGTCCTAGTTTGCAGGGAAACTACAGCACCTAAGGCCTAGAGAGGGGTCGGCCTCGGGTGTTATGGTTTTTTCCCCTCATGTGTCCATCTCCAGACCATTCATTACGGTTACTCTTTTGGTCAATCAAACCACGATTACAACTAAAGCCTTGATCGATTCAGGTGCTGCAGATAACTTTATCGATGAGAACTTTGCTAAAACCGCAGCCTTGAATCTGATCCGAAAGGCCACACCCTTGGCCGTTGAGGCCATAGATGGTAGACCACTTGAGAAACCCCTGGTGACCCATGAGACCCAAGAAATGGTAATGGCCGTGGGTGCCTTACACAAAGAAAGGATAACCTTCCAAATAATTGACTCCCCTACAGCTTCCATCATACTGGGTTCCCCTGGTTAGTTAAGCATAACCCGGTACTTGATTGGGGTTGTTTGGATATACTCTCCTGGGGGGAATCCTGTCAACGAGACTGTATGGTCCGTTTACGTCCCGTTTGTTTACTCAATGTCCCTACAGCTAAACCCCTTTCTGTTTCTGTCCCCCCTGTCTATGCAGACCTCGCATTGGTCTTTGAAAAAAGGGAAGCTGATAGACTACCCCCACATCGGGATTATGATTGTGCCATAAACCTGTTACCTGGAAAGATGCCTCCTAGGGGCAAGGTCTACCCGCTTTCTGAGAAAGAAAACCAGTTCATGGAGGAGTACATACAGGAATCCTTACGTAAAGGTTTTATCAGAAGGTCCTCCTCTCCGGCTGGTGCTGGTTTCTTTTTTGTTGCCAAGAAAGAGGGCGATTTAAGGCCATGTATAGACTATAGAGGCCTGAATAATATAACAGTTAAAAATGCTTATCCTATCCCTCTCATTACTGAGTTGTTTGACCGTGTCAAAGGTTCTAGATTTTTTACCAAACTAGACCTCAGGGGGGCTTATAACTTGGTTTGCATAAAAGAAAACGATGAATGGAAGACAGCGTTCAATACACGCAGTGGGCATTACGAGTATCTAGTCATGCCTTTCGGACTGTGTAATGCTCCTGCTGTCTTTCAGGACCTCATCAATGATGTCCTTAGAGATTTACTACATGTCTGTGCCGTGGTCTATCTCGATGATATACTTGTGTTTTCTCCTGATCTGGAGTCTCATCATGCCCATGTGAGGAAGGTACTTAAGAGATTGTTACAAAATGGTCTTTATTGTAAATTGGAGAAATGTTTATTCGACCAAAAATCAGTACAATTCCTAGGGTACATCATTTCTGAACAGGGGTTCAGCATGGATCCTTCAAAATTAGAAGCCATGTTGTCTTGGCCTCTTCCTCAAGGCCTTAAAGCAATACAGCGGTTTATAGGCTTTGCCAATTATTACCGCAGATTTATCAAAAACTTTTCATCAGTCATTGCTGCTATCACTAAACTGACTAAAAAGGGTTTGCACCCCAGGGTTTGGACTCCGGAAGCCATTAAAGCCTTTGAGACTCTCAAAAAGGCATTTGCCACTGCCCCTGTGTTACACCATCCCGATCCTTCCCTTCCCTTTGTAATGGAAGTAGACGCTTCAGAATCAGGTGTGGGAGCTGTATTGTCACAAAGACTATCCTATAACGAACCCCTCCATCCATGTTGCTACTTTTCTAAAAAACTATCTGATTCGGAGAAAAATTATGATGTCGGGAACAGGGAACTATTAGCTATTGTGATGGCTTTTAAAGAGTGGAGATACTTATTAGAAGGAGCCAGACACGAAATCCTGGTTATCACTGATCATAAGAATCTCTCCTATATAGCTGATGCTAAAAGATTGTCCTCTCGTCAAGCCAGATGGTCCTTATTTCTTTCACGCTTTCAGTTCATTATCACATATAGGCCTGGGTACCGTAATGTCAAGGCTGATGCTATCTCCCGACAATACGAACCTTTGGAGTCTATTGCCCCCGCTCCTGAACCCATTGTACCCACGTCTAAGATAATAGCCGCTACCCGTTTGGTTATTTCGTCCCTTTTCCTGGATGGTATCAAGGCATACCAAACCCAAGCACCCTCTGAGACACCTGTTGATAGATTATACGTGAAAGAAAGAGATAGAAAGAAATTGTTGGTTTTATTTCACACCGCCAAAACGGCTGGCCACCCAGGGGTTACCAAAACATACAAAGGTCTCCTTCGACAATTCTGGTGGCCTTCACTTAAGAAAGACGTAGTGGATTATGTACAGGCTTGTCGTGTTTGTGCACAGTGTAAGTCCCCTACTGTTAAACCCCAGGGTCTCCTGATGCCTTTGTCCGTACCCAAGAAACCATGGACCCACCTATCCATGGACTTTATTGTTGATCTCCCTTCATCCGATGGAATGACAGTAATTTTGACTGTGACTGATAGGTTCTCTAAGATGGCACACTTTATTCCACTCAAAAAACTACCTTCTGCGGTTCAGTTGGCTCGGGTGTTTGCCAATGAGGTTTTCCGCTTGCATGGTATACCACAGGATATCGTATCCGACAGGGGTCCTCAGTTTGTCTCTCGGTTTTGGAGGGGCTTTTGTGCTGAGATGGGGATTTCCTTGTCATTTACCTCCTCCTATCATCCACAATCCAATGGAGCTGCCGAACGGGCGAATCAATCTGTGGAGCTGTATTTACGCTGCTTCACGAATGCACACCAGGACAACTGGTCTCACCTCCTTCCCTGGGCTGAGTTCGCCAGAAACACTGTGACTCATTCGTCCACTGGCTTAAGTCCTTTTTTGGTTGCTTATGGGTTCCAACCCTCTGTCCTTCCCGGCGTATTCTCCGACAAGGGAATACCCGCTTTGGACGAGCACCTAACCTCCTTACGGAAGATGTGGGATCAGGTCCATGCTACTCTTTCTCGAGTGGCTGTTGCTCAGAAGAGATTTGCTGATCGCCGTAGAGGTGCTGCTCCTTCTTATGTTCCGGGTGATAGGGTTTGGTTGTCCTCTAAGAATCTCCGCCTCAGGGTCCCCTCTATGAAATTCGCACCCAGGTTCCTTGGCCCCTTCAAGGTATTGCGTAGGGTCAATCCTGTGTCCTACTCCCTGGCCTTGCCTCCTTCCATGCGTATTCCTAACACCTTTCACACCTCCCTTTTGAAGCCCCTGCTCTGTAATCGATTCTCTGGTCCTCTCAGGTGTCCAGTTTCCCTCCGCGCAGCCTCTAGTGACGTGTACGACGTGGCTGCCCTGCTTGATTCTCGTTTTTCTCGGGGTCGCTTGCAGTATCTGATTGACTGGAAGGGATACGGTCCTGAGGAGCGGTCATGGGTTTCTGCCTCTGACGTGAACGCGCCCTCTTTGGTCCGCTCCTTTCATGCGCGGTTTCCTTTGAAGCCTTCGGCTTCCCGCCCGTTGGGCGGTCCTCGAGGGGGGGGGTTATGTCAGGGGTCCGCGGGCGGCTAGTAGGGGAGGCTGCTCGCAGCTCGCAGCACTCACCCTCAGTCCATCGCCGCCCGTGGTCTCCCCTCCTCCTACCTGTCGGCGAGCGGCGTCTCCTCTCCGCGCTCGCATCCGTCACGCCTCCCAGCGGCAGCATGTATAACGCTGCACGCTGGAAGGTCGTTGATTTATGCAAACGCCGGGGTCACGTGAGTGACCCGGCGTTAAAGCAACAGTACCACAATCACAGTGGGAGGCTTAGATATCTCCCACGTGTGATTGTTAATTCTGATTGGAAGTTATCCAATCAGAATTTAACCTAGGGTATTTATACTCACCTTTCCTGTTCCTCCCTGCCCTGTTGTGGTCTTTGCTGTATAGTATTGATTCTGAACTTGTGATTTCTGGTTACGTACTCTCTGGCTTGTTAATCTGACTCTGTGACTTTCTCCTACCCTTTGACCTCGGCTTGTTTATCGTTATCCTGTTTTCTGGTTCCCCTGACTCGGCTTGTCTCCTGACTATTCTGTGGGTGCTTAGCCCGGCCACTCTAAGGTCCGGTACGGCATCTTTTCTGTGTGTGTGTGTGTCTGTTAGCGTGTTGGGTTCCCGGAATCGTGACACACAGTCAGCTTATTTAGCCATTTATCTATATCAACAATCTTTTTTTTCTTCAGAATTCTATTTACACCTCCTTCCATTTTTAACTGTAGGATTAGCTGTTTTTTTACAGTTTCCCAGTTGAGTAATATCTTAGTTCTCCATCTTCTAGATATAGAAATCTTTGCTGCTATTAAGGCATGAGTAAAGAAATATTGCAGATCCATGTTGTATTGGCTAAAATTTAGGTGCAGTATAACTGTACTCTTACATCTGCCTTGAACACTGCAGCGCCACTCCAAACCAGCACCTCGAGGAGGACCCGCCCCCAACCATGGCATACTAAATCAACGCGCTACCTGCAAAGATGCTCCCGTTGTGCTGAACGCTCCTGGAGGAAGTCTCGTACCCAATCAGACTTTCTCCATTATAGATTCATATTGTGTTCATACAGTGCAGCCCTTGCCCTTGCCAAACAGTCCTATTTTTCCTCTCTCATTAGTTCATGTTCCCGCAACCCCAGGCGTCTCTTTGACACCTTTAATTCTCTTCTTCGCCCTGCTGTGGCCACCCCCAAAACTAACCTTACTTCTGATAACTTTGCATGTTACTTCACTGACAAGATTGAACAGCTAAGGAAAGAATTCTCCCCTCCTTGCCTTTCTGTTTCTCAATCACACATAAATCATGCCTTTCCTACCCTTCAGACATTCTCCCCAGCTACGGACCAAGAGGTGGCTGCTCTTCTTTGCTCCTCTCACCCCACCACTTGCCCGCTCGATCCTGTCCCATCTCACCTTATCAGATCTCTCTCCACTTGTCTCGTGCCTTCTCTAACACACATCTTCAACTGCTCGCTCTCTTCTGGCATCGTCCCTGCTGACCTTAAACATGCCACTGTAGTACCTATACTAAAAAAAACATCCCTCGACCCATCCACCCTTTCTAACTACCGTCCCATATCCCTGCTCCCTTTTTCCTCAAAGCTTCTGGAAAGACTTGTCTTTACCCGTTTGTCTCATTTCCTCAATTCCAACTCTCTCCTTGACCCCCTTCAATCTGGCTTCCGCCCTCTCCACTCTACAGAGACTGCCCTTATCAAAGTCACTAACGACCTAATCGCAGCTAAATCCAAAGGCCACTACTCCATACTAATTCTTCTTGACCTCTCAGCGGCCTTTGACACCGTTGATCATGCTCTCCTTCTTCAAACTCTTCAATCGCTTGGTCTTTGTGGCTCTGTCCTCTCATGGCTTTCCTCTTATCTCTCCCAACGCTCATTCAGTGTCTCCTTTTCTAATGATACCTCCTCCCCTCGCCCTGTCTCGGTTGGAGTCCCCCCAAGGCTCCGTCCTTGGTCCCCTTCTATTTTCTCTTTATACTGCCTCTCTTGGCAAACTTATTACCTCTTTTGGATTCCACTACCACCTGTACGCTGATGACACCCAGCTATATCTCTCCTCCCCAGACCTCTCCCCTGCTGTCCTGCAACGTGTCACTGCTTGCCTTTCTTCCATCTCTGACTGGATGTCCTCCCGCTTTCTGAAACTCAATCTCTCAAAAACTGAGCTCCTTGTCTTTCCTCCTCCTAATACTGATCCTCCTCTTTCGCTCTCCCTTCAAGTTTGTGGTACCAACATCAGTCCATCCTTGCAAGCGCGATGTCTTGGCGTCATACTTGACTCTGGTCTCACCTTTGAGCCTCACATCCAGCATGTTGCCAAATCCTGTAGATTCCATCTTAAAAACATAGCCCGCATCCGCCCCTTTTTGCACCAGATACTACCAAGGAGCTTGTCCATGCTCTAGTAATTTCCCGCATGGATTACTGTAACACTCTCCTGATTGGTCTTCCCAAAAGCCATACTGCACCCCTACAGTCCGTAATGAATGCTGCTGCTAGACTGATTTTCCTCTCTAGTCGTTTCTCTCACACCTCACCCCTCTGCCAGTCCTTACATTGGCTTCCTGTATGCTATAGGAGTCAATTCAAGGTACTAACTCACACCTATAAAGCACTGAACAACTCTAGCCCCTCTTATATCTCCTCACAGATCCATAGGTATGTCCCTTCTCGGTCTCTCCGCTCTGCCCGTGACCACCTCCTGTCCGTTGTCCGCACTCGTACGGCCAACTCGCGCTTGCAGGACTTCTCCCTTCCTATGGAATAGCCTGCCTACCGCCATCAGACTCTCCCCTAGTCTTGCATCTTTTAAGAAGTGCCTTAAAACCCATCTCTTTAGGAAAGCTTATGGCCTCCTTTACTAACCAATACCTCACATACCTGTCTCTTGCCCTCTCCTAAAGGGCAGTCCACCTTATTTGATTGCAAATTCCTGTCCTAATGTGTTTTACACCCCACCTCCTATAGAATGTAAGCTCGATCGAGCAGGGTCCTGTTCAACCTATTGTTTCCTGTAAGTTTATTTGTAATTGTCCTATTTATAGTTAAATCCCCTCTCATAATATTGTAAAGCGCTATGGAATCTGTTGGCGCTATATAAATTGCAATAATAATAATAATAATAATAATTTCGGGAGAGAAGGGGAATTTAGTTCCAGTTATTTCTTGAATTTTACTTATAAACAATTTCCAAAATTCTTCTATCAGAGGACAGCTCCACCAATAATACGATTTTTGAGTCCCAGATTTTTCCTTATCTTATTCCATGATTCTCTAATATATTGTAATACCATGCTTTCGGAGCTTGGTTGACAATTATCCGTATTCCTTTTTTGAGTGAACCAAAAGAGAGTTAACAGATCTTTATTATTTGACATTTCTTTTTCTATTGCATACCATCTCTCTAATTTAGACTCTGTCTGTTGTGAAATAATACAATGAAAAAGAGTACTCGCTTGGTAATACTGTTGAATTATTGCAAGTCCTACTCCTCCATTGGCTTGCTTTATCGCTAAGAATTTTCTTGCCATTCTTAGTTTCTTTGCTTGCCATATAAATTTGGAGAAGGATTGTTGGATCATTAACAGCCAACTATCGGGTACTCTCAAAGGGATCATTCTGAACAAATACAACCACTTTGGTAGGATATAAGATTTAATTATATTTATGCGACCCCACCATGAAAATTCCAGATTTCTCCAGTCTTTTAGTAGCTTATTCATTTTGAGAAGTAATGGGAGAAAATTGATCTCAACTATTTTCCGTGGATCTGTACACATATTTATTCCCAGATAATGAAATGATTTCTCAATCCAGACAAAATCAAGCCTCTTTTTTATCTCTTTTTTTTCTTCAATATTTACGTTACTCACCAGGATAGTTGATTTGTCTGTATTTACTTTATAACCTGAGGCCTGTGAGAATTTTTTGTATAATTGTCATAAGCTGTGTTATTGATTGTAAATGGTTTTCTAAAGTTATAATCACATCATCAGCATAAAGGTTTATTTTTATATTTTCTTTCTTATGATCAAAACCTGAATTTTTTTCTTCTTGTCTAATGGCTGATACCAGAGGTTCTAAAGATAATATGTAAAGTAGCGGGGATAAGGGACACCCCTGTCTTGTTCCGTTGGATAATGGGAACCACTCTGATCTAAAGCCATTTCCCATAATTCTTGCTGTTGGTATGGTATATAGAGCTGAGATATTCTCGAGAAGTCTTCCCTCCAATCCAAATGACTGTAGTGATTGTCTCATGAACTCCCAGTTGACCCTGTCGAATGCTTTCTCTGCATCCAATGACAGGGTCAACATGGGAGTTCGTGTCTTCCAAGCGGAGTTCAAAATGTCAACTAGTCTTCTGATATTATGAGTTGATGACCTACCTGGGACAAACCCAACTTGGTCTCTATTAATCACCTCTGATATAATTTTTTTTAAACGTTCTGCTATCATGGCCGAGTACAGTTTAATATCAGTATTCAAAAGAGAGATTGGACGATAGTTCTTTATTTTCTCCATCCTTTTCTTGCTTAGGGATTGGTACTATATTTGCTTGCAGCAATTCTGCCGGTATGCTATTAGGTGTTACAAAAGAATTGAAGACTTCAGTTAAATCCATTTTGATATTATTTCTTAATGATTTATAAAAAAGGTTGTCAAATCCATCTGGCCCTGTGGATTTATTCTTTTTTAACCCCTTATCACCGCAGCCAAATGTACAAGTTGTGAACGAAACAAAATGTAAACAAAACCTGGCATTTGCGCTATATGTCTGTCAAACCGTAATTCACCTCTTTCATATTAAATGCACCCCCCCTTATTATATATCATTTTATTCAGGAGAAATAGGGCTTTCATTTAATATCAAATATTTAGGTATGGAACATAACTTAATATGAATACAATATAAAAAAAATGAGAGAAAATAAGATTTTTTTAAAATTTTCTTAGTTCTATGTGACATTCTAACTGTGAATGTCATAATACTGTTTGCTTTTACTGCAATAAAATACACATATTTGTATTCAGCTATGTCTCACGTGTAAAACAGTACCCCCTATGTACAGGTTTTATGGTGTTTTGGGAAGTTACAGGGTCAAATATAGCGTGTTACATTTGAAATTGAAATTTGTCAGATTGGTTACGTTGCCTTTGAGACTGTATAGTAGCCCAGGAAATAAATTTACACCCATAATGGCATACCATTTGCAATAGTAGACGACCCAAGGTATTGCAAATGGGGTATGTCCAGTCTTTTTTAGTAGCCATTTGGTCACAAACACTGGCCAAAGTTAGCGTTAGTATTTGTTTGTGTGTGAAAAATGCAAAAAACGCCAATTTTGGCCAGTGTTTGTGACTAAGTGGCTACTAAAAAAGACTGGACATACCCCATTTGCAATACCTT
The DNA here is from genome assembly GCF_036172605.1 of Pelobates fuscus. Taxonomy (NCBI): domain Eukaryota; kingdom Metazoa; phylum Chordata; class Amphibia; order Anura; family Pelobatidae; genus Pelobates; species Pelobates fuscus. The sequence goes on along the minus strand of NC_086319.1, from coordinate 126,987,758 downwards.
GGGTTGTCTACTATTGCAAATAGTATGTCATCATAGGGGTAATCTTCATTATTGGGCTACCATAGGGTCATAAAGGCAACGTAAGCAATCTGGTGAATTTTAATGTGAAAAAAATGAAACACAAGCCTTATATTTGACGCTGTAATTTTTGAAAACACCATAAAACCTGTACATGAGGGGTACTTTTGTACTCGGGACACTTCGCTGAACACAAATAATTGTGTTTCAAAACAGTAAAAAGTATTGCAGCAGTAATATCGTCCGTGTAAGTGCTGTTTGTGCGTGAAAAATGCAAAAAAACGTCACTTTTACTGGCGATATCATCGTTGTAATACATTTTACTGTTTTGAAACACTAATATTTGTGTTCAGCGAAGTCTCCCGAGTAAAACAGTACCCCCCATGTACAGGTTTTATGGTGTCTTGGAAAGTTATAGGGTTAAATATAGTGCTAGCAAATTAAATTCCTTATACTTTCGGCATGGGTTGTCAGGCAGGTCCCGCTAATTGTAATTAATTAGGATACCTAATTATGTAAAATTATTACATAAATATATGTGTAGAATTAATATATGTATATATATACATATGTGTATATATACGTATATATATATATTTTTTTTAAAATATTTTTATTTATATATAGGTATATATATAGTGATATATACGTATATATTTATGTATATAGATATATATATTATTTCGTTCTACGTGTATTTTGATATAAATATATATATATATTAATATCACAATACAGTTAGAACGAAATAAAACACATCTATATATTTTTTAATATTTTATTTTTAATTATTTTTTTTATTTAATTTTTTTACGTATTTACATTTTTTTTTTTTATATTATTTATAAATATATATATAACAATAATTATATATATATTTAATCAGTATCAGTCTACGTGTAATTTGATATTAATATATATATATATAATTATATATATATTAATATTAAAATACACCTAGACGGTGTATGTGTATGTGTGTATATGTGTATATATATACTTAGATCATATATATATAATATATATATATGATCTAAGTATATATATATTTTTTTTTTACACTTTTAACTTAATTTTATTTTATTTTCAGCCAGCAGGGGGACCAACTGTCATTACAGTTGGTCCCCCTGCTGGCAATGCCTGAGCCAGCTATACCGGCCATGTGATTGTGAGGTCCTCGCAAGGACCTCACTCTCACATGACCGGGAGGGACCGGAGGAGGCAGATCTGCCTCGGGGGGGCTCCCTGGGAGTCCCCCCAACCGCGATCGCCGGCGTGGGACCACCGGCGACCGGGTAAGTTAAAAAAAAACGGCGGGCGTATATTTACGTCCTGCGGCGTTTAGAGCCGCTTTTAAAAGGACGTAAATATACGTCCGCCGGACTTAAGGGGTTAATTTGTTAATACAAAAGATCAGTTCTTCTTCTTGAAATGCTTTATTGAGCGCATGTAATTGTGTTTGCGTAATTTTTGGACTGTTAATGTTCCCAAGGAATTCGCTGATATTCGCCTTTTCAATTGGATCTTGGGTATTATATAATTCCTGATAATAATTCTTGAAGGCTTCTGCTATTTTTTCCGGTCTCAATAAAGTCTCCCCCTTATGGATAATTTTGGTAATGACTCTCTTCGATTTTTCTTTTTTTAGTCTATTTGTCATTAAAGGACCACTCTAGGCACCCAGACCACTTCAGCTTAATGAGGTGGTCTGGGTGCCAGGTCCTTCTAGGGTTAACCCATTTTTTCATAAACATAGCAGTTTCAGAGAAACTGCTATGTTTATGAATGGGTTAAGCCTTCCCCCTATGTCCTCTAGTGGCTGTCTCATTGACAGCCGCTAGAGGCGCTTGCGTGCTTCTCACTGTGATTTTCACAGTGAGAGCACGCCAGCGTCCATAGGAAAGCATTATGAATGCTTTCCTATGTGACCGGCTGAATGCGCGCGCAGCTCTTGCCGCGCGTGCGCATTCAGCCGACGGGGAGGAGAAGAGGAGGATCGGAGGAGGAGAGCAGGAGGAGATCTCTCCGCCCAGCGCTGGAAAAAGGTAAGATTTAACCCCTTTCCCCTTTCCAGAGCCGGGCGGGAGGGGGTCCCTGAGGGTGGGGGCACCCTCAGGGCACTCTAGTGCCAGGAAAACGAGTATGCTTTCCTGGCACTAGAGTGGTCCTTTAATGTTTCTGCTCTATTTCCGGTGTAGTACCATTTCGGTTTTAAGTAAATCAGAGCTTTATTAGCCTTTGTCATAAGATGTTCATTTATTAATTTTTCAGTATCTGTTATTGAGTTTGTGATACTACACGATGGGTTCTTTTTATGTTGATCAAGTAAGTTGTCTAACTTTATATACAGTTCTGCTAAATTAGCTTTTTTTTATTTAGTTTATTTTCTTTAGCTGATAAACTTATAAAAAGGCCCCTTATTACTGATTTATATGCACACCAGATCATTGCTGGAGAGACTTCATTATTTCTATTTTCTTTAAAAAAAATAATCTGTTGTTTCTTTAATTTGTTTAAGATTATCTTTATTTTTCAGTATCCAATCTTTCATTCTCCAGTCTGCTCTTGTTCTTTGATGTTGTTCTTTTATATCTAAGATAACCGGGTTGTGATCTGACCAGGTAGTAGCTATTATAAAAACCTTTTTAATTTGACTCGCTAAGTTTCTATCCCCCAGGAACAGATCAATTCTAAAATATGAACAGAATGATTTTGAGAAGCAAGAAAAATAATTTTCTTTCGTGTGGAATATCCTCCAATAATCCAGTAATTGAGCTAGTTTAATTAGTTCTGAAAATTTTTTAGCGTTCACCTTCAAGTTTCCATAGTTGCTACTTTTTGTTTTGGAGCTCCGGTCAAGCTCTACATCAAGAATACAGTTGAAGTCTCCCATAACGATAACTCGGCCCATTTTAACACGCTCAGTTTTATTAAGCACTTTTTTAATAAATGTAATTTGTGATTGATTTGGCGCATATATATTAACTAACGTATATCTTTGATTATTAATTTCTGCTACTAAAATAATGTATCTGCCTTCTGTATCTAATTCCTGATGTAGAATTTTTAGTGAAATATTTCTCGAAAATAAAAAGGCTACTCCTCTTTTTTTTTTAGTCAAAGAGGCGCTAATTATAGTAGGAAAAAACTTAGATTTAAGATTGTTTTTATCTTGTATTTTCCAATCGGTTTCTTGGAGAGCTGCTATCTGAATTTGTTCCTTTTTTAAAAATTCAAGGATTGTATATATTTTAAATTGTGAATTAATCCCCTGTGCATTGATCGTTGCTAATCTCATATTTTATGAATCCTATTTCCTTTAATTGGAGGACTAAGAGGTTCACCATCTTTACTAACAAACATTTAAGACACAACAAAATCGTACATTGTCTGCCTTTTCCTAGGCATAGACCTATGTACCTATTCCCTCCCTTGATCTTCTATTGCCTGCAGGGGGGAGCCCCGACAAAAATAACGAGAGAAAAAAAAATTCCCTTCCCTCTCTCCTCCTCCACCCTCCTCCTTTCCCCTATCTCTTCTTTTTACACCTCCAGATTTAAAACTTACACTTTTGGTCATAATCCCTCATCCTTTCCTTGTTTATTTCATTTAAAAACCCTATATTGTTAATTGATTAAGTGCTTAAATTCTTCCATGACGTTACATTTATTTTATGTCTATGTCTTTCTCTGTTTGTAATTCTATTTATTAGTGTGTATGTTTATTTTGTAAATCATTAATTATCAGAAGGAATGTAAAGTCAGTATTAAGTTCAATTCACTTCATTATTATTATTGTGGTCTCTCCTTTCTTTTATCTTTTTAGCCTTTCTTTTTCTCTTCAAAAAAGTGTTAACTTACTAGTGCAATTCTAATATTTATCTTTGTATTACATCTGAGGTGTCTTATATCATATTCTTACTTATTTTATAATGAGCAAAGAAAAAAAAAGAAAAGAAATAAATCTATAAATAAAGCTATTTTCCCCTATCCTTCCTTCTTACACTTCCCGACTTAGGCTTAATTATTTAATCAAAATCCCTCTTCTTTTCCTTATTTATTTAGCATTCCTGTATTTTAATAATTTTAGTGCTTATATACTTCCATGACATTAAATTTATTTTGTGCCTATATCTTTCTCTAATTGTGATTCTAATAGTTAGTGTACGTGTTTATTTTATAAATCATTAATTATCAAAGAATAAAAGTTAATATTAAGTCCAATTCTCTTCATTTCTTTTATCTTTTTAACCTTTCTTTTTCTCCACAAAAAGTGTTAACTTATTCATGCACTTCTAATATATCTCATCAATATTTCATCCGAGGTGACTTGTGTAATATTCTTATCTATTATCTTTAACCCCTTAAGGACCGGCCTGTTTTTGCGATGTTTGTACGTTAAGGACCAGAGCAGTTTTAACACTTTCGTGGTGTTTGTGTTTAGCTGTAATTTTCTGCTCTCTCATTTACGGTTCCCATACAAGTTATATATTGTTTTTTTCAAGACAAGAAGGGCTTTCTATACATACCATTATTTGTATTATGTCATATATTGTATTTAAAAAAAATAATAAAATATGGTGAAAAACAAACAAACATGTTTTTGGACTTTTACTTGAAAAATCTTTTACTTATCTACAAAAGCTAATGAAAAAAACTGCTAAATAGATTCAAAATGTTGTCCCGAGTTTAAAAACACCCAGTGTTTACATGCTTTATTGCTTTTTTTGCAAGTTATAGGCCTATAAATACAAGTAGGAAATTGCTGTTTCAATATATATATATTAAATGTATCAATAGTGACATTGTAACACCGTTATCTGTCATAAATCCCCGAAACACACCTACCATGTACATATTTTTTTTAAAGTAGACAACCCAGGGTATTCAAAATGGGGTATGTCCAGTCTTTTTTAGTAGCCACCTAGTCACAAACACTGGCCAAAGTTATCATTTATATTTGGTTGTGTGTTAAAAACGCAAAAAACGCTAACTTTGGCCATGTTTGTGACTAAGTGGCTACTAAAAAAGGTTGGACATACCCCATTTGCAATACCTTGGGTTGTCTTCTTTTGCAAATTGGCTACCGTACGCTCTCAAAGGCAACCTAACCAATCTGACAAATTTCAATAAAAAAAAAAAAGTAAAATCTAGCCTTATATTTGACCCTGTAACTTTCAGAAACACTATAAAACCTCTACATGTGGGGTACTGTTATACTCAGGAGACTTCGCTGAACACAAATATTAGTGTATCAGAACAGTAAAATGTATCACAGCAATAATATCCTCAGTGAAAGTGCTGTTTGTGTGTGAAAAATGCAAATAACTTCACTTTCACTGACAATATCATCGCTGTGATATGTTTTACTGTTTTGAAACACTAATATTTGTGTTCAGCAAAGTCTCCCAAGTAAAACAGTACCCCCATGTACAGGTTTTAGGGTGTCATAGAAAGTTACAGGGTTAAACACTGTGCTAGCAAATTAAATTATCTGGACTTTTCGTCTGGGTTGGCAGGCAGGTCCCTCAAATTGCAATCATTAAAATTACTTAAAGGACCACTCTAGGCACCCAGACCACTTCAGCTTAATGAAGTGGTATGGGTGCCAGGTCCAGCTAGGGTTAACTAATTTTTTTATAAACATAGCAGTTTCAGAGAAACTGCTATGTTTATCAATTAGTTAAGCCTTCCCCTTTTTCCTCTAGTGGCTGTCTCACTGACAGCCGCTAGAGGCGCTTGCGTGATTCTCACTGTGAAAATCACAGTGAGAGCACGCAAGCGTCCATAGGAAAGCATTATGAATGCTTTCCTATGCGACCGGCTGAATGCGCGCAGCTCTTGCCGCGCGTGCGCATTCAGCCGACGGGGAGGAACGGAGGCGGAGAGGAGGAGGAGAGCTCTCCGCCCAGCGCTGGAAAAAGGTAAGTTTTAACCCTTTTCCCCTTTCCAGAGCCGGGCGGGAGGGGGTCCCTGAGGGTGGGGGCACCCTCAGGGCACTCTAGTGCCAGGAAAACGAGTATGCTTTCCTGGCACTAGAGTGGTCCTTTAATTAGGTAAAAATATTACATAAATACGCACGTAGAATTTTAATATATATACATATTTATATATTTGACGTCTACGTGTATATTTATGAAATTATTTATGCAATTATGTATATGGACATATGTATATTTCGTATTATTTTTATTTATTTATTTATACATAGATATATATATATCATTACATTCTAGGTGTATTTTGATATAAATATATATATATCAATATCAAAATATTGTTAGAATAAAATTGCATATATATATAATTTTTTTAATTATTAAAAATTATTTTTATTTTTTGTTATTTATTTTTATTAACATATTATTTGTATTTTATAAGAATATATATATATATATATACACACCATATATATAGTAATTATATATATTGTATATATTCGTGTGTAATTTAAATATAAGTGTATTTTTATATTAATATACGTATATATAAATATAAAAATACACTTAGTATGACATTATATATATGATACATATACATATATTATATATAGATATAATACATGTATATATATCATATATATATATATATATATATATATATATACATATTATAATTTTTTTACACTGATTGCTTTATTTTGTAACTTTATTTTTTATTTCAGCACAGACAAATGGACACCTATTGCGGTCATGTGATCAAGTGATCACGTGGCCGTGGGGTCTTGATCTGCCGAGGGGAGACTGCCCGGGCAGACAAGCAGTCCCCCTGGACCGGGAGGAGCGCTGATCGCCGCCGTGGGACCGACGGCGATCAGGTAAGTAGCCCCAGACCATTATGACGGTTCAGGACCGTCAGCGGTCCAAACGCACGTTTTACCGCTGACAGTCCTGAACCGTCAGCGATCCTGAAGGGGTTAATAAGGAGAAGAAAAAAAATAAAATCTTTTAATTTAAGTCATTCTATTACTTATTTTATATTCCCTTCTTGTATCCATTGTTCTAATTTCTGCGGTTTATCGAAGGTCAGTCTTTGATTATTATATGATAGGTTTATGCATGTTGGAAATCCCCAGGCATATTTAATTTCATTTTTTCTGAGAGCCTCTGTCTGCCTATTGAATAATTTCCTTTGGAGTCTCGTCTGGTATGAGAGATCTTGAAATATCTTAATTTGCTGATAAATTGACCCCTTCAGGTCTTCACTTGTTATGGCCTTCATAATTTGCATCTTAAATCGGTATGATTGCAAGCAGATAATTGTATCTCTCGGGGCTTGATCTGGTACGTTACTGGGTTTATAGGTTCTATGACATCTTTCCATACTGCTTATTCCACTCTCCTATTCTAAGGTATGCACGAGGCCACTTCATCTCTGTATTCTGCATGCTGCCTAGCAATAATATCAATAAATGAGTGTCCTTTATAATTTCCTCAATAGTATGTAACCTTTTTGCATTTCCAAAACATAGAATTATCATGTTTATGTTCATGCATTTCCAAACCTTTTTCAAACTGACTTTTATACAATTTGCTTAAAAATATAGATGGGTTTCTTCTGTGAATTAGTTGATTGTATTCCACCAATAGATGTAAATGCAATATAGGCACCCAGACCACTTTAGCTCATGTGGCTGCATTACCCTCAAAATGCAGAGGGTTTTAACAATTTCCCACCGGCTGCTAGTACTGCCAGCTGGCGAATAGTTAGTTATTTAATTTATTTTTTAAATACCGGTCTGGATTGAATTAGTTCAGTCCGGAATTCAGTCGGTGTGTCTGCATTTGGTTCTGCTGATAGTACCACTGAGTTAACCAGTTGGTATATATATATTAGGACAAACTAGACAAGTTTAAAAAATAATGTTTTCAACCTTGTAAAAGGTTACTGTTTGTTTACATCAAAGTGTAGCAGTTCTAGCAAAAACTCAGAATTCATGTATTTTTATTCATATAAATGTATTAATTCAAAAGTGCAGGATTTAATGCAAAAAGGCATTTACAGGAAATAAATATAATTTGTAGAAAAACGACATAATTCTTTGTCACATAATATGCATGGGAATAAGATTGTGATAATATAGAGTTTAGAAGATAATTTTTATTCTGAGTTATTCAACACACAAACATTCTGACTTGTAATTAGAGGAATTTTCATGCAGTAGCAAAGACTGACATAACTTTTCTCAGCTGGTAGAATTATATTTCTGTTTTCATTTTAGGTATGTATCAATTATTTCAAAATCTTTTCCATCTGTTATGTTACTAAATGTCAAGACGTGGGGTTGACTCATAACTGGAGTCTGTTCCTAATAAACTGTGCAGTCTTATTTGTCAATTAGACATGTAGGAGTAACCAAAATGCTCTCTAAGGAACACATTTCCTACTAGTTCTGGGCACCCCCAAGTTCTGTGGTTATTATTGCAGAATTCTGATATATAATACAGAACATACATCGTTATAATTGTACATAAGTAGAAAAATAATCTAGGACTTTTTTTTTTTAAAAACCCAAAAAAGCCTCATGTTATAAAAGTATAGGTTTGGAGCTGACGTTGGACATGACACAATTTATCCTGACTGGATAATTTGAGAGAAAGAATTGCTGTATCTTGTGTCTGGAAACTCAGTCTGCGCAAACAAAACCCTGGGAAATATTGTAAAGTGCACCATATTTCTCTCTGAGTTTTTGTGGACAATTTAAGGAACCATCAGTCAACATTGCTACAAGGTTTATAAAAGCCTTCATTTGGCCTGGGTTGTCATGTAAAGTAACCATATTTTGCACTACTTGAGACAATGACCAGCACATCTTCCAGTACCCCTCCCACATCTCCCAGTAGCCATCAAAGTATTTCACTGTATGGACATGAATATAGTGTGGCGATTTTCAAATTCCAGACAAAAGGGTAAGACGTACATCATCACAATAGTGCATATATGCAGCCTTAATAATATCCAGTAAACAAAATAAGCCTAAAACACAGTGACTGATCATCTCTCAACTCTTATCTATGTCATATGGTGTATATATAACATTGGCCTCTAGTTAAACTCATTTTTAGCGTTTCCCCAAAGCCTGCTTATTGTAACATGTTCAGCCTCACCTTGCGGTATTTGCAGTAGTTGCCTTCTTGATAAATGAGGAAATGCCATTCAGCACTAATGCTGCAATATATCTGACTCCTGCCACATCTTGGTGGATGCCGGCCGCTGCGGATCCACACCAATATGTAGCCCCACATCCACCCAAACTACTGATGATGACGTCGACGTGCTAGTGACGTCATGTTAAGGACAGGCACGCACGTTCTGGGGTCAAAGGCCGGGTACGGCCAATTGGATCTGAAGGAGGCATATTAAAACTATTTTTTTCCTTTTACTCATTGCCCTGTCGTGGTTTCCCTTAGTGGTTGTCTGAAAATGTGTTCCTGAGCATTTGCTTCTGGTTAATGACTTTGACTTCGTTTTGACTTCCCTGTATTCTGGTATCCCTGACTTTTGGCTTTCCTTTATCGTTGTGTCCCATTCTGTGTCCCTGACCTCAGCAAGTATTCTGACTATTCTTTGGTATGTTAAGTCCGGCCATTCTAAGGCCCGGTAAGACGTTACCTTCTAGTCCTAGGTGTGATACAATTGTACGTGCTGGATCAATTAGTAATCCTGACACTTATCTTATATATACACACAGACAAGCCTAGATTTGCTATTGGGCAATCTGGGCAAATTCCACAGTGGGCCGTGATGGTCATGGAATGAGGTTGACAGGGGATATCAAATGATCTCCTCTGCATGCTTATGCAGGGCAGCACTGGAGGGGAAAATAGGTAACTAGGGAGAGTGAGTCAGGCAGCCTTTGTCTTTCTCTTCACAAACACTGATAGTATCATAGCATTATCTATGGCAATATATGACAATGTTCTGAACCACAGGAGATTGTAATAGGGAGAAACATGGTCTGTACCCTGTGTAGGTACAGACCAAATAACTAGACCACTGGACAACCAGAGATCACAATGTCCCCTCCATACAGGGTAATAAAAGGGATGGGGGAGTAAATGTGTGTTTATTGATATAATTACATTAACTATGTAATCCCCTCTTCTACCCTCTATATACTGCATACGACACCCCATCTACTTATACACCCACATACTAAAGCACACTATATAGTCACTATAAACACACACATGACACCCCCTGTTCTCACACACACACTACATACTCTGTAAATACCCATGCTTACCACTATACACATACACTATACCACCATACAAACTACACCATCTATGAACACACATTTTTCCTCTATACATACACTACACACCCTATGCACACACTATACCCCTGTACACACACTATACCTATGTCCAAATGCCACACCCCCTATGCACATACATATTGTTTTATTAATTTAAATTTTTGTTGAAAAAGCACAAATGGCTTCCCTGTAGTAAACATTCATAGTCATATATGTAACATAAAAGATCCAGCGCACTCACTCATTCACTAACAGCGATTTTAAGGCTCACAGAATGTAATACATTTATTTATAAATACCTAACCTAGGCAGAAATAATGGGGGTTTAGTTAAAGTATATTATCATACATTGCATAAGCCTTCCACAACATCAGTATTTTTTCAGGTCTTATCCTAGCAACCTCTTTTTATGAGATTAACCAACTTACTTGGGAAAGTCTTCCTCATGGGACTCTCTGCAGGTCAAGGTTAAATAGGGCCTTTGAATGATGCATCTGTGACAGGCAAGTGTGCAAAAATCGGGGGAGTTTTCCTGGACTCCCAAATATGAATGAAACCATGAATATATAAATTGGCCCCAGCAGCACCTTTATTAGTATGCATGTTCAGGTAAGTACAGACCTTTTCATCCTTGTTTTTCTCCTTCCTTTTTTCATTTTATCTCTTAAATTTAAATGCAGAACACACCATGAACATTAAAATGGCATTTTAGCAAAAATAGTATTTAGTTAAACAAATGACTAGATAATTTCCTTTTCGTCCTTTTAAAAAAGCGGTTTATTCACAAGAACATAAAAAAAAAAACACTCATTTTTGGTGGGGTGTGCTTATCTTAACATGACTCCTTGCTGGCCCCAACAATCCTCTATTCCGAAATTCATTTTTGTTCCAATCCAGTACCGTAATCTGACATGAAAAGGTAATTTACCGGTATATAGGTTGCAAACTGATATAAAAACCTTAATTGGGCTCTGTTTAAGCCTGGACTGGCCTATTGCAATAGAGTGGAACCTCTGAACTGGATTGCTCACTTACCCGAACAATTTGGTAATCAAACATAAAACTAGAGAAAAAAATGTCTCGGTACCCGAACAAATTACACAGCATTATCCTTGTTGGTACCTCACTGGAACCTCGTTGGTATGACACTTTGGCCTCCTTGCACTAGATTAAGCAAACAGAGCTCCATTCTGCCAGCGAAAAGAGCTCCCTTCTGTTAGCAAACAGAGCTGACAGGTAATGTAAAGTTAATTTTTTTAATTTAAATTACATTTATGTATGTATGTATGTGGACCTACAGCTAGTTTTATACTATTTTAATTTATTTTATACTTGGGTCTTGTTTGTAGTAAAAAAATTGCTTCAAAACCTGGAGTCATGTTTTACCTTGGAGGGGGTGGATCCAGAAAGGGCTTGGAGCCTCCCATCTCAAATATTAGTGTTTCAAAATGGTAACTTGTATTACAACAATGATATTTTTAGTACAAGTGAAGTTTTTTGCATTTTTCACACACGAACAGCACTTTTACTGACGATATTATTGTTGTCATATGTTTTACTGTTTTAAAACACTTATTTCTGTGTTCAGTGTAGTCTCCCAAGTATAACAGTACCCATGTACAGTTTTTATGGTGTTTTGGAAAGTTAGAGGCAAATATAAGGCATGCATTTCATTTTTTTTTTTTACATTGAAATTTGCCAGATTGGTTATGTTGCCTTTGAGACCGTATGATAGCCAAGGAATAAGAATTACCCCCATGATGGCATACCATTTGCAAAAGTAGACAACCCAAGGTATTGCAAATGGGGTATATCTAGTCATTTTTAGTAGCCACTTAGCCACAAACACATGGATTGCCATCATGGGGGTAAATTTAATTCCTGGGCTACCACACAGTCTCAAAGGTAACGTTACTAATCTGGCAAATTTCAATGTGAAAAAACTGAAAAATGGAATGTGTTATATTTGACCCTTTAACTTTCCAAACCACCAGTAAAACCTGTTAATGGGAGCTACTGTTGTACTCGTGAGACTTTGCTAAATCCAAATATGTAATTTTTTTGCAGTAAAAGCTAACAGTATTATGACATTTACAGCTAAAATGTGAGGCGGAACTACAATTTTTTTTTTAAAAAAAAAATTTACATTTCTCACAGTTTTTTTAATTTTATTCATAATAAATAATGTTTCATATATAAATATTTGATAGGAAAGCCCTGTTTCTCCTGAACAAACTGATAAATAATAAGTGTGGGTGCACTTAATACGAAAGAGGTGAATTACGCCTGAACAGACATATAGCGCAAATTCCAGTTTTTGTTTACATTTTGTTTGATCAGAATGTGTACTATTGACTCCGTCCTGAAGGGGTTTAACTGTAAAATTTGTGTTAAAATACTTTAATTTGGAGGGTCTGAAATTGGTAATCTAATTTACATAAATTCTTATGAGAAATGTTATTCCGTTCGAACAAATTCGAACAAATCGGATCTCAAACAGCCTTCTTGAATGGATTAAGTTTGAGTTCCGAGGTACCACTGTATTGCTCTTGAACTGCAATATATACGGTTGATCAGGCTGCCAGACTATGTTTACAATGAATGATGTCAGTGGCAGTGTTTCCAAGCAGCTTTATTCCTATGGTATTGAAGACTCAGATGCAGGGATCTTTATCCCCAGATCTCTACAGGCATGGCAGGAAAATGTTGTCATTATTAATTTTTTTCAGATCAGTAGCATGTTGGTCCCAGGTGACTGTTGAGAGGGGGTGTGACGAACTGAGCCTCGTCACATGCTTTTGGAGGAGCCTGTTTGCCAACCTCCTGCCCTATGAATATGGCCCCTGTAATAAACCTGGCTAACCTTGCACTGTTTGTGCAAATGGGATTATATGGTACGGTTACCAAACAACCGCACGAACCAGAGACCACCCTTGAGCTTTTTAACACCTTTTAACAACTTGAAACGTTTGTCATCGCAGTGTTCTAATTGTTCGTCTGGGTGTCTGTAATTCTTATGGACAACCATGAGGTGGCGGCCATCTTGTTCGCATGATGTGTGTTTTTTTCTGTGTTAGGAGATGGTTGGATTCGATTGGTACGGTTCTTGGTCCAGTTGTCTCCCAGGCACAGAGGAGGGATTGTCCTATTGTGTATGGGAGTGTCATGTATTGTAACACTGTTGCCATTGGTCTGTTACTTTATACTGTGGATCCATGCAGGGTCCATGGGGGAGTGCCACTTGCGTGGGAACTTGCATGGAGGGCCAGTGTGGCTACCATTAAACTGAGATTCGTTTTACCCTAGGCTCATGTTTGGGAGATTGGAGAGCTATATTCACACTCTGGGGATTGCTATAATCACTATACTCCTTTGGATCACAACACTTGCTCTTATAAGAGCAGCCTGCTTTGCTCTCTGGACTAGGAGAGGTCTACCCACTGGAAGCTGGATCCTAGTCTTGGGTTCAGGGTGGGTGGAGGATAGCGAGACCCCAACCAAGCTTCGGCGGTTTGTGGGGTTTACGGTGGTTATGATGTTCCAGTGCAGTGTTTATGGTGCTCGCAAGTGCTAGGAAGCAGCGATTGACAGAGCTACCCGGTCGGGGTGCTAGGCGGTCCGTCACAGGGGGTACTGAGGAACAGAACTTTGCTGCAAACCTCTCTATCAGTTAGGTTGTGTTGAGGATTACATTGAATACTTGAATGTATGCCTGTTTGTGGCTTGTAGGGATAAAGCTATATAACATATCTCTACCTCTCTGTTAGTGTAGAAATCATTGAGATTTCATTTGCGCTCAATTTCCAGGTGTTTCTGCAACCTTGCAATGGAACCCTTTCCTAAATGTATTTCCAGCTATGCTTTCTTCAAGCAAAACATTAAAGGGTTACTCCAACCACCATGACCACTGCAATGATTTGAAGGAGTCAGTATGTGCATTTTTTCATCTTAAAACACTGCACATACTGAGTTATTGCTAATTTTGTGCTGGGGGCTAGTTGCACTTCCAACACACATGAAATTGGCAGCCCAGATCTCTGTTGCAAGCTGCCTGTCAATTCTGTGCATAAATTACATCTGTTATCAGCGTGCACTCTGCAACAGCCTTTGCAAGGGAAAGCTAGCTCTACTCTCCCACCCACTATGATCCTGCAAAATGGTCTTGTAGAAAAGCCTATGACTGAAGGAGGAGCTGCTAAAGAGCAACACCGGGAGCTTTGCCTTTTGTTGGATTCAAGGTAAGTAAAACCTTTTATTTGCAGGTTTTACAACAAATTGAGAGGGTGGTCCATCTCCACAGTACACAATAGGGCATATAACAATGGAGGGGTTCACCCTCTCAAAAGGCGTACAGTAATCCTTTAATCCTAAAATGTGTATTAGTGGTGTACTAGCAAAACCGTTAATTGATTTATTTAACCAGTCATTGTTGACTGGAAGTTAGCGAATGTTGTGCCCATTCACAAGTAAGGTTGTAGGGAGGAGTCAGACAACTATAGGCCAGTAAGCCTTACTTCAGTAGTGGGGAAAGTAATGGAAACCATGTTAAAGAATAGGATTGTTGAGCATCAAAAATCACATTTTCAAGATCAGAGACAGCATGGGTTTACTTCGGGGAGATCATGCCAAACTAATCTTATTGATTTTTTTTAAATTGGGTTGCCAAAGTAATAGAATTGAGGTGGTGCAGTAGACATTTCCTAGATTTCAGTAAGGCATTTGACACTGTCGCACATAGAAGACTTATTAATAAACTGCAATCTGTGAGTTTGGATTCCAAAAACCTTAAGGGCAGAGTATAGAATATTTAATACAGTCCTAACCTCAACATCTGAGGAAAGGGATTTAGGGGTGATTATTTCAGATGACTTAAAGGTAGGCAGACAATGTAATAGAGCAGCAGGAAATGCTAGCAGAATGCTTGGTTGTATAGAGAGATGTATTAGCAGTAGAGAGAGTGAAGTGCTCATGCCACTTCACAGAGCACTGGTATGACCTCACTTCAAGTATTGAACTTTGGAGAGAGCTCAAAAAAGGGTTACAAAACTGGTTCATGGATTGCAGGATAAAACTTAGCAGGAAAGGTTAAAGGAACTTAACATGTATAGCTTGGAGGGAAGACGAGACGAGGGTATATGATAGAAATACCGTATATACTCAAGTATAAGCCGAGTTTTTCAGCACATTTTTTGTGCTGAAAAACCCCAACTCGGCTTATACTCGAGTCAGTGTCTGTATTATGGCAATTTACAGACAGGGGGCTGTGGAGGCTGTCAGAGCATTTACTTACCTCTCCTGCAGCTCCTGTCAGCTCCCTTCTCCTCCGCGCGGGTCCGTTCAGCACCTCTGTCAGCTCCCAGTTTAAGTCTTGCGAGAGCCGCGGGGTCATAGTGCGGCTCTCGCGAGACTTACAGTGTGAGCTGACAGGGGAGCTGACCGGACCAGCGTGGAGGAGGAGGGAGCTGGCAGGAGCTGCAGGAGAGGTAAGTAACAGCTCTGCCAGCCCCCTCCCCCCCACTGAACTGCCAATGCCACTGGACCACCAGGGAAGGAGAGCCTGATAGATGGCAGGGAGGGGGGACGAAAAAAATAAATATTAATAAAATAAAATAATAAAATAAAATAATATTCATAAAATAAAAATAATAAAAAAATATAAAATTAATAATTTAAAAATAAATAATAATAGAACAAAAAAATGATTAAAATAATAATTAATAAAATAACAATAATCAAAATGCCCACCCCCCCACCAACACATACACAAAGACACACTGCATCACACACACTCACACTGCACTCATACGCACACACTGCACTCATACGCACACATTGCACTCATACGCACACACTGCACTCATACGCACACACTGCACTCATACGCACACACTGCACTCATACGCACACACTGCACTCATACGCACACACTGCACTCATACGCACACACTGCACTCATACGCACACACTGCACTCATACGCACACACTGCACTCATACGCACACACTGCATTCATACGCACACACTGCATTAATACACACACACTGCATTCATTGCATTCACACTGTAAATAAATATTAAATTAACAATTTTTTTAGGATCTAATTTTATTTAGAAATTTACCAGTAGCTGCTGCATTACCCACCCTAGTCTTATACTCGAGTCAATACGTTTTCCCATTTTTTTTGGGTAAAATTAGGGGCCTCGGCTTATATTCAGGTCGGCTTATACTCGAGTATATACGGTAGTTAAATACATAAAGGGAATCAACGCAGTAAAATCTGAGACTATATTTAAAAGAAGAAAAACAACCACAACAAGAGGACATAGCCTTAAATTAGAGTGTCAAAGGTTTAAAAATGATATCAGGAAGTATTACTTTACTGAGAGGGTAGTGGATGCATGAATAGCCTTCCAAGTAAAGTGATAGGCATTAACACAGTGAAGGGGTTTATGCAGGCGTGGATAGGCATAAGGCTATACTAGCTATAAGATAAGGCCAGGGACTAAGTATTTAGTAAATTGGACAGACTAGATGGGCCAAATAGTTCTTATCTGGCGTCACATTCTATGTATCTCAAGATGCTAGTTTTACCATGCCTATTTAAATATTTGGTAATTGAATAACAGTTTTAGCAGAAGGAACAATTCATGTTCATTTATAAGAGTTAAACTTATCTCTGGTAATAGAATCTAGCTGAAGCTCATTTTCATACTAGAAATTCCACTAAATGGCCGTGCGCTGTAGCTTCACCTCATTATCGGTGGATTAAAATAGCAGGAGGTGCATTGAGATGACCTTATACAGGAGGCAGGATTTGATCATTTGCTAGCCCACCACTGTATGATTTTGTGAATGGGCTAGTGGACTTCAGTCTCAATGCTCTCCAGTGCTGGTTTATGTAACCATGCCACAATTCTGTTGTTTATAATACATATTCCTGACATTTATCCTTTATTATTAAATCAAAGCATGCTCTTATTATCCCTTGAAATCACATCTTGACATCTACAATATGACAAGAAGTATCCTAGACTATTATTATTTGTTTGTAGCATAACACTTAGCAACTGATTTAAATTTCCAGCATACTGAATAAATCTACTTCAAAGTGTTTATGAAACAATGAATTATCTGTTTAGCCATAAGAATACTGTGTGAAAAACCAATGTTATCAACTTGTAACTAAAACAGGAAAATAAAATATGAGTTTGGTTTAGGTTCTCTCTGCAATATCATAAGTTGAACTTAAGAACTGAGCAGGGATACAACAAAGGGTAAGCTATTTGAGTTGTCGTGCACCCTTGTTTGCAAAAAGCTTTGGGTCTCTCTAAATTAAAAGACGTGGACCCCTTGCTCACTCTGCCTAAAATGATATCAGCCACACATAACTGATGAGGCCTTCTTTTCATTCAAGTCTATTTTGGTTCCTAAACACAAATGAAAAGGCATTTGAAGCCTGCAAGGCTTTCTTAGTGGATCCTCTTTTCGCTCAGGTGAACCTGCATACCAAATCATGTAATCTTCGACTCTGGTCCCAGAACACAAACATATATCATAAACGTATATATATGTATATATACACATACATATAAACATATGTTTTGATTATTTACATGAAGAAACCCAATTGGCTCTTTCAGAGATAGCGGATTGTGTCTTTCACATGATTATATAATAAAGTCTCTCAGACACTTAGCATGTAATGTTTTCTAGTTGTACTAATTCTAGCTGCAAATTGTGATGGAGCGTTTTTGGTTAACTGCTACTTTCTTAGCATTTATGCTAGAGAAATACAGCCAGCTTGTGATTATAGCAAATTTCATGGATCTTTAAAGTGGCTTCTGAGTGTACTTGAATACAGCAGTAGTGCGGCTAGAAATGTCTCCTCGATAATTGACTTGATATTATTGAACCCAGACCAAAAAAAAAATGCAATTATTTTACTGCTTGCAAGGTTATTCGCTATGGTGAGGTGAAAGTTGCAGGGAATGTCAATTTAATTTAAAGTTAATTTCAAATTGAAGGTCAAAGTACCCAAACTGAAAGCCTAGCTAATTAGGAGAATTTTTCAGGTTCAGCTATTTTGGCTCTGGATTTGAAATTCACTTAGAATTCTCCTCAATGTTCTCTTTATTGAATAACCCTACATACCAAAGAGTTGTGATGGGGAAAAAATTGTGGATGAAAACCCCTTCCACCTGAAGTAAGTGGATAGTTAATGCATTGATAAAATGGAAAATTTATTCATACTTACCGTAATTTTCTTTTCCTGGCTATTATTCATGGCAGCATATACACATGGGTTAGCTCCTCCCCTTACAGCCGATAGGACAGGAAAACCACCAAGGTTTTAAAAGGAGGCTCCATCCCTAAGGTCCTCAGTCAGTTTACAAGCTCTACAGTACATAAATAGAGACATTAATGGGTGGGAAGTATATGCTGCCATGAATAATAGCCAGGAAAAGAAAATTACGGTAAGTATGAATACATTTTCCATTTTCCAGGCTAATCATGGCAGCATATACACATGGGGAATACCCACGCTTACAAAGGGAGGGACAGAATAGCCAATCAAATAATCAGAATAATTCAACATAGATAGAAGAATTAACTGAGTTAAGTACTTGAGTACCAAATTGTGCATCATAGACTGTTTTAACGGACAGTATGAAATGCCAGACAAACGTGTCTAAAGAGGTTCAAATGCTAGCTAACAAAAAGTGTCAGCGGAAACCATTACCATGGCAACCCATGATGCTGCAACAGCATGAGAGGAGAGTGCCCTGATACCCTCCAGCACAGGTAGAGAACGGACGTGACGTCCAAATTGTGCCTCACGAATTACTTCAATGTCCAATATGTAATGCAGGACAAACTATTTCAAAGAGGTCCAAATGCCAACTTTACAAAGTTTCAGCAGAGACCATTGCCATGGAAGCCCACAAGATGCTGTAACAGTACTAGTGGAGAATGCCCCAAATCCTTTGGTACAGGTAGAGAATGGCATTGAAAGGCTCTCACTTTAGGCAGGATCTCTGGTGCTACCAGCAAGACAACCATATCCTGTTGAAATTCAGTGAATGGGGGTACACAGGGTCAAGCCTGGAGTTCACCCATTTTCCTTGCTGGGGTACTAGCCACGAGCACTTTCTGTGCTACCACCATGAAAGCACCTTCTAGAGGTTTGAATAATGGTTCAGTCAGGGCCCATGAGAGCAGTGGTACGTCACACATTGGCTTCACCACACTCCGTGGAGGCATGATTTCATTCAATGCCTATATGAAGCAAAGTGCAGCTAAGTGCACACATTCACCTTGCTGAGGTACAAGTCACCAGCAACAGCAACGTCTGGGCTAAAATCATGGAAGCTCCTGCTAGAAGTTCAGTCAGAGTCTGTGAGACCAGTGGTACGTCACATATTGGTTTCAACACCCTCAGCGGAGGCTTGAGTTCAATTGTTGCTTACATGAAGCAAAGCACAAGGGATATCAACGCTCAATCGGTACCCTTCAGTACAGGTAGAGAATGACCTAGATAGCATTCACCATATGCAGGATCTTCAGATGCCAAATGCAAGATGACCATATCTGTTGAAAAGTAGTGAAAGGGGGTTCATAGGATCAAGGCTGGAGTTCACCCATTTTCCTTGCTGGGGTACCAGCCACCAGCACTTTCTGTGCTACCACCATGGAAGCTCATTCTAGAGGTTCGAATAATGGTTCAGTCAGGGCCCGTGAGACCAGTGGTACGTCACATATTGGCTTCACCACACTCAGTGGAGGCATGATTTCAATCAATGCCTATATGAAGCAAAGTGCAGCTAAGTGCTCCTCTAGAGTGTTATAACACAGAACCTTTCAAGGCCTGAACGAGGAGTAATTCCAACAGACAAAAGCATGTCAAGCTTAGTAAAGCCTGTATAGGATTGTAAGAGGATCTCAATGACCGTCTCAGGGATGCCTATACTAATATGGACCCCTGCATCAACACCAGAACTTGAGGATCCTGGTGTGTCATGGGGCCTTGTAATAGGTCTGGACATACAGGAATTTCCCTTGGAGGTTCCAGAATCATCTTATTCATCATAGGAATTTGAGTCGACACGGTCTTCCACTGTCACCTTTTGCATTGCCTTCTTAGGAAAGTCGAAAACAGGAAAATATGTACATCAGACTAAAATTCTAAATTTGAGTCAGTGTATCCTGAACCTGAGCATTCTGGTCCTAGCATGTAAAAAATACTTCTGGACCTGGTAGGTCCAAGAAATGGCCATCAGATCTATGTAGGGTATCAGACAATCTGCGTCAACCCTGAGGATATGTCAGGACCTGGTTGCCAATCCACCTTGTCCACAGTTATTCAGCTCTAGCAAACAGCCATTGTATTCTGAGCCACTGGTTGTTTTTCTGTGCCCTGATTATGGGCTGGAATTCCATCAATACGTATCTGTGAGACCCATCTTGGTAAATATAGGATACAGTTGCATTGATTTTTGAGCAAATTTGGACCCACTCATTCTTCAGCAAGCATCTGAAGTGAAGAAGAACCTTGAAAATGACTCTTAGTTCCATACAAATGAATGGAAATATTGTGCAACATGTTCCAAACACTGTGCAACCAATCTTATAAAAACTGGAATTCGAGCTAATAATCGACCAATGAGGTTCTGTTCACAGGAAACTCAGAGATCTAATCCCTCTTTCAGCTGCCAGGGAAGGTGTAACTCCACTGATGGGGGACATAGTAAGTGGCTGACTCCAATAATCTTTCTCTTGTTGGATCAAGATAGGAAGGATCTGTAAGGAATCCAGAGATGCCATTGGGCCCATCTGACAAGTCTGCTGGTGGAAGCCAGGATTCCTAGTAGTTGTATCTATTTTCTTGCTGTTACCAAGCAGAAATGAAGAAACTGGGAGAGAAAACCTTTACAATCTGTGGAACTGTTCCCGAGATAGGGAAAAGCAGAGCATAGAATTTTCCACTCGGGAATGTCAACCACTGAGCTGGTCTGAAACTGCTTTTCTTGATATTCATCAAGCAGCCAAACTTTAGGAGTTATGAAAGAACTATATACCTCTGTGTGCCTGCCTTCTGAGGGTCTAAGGCTATCAGAAGTAGATCCTCCAGCTAATGGAACCAGGTGGAGTTCTGGACTCTCAATAACACTATAAGCACATATAAAGATTCTTGGGGCCACATTGAGGCCAAATGGTAGGTTCTCTTCTGAGCTAATGCCGAAGATCTCTGCAGATTGGACTGAAAATAAGCATCCTTGAGATATATAGAGGTAAGGAAATTATCCTTCCAGATTGCTTGAGATATGGATCTGCTTGACTCCATCCCGATGACTGACATTCAGCCTCTTGTTGGCCCCTCTTATGTCCAATGTAGGCTTTCCTGTGCTTTTCCTCTAAGCACCAGAAGAGAGGCGAAACTTGTCCCTGGAACTGCTCTTGTTCTGGGACCTAAAAAAAAAATATCACCTCTTCGTCCAGAAGGCTTCTTCCTTCAGTGCTTTACCTTTTGATTCATTGGTCTTAATACTCCTGTTGGTATGGGGACTCCTGTGCCTGTTAAGAAAAAACTCCAGTCTATATCAATCTGGACCATGGATACCACACAAGCCTCCAGAGTATGATGAGCCCAGGTATGTGTGATCAGAAAAATGAGGCTCCTAGTACCGGAGGAGATATGTTCATTGCTGAAGAGCAAAACGACTGCGTTATAGCTCCATTAGAACCTTGAAAGGCAGGTTTACCAACTGCCATGAGTCACCTCTGGAGTATTCCCTGCAGGGCCAGCAGCTCCATGTATCTCAGAAATACTGGTCACTGGAGGTTCTCCGGTCTGACTATGACTATGAGGAGCTGGGATCCTTGGAACTTCCATCCTAAGGTACCAATATCTTGCAGCCCTCATTCGCCTTTTCAATGGAATTATCCAAAGTTTCCCCAAACAGCACCACCCCTTCAAATAGAATGGTGTAGAGGGCAGACTTGGAGGATGAGTCATCATCCCAGAAATAGAACCATAATGCTTTCCTAGCTGCTATAGACAAAGCCATTTGATCCAGAGAATATCCTAGTTACATCTAGGGAAGTTTCTGTGAAGAAGTCAGTTGTAACCTGAAGACTTCAGACTGCCTCTTCAATCTTGGCTTTTAATATCTCTCTCCATAGTAGCCTTGAGATCTTTAATCACATATTTCATGTTTGTAGAAACAGCAGCGGAAGTCACAGCTGGCTGGCCTCCTGCAATGGTAGGCGTAAAATAGGATAGGTTTGCGTCCACCTATGATCCATAAGTGTGCAACTTAGGTGGTGTAGTTCTGGGGTTGGAAATAACTTCCTCCACAGGGTAAAGCCTGGCCTCTTTTCTTACCCCTAAGGCCTCTGGAACTTACTTTGTAAGCCCTGCCTGCATGTCATGTGGCTGCACAGTGATAGGTCATGCTGAAGCGACAACCTTCTGGAGGAAGTCAGTGCATAACCGATTCCTTCCACTGTTTTCACCTCATAACCAGATCCTGGTGAAGAATCAGACACCTGACAAATAATAATAACTAAATATTACCTGTGGTAAGTATTAAGAAAAAATGTGCACTGTTAAATTCTATAAGAAACCAGCGAAACAGCTTTAAAACAGGCTGAAGACAGCACTTATCCATGTCTGGAGACACTGCAAATACTTACCAAATAAGTGTGGTAGGTTTACTGTACTTTTCCCTTTATTTTAGGCACTTTCTGGCAATTGCCCTTATCCAAGATGGCTGCCACAACTTGTATTCCCACAATGCAAGTCATCTGTATTAGGCCCAATAAGGCACAAACTGCCCACATGTGGGCCTATTCCGAGTGTGTTTGCTGTTTAGAGACCAGGGAGAGGACTCTGTCTGAAGCCTACATGGCCCCTAAACACCCAGGGTACCGGGAATAAATCACTGGGACCGAGGGGAAGCAAAATAGATAACAAAAGTGCCTGCAAGGGAGTTGAAAAGGCAACCACGTGCAAAAAGTCAAAGTTTAAAGGCACCACAGTCTAAAGGCCTCAAGATATAAAAGGTAACACAGTTTTCAAAATGTATCACAGTTTTAAATATATCAGTCTTCAAATGCACTGCAGTTTTCCAAATGTGCTGCAGTTTCAATACATGCAAAAGTATTAAATGCAAATTTAAATGAAACAGTTTTAAATGCCACACAGCTGAAATGCAACACAGCTTAACCCCTTAAGGACATATGACATGTGGGACATGTCATGATTCCCTTTTATTCCAGAAGTTTGGTCCTTAAGGGGTTAAATGCTTCCTAGCAAAATCACAACCGCATAATGTACCACAATCTTAAAAATAAGGTACAGCAGTATAATGCACTAGTTTAAAGATATCAAAGCTTAAATGCATCACAGCATAAAAGCACAACTGCATAATGTACTACAGTAAAACAGGCAAATAAAGTAATAAAGATAAAAAACATACATGTCCGTAAGTTAAGGGAGCAAATTGCTCACGTCCTAAGGGCTGTAGGACAGGAAAAAGACTGAGGACCTTAGGGATGGAGCCTCCTTTTAAAACCTTGGTGGTTTTCCTGTCCTATCGGCTGTAAGGGGAGGAGCTAACCCATGTGTATATGCTGCCATGATTAGCCTGGAAACACAAATACACACACGAGTCAAGTCATAAGACTTGCCTTTCCCACAGAAATCTCACTTTAACAGTGCTCTCACTACTGCAAGGGATTCTGGGTAGGCGTATGCAAATTAGCTCAACAAAGAACCACATGTCTGCCTCATAATTCCACTTTTAACCCCTTCAGGACGGAGTCAATAGTGCACGTTCTGATCAAAACAAAACGTAAACAAAAACTGGAATTTGCGCTATATGTCTGTTCAACCGTAGTTCCCCTCTTTCAAATTATATGCACCCACACTTATTATATATCATTTTGTTCAGGAGAAACAGGGCTTTAATCTATCATTAACTATTCATATATGGAACATAATTTATTATGAATAAAATAAAAAAAAAGGTGAGAAAATACGATTTTTTTTTAAATTTGTATTTCCGTCTGCCATTTTAGCTGTGAATGTCATAATACTGTTAGGTTTTACTGGAAAAAAATGCACATATTTGTAATCAGCGATGTCTCACGAGTACAACAGTACCCCCCATTAACAGGTTTTATGGTGTTTTGGAAAGTTACAGGGTCAAATATAGAATGTTCCATTTTCAAATTGAAATTTTCCAGATTAGTAATGTTACCTTTGAGACGGTGTGGTAGCCCAGGAAAGAGAATTACCCCCATAATGGCATACCATTTGAAAAATTAGACATGCCAAGGTATTGAAAGTGGGGTATGTTTAGTCTTTTTTAGTAGCCACTTAGTCACAAACACTGGCCAAAATTAGCGTTCATAATTGTTTTTGTGTGAAAAAAGCAAAAAACTAATATTTGGCCAGTGTTTGTGACTAAGTGGCTACTAAGAAAGACTGGACATACCCCACTTGCAATACCTCGGGTTGTCTACTTTTGCAAATGGTATGCCATCATGGGGGTAATTCTCATTCCTGGGCTACCATACGCTCTCAAAGGCAACATAACCAATCTGGCAAATTTCAATGTGAAAAAAATGAAATGCAAGCCTTATATGTGACTCTCTAACTTTCCAAAACACCATAAAACCTGTACATGGGGGGTACTGTTATTCTCGGGAGACTTCACTAAACACAAATATTAGTGTTTTAAAACCGTAAAACATATTACAACAATAATATAGACCATAAAAGTGCCGTTCGCTTGTAAAAAATGCGAAAAACGTAACTTTTACTTAAAATATCATTGTTGTAATACAATTTACCAGTTTGAAACACTAATATTTGAGTTCAGTGAAGTCTCCCGAGTAAAACAGTGCCCCCTATGTACAGGTTTTATGGTGTCTTGGAGAGTTACAGGGTCAAATATAGTGCTTGCGAATTAAATTCTCTGCACTTTCTCCCTGTGTTGTCAGGCAATCAAATTTTAATTAATCAAATCACATAATTACGTTAAAAGATTATTTAAATATACACGTAGAATTTTAATATATATGCATTTATAGGTATTTAAATTCTACGTGTATACTAATGTAATCTTTTATGTAATTATATGTATTTATCTATATATATATATTTGCGGTTATTTGTATTTTATACATAGATAGATATATATAGAATGTCATTCTAAGTGTATTTTGTTACCGATATATATATATTAATAACAAAATACAGTTAGAATGAAATTACATATGCATATATAATTTATATTAAATTTTGTTTCAATATTTTATTTATTTATTTTATTATTTTATTTATTTATTATTTTAATTATACGTATTTATATATAATATATATATGTACATCTATTATATATATATAATATATATACATATTATATATATGTAACATCATTCTAAGTGTATTTTAATATTAATTTATATACTTATATTAATATTAAAATGCACTTTGCATGACGTTACATATATATAATATGTATATATATTATATATATAATATATATACATATTATATATATATTAAAATATATTTAATTTATTTTTAAACATGTTTATTTTATTTTTTTTACACCTCCTACCAGCAGGGGGACTGTCTGATATTTCAAACAGTCCCCCTGCTGGCATATCCATAGCCAGCTATAGGGGGCCATGTGATCGCTCTTTGAGAGCGATCACATGGCCCCCGGGGGCCTCATTTGCCGGAGGGGGGCTGCCTGGGCTCTCAGGCAGCCCCCGAGAAGAGGATCGCGGCGGAGGTGAGTAGTTGCTGGCTCCTGGGGGCTTAAACCGTTACGGCGTTCCATGCCGCCGCAACGGCTTTAAAGCCCATTTAAAGCGCGACGGCATGGAACGCCGTAACAGCGTTAAGGGGTTAACCCCTTAAGGACACATGGCGGAAATATTCCGTCATGATTCCCTTTTATTCCAAAAGTTGTGTCCTTAATGGGGTTAAACTTAGAAATGCTTGAGCAGACTTTTCTTGAGGAAGTTTGAAAGTGATAAAACATGAGGCCAATCCTTTCAGTTAGTAAAAGTAGCATTTTTATCATTTTACTCAAAGTCAACAAAATAAAATATGCTAGGTTTACTACACGCCCATGTAAAAATAATAACTCAAATAAGACATGATTTATTGCAAACTCAAAATCTATTTATAGTTTTCTGATTTATACATACAGGTGTGGCAGACAAAATATTTTTCGCTCAAATCAATGAAGTACGTTGAGTTTGGGAGTAATTAATTTGACATACTCAGAGATGTCAGGAAAGCCAGTACAACTAAAATTGCCGTAGGCAATGTGAAGGAATATAAAAAAAATGAAAAAAATAATAAGATCGCTCTTTTGTAGAAATTTAAAATACTGATTAAAAAAAAGTTGCTCATATTTTTGTATTTATAATGTGTTTACAACAGAAACCCATATAGAGTTTACTGTCACTGTTAAAGTGGTCTGCATTCCTGTTTAAGAGTCAGGGTCTCACATTCCTTTATTTCCATACAGTCAAACTTTCAGTAGTTTGTGGCAAGGGGTAGCAGGATTGAGATTGTTGACAGTCTCAAGATGCACTCTCGGATTCTCGCATAGCGTGGCCCAGGGCCGGACTGGGAAAAAAATTAGGCCCGGGCATTTTTCAATCAGAGCGGCCCCCTAAGAAGGGGGCGGGGCCAGAGAGGGTGTGTTTTGTCATCACTAATGACAAGCACACCCCCTCTCAAAGTGAGCAAGTTGGTTCAATGCGCAGAGCCGCGCTGAAGAGCTCTGGCATTAGAAAAAGGCTTGCGCTGTGTTTGCTTTTAAATTGTCTCTGGTGTCTCCACAAGTGGGATACCAGAGGACAATTGGGCCAGGAAAGTGTATGGTGCATGTGTTTGGAGCCTGCTTGTGAAATTGCGTGTGTGTAGAGTGTGGTGTGGTATTGTGTAAATAGGTCACTTTCATTTGTGTTTGTGGTGTAATATGTGTGGCTAGGGGCTGTAGATAGTGTGTGTATAGGGGGCATAGTGTTATAGGGGATGTAGCGAGTGTGTGCATACAGGCTGTAGTGTGTGTGTGTGTGTATAGGTGACGTAGTGTGTGTAGGGGTTGTAGAGAGGGTGTGTAGGAGATCTAGTGTGTAAAGGACCCAGAGTGTGTATAGGAGATTGTGTGTGTGTGTGTGTGTGTGTGTGTGTATATAGAGGATTAAGAGTGCATATAGGGTAAGGGATCTAGCGTGTATCTGGAGCGTAATGTGTGTGGTGGTGCAGTGTGAGGGGTGCTGTAGTGTGTGTGTGTGTGTGTGTGTGTGTGTGTGCATATATATATATATATATATATATTTGGACGTATTGTATGTGTGAGGGGCGCAGTGTGTGTGTATTTAAGAGGGGTGCTGTGTGTGAGGGTGTTTTTATCTGCCGTCACATTCTAGGTTTCTAATTTTCTTTGTCTGTTAACTCACTGAGGGTTATTTTATATATGTGTATGTGTGTGAGCGAGGGTGCGGTCTGTCTGGGGGTGCGGTCTGTCTGGGGGTGCGGTCTGTCTGGGGGTGCGGTCTGTCTGGGGGTGCGGTCTGTCTGGGGGTGCTGTCTGTCTGAGGGTGCTGTCTGTCTGAGGGTGCTGTCTGTCTGAGGGTGCTGTCTGTCTGAGGGTGCTGTCTGTGAGTGAGGGTCCTGTGTGTGTCTGAAGGTGATGTGTGTGTCTGAAGGTGATGTGTGCTGAGTGTCTGAGGGTGCTGAGTGTCTGAGGGTGCTGTGTGTGTCTGGGTGCGCTGTGTGTCTGGGTGCGCTGTGTGTCTGGGTGCGCTGTGTGTCTGGGTGCGCTGTGTGTCTGCGTGCGCTGTGAGTGTTTGGGTGCTGTGTGTGTCTGGGGGGGCTGTGTGTGTCTGGGGGTGCTGTATGTGTTTGGGTGCTGTGTGTGTCTGGGGGGCTGTGTGTGTCTGGGGGTGCTGTATGTGTTTGGGTGCTGTGTGTGTTTGGGTGCTGTGTGAGTTTGGGGGTGCTGTGTGTGTTTGGGTGCTGTGTGTGTTTGGGTGCTGTGTGTGTCTGGGGGGGGCTGTGTGTGTCTGGGGGGGCTGTGTGTGTCTGGGGGGGCTGTGTGTGTCTGGGGGTGCTGTGTGTGTCTGGGGGTGCTGTATGTGTTTGGGTGCTGTGTGTGTCTGGGGGGGCTGTGTGTGTCTGGGGGGGGCTGTGTGTGTCTGGGGGTGCTGTATGTGTTTGGGTGCTGTGTGTGTCTGGGGGGGGGCTGTGTGTGTCTGGGGGGGGGCTGTGTGTGTGAGGGGGCTGTTGGTGTGATTTTTTTTTTATTTAAATATTTTAATTTAAATATATTAATAATTCATTTTTTTTTAATTTAAATATATTATTAATAATTAAAAAAAAAAAGTTATATCCCCCCCCTCCCTTCTTACCTTTAGCATGGGAGGGGGGAGCCGTTCTGCCTGGGGGGGGGGATCCTTTCTGCAGCTTCCAGGGTGCTGTGTGTCTGGGTGCGCTGTGTGTCTGGGTGCGCTGTGTGTCTGGGTGCGCTGTGTGTCTGGGTGCGCTGTGTGTCTGCGTGCGCTGTGAGTGTTTGGGTGCTGTGTGTGTCTGGGGGGGCTGTGTGTGTCTGGGGGTGCTGTGTGTGTCTGGGGGTGCTGTATGTGTTTGGGTGCTGTGTGTGTCTGGGGGGCTGTGTGTGTCTGGGGGTGCTGTATGTGTTTGGGTGCTGTGTGTGTTTGGGTGCTGTGTGAGTTTGGGGGTGCTGTGTGTGTTTGGGTGCTGTGTGTGTCTGGGGGGGCTGTGTGTGTCTGGGGGGGCTGTGTGTGTCTGGGGGTGCTGTGTGTGTCTGGGGGTGCTGTGTGTGTCTGGGGGTGCTGTATGTGTTTGGGTGCTGTGTGTTTCTGGGGGGGCTGTGTGTGTCTGGGGGGGGCTGTGTGTGTCTGGGGGTGCTGTATGTGTTTGGGTGCTGTGTGTGTCTGGGGGGGGGGCTGTGTGTGTCTGGGGGGGGGCTGTGTGTGTGAGGGGGCTGTTGGTGTGATTTTTTTTAA
The DNA here is from genome assembly GCF_036172605.1 of Pelobates fuscus. Lineage (NCBI taxonomy): Eukaryota > Metazoa > Chordata > Amphibia > Anura > Pelobatidae > Pelobates > Pelobates fuscus. Next base: position 126,958,417 of record NC_086319.1, on the reverse strand, counting down.
TTTAAATATTTTAATTTAAATATATTAATAATTCATTTTTTTTTATTTAAATATATTATTAATAATTAAAAAAAAAAAGTTATATCCCCCCCCTCCCTTCCTCCCTTCTTACCTTTAGCATGGGAGGGGGGAGCCGTTCTGCCTGGGGTGGGGGGGGGGGATCCTTTCTGCAGCTTCCAGGGTGCTGTGTGTCTGGGTGCGCTGTGTGTCTGGGTGCGCTGTGTGTCTGGGTGCGCTGTGTGTCTGGGTGCGCTGTGTGTCTGGGTGCGCTGTGTGTCTGCGTGCGCTGTGAGTGTTTGGGTGCTGTGTGTGTCTGGGGGTGCTGTGTGTGTCTGGGGGTGCTGTATGTGTTTGGGTGCTGTGTGTGTCTGGGGGTGCTGTATGTGTTTGGGTGCTGTGTGTGTTTGGGTGCTGTGTGTGTTTGGGGGTGCTGTGTGTGTTTGGGTGCTGTGTGTGTCTGGGGGGGGGGGCTGTGTGTGTCTGGGGGGGCTGTGTGTGTCTGGGGGTGCTGTGTGTGTCTGGGGGTGCTGTGTGTGTTTGGGTGCTGTGTGTGTCTGGGGGGGCTGTGTGTGTCTGGGGGGGGCTGTGTGTGTCTGGGGGTGCTGTATGTGTTTGGGTGCTGTGTGTGTCTGGGGGGGGGCTGTGTGTGTCTGGGGGGGCTGTGTGTGTGAGGGGGCTGTTGGTGTGATTTTTTTTAATTTAAATATATTAATAATTAATTTTTTTTTTTTATTTAAATATATTATCAATAATTTAAAAAAAAAAAAAAAAGTTATATCCCCCCCCTCCCTTCTTACCTTTAGCATGGGAGGGGGGAGCCGTTCTGCCTGGGGGGGGATCCTTTCTGCAGCTTCCTTCCCTGGTGGTCCAGTGGTGAGAGTGAACTCTAACCTGCCGGCTAGAGTTCACTCTCGCGAGATCTGAGCGTTGCCGCGGTAACCGCGGCAACGCTCAGACCTCGCGAGAGGACCCGGCGGAGCTGCTGGATTGAGCTCCGCCGGTCCTCTTTGCTGCCTCCCTCACCCCCCACAGCCGGCGGCCGCCTGTCAGTGTCTCTGGGCCGGTGAGGGAGATCTTTGATCTCCCCACCGGCCCATGGAGGCTCAGAGCAGGGCCGGCGCTCGGGTAGCGCGCTGGCCCTGCTGGGGCTGGCAGGGGAGATCCTGTGATCTCCCCTGCCGGCCTCGGCCCCACGGCCATCGCGGCCCACCGGGCATTTGCCCGGTGTGCCCGATGGCCAGTCCGGGCCTGGCGTGGCCTGATACAGGGGCGTACCTAGAGCATGTGGCACCCGGGGCAGGTCCTGGGTTTGGCATCCCACCCCCCTCCAAAAACAAAAAAAACTACTTAATTTTTAAAATGTGTTATTTTTTACATTTTTAACCCCTTAAGGACACATGACATGTGTGACACGTCATGATTCCCTTTTATTCCACAAGTTTGGTCCTTAAGGGGTTAAAGATGTATTACACACATTTGTAAACTTTTTAAAACCTCTGCCCCTTCTACAAAATCCCTGCACCCCCTCACACACAGTTACAAGCAGACAGTCACACGCACACAGTCACATGCAGACAGTCACACATATAGTCACAGGCAGTCATACACACAGTTACAGGTAGAGAGTTACACACACACACACACACACACACACACACACACACACACACACACACACACACACACACACACACACACACACAGTCAGTTACAAGCAGTAACACACAGTCACACACACTGATACAGGCAGACAGTCACATATACATGTCACACACACGGTCAAAGGCAGACAGTCATACACATAGTTACAGCCACACACACACACACAGTTACAGGCAGCATCACACAGTTACAGTCAGATAGGTACACACAGTCACAGGCAGTCACACACACACAGTTACAGGAAGTTACACACATACACACAGTTACAGGAAGACAGTTACACACACACACACACACACACACACAGTTACAGGCAGACCATTACACACACACACACACACACACACACACACACAGACACACACACAGACAGACACAGTTGCAGTCAGATAGTCATACACATAGTTACAGCCACACACACACACACACACACACACACACACACAGTTACAGGCAGCATCACACAGTTACAGTCAGATAGGTACACACAGTCACACACACACAGTTACAGGAAGTTACACACATACACACAGTTACAGGAAGACAGTTACACACACACACACACACACGCAGTTACAGGCAGACCATCACACACACACAGACACACACACAGACACACACACACAGACAGACACAGTTGCAGTCAGATAGTTACACACACACAGTTACAAGCAGACCGTTATACACACACACACACACAGTTACAGGCAGACCGTTAAACACACACACACACACAGTTACAGACAGTCACACACACACACACTTACAGGCAGACAGTTACACACACACACACACAAACACACACAGTTACAGGCAGACAGTAACACACACACACACACACACAGTTATACAGGCAGACTGTAACACACACACACACACACACACACAGTTACAGGCAGACAGTTACACACACATTCACACACACACACACACATACACACACACACACACAGTTACAGGCAGATAGTTACACACACAGTTACAGACAGACAATTACACACACGCACAGTTACAGAGAGACAGTCACACACACATACACACACACACACACACAATTACAGGCAAACAGTTAAACACACATATACACACACAGTTACAGGCAGACAGTTACACACACACACACACACACACACACACACACAGTTACAGGCATACAGTTACACACACACACAGTTACAGAGAGATAGTCATACACAAACACACACACACATACACTTACAGACAGTGTGGTCTGGAGGAGTGGATTCCCTGGCCTGAAGTCCTTCCCTGGCTGGAGCCTGTTAGGTGGAGGAGCAGAGATTTCTTCTTGCTGCACCTCCATGTGCAGCAGTAACAGCGGGTAAGCCCCACCCCCGCTCTCGGATTGACCCCGCCCCCAAACTGCCTTTGCTCCGCCCCCTTATTTCCATGCGGCTAGCTCAGCAATTAGTTTCTCCGTGTGAGCTGTGCGACACCCCAGCTGCCATGGGGCGCAGCTCACACATCCCCCATTAGATCTCATACCAGGGTCATGGCACCCCCCTACCTATTGGCACCCGGGGCGGACCGCCCCCTCCGCACCCCCCTTAGTCCACCACTGGCCTGATATTTGGTCATTCTGCTATTGCTATGAACCAATGATCACCTTTGTAATCAAGTAGAATCTGCACTGCGTGAGCAACACGCTTATAGAGTTCCTGACCCAGTGTAAGTTTGTCGGCCTCCGCTATCAGCAAAAGCTGCAGCAGCCACTGCTCGTAGACAAGATGGAAGACCACTAGCCACGGTATCCAGCTGTTTGGACATGTAAGCTACTGGTCTTTGCCATGATCCTAGGTACTGTGTTAACACTCCCACAGCCATTTTTCTCTGCTCATGCACATACAGGTAGAAAGGACACATATTACTTTTTAGTAATAGTGTCTAAATGCTTCCAAGGCAACATCCAGTTGCAAGAAATAGTATGTGAACCCTTTGGAATAATATGGATTTCTGCACAAATTGGTCATAAAATGTGATCTGATCATCATCTAAGTCACAACAATAGACAATCACAGTCTGCTTAAACTAATAACACACAAAGAATGAAATGTTGCCATGTTTTTATTGAACACACCATGTAAACATTCACAGTGCAGGTGGAAAAAGTATGTGAACCCCTACACTAATGACATCTCCAAGAGCTAATTGGAGAGAGATGTCAGCCAACTGGAGTCCAATCAATGAGATGAAATTGGCGGTGTTGGTTACAGCTGCCCAGCCCTATAAAAAAAACACACACCAGTTCTCGGTTTGCTTTTCACAAGAAGCATTGCCTGATGTGAATGATGCCTCGCACAAAAGAGCTCTCAGAAGACCTACGATTAAGAATTGTTGACTTGCATAAAGCTGGAAAGGGTTATAAAAGTATCTCAAAAAGCCTTGCTGTTCATCAGTCCACGGTAAGACAAATTGTCTATAAATGGAGAAAGTTCAGCACTGCTGCTACTCTCCCTAGGAGTGGCCGTCCTGTAAAGATGACTGCAAGAACACAGCGCAGACTGCTCAATGAGGTGAAGAAGAATTCTAGAATGTCAGCTAAAGACTTACAAAAGTCACTGGCAAATGCTAACACTAAACAAGAATGTATTTCATGGGAGGATACCACAGAGGAAGCCACTGCTGTCCAAACAAAACATTGCTGCACATTTACAGTTTGCACAAGAGCACCTGGATGTTCCACAGCAGTACTGGCAAAATATTCTGTGGACAGATGAAACCAAAGTTGAGTTGTTTGGAAGAAACACACAACACTATGTGTGGCGAAAAAGAGGCACAGCACACAAACATCAAAACCTCATCCCAACTGTGAAGTATGGTGGTGGGGGCATCATGGTTTGGGGCTGCTTTGCAGCGTCAGGGCCTGGACGGATTGCTATCATTGAAGGAAAAATGAATTCTCAAGTTTATCTAGACATTTTGCAGGAGAACTTAAGGCCATCTGTCTACCAGCTGAAGCTCAACAGAAGATGGATGTTGCAACAGGACAATGACCCAAAGCATAGAAGTAAATACACAACAGAATGGCTTAAACAGAAGAAAATACGCCTTTTGAAGTGGCCCAGTCAGAGTCTTGACCTCAACCCGATTGAGATGCTGTGGCATGACCTCAAGAAAGCGATTCACACCAGACATCCCACTAATTGCTAATTTCTGAGGTGTGCTACCTAAATTATTCAAATAATCTTAATACTCCAGTATGCAGGTATCATGTTTTTCTCAGTTAAAGGTACATTCCAGACAGATCTTACCTATTCTTTTTTAGTTTATTATATAGATAGCATGTAAAAGAGGACTGGTTCACTATCTCTATGGGTACATTTCATTATATTTTTATGTTACTGATTTTAGCCCATTCTAGGCAGCTAGATGCCATAAATAGTAGTCTGCTTACATGGAGGACATAAAAGGAAGCCCGATCTATCAATATGATGAACATGATGAGCATGAGTTCCTTGGACTTATGACTAGACATTTCTTTTAGATATCAGATTATTTCTAGACAGTGGTGCTGTCTCAATTTTGAGCTCCTGCCCTGCTGTCCCTGATTTGTTTCCCAGCACAAGCACATCTGTGCAGAAGGCCTCGGCCAAGGCATTCCAGCCACTCAAGACACAACCAAAGCGCCCGCTAAACGCTCCTAACAGACAGATGTCTCGGAGGAGTCCAACTTCTCTTCCAAGGAGCAAGGCCGCCCTGCTAAGTTCCACTGGATAGGTGAAGGGTCAAAAATCAAAGCCCGCTAAGGGTAAAGCTCCCCTAAATAAGGGAAAACATACAAGACCTGTAAACCCTCCAACTTATGACGCTTCCTCGGATGAGGAGCAGGAGATCCCACTATCACTATCATTTCTCAATGAGTGGCAAGCAGAAGATCCCCATTCTGATCACGGGACTTGGAGTCCCAATTCCTTTCTGGGTGAGCTCCAGCATGTGGGTGATGTGGAGGAAGAGCGGGTTTCGGTGCATCCGGATGGCGAGCTCTTTATTTACACCACGGGGCAATGCTGTGTGACCTTAGAAACATTTGCCACCTGCGCTCGGGAGATTGGACACATGCACTTCTGGCTATGGCAGGCACTATACAAGGAGGCACTATACAAGGAGGTCCACAAGAGGCCGAGATCAGAGTGCACTCAAGATAAGGTTGCCTATACCCCAGAATTTGATCAAATAATGCTTCACTTCATGGCATGAGGGAGTAGATACCCAAGGAAAGGGATCAAGAAAGGGTTCAAGAGAGCCCAGGATACGCTCCTTGATGCTGTCGGGCCACTTGCTCGTGTTCTGCCCCGTCAGCAGACAATGTGCGTGACGGGGCGCATGATGTTCGTGAGTGGACCCAGAGATGTTTTGCTTCCTGGGCAACACAAATGTGGCCCTCTTCTCGGAGAGACACTGGGCAGCTTTATTCCAAATTGATGGCAAATTGGTAAACCTCAAAGCTAAAGAATTGGGCCCACAGGCACGAGGAAACTATTTGGTGAGCCTTTCATGAAAGGCTAATGCTTAGTCCGAAGAATCTGCTTAACCCTTGGGGGTCACAGGTTCAATTGTCCAGCAGGGTTGTCTCAGCCCTTCAGCCCTTTGAGGTAGATAAAATTAATATCAATAAATTGAGTAAAAGTTACATCAATAGAAAGCACTTGGAAACCAGAAAATATCTAAATGTCTCTTTCCTGGTTAAACATTTTTAAATACCACATTTCAAGATGGAAGGTATCCATCTATTGCTGCACCTCCGGCAAGGAGGAGAATGGTTTAACCGCCTAGACTTAAAGACACCTACCTGCTTACACCAGTAGAAAATGGCAGTTGTCCCTCCTTCTGTTCCTCTGGAACGGGACACCATGGCAATTCACCGGCCTCCCCTTCAGGCTCAGTTCAGCACCACAGTGCTTTACGAAAGTTTCTGAAACCAGTGATGACTCACTTACGGGGTCAACGCATATAATGCCTGGCTTACCTGGACGACATTCTACTCTCTGACCAGAAACGCAAACACCTTCTTTCACCGGTACTCATAACGTAATAAATCCGACAAGATCTACGATGGTGGCTCGACAGTATACATGCCTAGAATTGTTGGCAGGCGCCTCTGCTATCCAAAATCTAATGAAAGGGAGATCCAATTTCTGTATCCTGCTACGCATGGACAATTTCTCCGCAGTTCGTTACATCAACCACTTAGGTGGCATTTGTTCTCATACACTGACGCACCTCACGAAGGAAATCTTCGACTATTGCCTACCACGCAATACCACATTGATGGTGGAACATCTTCCAGGGGAAACCTCTAGACACTGGAGGGAAAACAATGATTGGCACCTAGCTCCACACATATTGGCAACACTGAACAACCTGAGAGGTCTGCTCATGATCGACTTTTTGCGTCTAGCACCAACTGCCAACTACCGATTTTCTACAGCTGATTACCAGACCTGGAGGGTGCAGCGTTAGACACATTCTTGCAGTCATGGCTGACCGAAGGGGCTTACGCATTTTCACCCTTTGCAATGATCGCGAGAGTGGTTCACCACATCAGATCACTGGAAGTGGCAAGCCCCCTGGTGATGCCCCGGTGGCAGAGTCAACCTTGGTCTCCAGATCTCCTCACACTGTCATAGCAGGACCCTCCTCTATTAACAGACGATTAGATGATACTCACGGATTCCATAATCAATCCTCATCCCATGCTACAAGAAGGACATCTCTCTTTAATGGCCTGGAGTATTTTGGGGGTGCTTGATGCAACAATGACTTAGCGTTTTTCCAGAAGGTGTCACTCTTCAGGTGTCTCGACATACAAGATGGACTCAACGTCGTTTTTTTACCAATTTTTCCCATCAGAAACCAACTTTACTTGGTCCAGACACTGCACACCATACTACAATTACCTCTTCCCAACAGTTATTGGTGTCCTACGTTAAGCCACATGGGCAAATCTCAGTTACCACCTTGACCCATTGGGTACAATGGCTTGTATTTCTTGCCAGGATTAAACCTTCCTTCACCACATACTCGGTTCGGGGTGCGGCGGCCTCTTCCGCCTTTACAGTGGGGGCCTCCTTATCAGATATATTGCTCTCAGCAGACTGGTGACGAGAACCCACCTTTCAGACGTTTTACTCTCGCCCGTCCTCCATTGTCGCTTTCTCTCTATTACCATAGCGTTAAAAATGCTAAATATGAAGCCTCCTGTCATGTGATAAAAAAAGATTATGCTAGCTTTAGTGTACTAATAATCTTAATTTAAAAATGACAGTAGACGAGTATCCCCCCCATTCAATTTACCTCCCATTCAGTTGGGTTTGCATCTCCAGGTAGGTGACGTATGTTATCAGTATGGTACCAGCATGGGAAAGCATTGAATTGGCTAAAAAAAAATGCAATTCTTATGATGCAACCAAGGGGGGCGGGGCAGTGTCGGCGGACCTGCATGGCGCTGGAAATAAGGTGAGTTTGTCATGATTTTAAGTGGGGTAAGGGAGGGGCAAGCCACCTTAATGGTGGGTTTTGCACTATAGGGTCAGGAATACATGTTTGTGTTCCTGACCGTATAGTGGTCCTTTAAGCCGATATATATGTATATATGGGACAGGATTTGTTAATATATCAAACTCAATGTGAAGCCAAGTATTAAATAAATGGCATGCGATTATGATACAGGTGTGGATGTGGAAGTCTTATGGGTAGATTTATATATAGAAGGAAACATAGGGCATTCATTAATTAAAAAACATTATTTTTGATGGATAGGCCACCATCTCAAATTAATAAGGCGGTACAACTGGGTAATTTGTTGATCAGTGGAGATTTTGATTATACAACACTGATGGGGCAAGAGGGACTAGTAGTACAGTTAAGGGAAACAGGATTTTGAATCTAATAAATTACACTTTTATGTCCCAATTAGTAGAATCAACAAGTAGAATAGATGCTTGTCTGTATCTTTTAATAACTAATAAGGTTGACCTATTTTCAAACATTCAAGTTTTTATTATACATACATACATACATACATATATATATATATATATATATATATATATATATATATATATATATATATATATATATATATATATATATATATATATATATATATATATATATATATATATATATAAACCACAAAAGTCCTTGCACGCAGACTGACCCAAATATTTTAGTGCCGGGTGCACGATAAGCCATAGCCAAAAATATAATATAGTAAAGGATGGCTTGCACTCGCTGTCTTTTGGAGACAAAAAGTATTCCTTTATTAGAAGTTATTCCATAAAATCAACGTTTCAGCCCATGTTCGGGGATTTCCTCGGGATCAACCATCAATCAAAAATATTATACATTATTGCCTAAAAGTTTAAAAGTGGAAGTCTTGGTCCATTGGAATCTGAGATGGGTGTGCTAAATAAGGAGGCAGAAATTCTATTTCTGTTTGGTCTTCGGGGTTTTGATGAAGAAGATTGTATAGCTGTAGATTTGCAAAGCCCTAGTACAAAAGCTTTACAACAAACAGGCAATTGGTTAACACGGGATGAAGTGCTACGGCAATTAGATAAATTGAATGCAAAAAAGGGCCACACGTACTTAGGGAGCTTAGTGTAGAAATATCCATATGACTATTTGTTATCTTTCAGGATTCTTTTTTTAAGGAATCATACCAAGAGATTGTATAACCTATATTAAAAAAGATTTAATAGCTCAACCTGGACACTACATAACTGTGAAAATAATGTGTGACTGGGAAACCATTTTAAGGGAAAATATTCAAGAATTCATTCTGAACAACAATATCATCAACATAGTTTTATGACAGACAGGTAATGCTAAACTAACTTAATTAAAATTAGCAGAAATATAGATCAGTGTTTAGTGGATGTGATCTACTTGGATTTTGTTAAGGCATTTGATACAGTTCAACAAAAAGTAATTAAGTAAGTTTAGAATATTGGTTTAAAGATAGATTGCAGAGATTAGCTGTAAACGGAAAATGTTGCACCAAACTGGTAAGGCTCAGGCCTTGAGCCGTGTAACTGCACAGGACATTCTACAGTGCTAGTGATTAACTGCTGGTGCATAACTGGTTAGTAAATGTAATTTCCCTGAAAAGCTAAACACAGAGTCAACCAACTATCAACACAAGGAAAGCATTTTTGTCCAACCAGAATCATAAACTAGAAAAGAACTTTGGAGAGTAGAATTATTCAGTAATGATGTTTGACTGATAGCTAAGCATTACATTACATAGTTAGATAGCTGAAAAGAGACTTGCGTCCATCAAGTTCAGCCTTCCTCACACCTGTTTTTTGCTGTTGATCCCTTACCTCCAAATGGAAGGTCGCAACTACTCAGTGAAAATGTACTCTCTTCTAAAGCCTAAATACGTCAGTATCTATAAATAGGTGCTTACAATTTAGAACAGCCCTTCTAGCAGATACATGTGCATTATTAAGATTCCCCTCAATAACAGAGCATTGTCTGTAGCCTGTATTGGTTAAACTGAGACATAAAACACATAATACAATCACCAAGTGCCCAGTGGAAAGGACATAACAGCTAAAATAAGTGTGTGTATGTGCGTGTGCATTTGACTTAGACAACTCTCTCTACCCACATATTATTATTATTATTTAAGACTACATTGCAACTCTGAGCTCATTCTCTGGGTCAATACACCCACAGGCCTTGGCAGTGTAACTAACAACAATTGCGTGGACATGTCCCATTATAAAATAAGACTAATTGCAACAATAACCTAACCAGGGGGGAATATTATTTAGCAGGTCAGACACTTAATCAGTTGGGGTGTTACCCAAGTCTCCTACCCAGGTGTATACACTAGGCTGTGCAAATATTGACTTAGACTTCTATAGCAATAAATTATCTAATTTTTATTAGAACTTCCCAGAGCCAAGGACCTTTATTATTATCTGGGATACATTAAGTATATGAATTAGCACCAAGCTTATGCCCTGAGAGGGTTGGAGGGAAGAAATGCCTATTTTAATAAAACACTAAACCTTTCTCAATTGGCACACAGGACAAAACATGATTGCATATTTATTCTCGAAAGCTTGAAACCATTAATAAACACAGTCTTTCTTTAATAGAGCTGTATAGAGCTCAATTGGGACAGACAATTAAAATAACTTGTGTGCATAAACCTTTATTTGTGCAAGTATTTTGTCAATAAGGCATATACGTGTAAGGCTTGTTCTATCCTGAACTCAAGTGCAAATATCAAAATTCATTGCTAAGACACTCCACCTACACTAGGTATTAAAGTAGCTTGTGACGAGTATTTGAAAGCACCTGTCTATTCAAAATTTAACTGCATCTCTTCAAAGCTTGTCTGCAAACTGTTCTACTATTTGTTTTAACTGTGACATCAAAGCTATTTCTGAGCAGTTTAGTAAGTATTAGATTTTAAAATGCATTTCCTGTACGTTTTCTTTTGAGAAATGTAAACCATGTTATTAAAATGCCAGTAAACTTGTTTTTTTAACCTTGGAAAGCAAGGTGAAAATAATATGAATTGTAATGAACACATAGTTACATATATATTTTCTCCTAGGCAAAGTACAGATACTTTATTTTTGTATAGCATGCAGGCTGTTCTAGTTAAATAATACTACTCCTTGCTACCCAGAGTTTTACTGAAAAGAAAGGATTGTATTATGTACCGTGCACTTTTGATGTGTATGTTTCTTTAAGAAAGTAGTGTACACTCCAGGCACCAAAACCACTTCATCTAAATTAAGTTATTATGGTACCAGGAGGCCCCTAGAGACACTCTTCCCTCAGATTTGCAGATAGATACTGACTGGCATACAGGTTGGATTGCTCAGCCATAAGATCTAATAATTCATCTGACATAAACAGCCTAAAATAGTTCACTGGCTCACAAACATTTACCATTGTTGTGATGCCAAGTGTAGCTGTGACTGAACAGTAAGTTTGGAGGTAACCAGCTTTTGCTGGCCCAGACTCGCCATTGGGCAAACCTGCAAATGCCCGGTGGGCAGCGATGGCCATGGGCTGAGGTCGAAAGGGTAGATCAGAGGATCGCCTCTGCCAGCCCATGCATAGCTGGCACTATCAAAGATCTCCCTCAGTGGCCCATTGGCACTTAAATCCGTCAGAGGTAAGGAACTGGGGCTTTAGTCTGCAGCTCCGCCAGATCCTAAAAGTTGCTCTTGAGCTCTCCTGCGGTTATCACTGCAATGCTCTGACAGTGCAGGATCTCGCGAGAGTGAACTCTAGCACAAAGAGCTGCAGATTTAAGTACATTCACCACCGGGCCACCAGGGCTTTACCATATGATCACCCCTCACACAAACACACTGTTCACCTCTCACACACACACTGCAACCCTCAAACACAATAAACACCTCACAAACATTACACCACTCACACAAACTGCACCCCTCACACACTGCACTCCTCACACCATATTGCACCCCTCACACACACACTGCAACCCTCACACAAACACACTGCTCACCTCACACTTACATTCCCTCAAACACATTGAACCCATCACAAACACTGCACTCCTCACACATATATTGCACTCACAACACACACTGCACCCCTCACACAAACATTGTACCCCTCACACACTGCACCCCTCAAACACACACTGCACCCATCACACAAATACACTGCTCACTTCATACACACATTTTACCCCTCAAACAAATGGAACCCCTCACACATACATTGCACCCCTCACACACACTGCACCCCTCGCACAAACATTGTACCCCTCATGTATTGCACCCCTCACACACACACTACAACCCTCACACAAACACACTGCTCACCTCACACTTACATTCCCTGAAACACATTGAACCCATCACAAACACTGCACTCCTCACACATATATTGCACTCACAACACACACTGCACCCCTCACACAAACATTGTACCCCTCACACACTGCACCCCTCAAACACACACTGCACCCATCACACAAATACACTGCTCACCTCATACACACATTTTACCCCTCAAACACATGGAACCCCTCACACATACATTGCACCCCTCACACACACTGCACCCCTCGCACAAACATTGTACCCCTCAACTGTTCAATCTCATTCTGGGGGAACAAAGCGATAACGTAATCTTGCTTGACAGAGCCCACCGCTCACTACGCCCCAGAGGTCTGACCCCTGATACCCCTAGAGACGTAATTTGCAGAATACATTACTTCTCAATCAAGGAAAATATCCTCAAATCACTCAGGGATACCTCCCAACCCCTCCTCTTCCACGGCCACCCCATACAGATCTACCCGGACCTTTCCCGTTACACTCTACAAGCTTGCAGGGCCTTAAAACCCATTACTGAGCATTTAAGGAACAGAAATATCAGGTATCGCTGGGGATTCCCTTTCGCCCTAATTGTTAACCACAAAGGTATGCTTCTAACGATATCCTCCATCCTAGACGTCCCTCCATTCCTCCAGGCGCTAGACTTACCGAATACCACAGTCCTAGACTGGAACGGGCAGCAACCTCAGCAAGATACAGCAAGTCTTCCCCAGAGACAACGCTGGATTACGCCTGCTAAAAAGAGAAGAAATGACCAACGCTTTATTTCGCCGCCACAAAGATCGAAGCTACCATCGGACAATATAACCCGCAGGAACCTACAATCTCCAGAATAAGAGATCCTTTTCACCCTCAACAGGACTCAATATTCTATGACTCTTGACCCATATTAATTAGTGATCAACCAGATGACGATAACTCCATGCTATTCAAACCTCCTTTAGAAGCGGACACTGAATACTCCATTCAACCCTATACTCGCTAACACCATACCCCTTCAAAGCGGAACCAAACCCTCTTGATTAACAGTTTGTTTTTCTTTAGCTCTCCTCCAGAGGACAATTTTGGACTTCTGAGATAGATGAAGGTAAAGCAGATCGTATGAGAGAGAAGCCTGGACTATCAGCGGGTACAACCAGCCCTAACAAGTACCCTCCACCATCTCTCATCAGGTCAACTCTGTCTACCTGCTCTAATCTCAGGTTGTATCCAAGATACTATGAACTGTAAAGTTTGTGTTTTATGCAAAATATGTTAATTAACATTATAAGTGGGACCCGCTTATTCGAGGCCGCTATTACAACTGAAACAATAAGTACATGCATTGCTCCCACGCCTCTAATAACTTGAATGTAGTTGTTTGAATGACAATGTCCCCCCCCTAATTCCCACTTTCCATACTTCTCCTCTCCCCCCCCCTCCCTCCCCCTTCCAGACTCGCTAATTAGACCTCTATTTACCCGCTTCATTAGGTCTCTGGTACCTGATCTTTTTTCACGTCTCTCTAGATAAATAAATAATTGCTTATATCAAAGGATTGTTCCACCCGGGATCCTTAGTCACACCACGGATCTCCCCAGTTATAAAAGGGTATCTATCGGTTGCGCCTAGATAGATTACCCATTCTCTCTCAATACTCGAGAGAGTAAACCCCTCTTGTAAGGGGTAAGGTACGTTTATTCAATACAGAACCCCGCTCAGGCAAACTACCGCCTAGCCACTGGACTGTGGGTTCTGAGCCCTGGTGTTTTCGACCCGGCTACAACCGCACGGAACACCAGCGCTCTTAAAGCAGACCTTTAAACTAGATTTCTTTCTAAACTCATTTTCTATTTACTGTACGACAGGGTAGTTATTTTTACATATATTACAACTGCTTATCTTTTAACCTGTTAAATTTTTTTATTTGCCTTCTCGCTTACCATTTTTCTTTCTTTTAGTTTCTGTTAACGAGTGATTATATATTACCTTGCAAATCTGTTGGCTATATCTGCACGTGGACGTGCATCTCACCTAGACATTCACTGAAGTGTATACATACCATCACAAGATAAGGAAGCTCAACCATAACTTTATATCAGACTCCATTACAGCACACATACCTAAAAATGACAACTCTGACGTTATTAACACAAAACGCCAAAGGTCTAAACACCCCTGAGAAAAGATCATTAGCCCTATCTGACTTCCGCAGACAGAAGGCGGACATAGTATTTGTTCAAGAGACGCACCTCCGCAAGGGTACAAATGTAAAATTACGCAATAAAGATTATCCACAGGGATACTATGGCCATTTCTCAGAATCCAAATCTAGAGGGGTGGCAATATTGATAGGGAGACATTCCCCATTCACTATTCGAGAACATCTTACCGATGATTCAGGTAGATTTTTGTTTGTGAAAGGGATGTTAGGCACAACCATGATAACGCTGGCCAACCTATATGTACCTAACAAAAAACAAAACCAATTTTTGAACAAAGTCTTACGGAAACTTTCAGAGTTTCAGGAAGGTATCCTAATACTAGGGGGAGACATGAACATCTCATTAGATGGAAAACTTGACTCCACAGCTAAATTACAACCACACTTGACACAAATCAGAAAAAAGATAAATTCTACCCTATATGACGCTCAATTGTTTGATTGCTGGAGGTTGCTACATCCCTCCCGCAGAGATTTCTCTTTTTACTCTTCGCCAGCAGGCACATATTCCCGAATCGACTCAATGTTTCTTCAGCACAGATACTTGTCCCTAGTGACAGCGGCCGCTTACGGTCCGATTACTTGGTCTGACCATGCCGCAATGACACTGACACTAAAAATACCACATCTGCCACACCCCTCCACTCAGTGGAAATTAAATGACCTACTCCTCAATGACGCAGACACCATATCACATATAGACAAAGCAATAAATACATACTTTGAGGAGAACACAAATCCTGACACCACACTACCTCTCTTATGGGAAGCTCACAAAGCAGTTATGAGAGGGGAATTCATCAGAATTGCCTCCTCCGCTAAAAGAAAGAGAGAACAAAGAGTGGCCCAACTAACGAGGGAACTAAAAACATTAGAATCTACACATCACGACCAGGACCCAACCCTCGACACATACAAACTAATTCTATCAAAAAGGGCTGAACTCACGACAACTCTACATCTCCATGCTAGACGCAAGGTCACTTTGACGAAACACCTCTACTATACTAAAGGGGGTAAGGCGGGGAGACTGCTAGCACAAGCGTTAAAACCAGATAAACAAACCACATTCATCTCAGAAATTAAGACAGCCTCTGGGAATTTGACAAAAAGCATGCCTGAAATTAGCAGCGAATTCCATAAATTCTACACTGGCCTTTATAACATTTCAAAAGTACAACCAACTAATGAACAGATACTCGCATACCTACAACCGAGAATTCAAAGAACTATCCCACCTAACGAACTAGCGTTTTTAGATGAACCCATCTCAATAGAAGAGTTTCATAATGTAGTCCGGTCACTGCCTTCAGGTAAAAGTCCGGGGCCAGACGGCTACACGGGGAAATATTATAAAACTTTTTCATCAATTCTAGCACGACCATTCACCGAGGCATATAACACACAAAAACTATCAAATCAAATCCCTAATTCTGCACTAGAGGCAACCATCACACTTATCCCAAAGCCGGGGAAAGACCCAACTGGGTGTGGAAATTACAGACCAATATCTTTGATTAATATAGATCTTAAGATTTTAACAAAGATTATGGCAAATAGACTTAAAGCTTTTCTCCCAAACCTAATACATACTGATCAGGCGGGCTTCGTGCCTGGTAGGGAAGCAAAAAATAACACAACGAAAATCCTAAACCTGATTCACTGGGCCCAATCGCACAAAATCCACAGCACAATCCTTGCAATAGATGCCGAAAAGGCATTTGATAGGGTCAACTGGTCTCTCATTACACATACGATGCAAGCCCTGGGCTTTGGCCCACGATGGATGGAATGGTTGGCAGCAATCTATTCTAGACCAACGGCATGCATACGTATAAATGGCCAACTATCACAGCAGGTCCCAATTACCAACGGGACGAGGCAAGGATGTCCACTTTCCCCCCTCCTATTCATACTAGTACTAGAACCATTTCTCCAAGGGATAAGAGATAACCCACACATTAGAGGCCTTCAAGTGAATGACCGTGAATATAAAGTCATGGCATTTGCTGATGACCTCCTTTTTACAATAGCGAACCCACTAACCTCCATACCAAATATCATCTCAGAAATGGAACTATACGGCAAAATCTCCAACTTTCAAGCAAATATATCCAAATGCGATTTGATGCCAATCCATTCTACCAAATACCTGAACACTCAACTCAGGAACAGGTTTCATTTCACCTGGCAACCCATATCTATCAAATATTTGGGAGTACACATACCACAATCACGTAAACTTATCTTTAGCCTCAATTTTCTTAAATTACTGGATAACATCACCACTGACCTACAAAACTGGCATAAACCATGCTTCGGTTGGTTCAGTAGGATCAACATCATCAAAATGAACGTTCTCCCACGCCTACTCTACGCCCTCCAAGCCCTTCCAATCCAATTAAATGCCAATTTCTTCTCCAAAATCAGGAAGATATTTACTAGCTTCATATGGTCCAACTCACACCCTAGAATTGCATACGAAACACTTATAAAAAGCAAAAACAAGGGTGGGCTAAACTTTCCAGATATTGTCTCATATCACAAAGCTGTCCACCTAAGCAGGATTTATGAATGGACAAGGCCTGGGCCAGCCCACCACTGGGTGCAGATAGAGAACGCATTCTCAGTCATCCCCTTAAAGGACCGTACTTGGCTAACGAATTCACCAGCCCAATGCGGAACACTTAATGGTCTTCACCCTACCATCACACCTACGTTACAACTATGGTACAAACTGACACGCACTACCGAGATTTCCCCCTACCCCTCGCCTTTATACCCACTCACAAATAATCCGAAATTCCAGGGAGGCCATTCAGGGGGGGCCTATGCTAACTATCACAGTGGCTCCACGCTAAGGCTACGAGATATGGTCACCAATAATGCACTGAAATCACTACAGCAGTTTTTCCCCTCAAATCCACCGACCGGTAACCAAATACTACACTATACTCAACTAAAACAATTCATTACCTCCAACGACCTTCTTCCGGTGGGTAATCGCCCCTTGACTGAGTTTGAAAACATTTGTGAGAACCACAAAATCACAAAAAAGCTATTATCCTCTATATACCAAACAATCAGGGACTCATAACCTATAGAACTTCCAAAATGTACGCAAAAATGGTCGCAAGAACTACAAATAGAGATTTCCCCCAAACAGTGGCAAGCTATTTTCACTTCCACGCATAGAACTTCCACCTCTCTACTAACACAAGAAAGTAGCTACAAACGTATCTCTAGGTGGCACTACACTCCAGAGAAAATCCACCAAATACACGGTTCTGAGAAGGTTAAATGCTGGAGATGTGACAATACCACGGCACATCATGCCCACGTCTGGTGGCAATGCCCAGTCATACACAAATATTGGAGTAGAATACACACTCTTATCCAGTCCTTAATGAACATTACTTTCCCACTAGCCCCACTACAGTTCCTATTCCAAGAACCCCCTCCAAACCTCGTTCTAAATAAACCACAACGCACACTGTTCAAACTTTTGACCATGACAGCAGCTCAACTGATACCCAAATACTGGAATCAACCCCGAGCTCCCACAATTAGGGAATGGATCAGAAGAGTTGAAAATATCAAACAAATGGAACTAATAACATATGCCATTACAAAGGAATTCAAAACATTCACCGCCACCTGGGAACCCTGGACACGTTTCATGGTTTTAACTAATGCCCCAACTTCCAGCCATTCAACATCTTCTCTCCCCTCTCTCAACAAACACACTTCTTAGGGAATCGCACTCATACCGCCCTTGAGCCCACGTTAACCACCCACCTCATACGACACTTCATCACCTTGTAGACAGATTACAATGACTCTAATCTCCTAATCATATTAATATACGAGATAGCATACAAGGAAATGTTGCTTGTTAGAACTATTTACCGTTCGAACTATTTTGTTTATAATTTAACTATGTTTACCGTGCAAACACAAAATGTAATCACTTGTCATCAATGCATTTTGTAACATTTAAACCATGTCGTACTGGATTATAATTTCTTTGATATAATGAAACTTTGTTATATGTAACTGATGATTTCTTGTATATTGTATGCTTATAAAAGAATAACAAACTTACAAATTAAAAAAAAAAAAAAACATTGTACCCCTCATGTATTGCACCACTCATACAAACATTGTTCTCCTCATACACATACTACACCCCTCACACACACACCGCACCCCTCATACAAGCATTGCATCTCTCTCACACACATATATTTCAACTCTCACACACACTGAACCCCTAACACACACATTGAACCACGCCCACATACACTACACCTTTATACACTAGAGCGCCTGTAGACACTACATCCCTAATACACACTCTCTAACACATGCACACTATATTCCAGACACACACTACATCCCTTACACAGTGACCACTTATACACACTACATATCTTATAAACAGTCTGGTCTCACACACACTGAAACCCTAAAACACACATTGAACCACTCTCACATACACTATACACTCTTCCCTTAAACACTGGATCACCTATAGACACGACATTCCTAATACACACTCTCTATCATGTACACACACTACATTCCATACACATACTGCATCTCTTATAAACAGTCTGGTTCACCTACACACACACACACACACACACACACACACTCCTTTACACAAACATGCACTACATCCCCTACACACACTGTAACACCAACACACACACTACATTCCTGACATACACACTTTGGAATTTACACACTAGATCCCTTGTACGCAAACACACACACTACATTCCCTAAACATACACTACATCACCTATATACACATACACTACTGCCCCCATACACGCTATGTCCCTTTTACACACACTTTCTCACTACAGTTCCTATCCACACATTTCACACCACAAACACAACACAACTGAAAGGTAAATTAACGAGGCATTTATCAAACATTAAATTGCCTCTTGTGGTAATTTGGAGGCACATTTGGACATTTTGCCCAGACTGCTTTTTGCAGACTCAATGAAAGAAAAAAAAGCATTAGATTTACATTCAATGATATCTAAGACATACAATTATTTCAACTGAAATAAATAATAATTTGCTATTTATTCATCTTCTACAGAAATATTGAGGGCTATAAGGAAAAAGCACATTTGGTGAAATGCGTCACACTACGCAAGGAGCCTTTTTACACCACGTAATCGGATCCGAAATGCGAATTCTAGCTGGGACCAGTATGCCAAGTGCTCTTTCTGTGTTTTATCCTTGCTGAACCCACAACGATTTTATGTAAGCACTTTTATTTTATAGTGAACTTCTAATAAAACAGTGTTGATTTTGCTGCTGCAGTTTCCACACAAGGATCCATATTAAGGACCATGTGGGGTTTTTACCCCTCTCCCTGGAGCTTTTAAAACCCAGGGTCGGGCCATACAGGCTCTAGTCAATGTGAGTGCACCATTTAGGGGAAGGGGAACAAACAAAAAAACATTCAATTCATGTGTTTGCCTATTTTGTCTCTTTTATAGGATAAAAAAAAATGAACAAGTATTGATTTATGATTCATGACACTTTTTTTTTTTAAATAAAAAGGCAGCACTTTATTGAGTATAAAAAAACAACAACTTTATTATACAAATGTAACTTATGCACCTTAAAAATACGTTGTGTTATATTATTGCACTTCTGTGTTTACTCACCTTTATAAGGTTTCTAGTACAGTACAAATTCTATTTTTTGCTTTTTAATATGGGTAAATAGTGTGAAATGGCTGCTGCTTTATTACATTCAATATCACTTTTTAAGTGCATGCAAACTAGCACTGGTTGATAATAGGGCTATAAGAGAGTCTGAAATATCATCATAGCAACAGCAGAAAACATGCTGGTCAGAAACAGTAGATATGACAAAGATATACAATAAAAATGGTCAAACACTGCTCTCAGGGCCGGTGCAAGGATTCTTGCCACCCTAAGCAAGGATCCATTTTGCCGCCCCCTCTTGGATGCAACTACATTCTCTCAGAAGTTTATTCACCAAATTCTGAATTACAGTTAATTGAAAACCAAATTGCATAATTTAAGCAAAAAACAGCGGAGCTGTGACTGTAACTGAGTTGGAGTATTCTTCTAAATCATCTATTTTGGTATACATTTTGCCATTTGGTTTTTAACTAGGTCTGATCAGTTGTCATTTTCCTCCACAATGTCCAATCTCTCTCATGAGCATTTATCCCCATCTTTCTCCTGTTTCTTTTCCTCGAAGTTTGCAGTCTCTATGTTCATGATTTCTCTGCTCACTCTATGCCACTGATTCTCTCCAGCCTGTATCTCTTTATTCCCATAGGGTTATTCACTAAAGTGAGAATTGTTGGGAATTCAAGGTGACTATCTAATATAAGGCCGAAACACCCATTAACATTCTCCATATTTGGCTACTCTACCCTTACACTTGAAATTAACTTTTAATTAATTCTGAATCCCTAACAATGCTCACTTTTTTTCAATTTCTCTTCTTTTCCCTGTCTATTCATTAAACAGTGAGTTGAAATATAACTTGCAACATTTGGCTCAAAACAGAAGAGTTGTATAAAGTCACCAACTCAGCTTTTTCAAATCACAGTTTAGTTAAAATACTCCTATGTGTCTAAGGTAAGACGTCTAAGGTGAAATGTCAGACAGTCCCCCTGCTGTTGGGAAAGTAAAAAAAAATAAAAATTAAACATGTTTTAAAATAAAATAAATGTATTTATATATATATATAATATATCTAATATATATACATCTTATATATGTAACATGATACGTAATGTATTTTATCATAATTCTTTATTTTTGTAGTGCATTGCAGAGATAACAGCTTATTAGAAACATGTCAAAACATCACATTGGAAGATATCAGTTTGCCAACCTTATGCATGTCTGAGTTACAGCACTTTTTTTTTTTTAGAGTTATAGTAGTAGGTAACAGTAAGTATGGTATATAGGGATATTAAAGCAAAACAATTATAAGGATTCATTCCATGCTAGCTTAACTAATGTCATAGGTTAAGATGGGGTGTAATGCCTGAGTAACTTATAAAACAAACGTAAATTCAAATATACTGTGGCTGCAGAGTTGTGGCCTGCATGAAGTATAAGTCCATAATCAGGGGCAGCGTGCCGTGCATCATGGAGACAGGCCTGTGTTTAGAGTCCCGATCAGCCCTTTCCTTTTCTGGTCGGCACATAACCCCCTGGTAAGTCCTGATGCCATAGGGCCCGCGGCCCTCCCCGAGCCGTGCCCGTGAGCCAATTAGAGTACCTCCAGGTTAGAAGGTCCTGTTGCTTTGGCGCCATGTCTGCTCTAGGAGTCTCTCTCCGGGATTGTGCACAGCTGCGTCCAGATCTCTTGATGGTTGTCCGGGGGACCTGTTGTAATCCTTGTCGGATCTTGCGTGAGTTGGGGACAGGGGCTTGCCTTGTTCTGGCCGTATTCCCTCTTTGGAATTGCAGCAGCCTCCTTTGGCCTTGCGTGGGTTCTCCTCGTTGGGACCCTGGAGGGGGTCTCCGGTATCTGGGGTGTAGCGAGGGTGGGAGTCAGCCCGTTGATTGTCAGAGGACGTTGCCTCCTCTGTAGTTTGGCCCAAAAGTCGGCAAGCAATTGGTCTAGTTTGTCCAGGGTGGAGGACGCCTGGTGTCTGATGTTGGGTGAGGAGCTGCCATCCGCCATTTCACATGCAGCCTATTTTTCAGGTGTTGTAGCTTGTTGTCACGAGTATTTCCCAGGATAACCCCCTCCGGTAAGGGGGGGGAGAGTAACCCCTGGCAGGCGCTGCGTTTCAGGAAAGTTTGTGGCTGGGGGATCGGCCGCCTCCCCCACGCCACTTCAGGTAGGCCGCTTGTAGGCCGCAGTTCCGCCGTGGGTGAGGACCACCTAGTTCTGGCTTCGGATGTGGCTAGATTGGAGCCCACAGGAGCACCAGGTGGGTGGTAAGTAGCTTAAGTCATTGATTTTTCACCGATGCCCTCGGAGCCCAGTTGAGGTGCGTCCGATCGGCTCGATGGTCAGGCCCCGCCCCACGTAATGTATTTTAATGTTAATATAAGTACATATATTAATCTTAAAAGACGTTACATATTATTTTTATATATATGTATAATTACAATAGTAAATCAATAAAATAAATAAATAAAATATTTTAAAAAATGTTAAATAAATTATATATACATATGTAATCTCATTTTAACTGTATTTTTTCATTAATACATATATATTGGTAACAAAATACACTTAGAATGACACTCTATATATATCTATCTATATATAAAATACAAATAACTGCAAATATGTATATATAGATAAATAAATATATATATATATATATATATACACACATAGAATTTAAATACATATATATGTATATGTATAAAAATTCTACGTGTATGCTTAAGCAATATTTTAACATACCGTATTTTTCGCTCCATAAGACGCACTTTTTTTCCCCTCAAAAGTGAGGGGTAGTGTTGTCGCGAACCCGGAATTTTCGGTTCGCGAACGGCGAACGCGAACTTCCGCAAATGTTCGCGAACCGGCGAACCGCGCGAACCGCCATTGACTTCAATGGGCAGGCGAATTTTAAAAACAACAGGGACTCTTTCTGGCCACAATAGTGATGGAAAAGTTGTTTCAAGGGGACTAACACCTGGACTGTGGCATGCCAGAGGGGGATCCATGGCAAAACTCCCATGGAAAATTGCACAGTTGATGCAGAGTCTGCTTTTAATCCATAAAGGGCAGACATCACCTAACATTGACACCTGTCCTCAAAGCCCAGCCCTGATACACACTGACACAGAGCAGAATAGAGACTGTTCCCCCTACATAGGGTCACTTGGCAGATATGGATTGACACCTGTCCTCAAAACCCCTGATACACACTGACACAGAGCAGAATAGAGACTGTTCCTTGTCCACAGAGACCATGATACACACTGACACAGAGCAGAATAGGGACTGTTCCCCCTACATAGGGTCACTTGGCAGATATGGATTGACACCTATCCTAATGATCCCTGATACACACTGACACAGAGCAGAATAGAGACTGTTCCCCCTACATAGGGTCACTTGGCAGATATGGATTGACACCTATCCTAATGATCCCTGATACACACTGACACAGAGCAGAATAGGGACTGTTCCTCCTACATAGGGTCACTTGGCAGATATGGATTGACACCTATCCTAATGATCCCTGATACACACTGACACAGAGCAGAATAGAGACTGTTCCCCCTACATAGGGTCACTTGGCAGATATGGATTGACACCTATCCTAATGATCCCTGATACACACTGACACAGAGCAGAATAGGGACTGTTCCTCCTACATAGGGTCACTTGGCAGATATGGATTGACACCTGTCCTAATGATCCCTGATACACACTGACACAGAGCAGAATAGGGACTGTTCCTCCTACATAGGGTCACTTGGCAGATATGGATTGACACCTATCCTAATGATCCCTGATACACACTGACACAGAGCAGAATAGAGACTGTTCCTCCTACATAGGGTCACTTGGCAGATATGGATTGACACCTGTCCTAATGATCCCTGATACACACTGACACAGAGCAGAATAGAGACTGTTCCCCCTACATAGGGTCACTTGGCAGATATGGATTGACACCTATCCTAATGATCCCTGATACACACTGACACAGAGCAGAATAGGGACTGTTCCTCCTACATAGGGTCACTTGGCAGATATGGATTGACACCTGTCCTAATGATCCCTGATACACACTGACACAGAGCAGAATAGGGACTGTTCCTCCTACATAGGGTCACTTGGCAGATATGGATTGACATCTGTCCTAATGATCCCTGATACACACTGACACAGAGCAGAATAGAGACTGTTCCTCCTACATAGGGTCACTTGGCAGATATGGATTGACACCTGTCCTAATGATCCCTGATACACACTGACACAGAGCAGAATAGAGACTGTTCCTCCTACATAGGGTCACTTGGCAGATATGGATTGACACCTGTCCTAATGATCCCTGATACACACTGACACAGAGCAGAATAGAGACTGTTCCCCCTACATAGGGTCACTTGGCAGATATGGATTGACACCTGTCCTCAAAACCCCTGATACACACTGACACAGAGCAGAATAGAGACTGTTCCTTGTCCACAGAGACCATGATACACACTGACACAGAGCAGAATAGGGACTGTTCCCCCTACATAGGGTCACTTGGCAGATATGGATTGACAAATCCCTGACAAACAGCTACCACATGCAAGGAAGGCAGCAGGGGCGCAAATGACCCACTCCCGACGCGGGAAGGTAGTGACGACAAATAACAATACAGGACTCTTTAGAGGCCCTGTAATTGTAATCAGTCCACTTGCACCAGTGGGCCTAAAAATTAGGCATGTACACATGCCTGAAAAATTTGGTATTGTTGCAGCCGCTGCTGTAGCAGCGTCCAGAAAAATTGATGTTTGTTTCACAGGCAGAAAGTGCCCTAAAACATGGCGGCTTGAACCCTAGTTGGTGGCGGATAAGTCACGCAAGTCAAACGTCATTCAGAGCTAAAATACAGCAGCGTGTGGACAATTTTTAGCCCAAGGCAGCTCATCTCATCAGGCCTTTTTTAATCGAATGTATCGCCCAGTGTCAGTCCCTTCGGGATCCATCCCTCATTCATCTTAATAAAGGTGAGGTAATCTAGACTTTTTTGACCTAGGCGACTTCTCTTCTCAGTGACAATACCTCCTGCTGCACTGAAGGTCCTTTCTGACAGGACACTTGAAGCGGGGCAGGCCAGAAGTTCTATCGCAAATTGGGATAGCTCAGGCCACAGGTCAAGCCTGCACACCCAGTAGTCAAGTGGTTCATCGCTCCTCGAGTGTCGATATCTGCAGTTAAGGCGAGGTAGTCTGCTACCTGTCGGTCGAGTCGCTCTCTGAGGGTGGATCCCGAAGGGCTGTGGCGATGCATAGGACTTAAAAAGGTCCGCATGTCCTCCATCAACAACACGTCTTTAAAGCGTCCTGTCCTTGCCGGCGTGGTCGTGGGAGGAGGAGGAGGAGGATGACTTCCACCTCTCCCCCTGTTAGATTCCCGTTGTGCTGTGACATCACCCTTATACGCTGTGTAAAGCATACTTTTTAATTTATTTTGCAAATGCTGCATCCTTTCCGACTTGTTGTAATTGGGTAAAATTTCTGCCACTTTCTGCTTATACCGGGGGTCTAGTAGCGTGGACACCCAGTACAGGTCGTTCTCCTTCAGCCTTTTTATACGAGGGTCCCTCAACAGGCAGGACAGCATGAAAGACCCCATTTGCACAAGGTTGGATGCCGAGCTACTCATTTCCCGTTCCTCCTCCTCACTGATGTCATTGAAGGTATGTTCTTCCCCCCAGCCACGTACAACACCACGGGTACCAGATAGGTGACAACGAGCACCCTGGGATGCCTGTTGTGTTTGGTCTTGCTCCTCCTCCTCCTCCTTAAAGCTACAATCCTCCTCTGACTCCTCTTCCTCACAATCCTCTTCCAGCGTTGCCGCAGGTCCAGCAAGCGATGCTGATAAGGCTGTTTCTGGTGGTGATGGTGACCACAACTCTTCCTCTTCCTCTTCACGCTCATCTACAGCCTGATCCAGCACTCTTCGCAGGGCACACTCCATGAAGAAAACAAATGGTATGATGTCGCTGATGGTGCCTTCGGTGCGACTGACTAGGTTTGTCACCTCCTCAAAAGGACGCATGAGCCTACAGGCATTGCGCATGAGCGTCCAGTAACGTGGCAAAAAAATTCCCAGCTCCCCAGAGGCTGTCCTAGCACCCCGGTCATACAAATATTCATTAACAGCTTTTTCTTGTTGGAGCAGGCGGTCGAACATTAGGAGTGTTGAATTCCAACGTGTAGGGCTGTCGCAAATCAAGCGCCTCACTGGCATGTTGTTTCGCCGCTGGATATCGGCAAAGTGAGCCATGGCCGTGTAGGAACGCCTGAAATGGCCACACACCTTCCTGGCCTGCTTAAGGACGTCCTGTAAGCCTGTGTACTTATGCACAAAGCGTTGTACGATCAGATTACACACATGTGCCATGCACGGCACATGTGTCAACTTGCCCAACTTCAATGCCGCTATCAAATTTTTTCCGTTGTCACACACCACTTTGCCGATATCCAGTTGCTGCGGAGTCAGCCACTTTTCCACCTGTGCGTTCAGGGCGGACAGGAGTGCTTGTCCGGTGTTGCTCTCTGCTTTCAAGCAAGTCAAACCCAAGACGGCGTGACACTGCTGTATCCGGGATGTGGAATAGTACCTGGGGAGCTGGGGGGGTGCCGTTGATGTGGAGCAAGAAGCAGCGGCACAAGAGGACTCAGCCGAGGAGGTTATGGAAGAGGATGGAGTAGAAGTAGTAGAGGAGGTGGCAGCAGGACTGCCTGCAATTCGTGGCGGTGTCACCAACTCCTCTGCAATGCCACGCATTCCTTGCTTGTCAGCCGTCAGCAGGTTTACCCAATGCGCAGTGTAGGTGATATACCTGCCCTGACCATGCTTTGCAGACCAGGTATCAGTGGTCAGATGGACCCTTGCCCCAACACTGTGTGCCAGACATGCCATGACTTCCTTTTGCACAATCGAGTACAAGTTGGGGATTGCCTTTTGTGAAAAGAAATTCCGGCCGGGTACCTTCCACTGCGGTGTCCCAATAGCTACAAATTTTTTGAATGCCTCAGACTCAACCAGATTGTATGGTAAAAGCTGGCGGGCTAATAGTTCGGACAAGCCAGCTGTCAGACGCTGTGCAAGGGGGTGACTTGGTGACATTGGCTTCTTACGCTCAAACATGTCCTTGACAGACACATGACTGTGGGCAGATGAGCGGGAACTGCTCAAGGCGGGAGACGGAGTGGCGGATGGTTGAGAGGGGGCAAGAAGGACAGCAGTGGTTGACGTGGCTGAAGATGCTGGACCAGGAGGAGGATGGCGGCTTAGAGTAGGCGTGCTGCTTGTACTCATGTGTTGATCCCATAGGCGTTTGTGATGTGAGATCATGTGCCTACGCAAAGCAGTTGTACCTAGGTGGGTGTTGGACCTCCCACGACTCAGTTTCCTTTGGCACAGGTTGCAAATGGCATCGCTGTTGTCAGAGGCAGACACCCAAAAAAAAATGCCACACTGCTGAGCTCTGCAATGACGGCATTCTGGTGGTGGACACAGCATGCGTTGATTGGCGTGCTGTCGGGCTGACCCCGGGTGCCGATGCATGCTGTCTGACTGTGCCACTAGCTCCTTGCGACGACCCCCCCCTGCTTCCAACTGGTCTCCTCCTCTCTGTCTCCCCATCTGAACTTTCGCCCTGTTCTTCTTCTCTTCTAGCGGGCACCCACGTGACATCCATGGACGCATCGTCATCATCAACCGCTTCGCTTGTATCTGACAATTCAGAAAAGGAAGCAGCAGCGGGTACAACATCATCATCATCACACTGTACCTCCATGTGTTTAATGCTGCCTGCCTGAGACATATCCCTGTTATCTACATCCTCTAGCAATAATGGTTGCGCATCACTCATTTCTTCAAACGGGTGTGTGAATAACTCCTCTGACATACCAAGTAAAGCGGCTGTGGTGCTAGTTTTGGTGGTGGCGGCAGGCGGGTGAGTGCTATCTTGAGAGGTGCCTGAAGCTAAGCTGGAGGAGGATGGTGCGTCAAGGTTCCGAGCGGAGGCTGTACAAGATTGGGTGTCCTGTGTTAGCCAGTCAACTATGTCCTCAGAACTTTTCAAGTTCAGGGTACGTGGCTTCTGAAAACTGGACATTATTCTAGGGCAAAAGGGAATCACAGCACCACGACCACGACGGCCCCTGCGGGGTGGCCTGCCTCTGCCTGTCATTTTTGGGGGGATTAGTGGTACTATGCGTGCAAGCTACTGTGAGACCAGATATGATTGGCAATGTGAACTGTAACAGTTCTGCAGAGCACACACTGTAGGCCTGAGACACCCGCTTGAAGACAAGTAACTGCTATTCAATCTATAACAGTGAAAAACAAATTTTGGTTGTAAAAGCACGCTATAGAGACACAAGATATGAGTGGCAACTGTCAAAGCACACTGGCACAGGTCTGCAGAGCACACGCTGAAGTAGGCCTGAGACACCCGCTTGAAGACAAGTAACTGCTATTCAATCTATAACAGTGAAAAACAAATTTTGTTTTTAAAAGCACGCTATAGAGACACCAGATATGATTGGCAATGTGCACTGGAACAGTGCTGCAGAGCACACGCTGAAGTAGGCCTGAGACACCCGCTTGAAGACAAGTAACTGCTATTCAATCTATAACAGTGAAAAACAAATTTTGGTTGTAAAAGCACGCTATAGAGACACAAGATATGAGTGGCAACTGTCAAAGCACACTGGCACAGGTCTGCAGAGCACACGCTGAAGTAGGCCTGAGACACCCGCTTGAAGACAAGTAACTGCTATTCAATCTATAACAGTGAAAAACAAATTTTGTTTTTAAAAGCACGCTATAGAGACACCAGATATGATTGGCAATGTGCACTGGAACAGTGCTGCAGAGCACACGCTGAAGTAGGCCTGAGACACCCGCTTGAAGACAAGTAACTGCTATTCAATCTATAACAGTGAAAAACAAATTTTGGTTGTAAAAGCACGCTATAGAGACACAAGATATGAGTGGCAACTGTCAAAGCACACTGGCACAGGTCTGCAGAGCACACGCTGAAGTAGGCCTGAGACACCCGCTTGAAGACAAGTAACTGCTATTCAATCTATAACAGTGAAAAACAAATTTTGTTTTTAAAAGCACGCTATAGAGACACCAGATATGATTGGCAATGTGCACTGGAACAGTGCTGCAGAGCACACGCTGAAGTAGGCCTGAGACACCCGCTTGAAGACAAGTAACTGCTATTCAATCTATAACAGTGAAAAACAAATTTTGGTTGTAAAAGCACGCTATAGAGACACAAGATATGAGTGGCAACTGTCAAAGCACACTGGCACAGGTCTGCAGAGCACACGCTGAAGTAGGCCTGACACCCAGACGCTTGCAGACAACTAACTGCTCTTCTATTACAGTGAAAAACATTTTTTATTTTAAATCTAAAGCTTAAGCTATTGTAAAAACAGATATGAGTGGTGGCACTGGGCAAGAGGGCACAGTATCCACTGTGAAACTCACACAGAAGCTGGCAGGCAGGCAACTGCTCTTCTATTACAGTGGAAACAAAGTTTTGGTTTTAAAAGCACGCTATAGAGACACCAGATATGAGTGGCAACTGTCAAAGTACGCTGGCAGGGTTGTGCAGGGCACACGCTGAAGGAAGGCCTGACAGAGCCGCTTGAAGGACACTGACTGGCTGCTATTAGCTTACACTGGAAACCTTTTTTCTTTGTAAAAGCACGCTATAGAGACACCAGATATGATTGGCAACTGTCAAAGCACGCTGGCAGGGTTGTGCAGGGCACACGCTGATGGAAGGCCTGACAGAGCCGCTTGAAGGACACTGACTGGCTGCTATTAGCTTACACTGGAAACCTTTTTTCTTTGTAAAAGCACGCTAAAGAGACACCAGATATGATTGGCAACTGTCAAAGCACGCTGGCAGGGTTGTGCAGGGCACACGCTGAAGGAAGGCCTGACAGAGCCGCTTGAAGGACACTGACTGGCTGCTATTAGCTTACACTGGAAACCTTTTTTCTTTGTAAAAGCACACTAAAGAGACAGCAGATATGATTGGCAACTGTCAAAGCACGCTGGCAGGGTTGTGCAGGGCACACGCTGAAGGAAGGCCTGACAGAGCCGCTTGAAGGACACTGACTGGCTGCTATTAGCTTACACTGGAAACCTTTTTTCTTTGTAAAAGCACGCTAAAGAGACACCAGATATGATTGGCAACTGTCAAAGCACGCTGGCAGGGTTGTGCAGGGCACACGCTGAAGGAAGGCCTGACAGAGCCGCTTGAAGGACACTGACTGGCTGCTATTAGCTTACACTGGAAACCTTTTTTCTTTGTAAAAGCACGCTAAAGAGACACCAGATATGATTGGCAACTGTCAAAGCATGCTGGCAGTGTTGTGCAGGGCACACGCTGAAGGAAGGCCTGACAGAGACGCTTGAAGGACACTGACTGGCTGCTATTAGCTTACACTGGAAACCTTTTTTCTTTGTAAAAGCACGCTATAGAGACACCAGATATGATTGGCAACTGTCAAAATACGCTGGCAGGGTTGTGCAGGGCACACGCTGAAGGAAGGCCTGACAGAGCCGCTTGAAGGACACTGACTGGCTGCTATTAGCTTACACTGGAAACCTTTTTTCTTTGTAAAAGCACGCTAAAGAGACAGCAGATATGATTGGCAACTGTCAAAGCATGCTGGCAGGGTTGTGCAGGGCACACGCTGAAGTAGGCCTGACACCCAGATGCTTGCAGACAACTAACTGCTCTTCTATTACAGTGAAAAAAAATTATTTATTTTAAATCTAAAGCTTAACTGATTGTTAAAACAGATATGAGTGGTGGCACTGACTGTGCAAATGGGCAAGGCATCCAACCTCACACAGAAGCTGGCAGGCAGGCAACTGCTCTTCTATTACAGTGAAAAAAAAATATTCATTTTAAATGTAAAGCTTAACCGATTGTTAAAACAGATATAAGTGGTGGCACTGGGCAAGTGGGCACAGTATATGCTGTGAGCCTGACACACAGGCTGGCAGGCAGGCACCTGCAATTACATTACACAGGAAAAAAAAAAAAAAAGCAGCCTGATGTTCTAGCCCTAAAAAGGGCTTTTTGGGGTGCTGTCCTTACAGCAGAGATCAGATGAGTCCTTCAGGATTGTAGTGGACACTGAATACCCTAGCCTAGCTATCAATTTCCCTATCTAATCAGCAGCAGCTAAACTTTCCCTCCTCTCACTAAGCATGCAGCTTCAGAATGAATCGAAAATGGATGCTGGGAGGGAGGTTGGAGGGTGTGGAAGGGAGGGAGTGCTGCTGATTGGCTGTAATGTGTCTGCTGACCGAGAGGCACAGGGTCAAAGTTTGCCCAATGATGACGAATAGGGGGCGGATCGAACTGCGCATGTGTCCGCCCGCCGCGGCGAACGCGAACAAGCTAATTTCGCCGGGAACTGTCCGTTCGGTACATCACTAGTGAGGGGAAATGTCTGTGCGTCTTATGGAGCGAATGTGAAGGTTTACTTACCTGTCTTGTAGCGTTTCTCGGCAGCACAGGGCGCACCGCGGTACTGGAACTTGAATTTCATGTTCCGGTTTCCGGCGGGACTGAAAGGAAGTGCGCACACTGAGCTGAGTGCGCACTTCCTTTCAGTCCCGCCGGAAACCGGAACATGAAATTCAAGTTCCAGTACCGCGGTGCGCCCTGTGCTGCCGAGAAACGCTACAAGACAGGTAAGTAATTATGGGACATGGGGAGGGGGACAGTATGGGAGAGGAAAATATGGGAGAGAAGAGAAGACTATGGGGAGGGTAGGGGAGGGGAGGGGGGATGAAGACTATGGGGAGGGGAGATGAAGACTATGGGGAGGGGAGATGAAGACTATGGGGAGGGGAGATGAAGACTATGGGGAGGGGAGGGGGGATGAAGACTATGGGGAGGGGAGGGGGGATGAAGACTATGGGAAGGGGAGGGGGGATGAAGACTATGGGGAGGGGAGGGGGGATGAAGACTATGGGGAGGGGGGAATGAAGACTATGGGGAGGGGGGAATGAAGACTATGGGGAGGGGGTGGATGAAGACTATGGGGAGGGGGTGGATGAAGACTATGGGGAGGGGGTGGATGAAGACTATGGGGAGGGGGTGGATGAAGACTATGGGGAGGGGGTGGATGAAGACTATGGGAGGGGGGGGAGAAGACTATGGGAGGGGGGGACACTATGGGACAGGGGAGAAAAAAAATATTCTGAACAAACTGTCCCATAGTAAGAAACACTATGGGACAGTTTGTTCAGAATATATTGTTTTCTGGGTTTCTTCCTCTAAAAACTAGGTGCGTCTTATGGTGAGGTGCGTCTTATGGAGCGAAAAATACGGTAATTATGTGATTTAATTAATTTAAATTTGATTGAAATACAGCCTTGGAACCCTTTGAGGAAATTGAAAGTATTAGTGAACAGGGGACACATTATTGGGGTACCTGGGTCTGTATTGGTGAGAAAAACAGTTTTTCTCTATGGCCTTGACGTCTATTTGCAGGCAGGGTCCACTTTCCCTACCTATTAGCAAGCTAGAGCATTTATTGGCAAAGGAGGGCCATATTCCTGGGTTCCTGCTCGTGTATTTCCTATCAAGAAACACCTTTCTTGAGGTGTTCCTAGGCAGTTATTGGCAAGCATGGGACCACTTTCTGAGATAAGAGGGTGGATTTTGATGAGCAGGGGGACACTCCAGGATTGCCTGAATGGCTATTGGTGAACTACTTTCCCAAGTTGCCCAGGTGCCTGTTTATTAGGCAAATGGCTTTGAGGTAAAAAAAAAAAAAAGAATCCTGTAAGAAAGATACAAAACCATTTGCCTGCATAATAGTTAGACAAAAGGCTTTTGCCTAGCAAAATGGTGTTTTAAAGCTCAAATAACTACTTGTCTAGGCAAAAGCGTTTTGCCTGAAATTATTTGCCTCCCACATATAGAAGAAAATATATTGAGGGAGGTTTACACTTGAAAAATAATTTTAAATAGGGTGTTGCTGAGCCAAAATTTGTACTCAAATAGTGTAAGGGGCAAAACAATGCACGTAGAAATATACAAGTCTCTCAATGCAGCAGAAAACATGAAATGGGATTTAATTTTTTTGAGAAATTTATATAAATGTATATTATGTTCATTCAGGTGGAGAATCTATATAAGTGCCTATATAATGATATTTATCTGTATATGTGTATTTCTGTCAACATATATGTGTGTGTGTGTGTATATATTTATATATATATATATATATATATATATATATATATATATATATATATATAAATATATCTATACATCTTTATTCAGACACACATTATATATATATATATATATATATATATATATACCGTGTATATATATATATATATATATATATATATATATATATATACTACAAAATGTCACGAGAATACATTAGAATGAGTATTGCATTCCCTCTCCTATTTAAAATGTCAAAACTATATGCACTCTTGTTATTGCCATCATAAAACTGAAATCATGCAAATGTTAAAAGTGCTTTTTATCAGTTATTGTAGCTTTTATTATAGTGTCCAGCCATTACCAAGACAACCCTTCTTTGTTTACCTCAAAAGAATGTCTTGATTAAATAAAGTAGAGAAAAGGACACCAATTACCCAATCAGTAGTACAGATTTGTGGCACTTTTTTCTTGACCGAGTCCTTAGTGTTTATAGCAATCAAAATATTATGGTAACCATGGGAACATGAGAAAGTAACAACAGTTACATAATGACAAATAGAGATATAGCAAACCTCGCCCATTTTCCTTCAGTGCCACTTTCTCTTTTCATCTAGTAATCTCTAGTGGATTTTTAATTACCATTTCCTTTGAAGTATTTCAGTTTGATATTTAAGAAAGAGTGATTTGATTTGCACTAAAATATATGTGAATTAAATGAATTTCAAAGACCAATTTACATGCATCTGAACCAATCTGTTTAATATTAAATGCTCAGCTGAATGTTTTTAGCTTAGTTTAATATACATATTTTTGAAATTTTAACTAGTAACTGCATTCTTTTGATGCTTGAAATGTAAGGCATAGTTTAACATGAGAATTCTTAGGTTATACGTTCTGTTCTCTATTCTTGCCATGACCTAAGACTTTGAATTCAACACCAATTGCCACTATTTTTTGGTTTCCAGTATGGCTTACAACACCTTTTCTAACTCCTGCCTCGCCCATCCTCCCATTGTAGTGGGGTGGGAGGCTGATAACTCCTTATTATAGTAATGTTTCAATCTCTATTTGGTTTTCAGAGATCCCTTCTAAATACCCCAGTCAACCTAAGATTACTTGGCAATATATATCAAGCAATGCCAGACAGCAATCATATATCTTTTCCTAACGAAAATGGCTAATTTATTACCAAGAATATCAGGGTATTAAATGTTTTGATATTTGTTTTTTTCACCAGAAGCTGAGTGCTAATTTTAAGAATTTTAAGAATGCGTCATGTGGACTTAATTTCGACATTTTGCATTAGTTTCAGCCAGGGCCGGTGTGTCAAATAGGCGACTTAGGCAGTCACCGAGGTCGCACCGGCCAGGGGCGCCAGATTTGGGTGACCCGGCAGGAGAGAAGTGCACAGCTCTCCCTCCTGCCAGTCACTCAATGTAGTGTGGCCAGGCGGCTCGGAATGCGGTACAGCAGCTTCTGTTTCGTGTAAACAGAAGATCCTGTACTGCATTCTGCACCGCCTGGCCATGCTACAAAGCTAGATAGGAGGCATAACAGGGAGTGGGGGCTAACACTAAGGGAGGAGAGGGGGGTCCTCAAAGGGGGGAGAGGAAGGATCACTAAGAGGGGGGGGGAGAGAATTAGAGAGAGGCCCACTAAGAGGGGCGGAGTGGAGTAGAGGGAGGAGGGAAGACCACTAAGGGGGTGGGGGAGAGGGAGGACCACTAAGGGTTTGGGGGAGATGGAGAACAACTAAGGGGTTGGGGGAGATGGAGGACCACTAATGGGGGAGAGGGGGAGGTGGAGAGGACCACTAAGAGGGGGGAGACTACTAAGGGACACGGAGGGTAGTGGAACACTGGGGGACAGGGAAAAGAGGGGAGAAACCACCATAGGACACAGGGCAGGGGAGAGCTCTAAGGACCGAGGGGACATCTCTAAGTGAGGGGAAGAGAGAGCACTAAGGGACAGAGGGGTAGGGGAGATAACTAAGGAACAGGGGAGATCACTAAGGGTCAGGAGGAGAGGTGAGAGCACTAAGGGAAAGGAGGGGGAGCTCTGAGGGACTGGTGGGGAGAGCACTAATGGACTGGATGGGATATCACTAAGGGACAGGGGGCAAGGGATAGCATTAAGGGACAGGAGCTAAGGGGGGAGCACTAAGGGACATGAGGGGGAGCTCTGAGGGACAGGTGGGGAGAGCACTAATGGACTGGAGGGGTTATCACTAAGGGAAAGGGGGAAAGGGAGAGCACTATGGGACAGGAGGGGAGGGGGAGCACTACGGGACAGGAGGGGAGGGGAGAGCATTGAAGGACAGGAGGGGAGATCACTAATTGATCACCTCTCTTTCACACTACACACATACACAATGCATCCTTACACATACACAGAAACATGCAATGCATCCCTACACACACACACGGAAACATACAATGCATCCCTACTCACACACAGACACACTGAAACACACAATTCATCCCTTATGCACACACACATTGCTTCTCTTACAAACACACACAGAAACAAAATGCACCTCTTACACACACTCAATGCACTCCTTACAGACACACTGCATTACATTACATACACAGAAACACACCTTGCATTCCTTACACATACAAACACAGATTCACACAATGCATCCCTTACACACAAACACACACTGCATCCCCTATACACACGCTACATCCCTTACACAAATTGGTATCCCTTTACACTGCATTCTATAAGAACACACACACATTACATCCTCTAAAATAACACATCTCCTACACACCTATAGGAACTCATGGATGGGCCATGTAAGTGGACTTATGGGCGGGCCTTGTAGGCATACTCACTGTCATGCCCTGGGGGCCCAGACCTTGAGCTGTGTAAGGGGCCCCCAAAAATGGAGCTGCTTCCTGTTCGTTGATTTTTGTGAGCACTGTTACAAACAGTCTCCAGAGAGCCTCTTCTACACCAGATCAGTGGAGCCAGACTGTAGCCTGAGCTCCTCTCGTCATCATCTGGTGGTAAGTAGGCAAACCAGTATATTACTAGTGGCACTAATCTCTAATTTACCTCACATTAAAGGGCCACTATAATCACCAGAACCACTGTAGTGGTTCTGGTGTATATGGCATGTCCCTGCAGTTTTTTTTAAAATGTAAACACACTGCCTTTTTAGATAAAAGACACTGTGTGCAGAACTGCCATTGGCCCATATGGCAGATCATATGGGTGGGGTATTGTTATTTCACATGGTGGGTAGAACATATGGGGGTCGGTAAATTTTTGTTTGCCTAAGGCGGCAAAAATCCTTGTACCAGTCCTGGTTCATCATCATACAAACCTCCCTTTAATTCTCAGTAAGTATTTGAATAAAATTTTGGGTTAAAATGTAGCCGTCTTGCTTATGTTTAAAACACTTCTACATCATATGACCTAGAAATTGCTGAATATCCTTTAATGTAATAATTGTGTGTGCTAGCACTCATTTTGAGTTGGTAAATGTTAAAAGGGAACATTGGCTCTTGGCAAAGGTGTAGTATGTTTCAATAAACCATTAGAGTAATCTGCCTGTTTAAATCTTGTTATCTTTTGTTAACTCGTCATCTAGTGAAATTACAGACAGACAGGCACTATTAAACGTGTTACGTGCAAAATGTTCAACAGGTTCAGACTTATAAAAATTGTTGTTAGGTGTTTACACAAAATTGTAACCATAGAGATCAACAGTGCTTAGGAAAAAACTATTAAAGAAGGTAAGAGCAATTACTTATAATT
Organism: Pelobates fuscus; assembly: GCF_036172605.1. Lineage (NCBI taxonomy): Eukaryota > Metazoa > Chordata > Amphibia > Anura > Pelobatidae > Pelobates > Pelobates fuscus. Next base: position 126,920,955 of record NC_086319.1, on the reverse strand, counting down.
ACTATTATTAAAATTGTAATTACCTTTCCCTTTTGTCTTCTGAATAATATTAGAAAGACAAAGGGCCAAGTAAAAATATATGTTGGTACACAATAAAAAAATTAATAAAATAAAAGTCAATAAAATATTTCTGGAGTTTCTAAGTTTCAGTTCAACTTTAATTCATTGTAATGTGATTACTTTATGAGTGACTGGAAAATCAATGGTTATTTTTATGTTTTCTGGGTCTCATTAGCAAGAGTTTGTTAAGGAACAATGTGATGAGAGAGGAGCTTACCCACGAGTAAATGCTATCATGTATGATCAGGCAATGTAATTTACGACATATTGCACAGTTCAGTATAGCCCGCAGTAGTGCTTATGGTGCCAGAAGTACCTTGGAGCCCTCCCAGAGAAAATAGTGAAATTGTTTAAGAGTGGTTTGACAACTTACTTTATTTGCTCCTGGGCATCCATAGCCTCCTTGATTGCAGAAGCTCATACAAGGTGCTTCAGTTTGCTCCACTTTGCTTAGCCCTGGTTGAGAAGATCCTCTAAGTGTTCTAAGCCAACTAAACTAGCCCTGCATGACTGGACTTAGATCAGTGGAAGAAGCTGCAGTATAGGGGAGGTGGCAGTAGGATAACTAGCAGGCTCAGATAAGTTATCAAACAATTCTTAAATAGTTTGACTACTCACTCTAAGACGGTGACAGGGCACTGCTGAAACCGTAATCACTACATCGGGATGTAGTAGTTATGGTGATTGGAGTGTTTGTTTAATGAACACAAAGTGGCTTGAGTATCCATAGTAGCCTAAATGATCATTCAGGTTTGCTGTATCTTTTGTGCAGAGCGAACTTGCCGGCATTTCTATTCTGGACTGCCTTTGTGGGTGGGATACTCTAATAGTATAGGTTATCTTTGCAATGGCACAAGTGAGCAAACACATTTTTGAGACCAGAGCAATGATTTGCATTTGATTATGGTACCACCTTCAACAAAACTCTGTATTTCTCTATTTGTCCAAATTTGTAATAGCAACTCCTATGTTAGCTCTTAAGCCAAAGTTATTGGCTGTGTTATTCCAGTCAATTACATAGTTCTTTTTGATATGACTATCTAAATAACCCTGGTTACAGCAAATAAAGAACAATTTAAACACATACTTGTGCCCTGCACCCAACCTCCGACTAGTCTTGGGAGCTTGCAATGGGTATAGTATTAAACCTAAAAAGTTACCTGTGCACATGTATGTACGTAGTGGGGAATCGCGATGCAGCCTAGAACAAAAACTAACCCCATTCAACCCACCAATAACGACAGACCACTTAGCATGGATGAACAGGCCATAGCATTTATTATCACAAAGTAAATTACTGCATAACACATCCATAACTTTAAATAAGCATAAATTTACATATATACATATATAACTCCACACATAGTGTTATACAGTGACCCAACCGTCCTTGCCAATAAACATACAGTGGTTCCTAATCACCACTTCCTCTCACCTCCCCCCTCGTCATAAAAATCATATCTTTCCAATGCCCGCCATCAGCTGACCTTATCCACGCTCGATGGGCACGAGACCTCAGGCAACCTAATGTTAACCTTTTGAAGCAGGGAGGTTGAGACCTTAAAAAACTTGTTCATCTCATTCCATATACTTAAACGTAACCCCTCAAACTCAATTGGCAAGGACATACCCCCGGCTAGCTGTGACTAACTATACTAATATGCAGGGCCGGCGCTACCATAAGGCGGCCCAGGCGGCCGCCTTAGGGCGCACCGGCCCTGGGGGCGCAAAATCAGGCTGACCGGAAGGAGGGAAGCGCACTGCGCTCCCCTCCAACCGACGACCTTTTGTAGCGTGGCCGAGCGCCCGGTTCTGCAGGGGCGCGAGGGAGCACTCTCCCATGTGTGCTTCCTCTTCAGCTCCCTCGCGCGCCGCATACTGATACCGGAGCCGGAAGATGACGTCATCTTCCGGCGCCGGCATCCCTACGCGGTGCGCGAGGGAGCTGAAGAGGAAGCACACATGGGAGAGTGCTCCCTCGCGCCCGCCCGCCCACCAGCCCGCCAGCCCGGGAGACATCCAGCACGGGAGACAGCCAGCCAGCCAGCCACCAAGGGAGACAGCCAGCCAGGGAGACAGCCAGCCAAGGAGCCCAGGAGCCCAGCAGCACCACTGGACCCCAGGGAATCCCTTCAGCACTCCAAAAAGGTAAGGAGGCTGGGGGATTAAATAAAAAAATAAAAAACATGTGTTAGTGTTAGTGTGTGTGTGTGTGTGTCTGCTAGTGAGTGTCAGTGTGTGTGTCTGCTAGTGAGTGTCAGTGTGTGTGCTGCTAGTGAGTGTCAGTGAGTGTGTCTGCTAGTGAGTGTCAGTGTGTGTGTCTGCTAGTGAGTGTCAGTGAGTGTCAATGAGTATCTGCTAGTGAGTGTCAGTGTGTGTGTCTGCTAGTGTCAGTGAGTGTGTCTGCTAGTGTCAGTGTGTGTGTCTGCTAGTGTCAGTGTGTGTGTCTGCTAGTGTCAGTGTGTGTGTCTGCTAGTGTCAGTGTGTGTGTCTGCTAGTGAGTGTCAGTGTGTGTCTGCTAGTGAGTGTCAGTGTGTGTGCTAGTGAGTGTCAGTGTGTGTCTGCTAGTGTGTCTGCTAGTGAGTGTCAGTGTGTGTCTGCTAGTGAGTGTCAGTGAGTGTTTCTGCTAGTGAGTGTCAGTAAGTGTGTTACTGTGTGTCTCTTACTGAGTGTGTTTGTGTGTGTATTAGTGAGTCTGTTTGATGTCTGTTAGTGAGTGTGTGTTTGTCAGTGAGAGTGTATGTTTTGTAAGTGAGTGTGTATGTATGTCTGTCGCTGAGTGTGTCTGTCAGTAAATGTGTGTGTCTGTTAGCTGGTGTGTATGCATCTGTTCGTGAGAGTGTGTGTGTGTCTTCAGCACTTACCTTTCTCTAGCGCCGGACTCCCTTGGCGCTGGGGATCCCTCCGCCTCTCAGCTCCGAATGCTCTTGCCGCGCATGCATTCAAACCGCCCATAGGAAAGCATTACTCAATGCTTTCCTATGGACGTTCAGTGTTTTAGAATAGCGTAAGCTCCTCTAACGGCTGTCAGTGAGACATCCACTAGAGGCTGGATTAACCCTCGGTGAAACATAGCAGTTTCTCTGAAACTGCTATGTTTTCAGCTGCAGGGTTAAAACTAGAGGGACCTGACACCCAGACCAATTCATTGAGCTGATGTGATCTGGGTGTCTGTAGTGGTCCTTTAATTGTGTGTGCATCTGCATGCACTGGCGTACATACAGCGGTCGCAGGGGTCACATCCCTGCGACCAGGTGCCCACCGCCATGATGTCTATATGCCTGCATGTATGTCTCTGTCTGTGTCTGTATGTCTGTATGATTATTTCTGTGTTTGTATGAACCTTATTTTGAACGAGGGTGGGGGGCACCAAAATGCATCTTCGCCTGTGTAACTAAAAATCCTAGCACCGGTCCTGCTAATATGGCGGGCGGGATGGAAGCTGTTTGCTGGCCCAAATCCCAAGTGGCACTGAGGTAAGACCTCCCCCACACTAACTTACACAGAACATAATCCCACCCACACATTCTTTCCCAACCAATCCCATGCATCTATCCCCACACTCCTACATGTGCCCTTGTCTGCTTAGCTGTGCTATCTCCCCAGGGCCTAATTGTAATGCACATTTAACACTCTAAGAACCACAGTTATATTGAATTGGGACGTGTTTGTTACCAAGCCCTTTGTGGCACTTTTGCCATGTATTTATTCTACTACAGTTTCACCCATTCTGCTCAAGTGCAGAGCATGTTTTTTAATTTTTTTTTAAGGAGAAATTAGATTCTCTTTTGAAACTCTACCTGTATAAGTAACATAACAATAAATATGAATAAAACTGTAAAAAACAAAACAAAACAGGGGATGGGGCAAGGCACCCAAGATGGCAGGATGTGCTTTATAGTTGCTCCTGCTGACCCAAACTTTCCTTGATGATAATCTGTGTTAATCTTGCCACAGGACACTCGGCAGCACCAGCTTACAATTCTTGGGCACTTGAGCACATTGAATAATCACTGCATCTGAGTGTGCGGCCCTCTGGGATTGAAAGCCTGGTGGCTGGGAGAGGCGGCCGCTCTCCTGACTTTGGACCAGCACCTCATTACGAACCGCTCAGAACCCATTATCCCCCTTTGTAACAGAGGGGGGGTTATCCTGGTCCCCACTGGGTGTCCGACTACAAACAGCCTGGTGTGAGATGCTTACTAGGGCCAAGCCGTATGCTCACAGCGAAGATGGCTGCCACACAGAGATCTGATCTCTAGGCCCCCCACGAGGATAGCATAGCAAAGGCCTTCAACCATTTCTGGGCACAACTTTGGGCTAAGCTTGCTGAACAGGCACAGAGACCAGCTGTCGCAGACACCTCTCAATGGCCCACTACAACAATTAAACCAAAGCCTGTACAACACCGCAGTGCCGAACTACCGACCATGGTGAAGCGACAGAAGAAGGCACCCTGACATCAGGGATGCCACCCCACCTTCAGCCGTCACTTACCTGCATCTCCCACAAGCGGCTCACAGTCTTAGGTTCCCATTCGGCGAGGCCGGTGGCGTACATGGAAACAAGTCTGGAGAGCTGCTCCTGGGGCTAGACAAAGCCAGCACTATGCAGTCACAAAGGAGGTGACCATTGTTGCATGGAACCAGAGGGGTGCCCCCACAGGTCTAGATGAATTCTTGTCATTCTGATTAGCTGATCCTCCGCTCAGAGGCATCGGCTGAACAAACATGTGGCAGCCCAACAGATCCTGCACAGCTATATATATTGATGCAATGTTTATATTAATCTAAATAACATATCATATCTTATCCCTGCATACCTTTTTTCCTATAATTTTATTAATATTAGACTTTTTAATGAATCTAATATGAAAACAGTCAAGTTGACTTAACAAAATATAAAGTTTATAGTGTAGACTTAAAAAAGGGAATTTTACTGAATATTGCTATGTAAATTTGCCCCATCAAATTTAAATAGGTAGATGAAGATGAAGGTCAACTTCAATGAAGCAATTATATTTTATGAATACATTCTGCAGGCAAAGTTTGTAGGAAATACAAGAGTTGAAATGATACTGTATGTCTGTAAAGCTAAAGCTGTAAGAGTTATATGTCAATAGCACATAAACTGCAATCTTAAAAAAAAATAATCTATACAGTGTTGGTGATGCATTCATTGACACACACTGACAGACACACATACACTGACATACACAGACACACACGCTGAAACACGCATACAGACACTGACGCACACATACACACTCACTGACAAACACATATACACTCTCAATGACAGACTAACACACACACACACTAACACACTCACTAACAGACAGACACTAACACTCACTAACAGGTACACACTAACTGACACACACTAACACACTCACTAACAGTCGCACTAACTCACTCATAGACACTCAGCAACACACTCACTAACATAACGCACTAACACATTCACTAACAAACACATTAACACTTTCACCAACAGATACACTTACACACTCACTAAAGACACACACTAACACACCCACTAACAGACACAAACACCAACACTCACTAACAGACACACACTAACACACTCACTAACAGACACAGACACTAACAGACACCAAACACTAACACTCACTAACAGACAAACACTAACTGATGCACACTAGCACACTCACTAACAGACAAACACACACACACACACACACATTCGTTAACAGAACACACTAACACACTCACTAACAAACAAATTAACACTCTCACCAACAGACACACTAACACACTCACAAACAGACACACACTAACACCCACTAACAGACACACGCACTAACACACTCACTAACAGAAACACATATAAACATTTTTTTTTTTAAAGTTCAATCTACCCAGCCTCCCTACCTTTGGGAGTGCTGAAGTGGATTCTTCCCTGGGGTCCAGTGGGGCTGCTGCTGGCTGGGCTGGCAGGCACGTGGGCAGTCGGGAGGTCAGGCAGGCTCATAGTGGAGGTGGCAAGGGAGCTCTGATCTCCCTGCTCAGCTCCCTCGCGTGCCTTTTAGTGATGCCTGAGCCGGAGTGACATCATATTCACTGTGGTACGCGCAAGGGAGCTACCAACATCAACGCATGCCAGCCTAAATACAGCACTGGAAAGGGGTTGTAATTTTCGGCATATTTTAGCATTTTTCTGCCGAAATTGGATAGGCCAATTTAAGGCCGAAAATTTTGGTTCATCTCTAGTATTTACATTTTGCATACAAGCTACAATTCTAGCATGTAGCATTCTCTACCTGTCTCTCACTGCATATTCCGTTAGAATTATGAATATACTTTCTTTCACCATATTTACCAATATGTTCTGCTTTTTCTCTTATCATCAAAACAAAAACGTGTAATTGATATGCATGCAGGGGCGACCTGGAGCACTTGGCACCCAGGGAGGATCCTATATTTGTCATGGTGTGAGGGAGGGGGAGTAATACTGTGAGGGAGGGGGTGTTGGTGTGAGGGAGGAGGGTGATGATAAGTGGGAGAGGGGCAATGATGAGAGGGAGGAGGTGATGGTGAGAGGGATGGAGGTGATGGTGTGAGGGGGTGTGTGAAAGGTTCAGTTTGTGGGCTGTGTAGTGTGTGCATCTGCAGGGTGGGTAGGGGAAATGTGTGTATGGGGGGGCAGTGTGTGTGGGGCAATGTGTGTATGGGAGGCTGTGTATGTGTGTGTGGGGCAATGTGTGTATGAGTGGGCAGTGTATGTGTGTGTGGGGCAATGTGTGTAAGGTCCCCAGTATGGGGCAATGTGTGTATGGGTGGGCAGTGTATGTGTGTGTGGGGCAATGTGAGTAAGGTCCCCAGTGCCCTCAGTGTGTGGATGTGTATGGTGTGGGGGGCAGTGTGTGTGTGTGTGTGTGGGCAGTGTGTGAAGGTGTATGGTGTGTGGGGGCAGTGTATGTGTGTGTGTGTGTGTGTGTGTGTATGGAGGGCAGCGTATGTGTGTGTGGGGCAATCTGTGTATGGGTGGGCAGTGTATGTGTGTGTGGGGCAGTGTGTGTGTATATGGGGGAAGTGTGTGTATGGGGGCGCAGTGTATGTGTGTGTAGGGGGCAGTGTATGTGGGGGCAGTTTATGTGTGTGTGTGGGCAGTGTGTGTATGGGGGCAGCACATGTGTGTGTGGGGCAGGGTGTGTATGGGTGGGCAGTGTATGTGTGTGTTGGGCAGTGTGTGTGTATTGGGGGAAGTGTGTGTATGGGGGGCAGTACATGTGTGTGGGGCAGTGTGTGTGTATGTGGGGGTAATGTGTGTGTGTAGGGGAGCGGTGTATCTGGGGGCAGTGTATGTAGGTATGTGGGGGCAGTGTACGTGCGTGTGTGGGGGCAGTATGTGGGGGTAGTGTATGTGTGGGGGCATTGTGTGGATGGGTGTATGCGGGGGCAGTATGTGGGGCAGTGTATGTGTGGGGGCAGTGTGTGTATGGGGCAGTGTGTTTATGGGTGTATGTGGGGACAATTTGTGGGAGTAGTGTATGTGTGTGTGTGGGGGGCAGTGTGTGTATGGGTGTATGTGGGGGCAGTATGTGGGGGGATTTTATGTTTGTGTGTGTGGGGGGCAGTGTGTGTATGGGTGTATGTGGTGGCAGTATGTGGGGGCAGTGTATGTGTGGGGGCAGTGTGTGTATGGGTGTATGTGGGGGCAGTGCATGTGTGTGTGTGTGTGTAAGGCAGTGTGTGTATGGGGAGCCTTGAGGGAGGAGGGGGGGACATTTCTCGATCCTTGGTGGTCCCAGTGGTGAGAGTGAACTATAGCCCGCAGCTCTGGGGCTAGAGTTCACTCTCGCGAGATCCGGAGTGTTGCCGTGGTAACCGCAGCAATGCTCTGTGCTTATGAGAGAAGGACCCGGAGGAGCTGCAGCCTGAGCTCCCAGGTCCTCTCTTCTCCCCTGCCAGCACGGTGCCTGCGGACTGGGGAGGGAGATCTCAAATCTCCCCTCTGGTCCGTGAAGGCACACTGCAGGGCTGGGGGCAATAGGGCAGTGGTCTGTATGTAGTTGTGACATTTTAATGCAGTAGTGTATAATGAGATTGCTCAGTTGCACACTGTTGAACACTGCATACAGTTCATCTGTTAGTCTGGGATCACTATTTTGGGCCCTAGCTAACAGAGGGGACCCTTAGATATCAAAAGATACCAGGAAGGATCTAGAGGTTATATGTCGCTGCAGGGTAATAAAACCCTGCACTGCATTATTGGATAAATCATCAAATCTTCCTTCCACCCTCAAACCTCTTAAGTGAGTCTTCCACTAAATGACCACCTTGCTGTTTTAAGCTAAAATACAAATTTTCTAACAATAAAGGAGTATTCTTATGAACCTTATGAACCTCCACACCAATCAACTATTAATAGGACACACATGAGGTGGGCACTGGAAAATGGCTGTGTAATATTATAACAAAGCAAAAAAAAGAAAAAAAGAAAAAATAAGCAATGTTCTCAAACTCCCATTAAATCTGGATGGCAGCAATGGCTATAGTGTTCATCAGCCCAGATACATACACCCTGTTCCAAAGTATTATGCAAATTCTATCTAAGTGTCACAAAGATTAAACATTTTGTTTTTCAGTTTAACTCATGGATGGCATCTTTTGATCACTGAAAACAATCTCGGACACCTGTGATAATTATAAAAAACAAACAAAGAAAAAGGTTGCGCCAAAATAGACAAATATAAATATGTGAATAAAAGTCTTAGCTGAAAAGATCTTCTTTAGATCAAATAGTCTATAAAGTGCTTGATCAGGAACAATGTCCTCGCTGTCCTTCCCCAGGGGGATCCAATATTATGAAACGATATAACAGATAAAAAGACCAAATAGTGTAGTGTATGACCCCTGCTTATGGGATATGGTGCAGGCTTCTTCTTCCAAGGGTATGTTCCACACTCAAAATAAAAAGAGAGACGACCACACTCAAAATACTCTATTTATTTATTTAAAATGTTATTTATCTGCTTGAATGCCCCTGTGGCCTCCAGTATGTTGGAATGACTACAAGGTGCTTAAAAACAAGATTAAGTGAACACTGCAGAAACATAAAAAATGGGTATCTGAATCATTCAGTATCCAAACATTTTATTCAACACAATAAAGATCCTAGAATGTTAAAGTGTATGGGAATAAAAAAATGTACTACTCACTGGAGAGGAGGTGATATAAAAAACATCCTTGGGAGAACTGAAATTGAGAGCAGACTCTACAGAGAGCACTGTTTCAGTTCTCCCTGTAGGGTTCTAGTGACCTGAACATATCCCAAGCGCATCTAATGATACACTCACACTATACTTGGGAAGAGTGCCCTGGTGTCCCCAAAAGTGAGGACAGTAGCATTTCATCACCACCGAAATCAAGACAGTTGAGAGGCATGAAATTGGTCGATATGAATGTGAGAGCTGAAAGGTAGCTGTGGTAATGCTTTATTTTTATACTAGGAGTAGGTTAATTGTAAAAAGAATACTGCAACAACAATTTTGTATTAGCAATTTACTGTGCGGCACAGTTTTGTACAGTCACAGAAGGCTGGGCAGAGAAAAACATCTTTGTCTTTTTGTGCTGCGTTTGCAAGAAAGCTATAGTCTATAGTTCTAACTCACTTTGTTTATAGACCAGAGTCTGTTGTAAATAGTTGTGGCTGCTTGATTCCTTCTACTAGACCTATCTAGTTATCTAGAATAGCATTAGCTTAGAAGGTATTGTAAATTGCAATACAGTGTTTTGTAAATTGCAATACGGTGTTTTGCCGTCGAGTTCATGGAACTAAAATCGGATACGCAATGGCACAAACGCCGCTGAACTTTTACCTTCTCTGGATCTTCGACACATTAACATTGCCTATTTGCACGAATGACTCCCGTTTGTGCATTTGAACAGTATTTGAACTATGGTGAATAGACTAGCTGCACAGCCCAAATCTGTGGAACTGTTTTGGGCATGGAGCCATGCTTGTGGTCGGTCAAATGTGACTTCCATCTATCTCCCGAACCACTGAACCGATTGGCATAATTTTTTGATATGTTGTTCCCATAATTATGCCCGTTCAGAACATGTAAGTTTTATTGGAATTGAATGTATAATTTTAAAGTTATGAAAACTTTGTAAAAAAGTGTATTTTCGCTTCGAGATAATTGATAATTGAGTTGATACAGTAATTAATTCAATTATCTCCCAAGCAGAGGGGAGGAATGTACAGTAATGAATGGGAGTGTTTAACTGTGTAACTGTAAATGATTGGTTGTTGAGTTTGTGTTTTCAGTGCCCAACAAGGTTCATGTAGGTGGTAACCTTGTGGGAAAAGTTGTATATAAGAAGCAATAAAGCCCCAGTTCAGTTTGTTTTGTTCTGTTCTGTTCTGCTTAGTTCTCAATATGTAGCCATGTCTCATTATTGTAGGGAACTGCTTTATTCACACTGGGGATTGTATACTCCCCTGAGCTCTAATAACTTAGCTCTTTTAAGATCTGTTCCTGATATGCTCTCCTGGAGGAGAGCTCTTTCCCACACGGTCCTGGAGGACAGAGGCTGTTCCAGGGTGGAAGGAAGACGGTGAGACTCCAGTTAAGCTACGGTGGTTGTGGAGTCTGCGGTGGTTGTGGTGTCCGGTGTGGTGCTCGTGGTCCTCGGCACAAGCTAGGAAGCGTCTGTCAACGGAAGGTAATCGGTTGGAGTAAAGGTGATCCGTTACAACTGCCTCTCCTATTAGATATGTCTGGTGGCTCTAAACAATGAAATGATTGGAGGTGGATATGCCATTGTTTCCCCGGGGTTGCTAAGTGTCCTCAATGCGCTAACCAACGTCCGCTAAAATAAATTGACCCTATCTACCCCAAGAGCCTAATAATAGTGAACAAAAAAGAAACTAACTGTGAACAAAAACTTAATTATACTTGCCCCCTGAAATCTTCTTACTTCCAATAACCTCTCAATGCAACTCCATAATCCCACAATGCAACTCTATAAAATAAAAAAAACTCAATCGCCAAAAAAAAAAAAAAATCCTGTAAGAAAAATTAAATCTATCTTCACCCTGCTAGAGCTTTGTGTAGAATGGGGCTGGTAAAAGGCTCTCTGATGCTTTGAATTGTCATTAGAGTGACCTGATTGGTTGACTTGTAAGCCACCAATTAGAGTTCTGTAAAATTTGCATAGTTTGGGAAACATTCCCACGCTATGCAATATCAGTCAGTGCACTCTGACAGGAAAGCCTCACTTCTCTGGAGACTTGCCATGGGAACATTCAAAAGCTTTATTGTGAATTCAAAGCATAGGGAAACCTTTATCAAGGCTTTTCTGGCTTGAAGCCTCATTCTGCATCTCATTCCCATCCCTTGCAGGCCAAATAAAGATTTATTTGCTGTGTCAGGTTTTTAATTTTTTTCATTATGTTTCTTGCAATCAGATTTTTTATTTTAAAGGTTTCATTGTGGGATTGGCCTTTTTTGAAGCTGAAGATTAGAAGATTTACAAGAAAGAAGAATTCAGAATGTATAAATTTATTTTAACAGCTATTGGTTTTAATGGATCCCCCTCACTAGTATTAGGGCGAGGAGTGATGGGTAGGGATACTTTATTTTAACTAGTGGTGAAACAATGGCAATGATAGTCAGGGGTGTAGAATAGCATGTGTACTCTCTATTGTTTAATTATTTATAGCCCCCCCTACTTTTGCCCATGGGTGGGGCCTGGGGTACATTGGGTCCCCATCCCATATATTATTTATAGAGCCACCATCACTGGGTGGGGGCTGGTGGTCAGGATAATAATGAATGAAGCAACTGGGCCTGGGTTTGAAGCATTCTGGTCCAGATATCAGCTGTCAGGTGGCGTTCTGTACGGCTGTAAATTTTGGTACCCCAATTGCAAAATCTGGATAATCTGGATGAAAACAATATTTATTTTATTTTCATATTTATAGTGGCATGAATACATTGTGAGATTATCAATGTATTATTTGTAATTGTTCCCTATTTTTACATTTCACTTATATTTCAGTCACTTATTTTAAACATCTCGTTTAGCCTTAGATTTGTATTATTCTCTATTTTTTATTCTCCATGTTATTACCCGCCACTGTATAGTTCAATATGTATTGGCACATAATCACTAGTTTTATTTTTATATTTTGAATTTTTCCCCCTTTTTTTCCCCCTTAAATCACATTTTTCCATTTTTACTTAGTCTTGTCATTTTTCTTTCTTGCAATTTTATACATCTCTATAGGCTCACTTATATTCCATTTTATTAATTATATATATTTTTTGCTTTATTTTGGCTATTGTGTTATTATATCTTCTTAGTTCAGGTCTTGTGATAATGATGTCATGAACATGGGATGGCACTGGTGCCATCTTACTATACACATATACACCTGGTGTATTCTTTGTGTGATAGGTTACTGCGTGCCAGTGTAATTATATATTGATGTATAAAAGTTTATTTTTACTTGTATTTAATGAAAAATATAAACAAGTGATGTGCTATAAGTTTATTTTTCATATTATATTGTTAAATGTATTTTATTAAATTTTGTTTTATTGTGTTTTCTAAGATAAGGTCATGTGATGTTAATATTTACTCTATATTTTATTGTTTATTAGCTTTATGTGTCAGAATAAAGATTAATGTATATATTTATTTAAGCCACACTGGACCCTCCTACTTTTAATTCATTATATACCGAACATCGCTTTCCTTGGTGGGGAACATATCACCTAAACTGTTTGGATTGAGCAAAACCCCATTTTGCTCTCCCCTTTACAACACTAGATTAGTCGAGCTCAAGCATGTCAAACCCGCTGCCCACGAATATATTTGTGGCCCGGCCAGCTGCAAGTTTGCCATAATTACTAAGGCAGAGTAGGCACCTGCTCTCCTTACATTGCAGGTGCCTACTCTGCTCATATTTACCTGGTACCGGCCGGAAGAAAGGTCCCTGGCGGCAGCGAGGGAGCTCAGTCTTCCTGTTCCTCACTGCTCCCTTGTGCGAGCCCATAGTGATGCTGGGTGCCGGAATATGACGTCCTTCTGGCAACTTGCATCACTAAACTGCATGCGTGAGGGAGCAGTGAGGAGCAGGAAGACTGAGCTCCCGAGAGAAGAGGCCCCACAATAGCTACTAAAGGTAGGGAGAAATAAATCAAATGATGTTAGTGTGTGTAAGAATGGGGAAATGTGTGTGTGCGTCTGTCAGTGAGTGTGTGTCTGTCAGTGATTGTGTCTGTCAGTGTGTGTGTGCTTGCCTGTCAGAGAGTGTGTGTGCGTATGTCTATCAGAGAGTCTGTGTGTGTCTGTCAGAGAGTGTGTGTGTGAGTCTGTCATAGAGTGTGTGTGTGTGTGTGTCTGTCAGAGAATGTGTGTGTGTGTCTGTCAGAGAGTGTGCGTGTGTCTGTGTGTGTTGGTTTGTGTTGCGATGGCCGCTATTGGACAGTAGAGGACCTGGGGATGCATGTAGGCACGCAATGTAATGTCACATTCCGATGTGACGTCATCGTTCTCCACCTTCACAGGTTTTCAAGGAATAGCGGGAGGATCCACTTTGGCACAGGGTGCGGACAGCACCATTGGGGGATAAGGGAGAAAGTTGGATACCCAAAAGGGAAGCAACTGGGTGTGTGTCAGGGGGCGACCTGAACAGGGGGTAACCCTCACATAAGTGTATGAATAGAAGAGCAGACTTGGTGAGTCAGAACAAGTAGGGCGCCCCCTAGTTGATGACTATACATATATACAAAAAATATTAAAACGTAACCTTTAATTATTACTGTAAAAAAATAGTCATGCCTATAATAGGAAACTTGAAAGAAAAAAGAAAATATGTAAAAAACACAGGAGGATACAAAATAAGAGAACATGCCTGGACGGGGATAATCGTCCCAAGGGAGTCACCTTGAGAATATGACAAAAAATCCCCCTATCCTGTGGAGTTCGTCACTCAGCAATAGTGCTTCAGGAGAATGTCCTTAATATGGAAAAATTCCTACCACAAATGCCTCAGATCAACACCCCCTGACAATGACAAAAGCAAAGTCTATTGGGTTAAGAAAGTTGCAAACAATTGTCTACTTGGGAGAAAAGGTGTAGCATAAAGTGGTAAAAAATGAGGTCTATATATAATGTGATCAGCCCCTAGTCAGGATCCGACAGCTAAATGGATACAGTGTAGCAGGTTCTGTGACAACTGCTTAAACACTGTATCTAGGAGAGGGAAATAGTTGAGGGAAATTGGTGTGACACAGAAAATGTTTGAATTGGAAGATAGCCCTAGAGATAAGCTATTCAGCGATACACACCCCGTTGTCTGACGAAAAACTGAAAATTCACCGTCAACCACACCTTCACCCTCCCATCCCACTCTCTCCTCTAATAAATCATAGCGAAAATGTCGAGAATAAACTAACTGGCTGATCATGCAGAGAGACAATACTAGTAGGCGTCCAGGTTCTCAACTATCCTTCCTGCCTGCTACCTAACACGTGTTTCGGCGCTGCTAAACGCGCCTTCTTCTGAGGTTTAACCAGAGGCTGGACTCCAGAGTCGCATACGGGCAGCGGCAATGTGAGTGGAGTCTGCTTGTTGGCTAATATTGTTTTTTGTTTTGTTTTTTAAAACAAGGGCTGGGGTTTAGTAGAGAGTGGTGCTGGTATTTAGTAGAAGGGGGGCTGGGATTTAGTATAGAGGGGGTGACAAGGAATTAGTACAGAGGGGGAATGGGATTTGGTACAGGGTGTGGGACTGGGGTTTAGTAGAGGGGGGCTGGGGTTTAATAGAGGGGGATGCTGATTTTTTTTATACTGTTCTTTTCAAGACAAACCTACATTTCTTTGAATTTTTTTTTATTTTATTTTTTTCGGCCCACATAACCTTAAGCCTTGTTTATGTGGCCCGTGCTAGCCTTTGAGTTTGACATGCTTGGTCTAGCTGTATGTTTTATATTTTTATACAAACTCCTGGACTTCTGACTGAGATCAAAGGGAACACACAAGAATCCAGAAGTGGAGATTGTACTGCTCATGCTCATACAAGTGAAGCTTTCAAGAGCTCCCAAACTCTGAAGAATATTCCTTACTTATCCTTCCAGTTTACTAGAAATACTGCAATGTATATCTCTCCATCTCTGTTTCATAGATAATTGAGAACTACTTTAAGGAGCTATCCCTCCATTCCTGTACAATACTCTCCTGTACCAATTAAAGCTCACGCTAAGCGTCAGCCATGCCTTCAAACCTGACACAGCAAGCTCATCCACTATCTCCAACGATGTTCCAGTACTGCAGAAAGTTGTTGGAGAAAATCTCAAACCACACCTGACTTCCTACATTACAAATTTATGGTGTAGAGTAGCACCTAATATTCTTAAAGTGGAAAAACACACACCAATAGGTGAATAAAACCTATAAGGCAATCTTCCAAACTGTAGAAAATATTACAGGACTCCTCCCAGTCCTCACAAAATATATAAACAGAAAAATCTACAGTGAAGGGGAAAAAAAAACCACTCATAGAGTAATATAGTTAACACACAATACAGTGTTATTTTCAAAGTTGCACTCACAAACATGTATTGTCACATCCTGCTCCTGTTGCGGATCATTTCTGTCTTGGCTTGATATCCAGTACTCTTTTGACAATTCTTGTTTAGATTTTCTTGGTTTTTCTGTTTTTCTATTCTATATTTGGTTTTCTTTATGCTGGGTTTTCTGGGTTGATTCCTTTATTCCGTTCCTGGAATTCCCAGTCTCCTGGATTGCTTTAAATGTTTGTTTTTTTGTTGCCACATTCCTTTGCCATTAATCCTTTTTGTTTCAGTGTTCCTGCTAGCAGTGGTCTCATCCCTCTGCTCCTTTCCTTGCAGTTAAGTACTGTGTGTGTTTTACTGTTCTACTTTTAGTCATGCATATCTACGCAGTTAGGGCCCACTGTAATTGGAGTACTTTGGCGCAGTGGTGGGCTACATACATCTTTGCCATTTATGTATGTCCAAATCTCCAATGTTTATTATATATAGTACTTAATTATGTCTCCTCTTGTTTTGCCTTGTATCTCTTGTCTTGTTTTATTTTGTCTTGTATTCCCAGTTTATCTACAGTCCTGTCCTGTCCTGCCCATGTCCTGTTAATGTTTCCCTCATGTATTGTGTACATATTCTGGGTTCTGCTTTCTGTCCTGCTCCGGTTTTGGGTTCTTCTAGTGTTGTTTCATTATCTTGTTTGGTGTCTAGTCTTCCTTGTTTCTAGTACTGGATACGTTTCTGCTGCAGAGCCTCCCTATCCAGATCCTGGGAGGTCTGCATATCATCATCTAGCTTATGGGATCCGTAGATACTGCATCAGGAATCTGGTATGTGGCCGTACAAACCCTTACCCCGCACGAGGCCCTGATAGTCCATTTCCATGCTGTGACTCCTATCTTCATCATCAGGCATACAGGGGTCCCAGTCTCCTGCCCACCACCCGTGACATATATCAGGTTTCTAGAGATGATAAAGAATCCTCAAACACGATAGTGGGCATGAAGAAGAAAGTAGAAAAAATTTGAACAACAAGTGCAGACTATTAAAAGTCATATATATTGCGCTTTTATCAGTAATATTTACAGAATGGTAGTAGTGTTTAAGCATATCACAATCCCAAGCAGTATCTCCAACAGTTAAGGTCCACAGGTCTCCGTGTGTATTAAGGATATTGCCTCTTATGTGGTGTCAAAAATGTATTAAGTATAAACAAAATAAAATAACATAACTAGACAAATTAATAAACTTGGTCAAACTCCACACATGGGAGACTGAATAAACTTTACCCCATAGGAAGTCCGGGCAACCGGACGAAACGCGTAGGGTTGGGCCACTGTAGTGAGTTTATTAATTTGTCTAGTTATGTTATTATATTTTGTTTTGTTTAAACTTAATGCATTTTTGACACCATATAAGAGACTTTATCCTTAATATCCTGGCCATGAGAGGATAAGCCAACCTGCCAACGTCAAGGCAGACCCCCCTTGGTGGGTCCTAACTCTAACCATTCACCTTGCTTCCTTGAGCCTCTGGCAAAAATCTCTACTGAGACAGAAAGGGGTATTTTTTATATACACCCCTATATATTATTAACCCTTAATAGGGAACACATGAAATGGGTGGCTGCATTGTAACAAGGCTGAGTGATACAAAAAATGGATACAAATGCAGAAAGATAAGTCCTTCGCTCACTCCCATCACTGGGCGGCAGCAATGACTACAGTACACATCAGCCCCAATATATAGTAAAAACCAAAGAAAAACAAGTTACCTGCACTCTCTCCTTAATCCCTATGTATTTTTTTGCCAGAGGCTCAAGGAAGCAAGGTGAATGGTTAGAGTTAGGACCCACCTAGGGTTGTCTGCCTTGATGTTGACTTTTTTTCCAGCTACTGTCTCGTATCACTACTGCCCTTCAGTTCTAAGCTTCTTAAATGGCTTGTGTTTCCCTGTCTAGCTCACTGTCTCAATGATAAATATGTCCTTGGCACTCATGCATCTGCTCCCAGCATTCTACTGAAACTGCACTTACCAAAGGGGCTGTGTCCTAATTCTCCTCAACCCTTTTGTGGCCTTTGATGCTGTTGAACACTCTATTTTTTTCTTCAAACCCCCACAAGTCTGTGACACTGTACGTTAATGACTTTATTCCTGCCTTTCTGATTCTGAGTGCTCATTTAGTCTCCGTCTTTGGTCACTTCCTTCCTTCTCAGGCTGTGTTCTTGGTCCTCTTTTATTCTCCATTTACACTGCCTCTCTCAGTAACCTTATTAACTCTTTTGAATTCCAATACCATATATATGTATATATATACGCTGACAATACTGACAATATTCAGATTAACTTTGTGAGGTTAACAGTGGCTTGCATTATTATATTGCTGATGGTGATCTTTATCAACTAGGTGGATTTAAATACAGTGACATTATGTGGCAGAGCGCCATCTGTTGTTTGAAAACTGTAATGGAACCAAAACCACCAATTGGGACATTGTATTAGACACCACTGTCTATTGATTGTGCATTCCTAGTCACCAATGTGTTTAGATATAGTTTGTATACATTTGCATATGGTGGCAATGCAGACAGAATAGTATAGTTTTTATTGTCTGTGTTCCCATAACTTCCCTTCCTTTGCATAGTTATATTTTATTGTGTTATGTGGTTGCCTGTATGATTCCCCATATGATTGTTTTCATGTATTGGATTGAGTGTGCCACCAGAAGGTTAATGTATTGTTGATTGGGACAGGCTGAGGGGTTGATACCTGCCTGAAAGGATAAAATGGGCAGAGGGGACCATACCTGCCTGGAAGGAGAAGGACAGACAGAGGGGTTGTCACCTGCTTAAAAAGAGCTGGACAAGCAGAGGGTACACTACTTGCCTCCTGCTTCAGTCAGTAAAGGACCATGTGCCTACCCAAGCCTCAGTTAAAACCTGCTACTAGTTCCGACTACCTTTTCAGGTTTGCTTCACCCAGTTCTCAGTTATGATCTGGATGACACATCTAGAGGAGAGGCTTCTTAAATTGTCTATAACATCACAAACCTCTGCTCTTCTCCCCTCACAAGCTGTCTCTTTTCCATCTCTAATTGCATGTCTTCTCATTTTCTAAAATGTATCTTTTTAAACTGAACTCTTTATATCCCCCATTAAGATAATCTTATCTATCTCACTGCACATCAATGGGACTCATATCACCCCAACCTACACTTTTGCTGCCTTGCAATTACTTTCGACTCAGTTATTTTGCAGATTGGTTTGTTTTGGTTTGATGTCTACCTATATTGGTCTCTGATATTCAACCATCTTTGCCACTGCCTAGTATATTTGCTCTCAGCACCCTGGAGGCGGCTTGCCATTTGCTCATATTTGCTCATGTTTTCAAGTCGGGCCAAAACCTCTGTCACATTGGGGATCTGTGACTGTTTCCATCTGTGTGCTATTGCAGTTTTCGCAGCTATAAGACAGTGTATAACTATGTGCAATACATCCTCCTGGGGCAGAGTTGTAAACATATGCAAGAAGTAGCATTCAGGGACTCTGGGTATGTTAACTTTTAGCACAACTTGGAAGAACTGTTCTAGTGCTTGCCAGAATTGTGTAATGCCCGGACAGACCCAGAAAATATGCAGTAGGGTGCCTACCAGTCCCTGACATCTCCAGCATGTGGCGGTTGTGCCAGGATATATGTGTGCAAGTCTTGCAGGAACCATATACCACCTCATAGTGAGTTTTCAGAATGCCTCCATGTGAGTTAAGCTTGTAATGGCCTTTTTAGTGTTCCTCAGTGTTTGATGCCATGCTCTCGGCTGAAATTGTGTGCCTAAATCTTTCTCCCAATGCTGCATATATGAGAGTACCTCGTTGTCACCCAGGGCCATAGGAGAGTTATAGCAGAAGGACAGAGCTTTGGTGTTCATTAGTTTCCCCAATGCGGAGCATTAGCTTGGCAGAAGGCATCATATCATGGTCCTTCACAGAGTGTACGGGACCAGCCCAGAGTGCTTGTTCCGCCTTTCGGGTCATGCATGCATTTTCTAATGCAAGCCATGGGGGGGGGGGGGGGGGAGTTCTCTCTAGTATTGATATGCCCTGTGCTAGTAACAAAGCTTTATACTATAATTGTACATTAGGTATGCTTAGGCCACCTTTCGTAAATGGTCGCCAAAGTAGGTTCGGCGCTATACGTTGGGGTTTTCTCTTCCAAATGTGTGCATTGATAATCGGTTGAGAATTTCTTCACTATGAAGTTTGGCAAAGCAATGGGCAAAGTTCGGAAAAGGTATAGATTGTGCGGCAGGATCATCACCTTTACTTATGTTCATGCGCCCTAGCCATGAAGTTCCCTTATCTTCCCATGTTTTAAGCTGGAGGTCCAATTTATGTATGAGTGGTATGTGATTTTCTTTCACTATCGAGTTGTGTGAAGCAGGGAGTTTAATCTTTTCACTCAGTTTATTACCTTTTCCCCTCATACCTAGTCAGTATCCACATCCTGTCCATCTCAAAATATTGCGCTTATTCACCCTTTTCTAACTCAACATACAACTAAGGTACTTTTTAATTTTCAAAGTAAGGTACTTTTGCATTTTCTAACTTGACTAATACAACTATCTACTCATCAGACTTCCAGCTACCTTTTTCAATTTGTAATGAATGTTGCTGCCAGGCTCCTCTTCCCGATATGACAAACACTCTCTCATCAGGATCCAGTTAGGATCTATTAGGATCCAATTCAAACTGCTAATACTAACATACAAAGCCATCACTAAATCCACTCTTCCCTACATTTCCTCTTTATTAAACAAATACACTCCACCTTGTTCCTGTCACATATTCATCCGCACATAAAAAAGTGGTTAATGGCATTTACCGTCCTGACAGGAAAAGTTGTTCCTAGCAGCATTACGGTCCTGACAGGTCTATGAAAGATATAGGGGTATGTAAAGAATTATAATACTGCTATTCTAAATGTTATTTTAGATATAAATGAGGAACTCAATTCCCATAATACAATACATTTGAAAGCATAAAGAGCAAGAGAAGACCATATAGCTGGGGTATGTTTGTATCACCTACCTCTATTCAAGTAGAATGAAACAACAATAAAATGGATTACCAAGGTATCCACCTTGTTAATTTGGTTTCTGAGCCCTCACTATCTGTCCTTCAGTTTCTGTTGTTTTAAAATGATTAGGATCCTCATTGTATTTCTTTTGAATATAAAAACACTGCTTCCACATTGTTTTCCCTGGCACACATATATTCATATAGCAAGTGGAAGGTTTTGTCCACATCACTCCAGATGTTGCACTAATAAGCAACTAAGAACCTGAAATCTCACCATAACACCCACATTTCTTTAAGCTAATAAATCAACCCTAGTTGATGCATCTGTCCAGGGCTGGCGCTTCCATAAGGTGGCCCAGACAGCCGCCTTAGGGCGCACCAGCCCTGGGGGCGCAACATAAGGCTGACCGGAAGGAGGGAAGCGCACCCCTCCTGCCGGTTACTTCTTGTAGCGTGGCCGAGAGCAGCCCAGAGATTCCCGCCCGCGGAACCCAGCCTCGGCCTGCCCACCTCCTACACTGGGGTCTGTCGCAGGCTGTGTGGAGGGGGCGGGGATATAACATCATATCACTGTTCCCCGTGTACCACAGAGCGCGGCTGGCGCCCAGTGATGGGGCTGGGCTGCAGGACAGGACTCCACAGAGCCAGACAGCAAGCTCCCCAGGGACAAGATTGAACTGATGTAAGTATGTAATTATGTATGTATGTATGTTTCTGTATGTATGTATGTATGTATGTCTCTGTATGTATGTATGTATGTCTCTGTATGTATGTCTCTGTATGTATGTATGTATGTCTCTGTATGTATGTCTCTGTATGTATGTATGCCTCTGTATGTATGTCTCTGGATGTATGTATGTCTCTGTATGTCTGTATGTCTCTGTATGTATGTCTCTGTATGTATGTCTCTGTATGTCTGTATGTCTCTGTATGTATTTATGTATGTATGTATGTCTCTGTATGTATGTCTCTGTATGTCTGTATGTTTCTGTATGTATGTCTCTGTATCCATGCATGTATGTATCTGTATGCATGTGTGTAACTGTGTGCCTTTATGTCTCTGTATGTACGGATGCATGTATGTATATGTCTGTGTGTCTCTGTATGTCTTTGTATGCATGTTTCTGTATGTATGTACGTGTCTGTATGACGGTTTGCCTCTGTATGTATGTATGTTTGTATGTTTCTGTATGCCTGTATGTCTCTGTATGTACGTATGTATGTTTCTGTATGCCTGTATGTCTTTGTATGTATGTTTCTGTTTGCCTATATGTCTCTGTATGCCTGTATATATGGATGTGTCTGTATGGCGGTATGTCTCTGTATGCATGCATGTCTTTGTATGCCTGTATATATGTATGCATGTATGTGCCTGTATGTCTTTGTATGTATGTTTCGGTATGCCTGTATGTCTCTGCATGCCTGTTTGTGTCTGTATGACGGTATGCCTCTGCATGTATGCATGTCTTTATATGCCTTCATGTCTCTGTATGCATGTATGTCTTTGCCTGTATGTCTGTATGTCTCTGACTGTATGTGTATGTGTCTGTATGTCTCTGTATGATTATTTCTGTGTTTGTATGACAGTGTACCTGTGTGACTGAAAAATTATGCCTGTGGCTTGGGAGGAAATACACACAGGTGAAGATGCATTTTATTTATTTTTTTTAAAGATGGGTGAGGGGCGCCAAAATGCTACTTCGCCTGTGTACCTAAAAATCCTAGCACCGGCCCTGCATCTGTCCTATTTATAATACTATCAAAAGAATAATAGTGGATGTGGAAGAGAGACTGAATAATTTGACTCATTAAAAGGTAAAGGACTCAGACTGTATTTGGTTTGGCTACATGAAATAGTATTATGCAGGCATTTGAGGAAGTAAAATTAAAAAGAAATAAAAAAAAAAAAAAAAACACCATGTCATGAATTATGTGGAATGTGGTTTTTAAATGTCCTCAACCAGAACGAAGTGGATATTAAAAAAGAATTGGGAACAGTTACTACAACCTTAGGAATGTCAAGCTGTAAAAAACTGAAAACCTATTAAAACATGTACTTGCCATTTAGATTTGCTGGAATTTACACACATTCTGAATTCTAACTAAACAATTTAAATACTTTTAGGTGTATCGGGTGGCAAGTGTTTTCAAAATATGAATTATTTCAGCAGTATACTTAAGTGATTTTAACATAAACCAGTAAAACAGTAAATATTATTTTATTCTTAAAATATAGAACAAAACAATTAATAATTTTCTATATAATTAATTAATTTCTATAAATACTTAGTCACACATTATATGAATGTGGTTTAATTTAATATCAACTTTAAAAAAACATTTTTCATACATTTTACATCTCACACACACAATGCGTTTGCTTAGGGTCTCCACCATGGTAATTCACTGTGCCTAGAGGGTTATTAGCTACACCTCACTGACAAGCCCTAAGAAGGCCGGTTGTGTCTCTTGTGCAGCACTAATACTTGCAAAAAAGGCAATTAAAGTGGCTAAACTAGAAAATGAGAAATTGATAGCCAAAGAATGCAAAACCAACCCCAAAATTTTTTTCAAGTACATCAATTCTAAAAAAAACAAAAAATGAAAGTGTAGGTACACTGAAAACAGAAATGGGTCTGTTAGTTAATGAAGACCAGGAAAAGGCAGACATTTTAAATAACTATTTTTCTTCAGTATATATTAATGAGGATCCTATGGCAAGAGATAAGCAAATGATTGCTGCAACAAACTTGCAGATAACTTGTGATTGGATAACTCGAGACAAAGTGCTACAGCTATTAAAGAAAATTAATGTAAATAAAGCTCCGGGGCCTGACGGTATCCACCCACCTGTACTTAAGGAACTAAGTGGGGAAATACGTGAACCTCTCTATTTAATTTTTCAAGATTCTTTTGTTTCAGGTATTGTACCGGAGGATTGGAGGAAGGCAGACGTTGTTCCTATATTTAAAAAGGGTTCAAAATCCTTGCCTGGAAATTATAGACCTGTGAGCTTAACTTCTGTGACTGGGAAATTATTTGAACGGCTATTAAGGGATAATATTCAGGAATTCATTGAGAAGAACTGTGTTATTAGCAATAATCAGCATGGTTTTATGAAACATAGGTCATGTCAAACTAACCTAATTGCATTCTACGAAGAAGTAAGTAGAAGCATAGATCAGGGTGTTGCAGTGGATGTGATCTACTTGGATTTTGCCAAGGCATTTGATACGGTCCCTCACTAGTGATGTCCCGAACAGTTTGCCGGGAACCGTTTGCCAGTGAACATAGCGTGTTCACGGTCGCGAACATGCGCGATGTTCGGTCCGCCCCCTATTCGTCATCATTGAGTAAACTTTGACCCTGTACCTCATAGTCAGGAGACACATTCCAGCCAATCAGCAGCAGACCCTCCCACCTCCATGATGAATAGGGGGCGGACCAAAAATCGCGCGTGTTCCCGACCGCGAACACGCTATGTTCGTCAGCGAACTGTTCGGGACATCACTATTCCTCACAATAGGTTAGTCTTCAAACTAAAAGAAATTGGTCTAGATGGATATTCTTGTTCTTGGGTAGAACATTGGCTTAAGGATAGGGTACAGCGAGTTGTCATAAATGGTAAATTTTCAAGCTGGACAAAAGTGGCAAGTGGTGTCCCTCAGGGTTCTGTTTTGGGACCGCTTCTATTTAACATATTTATAAATGATCTTGAAATGGGAATTGAAAGCCATGTATCAGTGTTTGCAGATGACACAACACTTTGTAAAGTAATAAAATGTGAGCAGGATATTGCCTTGCTGCAGAGGGATTTGGATAGATTGGGCACTAAAATGGCAGATTAAATTTAACGTAGAGAAATGCAAAGTTATGCACTTCGGGGTTAAGAATGCACAAGCAATTTACACCTTATATGGTAGTGAACTAGGGATAACCACACACAATAAGGATTTGGGAATTGTTATAGACAACAAATTAGGCAGCAATATGCAATGTCAATCTGCCGTTGCTAAGACCAGTAAGGTTTTGTCATGTGTAAATAGGGGCATAAATTCTCGAGATGAAAATATAATCTTGCCTCTTTAGAAATCGCTGGTAAGACCACACCTTGAATATGCTGTGCAATTTTGGCACCTGTTCAAAAGAAAGATATCATGGCACTAGAAAAAGTGCAAAGATGAGCTACAAAATTGATAAAAGGAATGGATCATTTTAGTTATGAAGAAAGGTAAAACAATGTAAATCTCTTTAGTTTGGAATTAGGCGCCTGAGATGGGATATGATAACATTATACAAATATATTCGGGGCCAGTACAAACCATTGTCTGGAAATCTATTCATAAACAGGGCTATACATAGGACATGAGGCCACACATTTAGGCTTGAAGAAATGAGATTTCATCTAAGGCAAAGAAAATGTTTTTTTACAGTAAGAGCAATAAGGATATGGAATTCTTTGCCTGAAGAGGTGTTGTCAGAGTCTATACAGATGTTTAAACTGCAATTGGATAAATTATTTTTAATTATTTTGGGGTCAAGAAGGAATTTTTTCCTAGTTTGTTGCAAAATTGGAAGCACTTCAGACTGGGTTTTTTGCCTTCTTTTGGATCAACAGCAAAAACATATGTGAGGAAGGCTGAACTTGATGGATGTAATTATGTAACTATGTAATTGCACAGTGAGAAGTAAAAACTTCTTTACCTTAGCTGGACTTGAATGGACACTATAGTCATCAAAACAACTTTAGCGTAATGAATCAATTTGTTTTAATCTTTATTTTTGTAGTGCTTAGATTAACAGGTAAGCAGAGAATAACATGCCGCCAAGGTTACAGAAAATAAAAGGAATTGCCAGTATAATATATCACATGAGAGGAATTAGCACATTTTTTTTTTGGAATACACAAGTATTTAGATGTAGGTCATAAACATTTTTGATTAACAAGAATATAGGTTGACCACACTGCTTGGAGCGCCCACCATGTAACAGTAGATTAGGAAATAATATCAGGAACTTTAACTGGTGAGACCCTAAGCCCATCCAAAACCACCGTCATATATCATTGAAAGCCTTCAGGAATTCAACTCTCCAATTTCGGGAAGTCACCTGCTCACCATGTTTAGTGACTGCAGTTTTGGCGGCCATCTTGGACCGCATGGGAGCCTCCTTCACAAGATTCACCCAGAAGCGCATAGGAGGTAAGTATTTCATTGGTAGTCAGCTCTGATAGTCAGCAATTAGAGGCTCAGAGGCTCAGATAGTCAGCAATTAGGTCCAGGCAGCTCAAGACGGAGAGAACGGCTGCTTCTCCTGCAGGGACTACACCAGGCCTCAATAAGCTAAAGGCCTCAGCCGCTGAATAACCAGAGTTGCCCAGGAAGTGCCAGGCATAGGTGCCAGTGTCTGGGAAATGAATTGCAGGGTAGTTGCACCCCTTAAATCATTACAGTTTATTTGAGGAACTCAAGCTAGCTGCGACTGTCCAGCTTGGTGTCCAAACCCCCTCCCCCTAATGAATCAGTTTTTGTGTATAGGCCATGCCTCTGAAGTTTCACTGCTCAGTTTACTGCCATTTAGGAGTTAAATCACTTTTGCTTATGTTTGTGCAGCCCTAGCCACACCTGCACTGGCTGTTACTTACACAGCCTGCATGAAAACAAAATGGTTTCACTTTCAATCAAACGTTCTTTAAATTTTTGTATCTCCTGCTCTGTAAATTTTACTTTAATTGCAATATAGGATGGTCTAGCAAGCTATTAACAGAGCAGGAAGTGTAATCTTTAGATGACTCTTTACAGGAAGAGAAGAGGTGTGAATAGGGCTGCATAAACACAGTGATTTAACTCCTAAATGGCAGAGAATTTAGCACTGAAACTGCAGGGGCATGATCTATACACCAAAACCGCTTCATTAAACTAAAGTTGTTTTGGGGAATATAGTGCCCTTTTAACCAAAGAGCAAGTTACTAAGTTTTCTCATATTTTTACAATTTGCCATGCAAATTTATATTTGTGCATTAGTAATAAACTCAATCACAGTTTGTACAGACTCAGTTGACGTAAGAAGCATACTCGAGTTTAGAGATCAAAATTTATTTATTTATTTTTTATTTCAGGGGGAACAGAATAGTAAAAGTACCGGTAACGTTGATACCTCTCTTTTACTTAGTATTTTTAGTTGATTAGAAGCAAGTAACATAAAAAAAGGTTCCCTAATATCAGCCGTTTGCTCTGATATTAAAAAAAAAAAAAAATATGTGGAAATACTAACCAAGCAGCTGTAAAAAAATGCAGCTGTAAAAAAAATAAAAATTCTAATTCTGTGCAATTATCATATTAGGGAGGTCAAGTGTCCTGTGTGGTAAGGTTAAAGTCTTGGCAGTTCAAAATTCCATGAAGCTGTGCTCCCTGAGCATCTGGAGAGAGAAATTCAGTATTTTATGCACAGTGTAGTATTGTGCTTGATATAGAGAGAGAAACCATTGGAGAGCAATGCAGGTTTCGTTAGCATAACAAACTAAATGTATCAGCAGCACAATAAAATTATTAATGTTCTACTCATTAACCATAGCAACACACATTAGGTGAGATCATATATTTGCATGTTGGTTGCATTTGCAAAACTAGAAATAATTAAATATAAACAGGATATGATTATCGCTCTGCGTGTACACTATTCTTACTGTATTGTTATATGAAACATTCATACCGTATATACTCGAGTATAAGCCGAGTTTTTCAGCACATTTTTTCTGCTGAAATCCCCCAATTCGGCTTATACTCGAGTCAATGTCTGTATTATGGCAATTTGCATTGCCATAATACAGACAGGGGGCTGTGGGGGCTGCAGAGCGGTTACTTACCTCTCCTGCAGCTCCTGTCAGCTCTCTCCTCCTCCGCGGCGGTCCGTTCAGCACCTCGGTCAGTTCCCAGTGTAAGTCTCGCGAGAGCCGCGGGGTCATAGTGCGGCTCTCGCGAGACTTAGTGTGAGCTGACAGAGAAGCTGCACTGACCGGCGCGGAGGAGAAGGGAGCTGACCGGAGCTGCAAGAGAGTTAGTGCTCTCCGCCAGCCCCTCTCCCCCCACTGAACTGCCAATGCCACTGGACCACCAGAGAAGGAGAGCCCCCCTCCCTGCCATGTATCAAGCAGGGAGGGGGGACGAAAACAAATTAAATAAAAAAATTATAATAAATAATAATAATAATAATAATTAAATTAAAAAAAGATAATAAATGCACTGACCGGCGCGGAGGAGAAGGGAGCTGACAGGAGCTGCAAGAGAGTTAGTGCTCTCCGCCAGCCCCTCTCCCCCCACTGAACTGCCAATGCCACTGGACCACCAGAGAAGGAGAGCCCCCCTCCCTGCCATGTATCAAGCAGGGAGGGGGGACGAAAACAAATTAAATAAAAAAATTATAATAAATAATAATAATAATAATAATTAAATTAAAAAAAGATAATAAAAAATAATAATAATAAAAAAATATTAAAATAATAATAAAAAATAAAAAAATTGCCCACCCCCCACCAAGGCTCAGCTACACACACACACACACACACACTGCACTCATACACACACTGCATTCATACACACACTGCATTCATACACACACTGCACTCATACACACACACTGCATTCATACACACACTGCATTCATACACACACTGCACTCATACACACACACTGCATTCATACACACACTGCACTCATACACACACTGCACTCATATACACACACTGCATTCATACATACACACACATCACTCATACACACACTGCACTCATATATACACACACTGCATTCATACATACACACACTGCACTCATACACACACGCTGCACTCATACACACACTGCATTCATACACACACACTGCATTCATTATATACACACACTGTAAATAAATATTCAATTAATATAAATTTTTTTAGGATCTAATTTTATTTAGAAATTTACCAGTAGCTGCTGCATTTCCCACCCTAGTCTTATACTCGAGTCAATACGTTTTCCCAGTTTTTTGGGGTAAAATTAGGGGCCTCGGCTTATATTCAGGTCGGCTTATACTCGAGTATATACGGTAATTTGTTTTAACAGATACACAATTTTTAATGCCACATTACTTTCCTTCAATAAGTTGACTAAGAAGTTATGTCAGTTATATATATCATCTAAAAATTACCTTATTCACCTCTATTTTATACATCACCAGTTCCAGTTTTCTACATTAATACTTCACTGCATCATTTGCATTTCAGGTATACTCTGCTGTGGAAGTAAAATACTGTACATAAAGCACAAT
The DNA here is from genome assembly GCF_036172605.1 of Pelobates fuscus. NCBI lineage: Eukaryota > Metazoa > Chordata > Amphibia > Anura > Pelobatidae > Pelobates > Pelobates fuscus. The sequence goes on along the minus strand of NC_086319.1, from coordinate 126,891,971 downwards.
CACAGTACATATGGCACATTTCTTTACAGACACACTCACACACTCTGATAGTCTTCCCACATCATCTTAATTGTGTAAGAGGATTTTACAGATATCCATTAGTCTATTTCAATGGAGCCTCATCAACACTTGTGGAATGACCAAGCTGGCATGACAAACATAGTTACATAGTTACATAGCTAAAAAAAAAAAGAGACTTGTGTCCATCAAGTTCAGCCTTCCTCACATTTCTTTTTTGCTGTTGATCCAAAAGAAGGCAAAACAACCCAGTTTGATGCACAATTTTGCAACAAGCTAGGAAATAAATTCCTTATTGACCACAGAATGGCAGTCAGATTTATCCTTGGATCAAGCAGTTATTACCCTACTTTGAAAGATTATATCCTTGAATATTCTGTTTTTGCAAGTATGCATCTAGTAGCTGTTTTAACATCTGTACGGACTCTGAAAAAAACACTTCTTCAGGCAAGAATTCCACATCCTGATTGTTATAACAGTAAAAAACCTTTCATTTGCCTTAGACGAAATCTTCTATCTTCCAGTCTAAACGCATGGCCTCGTGTCCTTACGCATGGCCTTGTGTCCTTACGCATGGCCTTGTGTCCTATGAATCAGAAAGACTGTACTTACCTAATCATGGCCAACACAAGAGTGTTGCTTTGACTAATAGATAAAACATATTAAACACTCTTCACACTTCAAATGGGATAAAATAATTTACCTGTTTCATATTGACTGAGCAACTGATTTATTTCTTTAGTAACATAAGCAAATTGCAAAATAGGATGTAAATGTACAAGCCATCATAATGTAAAGGTAATTCTGTTGTGAAATAGCATGCTAATTCCACACCCTAAAGTAAAGTGTTTTGTACAAGTGAAACTGCCTTTGCTTTGAGTGCATTGCTTAATTCAGTGGATGCTACTTTTTTTTTTCTTTCTGTAGGTACATGATTTGAAGTTATTTAGTACCAGAATGCAGGTATAATCTGTAATTTTCATGCTGCGTACATCTAAAAAAAAAATGTTATTTTTCAGTTTTCAGAATTATTCCAGTCTAGAGAATATATGAGATTACCATATGAATTTGGGTGATATGACCATAACAATCATTAATGAACTTAAACATTCCTCAACATTCATCACCCCCCTGTACTGCATACGGCCCTACATAAATCAGTGGAATCAGAACTTCTGAAAAGCATTAGTGTGGAGAAGGACCAAATAGAACCCTGCTATATTTATGAAGCATTTTTTTCTAAACTTATTTCAATATTTTTTTTTTTTTTATATTTAACTATTTGACTACTGGCAGCACAAGACTCCATATGCACATACTCTGCACATATTGTTTAGCATCAGATGGGAAAAATCTATTTTAAACTGACCTCATCGTTTTTCAAAGAGCATTGGCCACTAATCGCAGTCAAAAACAGCCCAATATGGACATTAATATTTGAAGAAGTCTGATGTAAAAAATGGTATAGTTTTGAATTACATCTTTATTGTTGTATGTTTCTCTTTTATGTAATACACTCTAAATAGTGAAAAACTGACAATAAATTTACACGTTAGGCCAAAATAGCCAAGCAGTGGACTTGTTTCTGACCAACTATGTTTCTGAATAATTTGTGTTACCTACTATTCTTTGTTTAGCGATTAAATCCTTTGTTCTTTCTAGTTTTGCATGTAAACATAACCCCAATTAAATCAAGAATGCAAAAGCATTTCAGTGGGAGGACTGAAGTGCTAGTTAACATAACACACTCTATTATCTGCCAGCGCTGCTATTTTGATTGGTCCTGGATGGGAATCATCAAATATTCAGCCAAAGGTCACCCTTACCTAACATCTATTATCTGCCATTGCGCTGCAAGCTGAGCACAGCTGGACAGCTTTGATAGCCTCCTTCTCCTCAACTGTGTTACACATGGTACTTGAAGCTTCTCAGCCTTATCCTGCCTATTGCATGGATCAGAAAGTGATCAACCCTCTCTTGTTCAACTGGCAGGGCAATGGAAGGAAAATCAGACCCATAATTATAATATATATATATATTGTTTAATAAAGAAATAGTTAAAAATAAATAAATAAAAGGGTCACAAAAAGTGAAAAATAAAATTAAGTTTTGCAAATTATCTGTATGTTAAAAAGTCACGCTTGCAAATTTACTTGTTTCTCCACGAATTTAATTTTCTGCACAACATGTAAAAATGTAATTTTACCCTAGCACTGAAACTATTTGGTTTGCTGCAGGGCACATTTTTTTTTCTTAATTGTTAGTTGAGACTTGCCATCAATGTCAGTTAGTTTATGTCAAACTGTGTGTTTATAAGCAATGCACTCAACGTAGGCTTTTTACACCTACGTCCACTGGTAATTCTTCTGCCCTGTAATATACATTTCTAACATAACTGTCTATTTTAACAGGTTTGAGCTAAGATACTTAGTATGCTAAGAGTTATTTATATTAGAGCCTGATTAGAATATATAACATAAACTGTGCTAGATTAATTAATAGGACAGTTTAGTTACATAATGGCACCATACCAACGTAATCTAAATTACATTACTACATTGCCAGGAGGCCCCTGGCCCCAGGCTCATTCTTACCTTCATCGGCTAAGCCGTTTAAGCGGTTTGACCCCAAAATTGCCATCAGTGCCATTCTCAGCTTTCCCCCGCCCCCCAGCACAGCATCCAGTTTGTGAAATTTCCCTTACAGGAAGCGTGGAGTGCTGTCAGGGAACGGTAACTGACACTCTAAGCCAAACAGTAACTCCCCATTCATAAACGGTCTTGGAAAGCCAAGCCAGATTTATCAATGGGGAGTGCCTGAAGTGTTCCTTTAAAGCACAAACAAGTGATTATTTTATTTAAAAAAAACAGTAAACCCTATATATATATTACTTGGGAGTATTGTATTGATAATATTTGTCATAGATCCCTATATATTAATTATCCTCCTCGCACCATCAAAACTGATTATCTAGGACACTCATCTCACTATAGAATAGAAGTTGTAATAAGGCTGTTGTTTAACCACTTCAGATCAAAAGTTAATATTGTAAAACATTTGCACAATTTTCATTTTTCATATTTTTTTCAACCTCTACTGAAATATTGAAGGTAAAAACTGTTTTAGCAATTTTTGTATTTATTCATAAAAATATTTTACCAGGAAGGAGACATTGAGACTACTCTCAGTTTCAAGAAATAATGTATGATGTCAATAAAATAATAAAAATGTCTAATTCTGCATATTTTAAATTTTTTTAGATTTGTTTAATTCCAAACTGCAATTCTTCTGAAGTCAAACTAATCAAGTGATTGACTAAAATAATGATTTCAGAACTGCCATGTGCTAGAATATCGGAACAAATGACTTACACTACACAAAAACATGAACACTTTGATTTGTGATTTGGTGTATCTTGCACCAGAAAAAAGGGTGTATGGAATGGAGAAGATCCTTTTTTGACAGAGGGGAGAGTGGCAATGCAAATAATCCGCATAGTTTTCCAGAGGCAAGAGGTCTGCCCAGCCATGTGGGCGGTATTATTATTATTATTATTATTATATTTATATAACGCCAGCAAATTCCATAGCGCTTTACAATGGGATCACCTGTCCATTCAAGAGGTGGAACACAGAAAGATATTTGCTGCTTAGGGGAAAGCCAATAAATGTGGATTTTATTCAAAGATCACAGACCAATTAGGGGAATAATTAGGAGCAGTAAAATAATCTATACTTCCAAGCAGGATTCTTTCAGACACTTTGACTACATTGAGGGGCACAGACCAGCAATGATTCTAGTGTGAGATCTGGTTTAGCTTACTACAGTATCTACCTAGCTCGCTACTGCCAGTGGCACTTTGAGTGGGAGATAGGCGATTTCCATTGTGTCATTAATCCTAGTATGAAACTAGCAGGAGAACTGAGAGGGGACCCACAGAAGGCCAGGCTATCTCAGCTGCTGCCTGTTCTCCGTATTCTCTTGTGTCCCGTTTATTGCTCTCCATAAGTTTAACCCCTTAAGGACCAAACCTCTGGAATAAAAGGGAATCATGACATGTCACACATGTCATGTGTCCTTAAGGGGTTAAAGGTTAATCCAGATGGTGCCTAGAGAGATATCAGCTATGTCTCACTGATGATGCCTAACAAGGCTGAAACGATTGTCTGGGGTTGCTCTCATGCAGAGGGAACTTGCTGGCATTTCGGATCTGGACTGCCCGTATGGGTCGGACCAGTCTGATATGTTTCAGAGGTGTTCTCTCTGTAATGGCACAAGATGAGCTAAAACCAGCTTGAAAACTGAGCGGGGACCCCAGAAGGGCAGGCTATTTCAGCTGCTGCCTGTTCTCAGTATTCTCTTGTGCCCTGTTTTTTGCTCTCCATAAGTTTAACGGGTAATCCAGACATGGACCCCTTGCTCATGGTGCCTAGAGAGATATCAGCTATGCCTCACTGATGATGCCTAACAAGGCTGAAATGATCGTCTGGGGTTGCTCTTTCTCTCATGCAGAGGGAACTTGTTGGCATTTCGGATCTGGACTGCCCGTATGGGTGGGACTAGTCTGATATGTTTCAGAGATGTTCTCTCTGTAATGGCACAAGATGAGCTAAAACCAGCTTGAGAACTGAGCGGGGACCCACCGAAGGGTAGGTAGGCTATTTCAGCTGCTGCCTATTCTCAGTATTCTCTTGTGCCCTGTTTTTTCTCTAGAATGAAACTAGCTTTAAGGCACTGCTGTTTCCACCTATTTATCAGTATAGCTACTGACCGTCAAAGGCACTCAAAATATTTTGAGTGGGAGATAGCAGATTCTAGCTGTGTAATTGATTATAGTTTCAGACTAACTATTGAAAGGTGATCCTTGGTTGGACAGATAAGCTGTGATGCAATAAAGGATGCATTCCAAGTACTGTCCAATATTTTTGTAGAATGTCCATGATACAAACATATTGATTATTAAAATGAGTTACAAATACTGGACCTTTATTGGTAGAGAGTAGATCTTTACCAACTATCTGTGTCCAGTAGCGAGTGCTGTTACACCATTACCATGTCTATTATCCCCAGAAGCATCAGCAACAAAACCCCAAGCATGAAGATTGGAGCAGTTCGGAGAAAGTAAGACAGCAAGAATCCAAAAATATATTGAAGATGATAATTTATTTGAACTTATTCACATTTTTTGTTCTATATGCTATGGAGAGGCAAGTTTATAAATATTCAACGATTACTGACAGTCCAAATTATTGAATCCTTCTGGTTAGAATGGTTTAATTATAACTAATTTTGATTGACTACTTCACGTTCAAACGTAATTATTTGAAGCTGTTGACAGTGTTTTCTCTCCATTAGTTAAATTATTTTTGATGGGATACAGATGGGTCCTAGCAGTTGTCATGATTTAATATTTAATGTTAATGTAAAATATTTTTAAATTCCATATTTACTGCATGTTTCTCAATAACCTTTAAGATAGTAGTATTGTTGAATCCACCAAATAGCTAGACAATCATACCTATAAATAAATTACATAATATGGGAAAATCCTTTTGGACTTTGGGAGAAATCATGGATGTTAATGGTTGTTGATGCAGTTACAATGTATTTTGTATTTTTTAAAATAGATTATTTTCCAAGGTCCTTCTTTTTCTTTTTTTTAATTTAGAATTTTCAAATTCACTTACAGTTATTAATATGACAATAAAACAATGTAACAATCTATAAACACAAAATATCTCTTTCTTCCGAACATAATTAACATTGTTTCAATTGTTTTCAATTTGTCTTCTTTACAATACATCTTAAAAATTTAAAAGCAGTGAATCTTTTAATAACTTCTAAAGTATATGGAGTTCAAACTTAAATCTATAAACATAAGAAAGGAAAAAGGAAAAAGGAGAGCAAGAGAAGGGGACATCAGTAGTCAAGTAACAAGTTACTATATAATTACATATATAACTCACAACAGTACCTTCAGTAAACCTGTGTATAATAGTAAAATCCCAATACTCTTACAGCTAACAAACCTTATCTTAATTCATAAGGGAACATGTTGTTATTCTCCTTAAACATTACTCTCAAATTGTAAACACTTCCCTCTAATACTTTTGTGGTTTCCCAATTTTCCTAGTTGCAATTTCATATATTTTTGTGTGTTCCAAGTTATTTATACAAGATTGTGTAGTTAAATTAATTTCAGACAACCAATTCATACTTATTACAGTTAATGCAGCTATAGTTATATGAAACATTAAATATTTAATAGATTTATTTATTTTGATTTGAAAATATTGTAACAAGTAGGTTTCAGGGTAAAGCGGAAGCTGTACTCCTGTAGATGATCTAATTATTTCAGCTGTGTCCCCCTAATATGCCTTTAATTTCGGACAGGACCACCATACAGTGCCTTGCAAAAGTATTCACCCCCTTGGCATTTTTCGTGTTTTGTTGCCTCACAACTTGGAATTAACATGGATTGTTTGAGGATTTGCATCATTTAATTTACAGATCATGCCCACAACTTTGAAGATTTTTTTTTTTATCGTGTAGCAAACAACAAATAGGACAAAATAACAAAAAAAGTCAATGTGCATAATTATTCACCCCTCTAAAGTCAATACTTTGTAGAGTCACCTTTTGCGGCAATCACAGCTCCAAGTCGCTTTGGATAAGTCTCAAAGAGCTTGCCACATCTTATCACTGGGATTTTTGCCCATTCCTCCTTGCAAAACTGCTCCAGCTCCTTCAAGTTGGATGGTTTGCGCTTGTGAACAGCAATCTTTAAGTCTCACCACAGATTTTCTATTGGATTGAGGTCTGGGCTTTGACTAGGCCATTCCAACACATTTACATGTTTCCCCTTAAACCACTCAAGTGTTGCTTTAGCAGTGTGTTTGGGGTCATTGTCCTGGTGGAAGGTTAACCTCCATCCTAGTCTCAAATCACGCACAGAGTGGTACAGGTTTTGCTCACGAAAATCCTTGTATTTAGCACCATCCATCTTTCCCTCAACTCTGACCAGTTTCCCATTCCCGGCTGCTGAAAAACACCCCACAGCATGATGCTGCCACCACCATTTTTCACTGTGGGGATGGTGTTCTTTGGGTGAAGTGATGTGTTGGGTTTGCGCCAGACATAGCGTTTTCTTTGATGGACAAAAAGTTCACTTTTTAGTCTCATCAGACCAGAGCACCTTCCTCCATACATTTTGGGAGTCTCCCACATGCCTTTTCGAAAAAACTCAAAACGTTCCATTTAGTTTTTTGCTGAAAGTAATGGCTTCTTCTAGCCACTCTGCCATAAAGCCCAACTCTATGGAGCGTACAGCTTATTGTCGTCCTATGTACAGATACTCCAGTCTCTGTTGTGGAACTCTGCAACTCTGCAACTCTGTTTCTCTTTGCCCTTCATGACTTGCAAGGAGCGGTTGAAGCACCATTTATATAATATGCCTTGTTGCCTGAGGAGTGAGGTAAACTGTTTGAGGGACCTCCTCCAGGCTAGGGTGCCACTAGAGAGATCCGCAAAAAATGAGAGTGACATTTCTTCAAATGTGTATGGGGCACAGTCTTTACCTGCTGCCAGTGTTGCTGCTTTATCTGTCCTGTGTTAAAAGCGGATTATAAGGTCCCAAGGGACCACAGTTGGGGCTCTGTTCAGCTTTGGGGCTCAAAAGATGCTGTCTTAGCTTATGGCCTTGGCCTGCCGCGGAGATAACAGCACCGCCGGTGCCTTGTAACAGTTTGGCTGCTGGTATATCTTCTGATATGCTCCATATCTTCAGGTTGTTCGCCAAATGTATGTCTTCCAGGGCTGCAAATCTCATCAAAGATCAAAGATCAAATTCTTCATTGCGGCTCCTCAGACCCTTGCTCTCCTGTTGTAAAGAGGTAATGTGTGTCGTATTTGCTTCAGAGGTGTTCTCTAGGGCATCCAGCCATCACATTAGCCCCTAAATATCCATGAGGAGGTTTGCCATGTCCTACTGGATAGTTGTTTGTCACTGGTGCTATATCAGGGCTCAGGGGTTTTAGTTCTGTGACCGTCATAACGGGTAAGCTGGGTGTTTCCTCTCCCAGGCAGAAATCATCCAATAGCTCGGAGTATGTCTCTGGTTATTCGGCCATCTTGGCTTAGCAGCTCTGTGTGCTTGTCTCCACATATTTCTGATATCTAAGCCTTGTCTCAGCTTGTCAGGTTTTTGTTCTTTCACCATGCTGGTTCACCAACATCTGCCCGGTGTTTGCAATTGTTGTGGTTAGTTTTTTTTTTACTGAATAGGGTGTTATTTGCTCCAAATCTCAGGAGCTCCAGTGCCATGCAACCACTCTGCAGCTAGGCTCCACCGCCACAAAATTGTATTCTTAAAAGCTAAAAATTCATCTGTTGATCATTGGGACTATAAATATTTACAATAATGTAGAATATATAATTTATCAAACATTGTAAAATTATATATCTACCTTGGCTATCTTAATGTTCAGTAATTCAAAAGAAAGTGTTTTGTGTATAAGTATTGAAACACCTCTAGATTTGAAGAATGGCTAGCGTGATATTGTATCTGATATTCACTGCATCCAAAGGTTGGCACTCTGTTTCTCACAAAGTGAGTTTCCTGGACACAGAGAATATAGATTTGTGTTCTCTTAGCTTCTTCTAGTAATATACATCTTTTACGAAATGTATTAAGTCCTTGTGCATTATTTGAACTTATTTACATTTAGCTTATATAAACTTTTCTACTTAATTGATTAATTAACTGAAAATTATATAATTCTCATAAACCTAGTTTACTTAAGTTCAGCAAAACCATAACCTTTGCAAATACATAAAACCTGAGAGGGTCCAAATCTCCAAATTGTTGCTTATTATATAAACAAAGATGTGCACACTTTCCTTTTTTAATCAAAATAATCAAAATAGTTAATTGGAATACATCAATATGTTTAAAATTGACAAAATGAGTTTAAGATATCTGAGTATGAAAAGCAGTTAATTGAAAAAAAATATGTTGTCTACGTTACTTATTTATTTTGTAAATGACAGTTCAGTTAGTAAAATGGAGTATTTCTTGCGCTGATATTTATCATTTTTACATTAGTACGTCAAATAAAAAATAGGCTACATTGCACCATGTTTTTCATGATTTAGCAATATGAAAGAGTTTTCTATGATGAAAGCGTTCACTTGTCAGTAGCCTGTGGCATTCTGCACAACAAACAGATCATATAATAATAGGTTGACGATATTGTCAATGAAAGACTGTAATTACTAAAGTGTATAAAACATCTCAAGTGTCCACATGTAAAATAATGCACTTTGTATATATTGTACTGGAGCAGAGCCTTACTAATGGTTGATGAGCAAGGTATGTCGGCCGCCACCTACGTTTTTCATAGTGGCCCAGGTCTAATGACTTTAACATTTTGCTGGATGCTTTACAAGCAAGACTATCAACTAATAGCTCTTAGTGTCTGCCCTAGATACCTAATCTCTGTGGCACCATACTTGAAAACAAGAATTTGTTTGTACTTGTACTTTTGAACATATAACATTGATTGGTACTGTAAGCAATGCGTGTGAATGCTCTAGCTTGCTCATCATCTGTGCTCATTGGTTTGTACGGGTTTTTGTCTGTAGTTCATATTGCTGGGAATTCATATTTTTTCTTAATTACACATTAATTTAAGCAGAATTGTATGGGGAATCTATTATATACAAAGGCTTCTATGAAAGTAGGATATCATGTTGGTTTGGAACATATAAAAAAAATTCACAGATATTCTGTGTTTCAACATCATGGTGTGATGCAATTCAGAGATCCTTGGTAATTTCCTATTGTTGTGATGCTCTTTCAGACTTTGTTTTTACATTAAAATCATTTTGTCTTTGAATCAATGTACCATATATGTGGAGCTTTCTTTTCATAACCTTGAAACATCTACTTTTGTTGTGCAGGGTGGTACAAAGAGATTTGCAATGCCACAACAGCATAAAGAAGCAAATGTGTGTAAAATACAGCAAAATATAGGCATTACATCTGAAATATCTGCACATTTTTAGAAAAATAATAAAATAAAGCTGAGTTAACACTTGTAAGCAGAGCTAAAATTAAAGAAGAAGGTTGGTTAGATAAGCTGACTACACAATATAGTATACTGAAGAGTAAAGCCACCAAGCAGTGTACATATAGGGCCTATATGTCAAACCTCAACATTGGTTTCAAGTGAAGGAGCACATAAAATGCAATCTAAAATCAAGCTGCTAGGAAAGAAGGAAATAACAAGAAAAATGTAAGTAAATAGCCTGGTTGTATTCACATACTGGATAAAAATAGTCCTCTAAGCCTATGCTGTGATGGTTAGACTAAGCGTAGGCAGATGCAGGAGGAAATTCTCTCCTTGTGTTGCCACAGCGTGCAGCATCGCAACAACCCCAGGTGTTATTAGGACCCAGTTCACAACATCCATAAGCCTCTCTCACCTTCCCCTGGAAGAGGGCTTTGAGATTCCAGGCAGGGATTTCGTATCATGGAGCATGGACATCGGGCGGGTGCATGAATCTTCTGGGTTCCCCACCCAGTAGAGGTGCATCGAGCTCTGTCTAGTCTCAACAGTAGTCTATATTGTTTACGCCAATAATTACCTCTGCTGTACCTGGCAACCAACATTTCTTTACCAGGTGGATACACACTGCTTTCTAAAATGGTCTGCTTTACCTTTGCAGGAATTCCGCATCCAAGCTTCTGAGTTGCAGTTGAACTTGTGTAGCATTGCCGTCGGTGTAGAGGTAAGTGCTCGCTTGGTGGCGGCCAGGATAACCCCGACCAGGACCAGAGTGGGAGGGAGTTGAAGGCTCAGACTGTCCACAAGAGTGAAAGCCCAGGTCACCCCAGATGTAGAGATCGTCCGCTTTTCCTGTCAGGGCAACACCAGGCTGCTGCTGCCAGTCTGCAAGAGTGGTGAGCTTGTAGTCCACTACAAAGTTGCTCCAGCAATGCAGGATGAGGTTGTCAGTGTGGGAATTATCAGTATCAATGTATTTGCCCCCTTTACCTTTTGAACACTTTTAAATCAAGTTTAGGCAGGAGCTAAATCTGGCTGCGACCTTCCAGTATGGAGTCCAAGCCCTGCCCTGGGTTAGTTCTTTTATATATGTTTAAACAAGCCCTGGTTTATTTATTTTTTATTTTTTTTTGCATTGTGACTTCATGGACATTAAAGGGGCACTGTAAGCACTGTAACTGATATATCGTATTAACTCTGGGCACTATAACTATAATGAAATTAGATGAAATTGTTATAACTCTTTTACAGTGTACCTAAGAACTGTCTTTAGTCTCTTATATCCTTCAATATTGAAAATGTATTTTCCTCTATTCTATTCATCAGTTCAAATCTACCTTCTAAAACATTGAGAATGTGCTTTCTATATGGTTTGTATTTTGTAAGCACATTGCATTAGCAAGCCAAGTCATGTTTGGGGATAATTTAAAGGTTGAAGTTTCACAGTTGATAATTTCCAGTTTTCAGCATTACCAATGGAAATTCCACAGCAGTTGGATGCAATTTAAAACCTTGCACAGTTTGCTTTGGATTAAAGCAAAACAACTTGCTTTTTTTTTCCAAGATGTAGATTTATTTAATCATCTGCGCCCAATAACCTCCTGCAGGGCCGCCATGTGGGGGTGACAACCATCAGGTTGTTATGAGCCTGGCGGTCCTAGGGGGCCCAGACTGCACTGCTAATGATCTGCGCGTCTGGGCCCCCGGCTCTTCAATGTGTGTATATATATATATATATATATATATATATATACCGCTATATATATATGACTCTGCGGGCCCTGCTGGCTTCACCCTTCCACTCCGGCACTTTTGCGAGCCACGGCTGTAAAGCATTGCCATGGGTTGCCATGACAACACTCTGTGGACCGCAATGCATGACGGGATCGCAACAGAAGTAGTGCCCGGAGGGGGAAGATGAAGACTGCAGGGCTCCTCTTTGCTGGCCCAACCAGCTGAGCCACCGACCGGACCAAAAGGAATCCAGTGTCCCCCCTCCCTGGCTATAAGTAAGAGGCAGGGAGGGGGGAAATACATATATATTTTTTAAAATTTACTATATCTATTATACATTTAAAAAAAAAAGAATTAAATTAAAAGAAAAATAAATACCCTCACTGCATTTGTCAAAAATAAAGACACATTCACTACACACACACATCATCCACCACACAAACTGCATTCACTCCACGAACACACACAGCATCTACTACACACATACACACTGCATCCACTACACAAACTGCATTCACTACAAAACACACACACCACATTCACTATACACACACTCTGCATTCACTATACACACGATCCATCCACTACACAAACATGCATTCTACATTCACTATACACACTACATCCACTATACAAACATACACTCTATCCACTACACAAACACACAATCTGCATCCACTATAAACACTGCATCCGCTACACACATTCTACATCCACTGTACACATACCAAATTCAGTACACACTCTTCATCCTTGTGTGTGGCCTCACAATGGTCCATGTGAGGGGTCTTGGGGACGGGTCATGTCAGCAGGCACGGGGGTGGGGCCGATCATGTCGGCAGGCTCAGGGGTGGGCCTCGGGGACCCAGACTTTGGGCTGCATCAGGGGCCCCAACATTTCTGATGGCTGCCCTGACCTGCCATACTTGTAGATATACATTTTGCTAATATTCAAGGTTCCCTCCCTGCACTCTCCAGAAAGCTTGGACCAGAATAAATTTGTAGATAAGAGTCTCGCTGCTGGTAGTAAATTAAACTGCATCTAATGTACCTTTCAGTAGTCACCATGTACTTTAGCCCCACTGAAGAAACTCATTGACTGGAATTCAACCTTCCAATTGTTAACTCTGAAAGTTAGGGTGGCAATTCAGAGTGCACATAAATTGGATGTTACCTGTGACTGATGCTGTGCACCTATTAGTAGCAACTCAAAGGATAACAGGGTTAGCATGAGACACTCTTTAATTTGATTTTTTTTAAAGCCTCAAATTATTTCTAAATGCGATGCCAATTCATTATTAAATCTGAAGCTACCTAGTGCCCTTCAATGGGAGCTAATCACAAAGCTCAATTGTGTGGAAAAGTACTAAAAGTAACACTGGTAAAATAAGTCTCAAAATTGTATACAATCAGACAGTTCTGACAAGATGCTTACTTCCTTTGCTATATAATAATTTAATTTCAAGTGTTAATTATGATTCATGTATTATGCCTACTGCAAGACATATCTAATTCGGCATATATTTTATTTGAACTAGGGCCATGTATTGTAATTTTAGATTCCCAGCACATTTAAAAATGACTCTTCAATATCTCTTAATAGCTGCAGCATTATCATTTTCACATTAATAATTGCATCTCAAATCTAATTAGAAATTAATCTCATGGCATAGCAGTGTATCCCTTTGACCTACATTTGCCAGTAACGTGAAACAGCACTTTCCTGCCTTTTTTTCAAGAGTTTGTTTTGTTTAATGTAATCCTGATGAGGGTGTTTTCAGTTCCCTGAAGGCATGTTGACACATCCAAACATTGCGACAACACACCTACATATTAGTGTATGCTCTGTCAAAAGCCATTATGTTGCTTTAGAAAAACAAAAAAAGAGAGACAGGAAGATAGGAGACAGCTCAAAACTGGGTCATGGCTGGATTGAATTTCTAAGCAGAATGTCTTAAAACTGACGTCAGTGATTACCATGTGGCTTTACTTTTTGCAGCTGAAGAAATTAGTGTAACAGTTTCTACTTTGTTACTGAGTCATTTTATTTAAATTTGACTTACATGTCAAAAATAATATATTCTTAACATGAGACGTATTTAGGTCATCATCATAATCGGGAATTGATGCAAACTCCACACAAAAAAAAGATAATTTTATCTTGTATGTTTAAATTATATTTATTGGCTAATTAGTCCAATATCTATTTAACATTTAAAATTGGACTACACTTCCAAAGTAATAAAACAAATGTCAAACTGCAGCCCTCTTCAATGATAATTTTAAAAAGACTACTGTAGGTAAAAACATAGCTCTCTTTAGAAAAACTTATATAACTATAGTTTCTCTTTGGACAGAACATATATCCACTAAGGATCAAAAATGTAAGAAAAAGTACCAACACCTCACACCAAATAGGATTTATCAAGAAGACGGGGTATATAATTATAGCGTAACCAGAGTATTGGTCAAACATGACGCAGAAAAATTATTGTGAATGAAACATTTTATAATTATGTGTGGTAATTAAAACTATGCTAAAAGTGACAAAACATGTTTTTTTTGCAGTTATAGACCATTGAGACCAGAGAAATAGGGTGCAAGGGACCTTCTTGAACCTTTAAAAAATGAAAAACAGATTTGGGTCTTCCAGTGTACCTTGAATTCCTTTTTCCTATTTCATCTTGCAAGGATGATGAGAAGATGACGATACTCGTGTGGCAAACGCTCCCTTGCCACAAGCTCCTGGAGAAGTGTGGAAGCTATCAATTATGGGCCGGGTTCAGAGACCCGTTCTGGAGTTAACATGCATGGCTTCCCCAAGAAAAATATTCACTTTCCCCTGGTTCAGTGGTCTCCCTCAGTGGCAGTCGTTCGTCTGTGCAAAATACCAAACGGTCCTCAGCGGTACTTAGCCGCTAACCAGCATGGAACTGTACTCAGCCACTCCATCTTCTCCTCCCCAGTCACCTTTGCCCACTGTTTTGCCTCACTTCCCTACTTGCTCGGAAAGCAGTATTTGGAGGGAAGGTACTATAGACCAAAGAGAACAATCGCTCCCAGAGAGGCCTTAGTAGCTCCCAGTATTTGACCAGCAAAAGCCACTTTGGTCCTGGAACTCTGGAGCAGATCGCTGCTCCACCGCAATCCACTGAAACTTCAAACAGATTGCTTTCGGTTCCAGTACCACCTAGTAGGGCACTCATTGGAATGGAGATTGAGGAGGTGGCGAGGCATCTGTAGATACCTGGAACTTAGGAGAGCTACAAGTATTCGGGGAAAGCACCATTGTTTTCTTTGACCAGGACTCTCACCCAGACACCATGGAACTTTGCACCGGGTCAGAGACTAGCCACGACCCCTTAAATATTTGACTTCCACCTGACTCAGGCTAGCCACCTCCGATCCAGCCACTATTTGGATAGACTGGGCACTCGGAGACGATCTGTGGATGTATGACATGTAGGGGTGCTCAAGTGCATTATGTGTGTGTTGCGCTTTCTGTGTCTGGGAGAAAATTAGCTTCATCGATATCTGACTCGATTATCTCCCAGACACAAAGGCACCTGGGCAGGCTTAAGTTCTGTGAAGAGAGACCCTATGATGGGGTCTGTGCATATAGGCATGTGGTTCAGACAAATAAGCAGTCATTTGTAATAACACATACGAAGTGTCATCTAATGTTTGGGGAGAAGTCTGGGATTATTGCACCTTTGGAGAAAAGGTCATTAGATCTATTACACTACCTTGTTTCAGGAAGGAAAAGTTCCAGGAGAACCACACCAGTCAAGCCACGGCAACTGGGGCAGAAGCACTTCGGGTTTCCCGGTTCCAGCTAGGAAGCGATCCTGGTGAAGGTACCCAGCAGGGGTACAGGGAGCTCTGCTATGTATTATTTTATGTTATTATTTATATAGCGCCAACAAATTCTGCAGCGCTTTACATTGGGTGGACGAACAAATATGTAGTTGTAATCAGACAAGTTAGACACACAGGAAAAGAAGGATTGAGGGCCCTGCTCAATGAGCTTACATGCTAGAGGGAGTGGGGTAAAGTGACACCAATGGTAAGGATAGTATTAGACTAATGCCAGTAG
Organism: Pelobates fuscus; assembly: GCF_036172605.1. Lineage (NCBI taxonomy): Eukaryota > Metazoa > Chordata > Amphibia > Anura > Pelobatidae > Pelobates > Pelobates fuscus. The sequence goes on along the minus strand of NC_086319.1, from coordinate 126,876,056 downwards.
AAGAGAGGCATCAGTCAGGAGCTATTAACAGTTTAATTGATACGCTTTTATAAAGAAGTGGGTTTTTCATGATTTTTTGAATGAGTGGAGACTTTGTGTGCATCTCCACTCCTTAAAAAAAATTGATATGGATTGATAATACCAAAGTATTTATTATGTAGATTCCTGAATAGACCTGTTTTATGGATATCACTCTTTATTAATTGGTCCCTTTAAGTTTAACAGTTTACATCAAGCATGTCAAACTCGTGGCCCTGCAGACTGCATGCGGCCCACAAGGGACATCTTTGCGGCCCGTCGAGCCGCAAGTACATGCCTAGTCTTCCCAGCAGAGTAGGCACCTGCTTTCCCCACATTGCAGGTGCCTGCTCTGCTAAAACCTACCCAGACGGGGAGGAGGGTCAGCGAGGGAGCTCAGTGTTTCTACTCCTCACTACTTACTCGCGCGCGAGGTCTGTAGTGAAGCCGGGCGTTGGAATATGACGTAATATACCAGGCATCACTAAACCCCATGAGGGAGCAGATAGTAGGACCCCAGGGAGATGCCCCTCATTGTCTGTCAGTGAGTGTGTCTGTCAGTGAGTGTCTGTGTGTGTGTGTGTCTGTCTGTCTGTCAGTGAGTGTGTGTGTGTGTGTGTCTGTGAGTGTGTGTCTATCAGTGAGTGTGTGTGTGTCTGTCAGTGTCTGTGTGTGTCTGTCAGTGTCTGTGTGTGTCTGTCAGTGAGTGTGTGTGTTGGTCAGTGTTGCATTGGCTGCGACTGGACAGCGGAGTACCTGGAGGTACATGGAGGCACGAAACGCCACGTCACATTCCGACGTGACATCAACGTGCTCCACCTTCACAGGGTTTCAAGAAGTAGCGGGAGGATCAGATCTGGCACAGGGTGCAGACGGAGCCATTTGGAGTATACCAGAGGCCGGACTCCGAAATCGCATACTGGTAGCGGCAATGTGAGTGGAGTCTGCTTGTTGGCTAGAGGGGGGTGGACAGGGATTTAGAGGGGGGTGGACAGGGAATTAGTAGAGGGGGAGGACCTGGATTTAGTATATGGGGATGGACCTGGATTTAGTATATTGGGGGACTGGGATTTAGTAGGGGGGGTACTGGGATTTAGTAGAGGGGGGGGGTGCTGTGGTTTATTAGAGGGGGATTCTGTTTAGTTTTTTTAATACTGTAATTTTCAAAATAAACCTACGTTTCTATGAAAATTTAAGTTGTTGTTTTTTTGAGCCCCACATTAACTTAAACCTTGTTTATGTGTCCCGTGCTAGACTTTGAGTTTGACATGCTTGGTTTACATGAAAGGTAACAGTATAATTACTGTTGGCTGCATTCTCTAAGCAGAGTTAAGGTTTACTCTGCTTACTAAACTGCAATTTCTCCTTTGAAGTGTATTTGAAAATGCCTATTCAGTTAGCACAATAAACCCCAAGTCTGGAGCACTGCTGGGGGGGGGGGGGTTGGTGTTTTGGAGGCTGAAGCTTTGAATGTGCCTGGCTATTAAGCACTGGTAGAGTAGGCAAGGGGATATTAGTATTTTTATTAAATGTATTTTATTTCTTGCAGCTGTTTTTCAAAGCAGTCGCCTATTACAAAAAAGAAAAATAACTAGCATAATACTGATGAGTCAGGCTACATAAGGGTAGGGGTCAGCACACCCCATGACTGTCAGCGGGTGTTGCAATGAAAAAGAACTTTGCAGCACACTCCTCTATTAGTTGGATAGAATGACAGAATAACATTGATAACTGGCTGTGTTGAATACACTTCTTTCCAGCTATACTTTCTGTGACCATAGGGCTCTGGAATTAGGCACCTGTGACAGGGAGGTGTGAAAAACCCAGGAGTTGGTCTAGATTCCCAAATATATATATGAAACCAGGGGACTGCACTCACCTGAACATGCATAAATGGGGTGTGGCTGAGGCCAATTTATACAATACACAAGTTCCAGCCCACTCACTCATCCATTAAACAGCAACTTCAAAGCTTACAGATTTTATTAGTTTTTTTTTGTTTTTGTTTTTTTAAACACCTAGTCTAGGCAAAACTAATGGGGGTTTAGTTACATTATATGATCATACAATGCATAGGCCTGCCACAACGTCAATGTATCCCATCTTTGGCAGGTCCTACTCTAACAACTTAAGGTCTGCTCTAATGAGATTAACCCCTTAAGGACTGGACTCTTTTTGCGATGTTGTACACTTGCGACCAGGCCTCTTTTTACACTTTTGGGGTGTTTGTGTTTAGCTGTAATTTTCCGCTCTCTCATTTACTGTTCCCATACATATTATATATTGTTTTTTTCAGGACAAAAGGGACTTTCTTTACATACCATTATTTATATAATCTCCATAATTTATACAAAAAATAAAAATTATGATGAAAAATGTAAAAAAAAATGTTTGACTTTTACTTGAAAAATCTATTACTCATCTACAAAAGCAAATGAAAAAAAAACTGCTAAATAGATTTAACATTTTCTCCTGAGTTTAAAAATACCCAGTGTTTACATGCTTTTTTTAAAGTTATAGGGCTATAGGTACAAGTAGGATATTGCGGTTTCAAAACATACATTTTTTTAATTTATCAATAGTGACATTGTAACACTCTTATCTGTCATAAATCTCTGAATAACACCCCACATGTACATATTTTTTTTTAAAGTAGACAACCCAGGGTATTTAATATGGGGTATGTCCAGTCTTTTTTAGTAGCCACTTAGTCGAAAACACTGGCCAAAGTTAGCATTCATATTTGTTTGTGTGTGAAAAAAGTAAAAAACTAAATTGAACGCTAATTTTGGCCAGTGTTTGTGACAAAGTGGCTACTAAAAAAGACTGGACATACCCCATTTGCAATACTTTGGGTTGTCTTCTTTTGCAAATGGTATGCCATCACGGGGGTAATTCTCTTTCCTGGGCTACCATACGCTCTCAAAGGCAACGTAACCAACCTGGCCTTTTTCAATGTAAAAATATTTGACCCATATATTTGACCATGTAACTTTCAAAAACGCTATAAAACCTGTACATGGGGGTACTGTTATACTCGGGAGACTTTGCTGAACACAAATATTAGAGTTTCAAAACAGGAAAATGTATCACAACAATTATATCATCAGTAAAAGTGCTGTTTGTGTGTGAAACATGCAAGAAAAAAAGTCACTTTTACTGACAATATCATCGCTGTTTTACTGTTTTGAATCCCTAATATTTGTGTTCAGCAAAGTCTCCCGAGTAAAACAGTACCCCCCATGTACAGGTTTTAGGGTGTCATAGAAAGTTACAGGGTAAAATATAGTGCTAGCAAATTAAATTCTCTGGACTTTCGGCCTGGGTTGGCAGGCAGGTCCCTCAAATTGCAATCAATTAAATTACTTAATTACGTAAAAAATATTCCATAAATACGCATGTAGAATTTAAATATATATGCATATATATTTGAAGTCTACGTGTATATTTATATAATTATTTATGTAATTTTGTATATGGACATATGTATATTTCGTATCATTTTTATTTATTTATAAATACATATATATCTATATATATATATATATATACAATTTCATTCTAAGTGTATTTTGATATAAATATATTACTATCAAAATACAGTTAGAATAAAATTTCATATAGATATATATATATTTTTTTATGTTTTTATTTAATTTAAACTACTTATAATTTGTATTTTATAATAATATTTATATACAATATATATAGTTATTATATATATATGTGTGTAATTTAATTATACGTGTATTTTTATATTAATATAAGTACCGGTACATATTGATATAAAAATACACTTAGTATGACATTATATATATGATATATAGACATATATTATATGGATATATAATATATGTCTATATATCATATATATATATATATATATATATATATATATATATATACACACATACACATATATAATTTTTTTATTTTTATTAACATTAATTTTTTAACTTTATTTTTTTTAATGATTTTACACTAGCAGGGAGACTGCCTGTCAGGCAGACACACGGACACCTATTGTGACCATGTGATCGCTCTGTTAAGCGATCACATGACCCCAGGGGTCCTAATCCGCCGCGGGGAGACTGTCTGGGCTGCAGGCAGTCTCTCCACAACAGGAGAACTGCTGATCGCCGCCGGGGGAATGACGGCGATCGGGTAAGTGCATTGGACCGTTAGAACGGTTCAGGACCGTCACCGGTCGGCAACGCAAAAATGCAGATGACGGTCCTGAACCATCCTCGGTCCTGAAGGGGTTAAATCACATACTTGGAGAAAAAACTCCATCTGGGGCTCTCGGCAGTACAATGCTAAATAGGGCCCTGGAATAGAGCACCTATGACAGGGAAGGGTGCAAAACCAAGGAGTTGGCCAAGACTCCCATATATATACACACTGCTCAAAAAAATAAAGGGAACACAAAAATAACACATCCTAGATCTGAATGAATTAAATATTCTTCTGAAATACTTTGTTCTTTACATAGTTGAATGTGCTGACAACAAAATCACACAAAAATAAAAAAATGGAAATCAAATATTTCAACCCATGGAGGTCTGGATTTGGAGTCACACTCAAAATGAAAGTGGAAAAACACACTACAGGCTGATCCAACTTTGATGAAATGTCTTTAAAACAAGTCAAAATGAGGCTCAGTAGTGTGTGTGGCCTCCATATGCCTGTATGACCTCCCTACAACGCCTGTGCATGCTACTGATGAGGTGGCGGATGGTCTCCCGAGGGATCTCCTCCCAGACCTGGACTAAAGCATCTGCCAACTCCTGGACAGTCTGTGGTGCAATGTGACGTTGGTGGATGGAGCGAGACATGATGTCCCAGATGTGCTCAATTTAATTCAGGTCTGGGGAACGGGCGGGCCAGTCCATAGCATCGATGCCTTCGTCTTGCAGGAACTGCTGACACACTCCAGCCACATGAGGTCTAGCATTGTCTTGCATTAGGAAGAACCCAGGGCCAACCGCACCAGCATATGGTCTCACAAGGGGTCTGAGGTTCTCATCTCGGTACCTAATGGCAGTCAGGCTACCTCTAGCGAGCACATGGAGGGCTGTGAGGCCCCCCAAAGAAATGCCACCCCACACCATTACTGACTCACTGCCAAACCGGTCATGCTGGAGGATGTTGCAGGCAGCAGAATGTTCTCCATAGCGTCTCCAGACTCTGTCACTTCTGTCACATGTGCTTAGTGTGAACCTGCTTTCATCTGTGAAGAGCACAGGGCGCAAGTGGCGAATTTGGCAATCTTGGTGTTCTCTGGCAAATGCCAAACGTCCTGCACGGTGTTGGGCTGTAAGCATAAACCCCACCTGTGGATGTCAGGCCCTCATACCACCCTCAAGAAGTCTGTTTCTAAACATTTGAGCAGACACATGCACATTTGTGGCCTGCTGGAGGTCATTTTGCAGGGCTCTGGCAGTGCTCCTCCTGTTCCTACTTGCACAAAGGCGGAGGTAGCGGTCCTGCTGCTGGGTTGTTGCCCTCCTACGGCCTCCTCCACGTCTCCTGATGTACTGGCCTGTCTTCTGGTAGTGCCTCCATGCTCTGAACACTACGCTGACAGACACAGCAAACCTTCTTGCCACAGCTCGCATTGATGTGCCATCCTGGATGAGCTGCACTACCTGAGCCACTTGTGTGGGTTGTAGACTCCGTCTCATGCTACCACTAGAGTGAAAGCACCGCCAGCATTCAAAAGTGACCAAAACATCAGCCAGGAAGCATAGGAACTGAGACGTGGTCTGTGGTCACCACCTGCAGAACCACTCCTTTATTGGGGGTGTCTTGCTAATTGCCTATAATTTCCACCTGTTGTCTATCCCATTTGCACAACAGCATGTGGAATTGATTGTCACTCAGTGTTGCTTCCTAAGTGGACAGTTTGATTTCACAGAAGTGTGATTGACTTAGAGTGTTGTGAGACATTGTGTTGTTTAAGTGTTCCCTTTATTTTTTTGAGCAGTGTATATACACTCACTTCAGCTATACTTTCTGTGAGATCCCAGTTACCATCAGAAACACACTATTCATGGGTAACTAGAAGGGGACATAACAGACAATGTTGGGGACATGTCATGACACAACTCTCTGTTAGAGTAGGGGTCATCAAGTTTTTCTTTGGGTTCAAGCCTCAGGTGTTTTTGGAAAGTAGCAACACCCTTGCCTGTAAGTCATCGGGCTGCAACGCACTGTGTATACAAAAATTGTTTTTTTTCTAGACTAGTAGAAAACCTAATGTAACTAAACAGGTTCAGTCTTCAGAGTGACTATTGTACAGCCAATGTTCTGTGTGCTGCTTAAAATGCAGCTTTACAATTCTGCAAAGAAAATATAAAGTCAAATAAACAGTGGTTTGAATGCCTGAAATGCTGCCTCTTAAAACAGAGAAGAATAAAAAGTACAGTAAGATAGTTAAGAGCCACCCAACAAACAATTGAACTCATTATGCCCTACTCAAACTCATGGTTAAGCAACACGTTGTGAGTCAGATAACTTGCTATAAAACCTGGTCTGCTAAGTGAGTGTACTTACTTTGCTTGAATTTGGTGGCATTGGCATTGGCTAATTCTATTTTTCTTTTCACAACCATAATATGACAATACTGGTTTTCAATCAGTAAAGAAATGGAAAGACATAAGGCTTACTAGTGATAACAAATCAGGCTTAGTCATTTCATCATTGTGCAATAGCAATGTGAACACTTTCTTACAATCAAGCAGAGGGAAAGAAAGGAAAAAAATGCAAAATAAGCATTGAATCCCATTACACGTGGGTGGAGAAATCCTAGGATCAGAGGTTGGGGTTTCTGTCTCCTGTGTCTCAAATTGCAAATTAACATTATACATCATGAGTATGTATACCTGCCCATACCCTTGTTCGATTATGCTGTTAAACATTCACAAATTGGGTGCATTCAGAGAGCAGGGCACACTAGTTTATATACAGTGTATTGAATGATTCATTGATTCATATATGTTGCTTTGAGAAATAGGGCTTCTTGTCTCTTTGCAAGTACATCTGTTGATGGGCTGCCAGATGTGTAACCTTCTATACTGGAAAATCTAGATAGTTACCATTGGGTGATAGTTTAAAAACTGTTTTTTTGTTTGTGTGTTTTAAATATAGGTCTTGATTTAATAGGCTTTCCAAATAATTAAATACTATTAGAAAACACATCCCAAGTGATTAAACTACAGAAGTCATTATTAAAGTATATGGTAAGTTTTGTAGATACATTATTTGGACATTTTTCTAACAGTATTGAGTCATTTGAAAAGCGTATTTTATTACTGTGCCACCCAGGTACCCTTCTACTTAACAGAGAAGATTAGTAGATTACCTTTCTCACTGTGAGTAGTTGATACAATTTAAAAATACCCTTTTTCAGCAGTAACAATTTTTGTAAGGAACCAATCATTTTTTGTCCAGTGATAATAATACTCTATTGGTGTCATTGGTATCGTATGCAAGACATGGGAGATTGGAAAGGGGAAAACCAACCCTGAGAGAGATGCACACTGACAGGAGTCAAGATTGTGTAATAATTGGCCTTGTGGGATTTTATCCTAATACTTCACCATGTCATTAAGAAGGACCCAGTTGTGTGCTGGGATTGTAAGGCTGTGGGTAATAATATGCTAGTGGGTGACATAAATAATCTTAAGGATGCCTTTATGTACCATTTATTTATTTATTTTTTATTTTTTTAGTTATCAGTGCTCAGTTTAAAGTGTAAAGTTACAATTTATTTTAAGAAATTCTGTGAGGTTCGGCATAGTAATCTGGTCTGTTTTATAAAGAATAGCAGATTGTATTCATATTTTAAGTTCTGCATCCGTTTGTAAAGAATTAAAATGGTTCTAGAGTGAAAACAAATGCAATAGGGAATAGGGAATAGGGAACATTCTTGCCCGTCCCCAACAGTATCCAGTATCTTATCTGTTTCAACTGTTTATTGATTAAACTGAGACCAAATCCAGTCTGAGTCAATATTATGAATGACAAGTTCACCTGAGCTCATCCATATTCACAACTACATTCAGCAGTTGAGGAAAGGAATTAAGAGTGTGTTGATTCAACTGGGCCAGATGTATATACATTATATTAATATGGTTCTTATTATACTGTATAAATCCTGTAACCCAGGTGGACTAATGAAGGAAGTAGCTTGTGAATAGTTTGAATTAGTTAAGTATAGTGATGTACCGAACTGTTCGCCAGCGAATAGTTCCCGGTGAACATAGCGTGTTCGCGTTCGCCACGGCGGGCGAACACATGCGCGGTTTGATCCGCCCCCTATTCGTCATCATTGAGTAAACTTTGACCCTGTGCCTCACGGTCAGCAGACACATTCCAGCAAATTAGCAGCAGACCCTCCCTTCCAGACCCTCCCACCTCCTGTACAGCATCCATTTTAGATTCATTCTGAAGCTGCATTCTTAGATAGAGGAGGGAAAGTGTAGCTGCTGCTCATTTGATAGGGAAATTGATAGCTAGGCTAGTGTATTCAGTGTCCACTACAGTCCTGAAGGACTCATCTGATCTCTGCTGTAAGGACAGCACCCCAAAAAGCCCTTTTTAGGGCTAGAACATCAGTCTGCTTTTTTTTTCTGTGTAATGTAATTGCAGTTGCCTGTCTGCCAGCTTCTGTGTCAGGCTCACAGTGGATACTGTGCCCACTTGCCCAGTGCCACCACTCATATCTGGTGTCACAATAGCTTAAGCTTGCATTTAAAAACCAAAATTTTTTTTCACTGTAATAGATTGAATAGCAGTTAGTTGTCTGCAAGCGTCTGGGTGTCAGGCCTTCAGCGTGTACTCTGCCAACCTCTGCCAGTGTACTTTGCCACTCATATCTGGTGTCTCTATAGCGTGCCTTTAAAAAGAAAAAAGGTTTTTACTGTAAGCTAATAGCAGTCGGTGTCCTTAAAGCGGGTGTCAGGCCTTCAGCGTGTACTCTGCCAACCTCTGCCAGTGTACTTTGCCACTCATATCTGGTGTCACAATAGCATGCCTTTAAAAAGAAAAAAACGTTTTTCACTGTGAGCTAATAGCAGTTAGTTGTCTGCAAGCGTCTGGGTGTCAGGCCTTCAGCGTGTACTCTGCCAACCTCTGCCAGTGTACTTTGCCACTCATAACTGGTGTCACAATAGCGTGCCTTTAAAAAGAAAAAAAAAATTCACTGTAAGCTAATAGCAGTTAGTTGTCTGCAAGCGTCTGGGTGTCAGGCCTTCAGCGTGTACTCTGCCAACCTCTGCCAGTGTACTTTGCAACTCATAACTGGTGTCACAATAATGTGCCTTTAAAAAGAAAAAAAGTTTTTCACTGTAAGCTAATAGCAGTCAGTGTCCTTAAAGTGGTGTCAGGCCTTCAGCATGTACTCTGCCAACCTCTGCCAGTGTACTTTGCCACTCATAACTGGTGTCACAATAGCGTGCATTTAAAAAGAAAAAATGTTTTTCACTGTAAACTAATAGCAGTTAGTTGTCTGCAAGCGTCTGGGTGTCAGGCCTTCAGCGTGTACTCTGCCAACCTCTGCCAGTGTACTTTGCCACTCATATCTGGTGTCACAATAGCGTGCCTTTAAAAAGAAAAAAGTTTTTCACTGTAAGCTAATAGCAGTTAGTTGTCTGCAAGCATCTGGGTGTCAGGCCTTCAGCGTGTACTCTGCCAACCTCTGCCAGTGTACTTTGACACTCATATCTGGTGTTTCTATAGCGTGCCTTTAAAAAGAAAAATGTTTTTCACTGTAAGCTAATAGCAGTCAGTGTCCTTAAAGTGGGTGTCAGGCCTTCAGCGTGTACTCTGCCAACCTCTGCAAGTGCACTTTGCCACTCATATCTGGTGTCACTACAGCGTGCCTTTAAAAAGAAAAAAAGATTTTCACTGTAAGCTAATAGCAGTTAGTTGTCTGCAAGCGTCTGGGTGTCAGGCCTTCAGCGTGTACTCTGCCAACCCCTGCCAGTGTACTTTGCCACTCATATCTGGTGTCTCTATAGCGTGCCTTTAAAAAGAAAAAAAAAGTTTTTCACTGTAAGCCGATAGCAGTCAGTGTCCTTAAAGCGCGTGTCAGGCCTTCAGCGTGTGCTCTGCCAACCTCTGCAAGTGCCCTTTGCCACTCATATCTGGTGTCACTATAGCGTGCCTTTAAAAAGAAAAAAAGTTTTTCACTGTAAGCTAATAGCAGTCAGTCTCCTTAAAGTGGGTGTCAGGCCTTCAGCGTGTACTCTGCCAACCTCTGCAAGTGCACATTGCCACTCATATCTGGTGTCACAATAGCGTTGATTTAAAAACAAACATTTTTTTTTCACTGTTATAGATTGAATAGCAGTTAGTTGTCTTCAAGCGGGTGTGTCAGGCCTACAGCGTGTACTCTGCCAACCTCTGCCACTGCACAGTGCCACTCATATCTGGTCTCACAGTAGCTTGCACGCATAGTACCACTAATCCCAAAAAAATGACAGGCAGAGGCAGGCCACCCCGCAGGGGCCATTGTGGTCGTGGTGCTGTGATTCCCTTTTGCCCTAGAATAATGCCCAGTTTTCAGAGGCCACGTACCCTGAACTTGAAAAGTTCTGAGGACATAGTTGACTGGCTAACAAAGGACACCCTATCTTCTACAGCTTCTGCTCAGAACCTTGACGCACCATCCTCCTCCAGCTTAGCTTCGGACACCTCTCAAGATACCACTCACCCGCCTGCCGCCACCACCAACACTAGCACCACAGCCGCTTCACTTGGTATGTCAGAGGAGTTATTTACACATCCGTTTGAAGAAATGAGTGATCGCAACCATTATTGCCAGAGGATGTAGATAACAGGGATATATCTCTGGCAGGCAGCATTACACACATGGACGTACGGTGTGATGATGATGATGTTGTACCCGCTGCTGCTTCCTTTGCTGAGCTGTCAGATACAAGTGAAGCGGTTGATGATGACGATGCGTCCATGGATGTCACGTGGGTGCCCGCTCGGCAAGAAGAAGAACAGGGCGAAAGTTCAGATGGGGAGACAGAGAGGAGGAGGAGGAGACGAGTTGGAAGCAGGGGGAGGTCGTCGCAAGGAGCTAGTGGTACAGTCAGACAGCATGCATCGGCACCTGGGGTCAGCCCGACAGCACGCCAATCGCATGATGTGTCCACCACCAGAATGCCGTCATTGCAGAGCTCAGCAGTGTGGCATTTTTTTTGTGTGTCTGCCTCTGACAACAGCGATGACATTTGCAACCTGTGCCAAAAGAAACTGAGTCGTGGGAAGTCCAACACCCACCTAGGTACAACTGCTTTGCGTAGGCACATGATCGCACATCACAAACACCTATGGGATCAAAAAAATGAGTACAAGCAGCACACAATCTCAAAGCTGCCATCCTCCTCCTGGTCCAGCATCTTCAGCCACGTCAACCACTGCTGTCCTCCTTGCCCCCTGTCAACCATCCGCCACTCCGTCTCTCGCCTTGAGCAGTTCCCTCTCATCTGCCCACAGTCCGGTGTCTGTCAAGGACATGTTTGAGCGTAAGAAGTCAATGTCAGAAAGTCACCCCCTTGCCCAGCATCTGACAGCAGGCTTGTCTGAACTATTAGCCCGCCAGCTTTTACCATACAAGCTGGTGGAGTCTGAGGCGTTCAAAAAATTTGTGGCTATTGGGATACCGCAGTGGAAGGTACCCGGACGAAATTTCTTTGCACAAAAGGCAATCCCCAACCTGTACTCGATTGTGCAAAAGGAAGTAATGGCATGTATGGCACACAGTGTTGGGGCAAGGGTCCATCTGACCACTGATACCTGGTCTGCAAAGCATGGTCAGGGCAGGTATATCACCTACACTGCGCATTGGGTAAAACTGCTGACGGCTGCCAAGCATCGAATGCGTGGCTCTGCAGAGGAGTTGGTGACACCGCCATGACTTGCAGGCAGGCCTGCTGCCACCTCCTCTACTCCTCCTACTCCATCCTCTTCCATAACCTCCTCGGCTGAGTCCTCTTCTGCTGCTGCGTCTTGCTCCACATCAACGGCACCCCCCCAGCTCCCCAGGTACTATTCCTCATCCCGGATACGGCAGATTCACACCGTCTTGGATTTGACTTGCTTGAAAGCAGAGAGTCACACCAGAGAAGCACTCCTGTCTGCCCTGAACGCACAGGTGGAAAAGTGGCTGACTCTGCAGCAACTGGATATCGGCAAAGTGGTTTATGACAAAGGAACAAATTTGTTGGCGGCATTAAAGTTGGGCAAGTTGACACATGTGCCGTGCATGGCACATGTGTGTAATCTGATCGTACAACGCTTTGTGCATAAGTACACAGGCTTACAGGATGTCCTGAAGCAGGCCAGGAAGGTGTGTGGCCATTTCAGGCGTTCCTACACGGCCATGGCGCAATTTGCAGATATCCAGTGGCGAAACAACATGCCAGGGAGGCGCTTGATTTGCGACAGCCCGACACTTTGGAATTCAACACTCCTAATGTTCGACCGCCTGCTCCAACAAGAAAAAGCCGTTATTGAATATTTGTTTGACCGGGGTGCTAGGACAGCCTCTGGGGAGCTGGGAATAATTTTGCCACGTTACTGGACGCTCATGCGCAATGCCTGTAGGCTCATGCGTCCTTTTGAGGAGGTGACAAACCTAGTCAGTCGAACCGAAGGCATCATCAGCGACATCATACCATTTGTTTTCTTCCTGGAGCGTGCCCTGTGAAGAGTGCTGGATCAGGCCGTAGATCAGCTTGAAGAGGAAGAGTTGTGGTCACCATCACCACCAGAAACATCCTTATCAGCATCGCTTGCTGGACCTGCGGCAACGCTGGAAGAGGATTGTGAGGAAGAGGAGTCAGAGGAGGAATGTGGCTTTGAGGAGGAGGAGGAAGACCAACCACACCAGGCATCGTAGGGTGCTCGTTGTCACCTATCTGGTACCCGTGGTGTTGTACGTGGCTGGGGGGGAAGAACATACCTTCATTGAGATCACTGAGGAGGAGGAAAGGGAAATGAGTAGCTCGGCTTCCAACCTTGTGCAAATGGGGTCTTTCATGCTGTCGTGCCTGTTGAGGGACCCTCGTATAAAAAGGCTGAAGGAGAACGACCTGCACTGGGTGTCCACGCTACTAGACCCCCGGTATAAGCAGAATGTGGCGGAAATGTTACCAAATTACAACAAGTCGGAAAGGATGCAGCATTTGCAAAATAAATTAAAAAGTATGCTTTACACAGCGTATAAGGGTGATGTCACAGCACAACGGGAATCTAACAGGGGAAGAGGTGAAAGTCATCCTCCTCCTCCCACGACCACGCCGGCAAGGACAGGGCGCTTTAAAGACATGTTGTTAATGGAGGACATGCAGAGCTTTTTAAGTCCTACGCATCGCCACAGCCCTTCGGGATCCACCTTCAGAGAACGACTCGACCGACAGGTAGCAGACTACCTCGCCTTAACTGCAGATATCGACACTCTGAGGAGCGATGAATCCCTTGACTACTGGGTGTGCAGGCTTGACCTGTGGCATGAGCTATCCCAATTTGCGATAGAACTTCTGGCCTGCCGCGCTTCAAGTGTCCTGTCAGAAAGGACCTTCAGTGCAGCAGGAGGTATTGTCACTGAGAAGAGAAGTCGCCTAGGTCAAAAAAGTCTAGATTACCTCACCTTTATTAAAATGAATGAGGGATGGATCCCGAAGGGACTGACAGTGGGTGATACATTCGACTAAAAAAGGCCTGATGAGATGAGCTGCCTTGGGCTAAAAATGGTCCACACGCTGCTGTATTTTAGCACCGAATGCCGGTTGACTTGCGTGATATATCTGCCACCAACTAGGGTTCAAGCCGCAATGTTTTAGGGCACTTTCTGCCTGGGAAACAAACATCAATTTTTATGGCCGCTGCTACAGCAGCGGCTGCAACAATACCTAATTTTTCAGGCATGTGTACATGCCTAATTTTGCGGCCCTCTGGTGCTGCACTGTGGCTTCAAAAACCAAACAAAAAAAAAGGCACATAACAGGGATTAAACTGATAGGAATAGTACTACTTAACACACCACTTCTATCTGGTGGCACATTAGATTGCACGCGCAGTGCCCCAAATTTGAAGTAGGAGGACCGACCAAGCATATTTTTCCATCTCCCGGTTCCTAAAATCGATGCCATATACACGTCCCCTGATAGGGCGCCAGCTCGTTATTCTCTTGGGCGCCAGCTCGTTATTCTCTTTTTCACTTCACTAGGGACACTTTACTGCACTATGGGCACTTAGACCCACTCATTGTCTTGCACACTGTTATTCCTAGCCAGCATCTGTGATGGGAAATCAGGCAGTCATCTAAACGTTTAGATTGAGCTTTAGCTTAGAACACCCTTGAAGGCGTTTAAGGAGATTAGGGCTAGTTTAGATGATTCTTCTTAGACCTCTCTGAGTCTTTATAGCCCTTCTACCTATCCAGCATTTCTGGAAACTAGCTAAGAGAAAGGGTGGCTGTGTGTCTGTGATACATTTCTTTATATCACCTTATTGACACTTTATCACTCCGGTCTCCATACTCTCTGCCTATACCCATCTATTTAGAGGGAATTTCCTTGCCCCTGCCAATATTAGTTAATAGGTATTACCATTATTACACAATTAGGTCTCCGAGGACAGGTGTCAATCCATATCTGCCAAGTGACCCTATGTAGGGGGAACAGTCCCTATTCTGCTCTGTGTCAGTGTGTATCAGGGATCCTTAGGATAGGTGTCAATCCATATCTGCCAAGTGACCCTATGTAGGGGGAACAGTCCCTATTCTGCTCTGTGTCAGTGTGTATCAGGGGCTCTGAGGACAGGTGTCAATCCATATGTCAAGCTGTCAATATGTCATATGTCAGGTGTCAATCCATATCCATTGTGATTTAGGAATGTTAGGCATCAACTGTGTAATTTTCCATGGGAGTTTTGCCATGGATCCCCCTCCGGCATGCCACAGTCCAGGTGTTAGTCCCCTTGAAACAACTTTTCCATCACTTTTGTGGCCAGAAAGAGTCCCTGTGGGTTTTAAAATTCGCCTGCCCATTGAAGTCAATGGCGGTTTGCCGGTTCGCGAACGTTTGCGGAAGTTCACGTCCGCCGTTCGCGAACCGAAAATTTTGTGTTCGCGACATCACTAGTTAAGTATCCACATTTTAAAATGATGTAGGTTTATAGATTTGCCAGCTCTTTTCATCTCCCACAACACTCAGCAAGTCACTTGAGGGAGTGTTGAATAACTCTTTCGCATTTCGCCCCAAACACCAGACAAGATTTAGTGAAGAGAAGAACAAATACGGAAAATTTTATCATACTTACCGTAATTTTCTTTTCCTGGCTATTATTCATGGCAGCATCACTTATGGGTAGCTCCGCCCCAATCAGGAACAGGACAGGACAAAATCAATTAATCAGGCCAGGCTGGGTATAAAAGGTCCCTCCTCCTTCTATCCCACAGTCTAGCTGATGCTGCCATGAATAATAGCCAGGAAAAGAAAATTACGGTAAGTATGATAAAATTTTCCGTATTCCTGGCTAATCATGGCAGCATCACTTATGGGTAATACCCAAGCTTCACCATCGGGTGGGAGAAAAAACAAAACAAACACATCCAACCAGATGATGCTGAAATAGGTTTAATTTAGATAGATTCAACAGAGGACAGAACACCTCTGCCAAAGGACGTAGAGGAAGAAGCCAAATCCATCTTATAGTGTTTGATGAAAGTGAGAGGAGAAGACCACGTAGCTGCCTTACAGATGTCGTCAGATGGAACCTCTGCCCAGTTAGCCCATGACGTTGCTAAGGCCCTCGTAGAGTGTGATTTGATCCTACTAGGAGGAACCAGGTCTTTCAACTGATAAGCCTTGACTATGGTATTGGAAATCCAACGTCTCAAGGTGGAAGTAGAGGCTGCCTCCCCTCTCCTGGATCCAATCGGAAGAACAAATAGCTGTTGAGACTTCCGAAATTGATTAGAAGCTTCTATGTACTTAAGCAGGCACTGCCTGACATCCAATTCATGAAGTTTCACTTCCTCTGGCGTAGAAGGAGAAGGATAAAAGGAAGGAATAACAATTTCCTGAAGGATGTGGAAATTCGAGACGACTTTAGGTAGAAACTCTTGTCTAGGTCTCAAGATCACCCTGTCGTGGAACACTTGGAAGTGATTTTCATCGCAGGAAAATGCATGAATTTCAGACATGCGCTTTGCCGTAGTGACAGCCACCAGAAATAATGTCTTATATGTTAATAAGACCAGACCCAGCTCATCTAATGGAGCAAAGGGGTTTTCAGACAATGCCTCCAGTACCATAGGTAAATTCCACGGAGGAGAGTAGTTCCTATTTGGAGGCCTGATACGGATGGTAGCTTTAAAGAATCTGGCAATTAGAGGATCAGATGCCCAGGACTTGTTGCAGAGAGCAGATAAAGCCGAAGCTTGGACTTTAAGAGTGCTAAGACTCAGTCCCTTATCCAAACCTGTATGAAGAAAGTGTAGAATATTGATGTTAGACGGATGAAGAAAATCCAAACTATTAACTTGAGACCAGGAACGGAATACTTCCCATATCCTATGGTAGCAGGAAGAGGTTGATACCTTTCTGGATTTACGGAGTGTAGACGCCACAGCTTCTGAGATCCCTTGAGCTAGAAGTCTCTCCTTTTCAAGAGCCATGCCCCCAATTTCAGGTGGCTGGGGTTGGGATGAACTGCTGGTCCCTGAGTCAAGATGTTTGGGCTGAGAGGAAGAGGCCAAGGAGGTTCCAGGCTCATCTTGTTTAGAAGGGGGAACCAAGGTCTGCGAGGCCAGATTGGGATAATGGCAATGACCTTGAGGCCTTCCTTCCATACTTTCCTCAGTAGCCGGTAAATCATAGGTAGGGGAGGGAACGCGTACCCCAGATCGAATTCCCATGGAAGAGACAGGGCATCCTGTCCTACAGCTCGGTGATCTGCATGAAGCGAGTAATACCTCTTCACCTGAGTATTTCGGTATGAAGCCATCAGGTCGATCTGGGGTACACCCCACCTCAGGGTGATCAGGTAAAACAAATCCGGGTGAAGTTTCCATTCTCCTTGGAGAATCCTTGTTCTGCTGAGGTAATCCGCCAAAAGATTTTCTGGTCCTGGAAGATATACCGCTTTTAGGCCTTGTAAACGTAGTTGGGCAAACCTCATTATCGGGGATAATTCCATCAGTAGAGGATAGCTTCGAGTGCCTCCCTGATGATTTATGTAGGATGCCACAGCTCTGTTGTCTGTATGTATCCTTACCCAGGCATGCTTTAATAGAGGACGGAACCCTATTAATGCCTTGAGAACAGCTCTCATTTCTCTTAAGTTTGAGTGAAGTTTGGACTCCTTCCATGACCAAGCTCCTTGAATCCATGAGTCGTTCAAGTGTGCTCCCCATCCCAGGAGGCTGGCATCTGTAGTTATGGTTATCCAGACCGGCTCTTCCAGGGGAAAACCATGAAGAAGGTGTTCTTCTCTTGTCCACCAGAGCAGCTCTTTCGAAATCCTCGGGAGAGAATGAATCTTCTGATCCCAATTCTCTGAGCTTTTCTTGAACTGTAGGAGGAAGTGTCTTTGAATGGGTCGCATCCTCCATTGGGCCCATTTTACTAGGCCAATCGTGGACGTAAGGGACCCTAACAGGCTCATGAATTCCCTTGCTGTGACAAAGGACTTTTGACGCATGCTTCTGATCTTTTTCATTATACGATCTTACCTGTCTGAAGACAGAGATACCAGGCCATTCACTGAGTCTATGTTTGCTCCCAGGAAAATCATCTTCTGAGAAGGCACCAACGAGCTCTTCTTGGGGTTTATCAGCCAGCCATGATCTTGAAGGCATTTGATGGTCCTTGCCGTGTGGACATCTACTATCTGGCTGGATGGACCTACGATTAAGAAATCGTCCAGATAATGAAAAATCTTGATGTTCCTCGTTCTTATAAAGGCCACCAGAGAAACTAGAATTTTCTGGGAGCCAGACTTAATCCGAAAGGAAGACCCTTGAATTGGAAATGATTTCCTGAAATCCAAAACCTCAGAAACCGGCGATGACTGATGTGAATCGGAATCTGATAGTAGGCGTCCTTGAGATCGATAGAAGTCATCCAGGTCCCTGTCTTGATTTTGGGCAGGATCGTGGAAATGGACTCCATCTTGAATGTTCTTGGAACTAAATAAGTGTTCAGAACTTTTAGGTCCAGAATTAGACGCCACTTCCCTTGAGGTTTTGGGGCTAAGAATATAGTAGAGTAGAGGCCTCTGTAAAGTTCTTCGTAAGGTACTTCCTCTATGACCTGATCCCGCAGTAGTTGTAAAATAATGTCGTTCAGAGCAGCTTCTTTTCTTCCTTTTGCCACTCTTGAACGGACAAAGGAGGTTAGAGATGGGAATTCTTTGAATTCTATCTTGTATCCTTCCCTGAGGATAGAAAGAACCCAAGAATCTTGAATATTTCTGGCCCAAACCGGATAAAAGAAGCGAAGTCTGCCTCCTATAACATCTGGCTGGGCCAGCAAACGTTCAGAAGCTTTATTAGCTGGTCTAGATCCTCTTCCTCTGGCCGGTTTGGATGAAGAGGACTGATAGTTTCTCCAATTAGAGTTCCTGGAGTATTCTCTTCCGGGCTGTATGCTCTGACGTCTCGAAAGGATCGGTCTCTGAATTTTTTATCCTTCCCGTAGGAAGCCCCATATCTTCTTTTCCCTTGAGGTAGAAAAGCCTTTCTTCCATCTGCTGCTTTATGGATAGCATCTTCCAGTACTTTGCCAAAAAGAAGGTCGCCTTGAAAAGGGAGCGCACATAGAGAGGCCTTAGAGGTGTAATCTGCCCCCCAAGAGTGAAGCCATAATGCTCTCCTGGAGGCTACAGACAGCGCCATACTTTTGGCTACCATTTTAGTGAGATCCAGGGAAGCTTCAGAACAGAATTCTGTGGCCAGTTTTAAATCATTAAGGCCCTCCAATAGGCATTCTCTACGGACTCCCCCAGAGATATCTTCTTCTAGATTATTCACCCATATCTTAAGAGCTCTGGACAAGGTGGTAAGGGCAATTGCTGGGTGTAATGCTGATCCCAATGCCAGGTATGCCTTAATCAGGTCGGCGTCTAATCGCTTTTCCATTGGCTCCCTTAAATATGCCATTGAGTCTATGGGAAGAGTCGTTCTTTTTGCCATGTGAATGACCGCTGCGTCAATTTTCGGAACCGACATCCATGATTTGCAATCCTCAGGAGCATACGGGTATAGTCTAGGAATTTTGTTCTTTAGAGTTACCTTCCTCTCAGGTCTATTCCATTCTTCACCAATGACTTCCTTGATGGCTGAATGCACTGGAAAAGAGGGTCTGTTAGGCTTCAGATCTTCAAAGTATCCGTCGGACTCCTTCTTCTCCCTACTCTCTTCAGGGATTCTCAACGTGTCTCTAATAAGACAAACCAGTTTATCTACAGATCTTGAATCCAGCGATTTTGAGTCACACTCATCCTCCTCTTCCTCGGAATAGTCTTCCATCATATCAGATTCTTCTTCAGATTCCACATAGTTTTCTACTCTGGGACGTTTACAGATAGACATCTTATTAGAGGCTTTAAACCCTTCAGCAATAGCTTCCGATATCCATTTCTTTAAGTCCGTCTGTGGGGAACTGTCTTTCGCTGCTTCCGTCAGGCAAGATCTGCACAAATTATTCCCTGGAGGAGCCACTTGGTTGCAGTTTGCACACCGGTTAGATTTCTCTCGATATTTTCTGGGAGATATTTCTTGAGATTTTTCTGGGCTGAAATAAAGGCCAAAATGAAACATATTATAGGCCTGTAGTGGCACTCTTTTCCCCCCTTATTATAAAAGAATATATGCGGCTCACCTATGTCTTCTAGAGCGAGATCTTGAGGCAGAGGGAGAAGCCATCTAGAAAATAATACACTTATTGCAGAACCAATTATAAAATAAACTGAGAACAATAAAGAAAAAGTAAAGTAGGATTTTTACCTTAAAAACCAGATTCTGGAGAAAAAGGGCAGCTTTCCTTGTTACCAGATGATCAGGGAAGAAGCAAGGATCAATTTTGAGTGATTTTAGAATTTTCATTTTTTTGGCGCGATATACCTTTAAGCGCGCAACTATCCCGCGCATGCGCAGTACCGGCGGCGTCCGGCGGCTGCTCTGCGCATGCGCCGGCAATCTGAACACAGAAGAGCAGGATCGGAGAAAGACACAGTCCCTGCCAGTCAGTCTATACCCAGAAGGAAGCATGAAGGTAAGGACAAACTGACCGAGGAAATAGATAAATGATCCGAAAATATTTTAAATCAATACTCAGACCTTGTTCTCCCAGGGAAAAACTCCATAAGAATATAAGAAAGAGATATACAAGTAATAAGAACTTACCCTGGCTTCTCCAAAACACTGACCTCAGATCGGGGGGGGGGGGGGGGGTGGATGTCATAAGGGGAAATTTTTAAGGCAACAGCCGACCCCACATCAAGATCTCTAATATTGATTTCTCCCATACAGTACAGATACTAATCTGTACTAAACTCAGTTAGTCCTGCCCGTGCAGGCTGTTTACTGAGTTCTTCAGATGAAGAGAGGCTGAACTTCATCTGGAGGCCCATGGGAAGGTGGCCCAAAATAAAACATCCTGTGTGTCCTGAAAGGACAGGAAAAAAGACTGTGGGATAGAAGGAGGAGGGACCTTTTATACCCAGCCTGGCCTGATTAATTGATTTTGTCCTGTCCTGTTCCTGATTGGGGCGGAGCTACCCATAAGTGATGCTGCCATGATTAGCCAGGAAGAGTATTTTATTGAACTGGATATCTGTTGATAAAGGAAAACACAAGGGGAGAATAAAACATAACAACCAATAATAATGATAGGACTTGGATAAGTAACCAATAACATGATTAATTAAATTTCACCCACCACTGGTGCCATAGTGTCTGAGCAACACTAACTCAGAGTGGCAGGCTGTACTGACTAAACTGAAGTTACAAAAAAAAAAAATCAACCCCAGAACCTAAAACACAGATTTTATTAACCATTCTTCAAACTAAAATAATTTGGTCTAGATAATTATTCATGTTCTTGGGTAGAACATTGGTTTAACGATAGAGTACAACAAGTTGTCATTAATGGTACATTTTCAAGCTGGACAAAAGTGGTAAGTGGTGTCCCTCATGGTTCTGTTTTGGGACCGCTTCTATTTAACATATTTATAAACGATCTTGAAATGGGCATTGAAAGCCATGCTTCGGTATTTGCAAATGACACAAAACTTTGTAAAGTAATAAAATGTGAGCTTTGCTGCAGAGGGATTTGAATAGATTGGGGGACTGTTGGTAGAGAAATTAAATTAATTTAAATAAAATAATTTATTAGTTAGAGGCGATATAAAAGACTAGCAGAGTACTAGATAAGCGTAAAAAAATGTAAAACATGATAGCAATTTTTTTTTCTTTTTTCTTTTTTTTTGCAAGTATGGTTTATGGATATAATAGAGATTGGGTTATTAGGTTTATACACCACCAAATAATGTTGGTTAGTGATGTGATATGATTTTATGTTTTGTTTTGGCCTTTTTTGTTTGTTTTTGTCTATGTAAATGTTGAAGTAAGTATGTATA
This sequence comes from Pelobates fuscus, assembly GCF_036172605.1. NCBI lineage: Eukaryota > Metazoa > Chordata > Amphibia > Anura > Pelobatidae > Pelobates > Pelobates fuscus. The sequence continues at coordinate 126,854,375 of NC_086319.1, read as the reverse complement.
TATACTGAAATAAAAAATAAATTATAAAAAAAAATAACCAACCACAGTCCACCAGTTCACCAACAAACTCCTGTTGTTTTAACTCCTACTTAAAAGAGACTACTTTAAATAGCCTACTTTCAAGCAAACTCCAGTGAGGACATAGGGGCTAGTATGATATTAACAATTTTTCTAAAGTAATTTTTATAAAATTGGATCTTCCCAATGTCTTGGTTAGGTATAATAAATACAGTCTCTATGAATATTCTCCCTAAAATTCTACATCTTTTTCAGACCCTTTCCATTTGGTTTCCAAAGGGGGTTTTCCCAGCTAAAAAGGCTATTGGTTTATTATATCTGGAAGGGGTAGCTTCCCAAACTGGTTTATACATATTTAGTTAGTCCTAGAGAGAGAAGAGGTTTGGGTCAGATATGTGCAGTTATTATTATGCAGCATATCTTACAAGTATTTTAGAGTGGTCTCACAAATATTCCAAACCTTGGATTTTAATGGAATAAGACAGTACATTATAATATTTCTAATATAACTTGGTTGGAAATGGGAGAAGGGAGTGAAGAGAAAAGAAAGGAAATATTATCAAGTATTATACGGAGTAATCCCCCTGATAACACCTACTTTAGAAATTTGGTTACATGTTTTAAAAAAGGATTTGATAAGCAACTTATCGGGTCTCTTTTTACCTATTGTAGATAATGTGGATTTTACTCCTGCTAAAGAGCCTGCTTGTTATATCTCAAATCGGATATCCAAGAACTTCAATATTAGACTGGGAGATATTACTTTGGTAACTGGTGATTTCTGCCTAAAGAAACAATTATTGGTAGTCATTTTGTTCACAATATGTCTTCAGTTACAATATATTTTTTACATTCATTTAAATCTAAATCTGATATTACTATTTAAAAATTTAATATTTGTGTATTCAAAGGAAAAGAGTAGCACATACTCTTTCGAAGATTTATAAACTTTAAATTTAATCAGAGTGCTTAGAATTACATTACTTTTATAGATTATGGGAAACAGACTTGGGTTTATTCTTGGAACCCCAGTAATGGTTTAAATGCTTCAAATGAATTTAAAAAAAAAAAAAACTGCTTGAAAGCAGTTAAATATCAAGAGCAAGTAGTTAGTAAGTGACAAACGTTGGAGATATGAATGTCATAAGGGGGATAGTTAACATATTTTTTGGAGTGGTCCAATAATTTTTGGAGAAAATTGAGAAACTGATCTCTAATCTCTCGACCAGCATGGCCTCGCCGACATTGCAAGCTTCTGGGTGTTGCGCCCAAATCAAAGATGGCGCTGACCACATGGTCGCGCACATCACAAGCTCCGTCCCACAAATGTATACGGATGTGCACATGACGTCACAACGTCAATGCACGCGCACATTCTGAGGTCAGAGGTCACCCTCTCTGACCAATCAGAGCCCAGAGAGGGATATTTAAATCTCTAATTCACTCCAGTTCCTTGCCCTGTCGTGGTTTCCTGTTCCTGGTTCCCGAGAGCGCGTTTATCCTTGTGAATCTGATTTCCTGGTATACTGATCTTGGCTTTTCCCTGGTTATTCCGAATTCTGGTTCCCCTGACTTGGCTTGTTTAAACGGTATCTGAGTATTTCTGGCTTTCTTGACCTCGGCTTTCCCTTTGACCATTCTCTATCTCTAGCGTATTAGTCCGGCCATTTTAAGGTCCTGTTTACGCTCTGTCCTTTTATTTCCTTTCTTTTTATATGTATATGTTTACATAGTTTCTGCATGTTGGACCACACTAGCAGTCGTGACAATATAAATAAAAAATGTTTACAGTGCAAATACTGCTGTTGCATATAATGTGCATAAAATTTGAACATTTTCAACAATTGAACATTTGCAAAAAACACCACTGTACCATAAAATCAAATATACATTAAAAAGTGCACAATAACTAAATCCAACATACTTAAAACACACACACACACACACACACACTAACAAACACACACTCACTAACAGACACACACACACTAACAGGCAAACACACACACACACTCACTAACAGACACACATACACACTAACATACACACACACACTCACTAACAGACAAACATACACACTAACATACACACACTCACTCACTCACTAACACACACACACACACACACGCACTAACACACACTCACTCACTAACACACACACACACACACTAACACACACACACTAACAAACACACACACACACACTAACAGACACACACACACACACACACACACTAACAAACACACACTCACTAACAGACACACACACACACACTAACAGACACAGACTCACTCACTATCACACACACTAACACACAAAAACACACACACTCACTAACAGACACACACACACACACACACACACATTAACAGACAAACACACACTCACTGACACACACACACACACACACACTCACTAACAGACACACTAACAGACACACACTCACTCACTAACACACTAACACACACACACACTAACAAACACACACACTAACAAACACACACACTAACAAACACACACACACACACTAACAGACAAGCACACACTCACTAACAGACACACACAATCACATTAACACACTCACTTTTTTTTTAATTCAACCCCCCAGCCTCCTTACCTTTGGGAATGCTGGGAGTGGGTTTTCTCTTTACATGGGGTCCCGTGGCTGCTGGGCTGCTGGGCGGGCGGCTCTGGCGAGGGAGCACTGATTAGTGAGCTCTCTGCTCAGCTCCCTCGCGCACCGCAGAGTGATGACGGGAGCTGGAATATGATGTCATATTCTGGCTCCCGGCATCACTCTGCGGCGCGCGAGGGAGCTGAGCAGAGAGCTCAGGGGAAAGTGCTCCCTGGCCATTGCCGCCCGCCCACCCGACCGCCGGCCTGGCTTGTCAGTTAGCCGCAAGGCTAACAAGACATTTGCCCTGGGCATTTGGGGGCGGATTTTTTTGCCGCCCCCTGGAAAATGCCGCCCAAGGCAAATGCCTTGTTTGCCTCACAGCTAATACATCCCTGCTTGGGGCCCCAGGCCAGCTCGGGGCCCCAAGCAATTGCTTGGTTTGCTTGCCTTGTCGCGACAGGCCTGCTCATGACTCTTTTAATTCTTTCCAACAATTAAATGAGATAAGTTTATGATTTAAAATTTTACTGATTGTTAGTCATCTGTATTGTATAATCCTATGATGGATAAGGTATTTTATATCAGATCACTATGTGATTAATTCAAAAAAAAATCAATCGTTATAGTAGTATATTGTGGCAGCTTAATGGTTGATCAGACAACCCGAACTGTTCCACTTCATTATAGAAGAAATGTGTCTAAGGAATAGATACATAAATAATGAAAGTCCAGGCATTAAATTTCATAATTATTGGTAATATGTTTTGCTATATTAAATTAATGTTTTAAATATAGAGAATGACACATTACATGTGATAGTGTTAAAATTACCTGCATAGACGTATTTTAACTCAAATCCATGAAGCACTGGGTTTCAGAAATCACCATATTGATTGCCATTAAATAATGGAACAATTATTAATATAACAATTTATAACTTACATGCTTAAGTCACAGTCAAGACAATCGTATACACTCACCCATAATTATATTAAACACTTTTGCAATTGAATACACGGCAATGTGTTGATTTCAGTATTGCTGAGCCTGTACTTAGGGATAGCCGCAAGTTTTATACAAATTATTAGGGACACAGTTAGTTTAACATGGTGCATTCTGTACAATACATGGGATAAGACATTATTTAAACCAGTGGTAGTCAACTTGATCCCTACCGCCCACTAGTGGGTGATATAAGCTTTCATGGTGGGTGGTGCTGAGTTCTCACATGCTCCGCGCAGGCGTGCACCAGTCTACAGCCATCTAGAGAAACCCCACAAAAATGCCCAACCCACATTGCATGAACACTTCTGTTTGCTAAATCTCTCTCGATGGCTAAAAGGAAGTGTGCGCGCTGCTGCACTACTGATCGGGATGGACGGGGGTGTGTTGATGTAACACACTGATGCGCTTGATGTGAAAGCAGGGACAGGAAGTTTAGAGTGGCTGATATTGAACTTTGACAAGTTCTGTTATTTTATGTTTACTTGGTTTACTTAATATAAAAGAAAGAATGGGAAAAAAAATAAGTAAAATAGGGATACTAAGAAAGTGGGTTATCTAGTACAACCTTCCCGGTGGTTATTGTAATAAGAAAGGAGAAAAGAGAAGAAGAAAGGAAAAGGAGAAAAAAAACATAAAAAGGAAGAAAGTTGTAAAAAAAAAAATAGAAAAAAAAGAAAAGAAATTGAAAAAGAAAAGGAAAAAAATAGGAACTTCTTTTGATGGTGACACGTAATAAAATGGTCACCTAATACAGTGTTGTTGTTGGTGTTTGTAATAAAATGGAAAATAGAAAAAGCATTTTTAAATTCATTAAATTTAAATTATATATGTATAAACATGCATAAAGTAGAAATAAAAAGATACATTAAGTACATATGTTTTAAAAAATCCTCATTTCTAAAAAAAAAAAAAAATTGCACTTGGCTAAAAAAGTGAGCTAATGTGGGTGGTAGGTATTAAAATATTGACTACCCTTTAGTGTGTACAGCTAGATGTCAACTCACTGGAAACGGGACTTAAGCTACGATTTACCATTGATTGTTTTAACTCTGTAACAACCCGACTGTTTATACTTTAAAAATGTGCACATATTAATGCCACGAATAAGCTTGTATGCATATCTATATGAACGCTGTTGTGGCGTATAGAAATGTTATGTACCTACCTGCACAATAAAAACATAGAATTTAAAAAAAAAAATATTGACTACCCCTAATATATTATATTATATTATGCACTTACCAAGGAGCCATCCATCCGGCATTTCATCATTCATTTAACTTGTTATCTAGAAATGACCTCTGTAGAATCCTTGAGTCATGGCAGGAGCCAGGGTTGCCTGCCTCCATACTCATGATAAGTTGATGGCCATTACACTATATTTGGACATTAAGGGAGTAGAACTGCTTACAGTTCATATAGTCCTCATCCATCTGTAATGGTCTCCACAGCACAACATGAGTGCAGTCAATAGCACCTAGCACATTTGGGCATGCAAGCAAACTTATAGAAGTCAACCCTAACTCTCTGCCATTCCTCAGCAGTGGTGGGGAAATTAATGTAGTCCTTGACTCTAGACAGAAGGGCCCTCAGCAGTTGGTTTAGGCACCTGTAAAAAGAAGACTGACTAATCCTAGTGCTTACCAAAAGAAGTGCTTACCAAAATAGTACAATACAGCTAACAATTTCCCTAGCCCATGAATTAAATGGATTCAGCGAATACTGACTGTATTGTGCTGGGATAAAGCCAGCAGAAGATTTGTAAGTCAGTGAGTGTTTCCAAGACAGCCCTTTTCAGGATTACACTGGGACCCTTATCCAACAAGAATTAGCAAGTGTGACTCCCTTATCCCATGCTCTCCTATGGTTCCTGTGTTCTACATATTGCATGAGCAGACGCATGTTTGACGCACTCCCAGTAAGTCCATGCTGACAACTGGGGGCAGAAAGGGATTGGCCTGGCGTTTCTCAAATTTATTATTGATAATTTTTAAATTGCTGGCATCTGTAGACCCTAAATAAGTTATTCACTTGCAAAAGGCAAATTAATGATATTTTATGAGTGCACATGTTAAAGAATCTGTTTTGTAGAAATTCAGCCAAAATTTGAATGTTGATACATAACCAAGCACTATACTTTATATTGGAATCGTATGCGATTTTACTAACTTCAATACAGACACCAAAAACTAACAACTGAAGGCTACAGCTTTGGTAGGATTCTGACAGAAATTAGCTTTCATAAGATGATGGAATTTGGCCGTTTTCATTTAATTTTGTCCATCTGTGGAATTATTCAGTTTGTGTAACTTGTAAAGATGTTCTATTATATATTACTGGTTCATGCGATATGAAAAATGAATGACTAGAAAGTATTGTTATATATAGAAAAAAATCAAACCAAAATGCACACTTTTATGCAAAATGAATGACTGGAAATTGTTATAAAAAAACTGAACCAAAACTTTGAGAGTAGAGTGTTTTCATAATCTTCTCAAAACCATCCAAGTATCACTGCTATCCAAGTTGGACAGATTCACACTTAACACAGAGATGTTGATTCTGCGTTTTTAGTGTGGCTGAGTGGAGGACAGGATACAGAACCCACACTTTTGTTGAAGTGCTCCAAAACAATTTTACAAAACACAAAATTTCCACGATGTTTGTACACTATGGGAAAAAATAATTGGACTTAGGTATTGTGAGCCTTTCCCTTATGCTGGATGACAAATTAGAATCACTCACTATGATCAAGGGTTTGGTGCTTTCGGCTCTCCAATACTGGTATCTTTGTAAGTAATAGTATCTAATTATGTATTTATCTGTTACTCCACCTTTTGCATTTCTTCATTTATTTATATATTTTTTTTTCATTACCAAATGTTTTTATTTTTATTTTATGATAAAGTTTACATGCATTATAATTTGGTAAACCTTAGACTGTTCTGGGTTGGAGGGATTAACGATGAAGAATGACGTACTACTGCAGTGATTTTACTATGGATAGTGGATTTGGATAATTGATTTGGGCCTGGTGTGACTTGGGCCTGATGTGTTGGTATGTATGTATGTATGCACGTCTGTGTGCATCTGCATGCATGTGTCTATGATTCAGGGTTCTCAATACACTGGCCCTCTAGATATTGCTGAATGACAACTCCCATTATTCCATAGCTATATATTTAATTTAAAGAATCATGGGAGTTGCAATTCAGTAAAGTCTAGAGGGCAAGAGTTTGGAGAATGCTGGATTTGTGTATTTTTGAATACACAGATCAGCCTCAACATTAACACCACTACCAGATGAAGTGAATAATGTTCATTATATTATTACAATGGCACGTCCTTGGGTAGAATATATCAGGCAGCACATGTCAGTTCTTGAATGTCATGTGTTGGAAGCCGGAAAAATTGATCAATTAAAATATCTGAGTGACCTTGACCAAATAGTGATGTCATAACGATTGGGTCAGAACATCCACAAAACAGCAAGTCTTTTCTGTAGTTACTAGTGGTTAGTAGTTACGAAAAGTGGTACAAGGAAGGACAACTGGTGTTGAGGTCATGGATGCCCAAGGCTCATGATGCACGTGGGGAAAGAAGGCTAGCCCATCTAGTCTGATCACACAGAAGAGCTACTGTAGCTCAAATTGCTGAAAAACACAATGCTGGCCATGTGCACAGTACATATTAGTTTGCTGCATGTTGGGCAGACTGGTTGGACCAATGAGGACCTCTGTCCACCGCATTCAATGGGGAAGTGAGTGTCAGAACTGGGCCATGAAGCAATAGAAGAACATTGCCTAATCTGATGAGTCATGTTTTCTTTTAGATCAGGTGGAAGGCTGGGTGCGTGTACATTATTAACCTGAGGAAGAGATGGCAGTTGGATGCACAATGGGAAGAATGCAGGTCGGCAGAGTGCTATGTGCTGGACAATGTTCTGCTGGGAAACCATAAGTTATTGTGGAAGTTATTAGACATGTATCCCCAACTATAGAGTTGTCCTATATTGATACAAATAGTATTTCTATAACAGTTTTGTAGTCTAGAAATTGCAGTTGATATTTTATATAGTATATTAAAGTAGACTGAATTAGCAGGCAATATGTCAAACACAGTATTTGTAGTAGCAGTAGACAATATATAAATGGTTTGTGTAATATTTATTTTATGTTACATACATGCACACAATCTCATAGGTTGGTTGCAAATAGGGGCATGCTAAAAGACAAAATAATATTATTTTTCCTGCAGACACTGCCAAATGGAAGTTTCCACTATTTTACAATTTCTCATAGTAGCCAAGAATGGAAAATTACATGTGTTTCAAGTCAAGATTATTGAGATGAAGAAACCTCAGAAACTGCAAAGCACAGCATATCAAAATACTGAGGAATTGACTATTAGAAACAGATGATATACGGCATCCAAACAATGTTTGCTTATAAATATCTGATTCGTTCTCTAAACAACAAGTGGTTGTGAGTTGCAAAATTTAAACCAAATTAGCAAAATAACAAAATTGTAATACTATTTCTAACTCAGCCAAGTCTGAGGTATTTTTTACAACTCTATAATTTTGCTCTACATTTTCAAATATTATTCTAAACTCAGTTTATACAAAAAAAAAAAAAAAGAAGCTATTTGAACATTATCAAAGGTAATTTGAAGCCGCTTACAAAGGGTATTGAGCTGTGCTGAGGCCAGTGGAAGGTGAACTAACTTTGAAATGCCCCCACGTAGAAACATAGAATGTGGCAGCAGATAAGAACCTAGTCTGCCATCTAGTCTGCCCAATTTTCTAAATACTTTCATTAGTCCCTGGCCTTATCTTATAGTTAGGATAGCCTTATGCCTATCCCACACATGCTTAAACTCCTTTACTGTGTTAACCTCTACCACTTCAGCTGGAATTCTATTCCATGCATCCACTACCCTCTCAGTAAAGTAATCATTTCACATCTGAAATGAGGACCTAAACATTCAAGATTTGACCTCAATTAATGTATTTGTCAAGATTACTGCAAGAAAGGTTTTAGTTTGGGCACAACCAACAAATGGTTTTCTGAGTATACCACTACTTTGAGGTGTTATGTATACAAATGCAAATCTTCAGTGTTTGCCTTTAATCTGATCTTTGTAAAATTGGCTTCAGTATGATAATGCAAATGGTGACAATTAAGTGTAGATGGTTTATCTTGCTTGATGAACCATATCTATCAAGACAGGACCATGAAGAGTCCAGGAATAACAGACACTTATTAGAAAGGTAGTCAAGGATTGTGCCTATTACCCATGTAAAAAAAAAACACAGGAAAAGATCAAATGGTAGGCCTGTGAGATATAGGAGCTGCCTTGTAGTTGTTTAACCCCTTAAGGACCAAACTTCTGGAATAAAAGGGAATCATGACATGTCACACATGTCATGTTAAACTGGCTATTAGGTACACTTTGTTTAATTAAACCTCTTCTTAGCTAAAATGTATCTTCATGGCCTCAAACCCTAATAAAAAGAGTGATGTCCTGCAACAAAAGCTCACTCAGTCAATACTACAAACTACTTCACATCAGCTGTGCAAACTAACATTAGAATTCAGACATATATTAGAATTGAATTCAGCATTGCACAGAGGTGTGATCTTTGAAGAGCGTTTTAATGATAGACTAGTTTTCAATGAAGCAAGAGTAGCTGCCAAGGAAGCAGGAATCAATTATATATGTTGTATAGCAAAACAGTTATCGTGAGCTATAAGATCATTCGAGATCAGGAGAGTCATGAGTTGATTTCCTGTGTCCACAAGCTCTACAGCCACTTTCCATATCCAACATAAAAAAGGTCCTTAGGCTACCTTCTCTCAGATGAGCTGCAACAGAGCATGTCAGCCTTAGTACTGAGTATTGAAACAAGTGCTCCAATCTATTTGAGTTTCTCTCCTATACTTGTGAATGAGATAGAATGCAATAGATTTGGTCTGATGTTGGGGTGCTTCTCAAGCCAGAATCTATATTGGAATCCTCCATCTGTATAATGAGGTCATTGGGGGTTACTAAATAACTCCATAAACAGGATGTTAAATATTGCTTCATGGAACCCAGGGTATAATGTCCAGCTGAGGATTTTCTGCATTTGTCATAGTGGAAGTTGCTATAATTAGTAACTTCACTGGGTCTTACATAGCAAATTAATCATACAGCTTTCTTAGTCAGCAGCTCACCTTTCCCGTATTTGTAATGTATTTATAAGGAAATGGAATCACCTCCAGGAAGTGCAAATGATTAGTTAGCATGTATGGTGTGAACCCAATCACGATAGGTTTATTTCAGGTGGAGAATAAAATTAAGATAGCTCAACTATTGCAAACATAGGTTAGCCCATTATGGGCTGACCTATTTTTATTAATATTGCAATATGACTCATCCAATTTAAAACCAAAAAGTCTAAAGAAGATTGTAAGTGCATTTCCGTTCTTTCATTTATAATCAGCAGCATCAAAAATACTACACTATATTCTGTGTTTCTTTTTTTGACTTCTTGTTTTGCATATTGTTCCGTCTTTATTTGAGTTGAGGACACTAGTGAAGGTGCTGCTTCCCTGCATTTCCTTTCTTTACTCATTGTTATAGCATTATTTTTTTCTTCCTTTAAAATATTTAAAACTTATTTTCATAAACCAGAACAATGTCAATAGAAATAAAGCACAAATTTACAAGTAAAGCATTTGTTTCAAGATAGAAACAATATCACAAGAGCTCACGACAATTCTGGAGCAAAGGGTAGATTGAGTAGATTTTCTCTGTAAAAACTAAATGTCAAAGTAATTATAACTGGTTTAAAACCACTGTTACATTTTTCCTTACAGATGAAAAAATCCTTTAGTATAAAAAGCACATTTTTGTTTACTTCAAGTAAATAAAATATTTGCAAAAATACTTTCAAATGAATTTGAATTTCATTGAAGAATGACCACAATAAATGGCAACAATATGACACAAAAAATAGTATCTTAATAATTTCAACTTTTAATGTGGAACACTGTTAAAAACATGAGTTTATTAAAGGTTGAATTATAATCTATGTTAATTAGATAATTTAGCAAGAATATTATGACCCCGATGAGGTTTACAGACCAGCATTTAACAATAGTGTGAAAAAAACTAATTTCCAAATAATACATTAAGAGTCAGAGATTTTGGGTGCCCTTTATGAATGTTGCTAAATTAGTCCCTCCTCTCAAAACAATTTCCCACTAAAGGCTATATCAGCAAAAAAAACAAAAAAACAAATCTGATATACAATCAGTGTCTAAGTGTGACTTTTTTCCTCATTGCTCATCTAGTCTATGGGCTGGCATAGCATCATGTCAACATAGTTTTTAAGCAGATGCAGTACACTCGTAACTCATGGAATATACATTTTCTTCACCAAAGCATGTATCTATCCCTTTTTTTGAATGAGTGTATGACTTTTGTTTTTTGACTTAATGTTTATGACTTGATGTTTTTGTGACAGTGTATGACTACATCATTTATTGTGTGTACGTGATCTTGTGCGCAGTTTGTGGGTGTAAATAAGTGAAGTTGAGGAGGTCTCTGTAACAGAGATGGGGTTAGGTAGAGTCTATAATAGATAGTTAGGTGTGGGTGAATAGATAGGGAGGTTAGGCTGCGATAGGGCATACATGTAAGCTGAGAATGAAGAGGCTGCCAAAATGGTTCCCACTCCATATTGTATCTCATTATACAATGTTCCTTAATGGCAATGTTTGTTTAAAATGTGAAAAACTGAGGGGCGGAACTTCCATTGAAGCAGAGTAGACACATGGGCGAGTAGCTCTGTGTGCCTGAGGCTTAAAGAGACAATTAATAGCGACTTTCAGTTGCAAAATCGTCAAGTGCCAACTATACTTTTCATAATATATGATGGCACTGATGAAAGCTCCTAAAGCTCCTAAAAGCATGACTTTTTAAAGCAAGCCAAAGGAAAGAACTGAGGCCTGTTCAAGATGGCGACAGAACAGCACAATCTCTGGCCCATTTCTCTGATGCAGACTTGGAGGTTGAGTCACAGCTGGCATCAGGAGAAGAATACCAGTAGCTAAAGGCTGATTTTTAGATAACCAGAAACATCCACAAAGACTTTTTGGTAGATTAGCAAAAAATGGAAGATGACAACAAAACTCTAGTAGGGAAGTTAGCAGACTTGGAGGATTGGTCGAGGCAGAACAATCTCTATTTCCAGCGGATACATAATGAAGTACTACATAAGTACTACATTCTTATCTAAATGAGCTAGTCTTAGTGGTACTGCTAACAGTTGGTGAAATGGAGATGCTGATAGAAAGAGCTCATAGGCTCCCAAAGCTTAACAATATTACAGTGGATGTGACGTGTGATGTGTTGGTACAGATGCATTGCTAGCATATTAAAGAGGAGCTCATGATGGTGACATGGAAAGCTCAAGTGATGCCAGAGACTTTTACCACCATTTCCCTATTTGTAAATATGCATGGAACTCATCAATATCATGAAAATGCTCAGAAATCATAAAATAGCTGATCTGGAGGAAAGGCACATTGAAATTGATTTTTACCCCCGAAGCTGGTATGGAATTTCACCAAACATGTGACCAATTGGGGGCAATCAAATCTTCATCTTTCCATTCTTCCTCCGGGAGGTCAGCCGGAGTGGACATAGGTGGAAAAAAAGAAGTGATCCACAGATGGACTGGCTGTGGAATTAAAGGTTGGTTGCTCTATGGGACCTCGTGAAAAAGCTGTTTTACGCTATTCTTCTTTCACCTCAATGAACTGCTTTATTACTATGTGGCTGTCTACTAATGTAGAGAGGGCTCAGCTGCAAGTATTTTTTGGAGGGAACCCTCTAGGACAAGAGTGGCCAAAATGTAGATCCACATCTGTTGTACAAATCCCACAATGCTCTTCCAGCTATGGATCTACAATATGCCTATCCTTGCAGACTTGTATTTATCACTGAGCAGTGTTTGTGTGTTTGAATTTAAGGCATGGTTTTGTACTATGTGTGTGGATGTTGGCATTTGTGTGTATACACTACCACACACTGATACAGATACACACACTGACACACATATAGATACACAGACACACACACACCGACAGACAGCAAATACTCAAACATACAGACGCACTGACACATATTCACACTGACACACAGATACACACACTGGCATATGCACATAGTTTGACACACAGATACACAGATATACACACTGAAATATATATGTCATAATTTTATATTTGCAGCCACCCTCCTGTTAGCATACCGTTTGTCTGCATGAGGGTGGCTTGCTTGAGGTGCTCCTGGTTAAGGCTGATATGTGTGCGCCCTGCAGAAGCTCACTTCTTTTTCCCTCCACTTCTGTCCGTGCTGTGCCTCCTCCTCCCTCCCACACAGCGCTCTTTCTCTCTCACTGGTAGGAAGTGACAAGCTCTCACTTCCACTCTGCCCTTCCTTCTGGGCCTCTATTACAGGGGCCCGGTGATGCTGTTAAAGTCCCCTGGTGCCAACTGGTGGTAGTTCTGCCACTGGTTGTGTGGGGCCAGGGCACTTGGCTCTACAGGACTGCCATGACCCCAACAATCACGGTTGTTACACCCTGATGGCAGCCCTGGGTATAATGCTTCAACTAGCTGTGGTGCCAGCAGAAGCAGCAGCAGAAGTTATTGCTGGAGATCCTCTTCATGGGCCTAGCTATCTCTGCTACTGCAACTGGTGCATTTGTGACTTTATTTATTTTTGATCACCAATTGCAGCATAAAAAGATGAGAAAAAAAAATTGCTTCCTAGTTGGTAAACTGGCTATTCTAAGGCTGAATACTACAAATGGTGGTATTTCTAGCTCTGGTGGTACTGGCAGCATCACGAAGATGATTTTTTAGGGAAAGGCATCTTAGAACCCAAGGAAAGGAGGAAAATAATTACCCCTCTCAAAAGGTTCAGAGAACAAGAAGATGAAGAAATGGATATCAGAGACAGGGAGAAAAAAAGGAGAAACAAGAGTTTTTGGAGAAAATAGATTTAAACGATTCAACAGATAATTTTAGAATTTTTAATCTATCTGAAATTTTTTTAACAGATTCGCATATTAGTGTTTTTAAGTTTGCCCCAAGTTGCAAATTAGATAAATTCGAATCATTTTTAGATTTGAATCGATTTTTAAGAAAATTGTGTTTAAAAAAGATTTGTAATAAGTTTCCGACAAATGAAAAGGAAGTCGAAGAAGTTGATAATTTTACACATACTCTCTTAAAAAACAAATCAACATTTTATCCAGTTAACTGTAAATCCGATATTATGAGGTCATTTGAACAACTTTGTCTTAAAGATCTTAAAAAGATTAAAACAATTAATAAATATCAAGAAAATATAACCAAAAAAGAAAAAATAGCACTTAAAGATTTGAAGGAAGATAAATCGGTAGTAATAAAACCGGCAGACAAGGGGGGAGGTATCGTCATTTGGCAAAAAGATAAATATTTAAAAGAAATTTATAAGCAACTTACTGACGAAAAAACCTATAAAGAACTTATGAATAATACACTCCCTGAAATTAAAATTAAATATAAAGAATTTTTGGATGAGGGTTTTAATACTGGGATTTTAACAAAAAAAGAATATGACTTTTTAAATACTAAATACCCAAGGATACCTGTAATATATATTTTACCGAAAATACATAAAGATATTAATAACCCACCCGCTAGACCAATTGTGTCTGGAGTTGGTTCACTTTTATCTTCTCTATCACAGTATATCGACCAATTTTTACAAAAACTTGCCCGGCGTATCTTAAAGATACGATGAGTTTGTTACAAATTTTAGAAAATTTTAAATGGGAAGATGATTTTATTATGGCAACATGCGATGTAAATAGCCTGTATACAATAATTAGACATGAACAGGGATGTGAGGCTACTCGTTTCTTTTTAAATAAGTTTGGAGATATTGATGAAACGCAATCGGAATTTTTAATTAGAGGAATTTTATTCATTTTAACCAATAATTTTTTTTGGTTTGAAGATAAATTTTATTTGCAAACTCAAGGTACAGCTATGGGGACCATATTTGCCCCAAGCTATGCAAATCTCTTTATGTCTTTTTGGGAAGAAAATTATATTTTTTCTAGAGAGAATATTGGGGCAAATCTGGTCCTCTACAAACGTTACATCGACAATATTTGTATTATTTGGAAAGGAAGTAAAGATACCTTAGAAAGTTTTATCCTCTCTCTTAATCATAATCTATTTAACATTAATTTATCATATGAAATGAGTCCTGACCAAATTAATTTTTTAGATTTGACCATTTATATAGAAGACGATAAAATTAAAAGCAAAACATTTTTTAAAAAAGTCGATGTTAATAGTTTTATAGATCTTAAAAGTTGTCATTTTAAACCATGGTTAAGCAATATACCAAAAGGTCAATTTTTAAGAGTAAAAAGAAACTGCACTGATGAGGAAGAATATTTTAAACAGACCAATATATTAAGAAATACATTTATTGAGAAAGGATACGAAAGTGATAAATTAGATCATATCAGGAAAGAAATAGGAGAAAAAAATAGAGGGTCCCTTCTAAAATATAAAATAAAGGATAAGAAAAATAATGATAAAGTTCCTTTAATTTTCAATTTTAGCTCTAACAATCATGCTTTACGTAAAATGTTTAATAAACATTGGGACATGTTAAAGGAGGACTATGAAATTCTTCCTTTTTTAGATCAAAAACCCAAGTTTATTTTTAGAGGAGCTAGAAATTTTAAACAAATTTTAACTAAAAGTTTTTTAGATAAAGATAAAAGCAAACTTGAGAGGAATTTTTTACAGATTAGTAAAGGTTTTTATCATTGTGGCAACTGTAGGGGATGTAGCTTTAGGTCAAATAACAAGAAGAAAACAGAAAAATTTACCTCTTTCGATACAAAAAAAGAATACCCTATACGCCCGTTTATTACATGCCAAATGAAAGATGTTATTTATTTATTAATATGCAAATGTGGGTATCAATACGTGGGGAAAACCTCACGCCCCCTAAAGACAAGAATAAGGGAACACGTTTATAATATTCAGAGGAAATTCATAAACCATAGTGTATCGAAACACTTTTCAGAAGTTCACAATGGAGATCCCCAGGGAATTGAATTTATGGGGATAGACAAAATTAATATTCATTGGAGAGGTGGAGACAAGGATCGCCTTTTGAGTAGAACTGAAATGAAGTGGATATTTGAGTTGGATACATTAGCCCCAAAGGGACTTAATGCCGATTTTGAAATGAATTCATTTATTTAATAATGTTTCTTCTTTTTTGTCTCTTTTAGAAATTTTAAAAGCAAATTGTATTTTAAATATATTTGTTTTCTTTTCTCCATTTTTCTCCTTTTTTTCACCTTTATTTTATTAAGATCATTTGAGTGTAAAATGTATAGATAGCTTGGTTTTTTGCTAGATTGAATTTTAACTATCAAAGATCTATACTCTCCAATATACATAAATATTTAGTAAAGTATTGGCATTATTCATTATTTTAATTAATTTCTGAATTTTTTTTTTTTTTAAAAATTGGAGTTTTAATGTTAATGAGAGTATATAAATACATTATACTCGATTAAAGTATTTTAGAGTTAAGTTTGTTCATACTTTTTTTTAATTATATGTATGTTAAGTTAGTAAAATACTTGTCACTTTAAAGTATCAACATTTCGATTTCATTTTAACGTCAACCTAAATCGGACAACGTCGTTTTGTTCCGGAGAAAGACGAAATAATCCGGAAACAGACGACGTCATGACGTAAGAACGCCGGTTGACGTCATGACGCTCGGGACGTAGTGACAAAGCGGAAGAGCGTCATGGACAATTTGAAAAAGAGTGCCAAGGTCTACGGTATATAAACGAAGGACATGTAGCAGTGGATATACTCCGGATGAAGGCGAAAGCCGAAACGCGTTGAGAGACAGGACTGTTGTACTTTTATGGGACTTTATTTCCCGAGCTGCTTTTTCTGTTTTATTTTATATATTAATACAATTATTTTTGTTACCCTTTTCATTTTTGGCGTTCTAAATGAAATTGAAGGTACCAGCTGCAAAAATCTCGGAGGTTCCAATATAAAGTCCTGATTTCCACTGCTTACAAACCTGAAGTTTGAGCCAACTTTTAAGTGGCTCTGGATATGTGAGTGAGACCATTACTTACTTCATTAATATTTTATGTTAACAATATTACCCTATGTCTTTCTTTTCTGTTTTAACATTTTAGACTGACAGACCAAGTTTGGGTAAAGTTGTTTTATTCTGAGTGCTCTCACCAATTTTATATATTCTCTGTATCACTGGCAGCTGTGTTAAAACACTGACAGGCCATGGCACTACTGCTAATGGTGAAATGGGGTTTACAATCCAAGTCCTTCCTCAATTTCTTATTGAGATTAGGATATAACATTGATGATGGTGGGTGTGTTTTAATTTTTCAAATAAATTGAGATATGGATGTATATTGTGTAAAGTAACACAACTACAAAGCCCAAATAAATGTTTGTGTTGGAAAAATTAGTTGCTGCTTGGTGGATATGCTACAACTGTAACATTGTTTTTGACCTTAAGGAACACTACCCTGCAAAGCACATGTAGTGAGTGCCACAGAAGCACACCGGAAAAATGGAAATCAAATAATCTGCTTCTCTGATTAAATAAGAAAACCAGAAATCATTAAAATATTCCAGCGTAAATCAGTGAATCAAGTATTGTGTAAATTTGCCACTGGCAGTGTCATAGAAGTGACCTAACCATTCTCACACAAGGATCAATTAAACAGGCTAATTATTTGGACTCAAAGCTAGGAAATGTTTTCAATTGTTTTTTTGTTTTCTTTTTTTATTGAACAACAACCTCTCACTCTCCAAAAACAGGATTTTATTTCTACAAGCAGTTAAACAAAAACAGACCTGTCAAACTCTAAATCAGTGAAAACAATTTCACTAGAGCTGTCACCCTCAATAGCTGCAGTAAAAATATCAGAAAAAAATCCTGCTTGGAAATATTGTACATTGTGCAAGTTGTCTGCTCGGTTGTACATCCATATGGCACTAGAGATATGTATCTAGGTTGAACAGCCAATCAAACAAAATTCAGATGAAATGCGATTAATCTAAAACCAAATCCACGAGTATAAACAGTAGAATGAGCATATTGAGACAGCAGTTCTCTCTCTATCAACTCATTTATTGCTATACCTACTGGTTCAAGATCTTGACTTAAATGGTTAGTATAATTACACTTACCTCTACAGGTTACTGTGTTGGTTAGATTGTGAAGAGTGTTTTCACTGTCTACCATGTTTGTGAGCTGTGTGGCAAAAACTAGAAATCTCTCAGCAAGTAAAGGCAGTCCCTGCTGCTGCTGCTGCTCAAACAATCACCTGCCAAAGTAATTTGTTAGTGTGTTAAGTTTTAAAGTTCACGCTTATGGGGTGGGTTTCCACCTTTTAGATCTTCGTTTTCTTTCTTTTCCCTACTCTGGTCCCAGGCCACGTAGGACTCTCATGCCTTAGGATATTACCTTAAACTCCTATTTCTCCTGACCTTTGGTCTAGTGTTAACCTGCCTGCCTACAGTTAAACAACGGTATGGCCCTTAAATATGGTGGTTCAACTGATATGGAAGCATAGTACCTTTTCCAACCTATTAAAATGACCAGATGAAATGTGGGAGGAGACCACCATGGACTTAACTCACTGTAGAGGAATAACCTATGTATATCCATAGATAATATTTACCTGTCCTAGGACATCTTTAAAATCAATACAAATATTGACTCATAGAAAGCAAATCTACAAGAGAATTTTCTAAGTAAGCAATGCTACAATTATAATTTGATAGGGTTTTTTTAAATTATACTCAGGTAAACAATCACATGAGCTATAAATTATTATACCAAAAAGCTGGAGACTTTACAATATATATTTTTTATCTACAAATTTAGTTTTTTATTAAATATAATATTCAATCATCTGTTCTTTATTAAGATGATTGTTGAGACTTCATTTTATGTTCCTGCCTAGGTCCTAAATTAAACCTGTAATGTAAAAATCAACTTGTCTTAAATCGCCCACATACACATTTAATACACTACACGTCACAAAGATATATGATGTATTGAATGTAAAATATTGAGATTACTTACATCACCTCTGTTCCAGAGCCACTGTCATCATAACTTTGTGGGTGTTATTCTTGTTGGAAAATCCACCTCTGGTCTATCCTCTGCTCCTCCCCCGTATTCATTAATTTGCCCTGCTTGGGGAGGCTTTCCCTTAGAGTGTCCCCTTAAATAAATTTGTGATGTCTTTGGTGAGCGGTAAAAGTGAAAATTGTTCTACTGTTTTTGGAGTAAAACATGTTACTCATTCCTGCAACACAGTCTCTGTTCAATCACATGTTTTAGGTTTAAACAAATTTAAAAATATATAGCATTGCCCATTTTGTTTCCAGTCTGTAAAATATTTACATGATAACCACCACACCCCCGTACACTATCCTATCACTAAATCACTAAATTAATTATATATTTTGAAACATTTAAAAAAATGTTTTTAACTGTTTATAAATGTAAGCCAAAATGTCTGTGATATGATCATTTAGGCAATATTGTTTCCAGATGTCTGTATTCCTTGAAATAATTTCTGGAGAAAGGTATGTAGGAGGCAAGAAAAACAAGTAGCGAGACAGGTGAGAACGGACAAAAGCTCTTTTAGCCTGCCCTTCGGTGGGTCCCCGCTCAGATCTCAAGCTGGTTTTAGCTCATCTAGTGCCATTACAGGGAGAACATATCTGAAGCATATCAGACTCGTCCCACCTGTACGGGCAGTCCAGATCCGAAATACCAGCAAGTTCCCTCTGCACGAGAGATACAGCGACCCAGACGATCGTTTCAACCTTGTATGCAGCCAACATTTTATTTTGAAAACACATGTATCTAAAGAGTAGCTAGGCATGTTTAGATGCAATAATGGATGGAATGGAGAAGAGTTATTTGGTCTTTGTTGTTTTTAACAGCTTAGTGTCCCATGGTGGACAAGAGGTCTGCCCAACCATGTGGTCAAGATCTCTTGTTCAATAAAAAGTTAGCAAACAAAAGATGATTGATGGTTAGGAGACAGCCACTAAATGTTGATTTCTCTCACAGATCAAGTGAAGTGACCAACAGAGGGGGGAAAAGGAAGAGCAATAATACAGTTATACTTCCAAGCAGGATCCTTCTAGAAATGCTGTCTTCAGCTATTGCAACCTTGACCCCTTGCTCCAACATAGTATTCATATAAATATGGTTAGACACTATTCAAAGATTCGCCCTTAAACAAGCAAAATATTCAGAGAATTCACATAGTATTTAGAACACGAATTAGTAGGAAGATTGGTAGCTTCAAATATGGAAACTTCAAAGCTCTGCAGATGCAAGTGGATTGAGGTTGCATTGAATAAGTCAAGTGAAACCAAAAAGAGTTTTACTATGACAAGATGTTAAGGCAACACGAATGACACGAATGACAGTGGCTATATAGGTTAAAAACGTACTTTTCGAGAGGGCTAAATAAGGTATTGTCATTTACACTGTTTAATTTAAATTACTATTTACACTTTATGTACTATAATTTTATTTTTTTATTTAGTCTCAATCAAGGTTAAAGTGTGCAGTAAAGATAGCCCACAGTTTCTCTTGCTTTTCATAACTTATGATAAATATGCCCTAGATTAGGGTATAAGTTTTAATTTATGATCTATCCTGTACTATATAACTACATTAATCAGGCTCTTGGAATTGGATTGGAATTATAATCTACATTCCTATCTAGGGGTGATAATACTATGGCTGCCCTCTTTCATATATCATTTTTAAAAATCAATTGGTACATTATAGTCATAGTATAATTTATTTTTTAAAATAATGCTACATCTCATTTAGGTGTCAGTTCTTATGGTCATAGGGTTGATATGCAATATAGTGTAAATTATGTCAGCACAAAAAGAAAGCAATAAGGAATAAATGGTGAGTGTGTTGGACAAACCCTTAAACAATAACTGTATACCACCAATGCCTACCCAAATAGAATACCACAAATGTAAAAACAAACAATACTTAGATGCAATGGATCAGATTCTCATATAGTGCATATCTTCTAAATGGTGATCTGCATGTACACACAAAAAACAGATCATAGTGTGGACAATGTTACAATATGACATTAGAATATAATAGATAGAAGTACAAACATAGAATTAACACACTGGGCTCTCAGCAGTCATGTCTGCAAGTGTATACAAGCCACCCTGCTGCCTATATGTGGTCTTATCACAGTGAAAAGTTCTCCTCCAGACTAGAACATAAAGAGGATGGAGAGACACAACAGTGTAGACTATAATTGTATATGATGAATATGTTGAAATAATTCAACACATATGAATCAGAACCAGATAGGAGCTCAGCCTTAGATAACTTTATGTTTAGGTATATGTAAATGAAACCTGCAAATCTCTAAAGATGCAGAAAGTGAATATACTTGTATGGAAAGTTAGAATTCAAAAACTTTAAACAAAATGCTTGTCTGGATCTCGTTATAACAAACAATGTTGATCTTTTAACCAACATTCAAGTAGGGGAGCATTTGGGAAATAGTGATCACAATATGGTAATTTTTTTAAATAAACTCAAAAAAGCAAAAGCACGTGGGGTATACTAAAATGTATACTTTTTAAAAAGCCAATTTCAATAAGATTAGGGCAGCTCTACAACATATCGACTGGCATAAACTCCTTAGGGATAAAAACACAGAGGATAAATAGAAACTATTCAAACAAATATTGGAAAGGTACATTTCTCAGTATGTATCATTGGGTAATAAATCTAAAAGAAACAAATTAAAACCAATGTGGCTTAGTAGAGAAGCAAAACAAGAGATTAAAAATAAGAAAAGGGCTTTTAAAGCATTTAAATCGGACAAATCAGATGCATCCTATAAAAAATATAAGGAAGCCAATAATGCCGGCAAAAAGGCAATTAAAGTGGCTAAACTAGAAAATGAGAAATTGATAGCCAAAGAATGCAAACATTGTTTTCAAGTACATCAATTCTAAAAAAAAAAAAAAAATGAAAGTGTAGGTACACTGGAAACAGAGATGGGTTTGTTAGCTAATGAAGACCAGGAAAAAGCAGAAATTGTAAATAACAATTTTTCTTCAGTATATATTAATGAGGATCCAATGGCAAGAGATATGCAAATGATTGCTGCAAAAAATGTGCTGATAACTTGTGATTGGATAAATCGAGACAAGGTGCTACAGCTATTAAAGACAATTAATGTAAATAAAGCTCCGGGTCCTGACGGTATTCACCCACAAGTACTTAAGGAGCTTAGTGGGGAAAAAAGTGAACCTCTGTATTTAATTTTTCAAGATTCTTTTGTTTCAGGTATTGTACCGGAGGATTGGAGAAAGGCAGGTGTTGCTCCTATATTTAAAAAGCGTTAAAAATCCTTGCCTGGAAATTATAGACTGTGAGCTTAACTTCTGTGGCTGGGAAAATATTTGAAGGGCTATTAAGGGATAATATTCAGGAATTCATTGTGAAGAACTTTGTTATTATCAATAATCAGCATGGTTTTATGAAACATAGGTCATGTCATACTAACCTAATTGCATTCTACAAAGAAGTAAGTAGAAGTATAGATCAGGGTGTTGCAGTGGATGTGATCTACTTGAATTTTGCTAAGGCATTTGATATGGTTCCTCACAATAGGTTAGTCTTCAAACTAAAATAAATTGGTCTAGATGAATATTCTTGTTCTTGGGTAGATCATTGGCTTAAGGATAGAGTACAATGAGTTGTCATCAATGGAAAATGTTCAGGCTGGACAAAAGTAGTAAGTGGTGTCCCTCAGGGTTCTGTTTTGGGACCGCTTCTATTTAACATATTTATAAATGATCTTGAAATAGGCTTCGAAAGCAATGTATCAGTGTTTGCAGATGACACAAAACTTTGTAAAGTAATAAAATGTGAGCAGGATATTGCCTTGCTGCAGAGGGTGTTGGATAGATTGGGGGACTGGGCACTAAAATGACAGATTAACTTTAACGTAGAGAAATGCAAAGTTATGCATTTCAGGGTTAAGAATGCACAAGGGCAATTTACACCCTAAATGGTAGTGGACTAGGGATAACCACACATGAGAAGGATTTGGGAATTGTTATAGACAACAAATTAGGCAGCAATATGCAATGTCAATCTGCAGTTGCTAAGTCCAGTAAGGTTTTGTCATGTATAAACAGGGGCATAAATTCTTTGGATGAAAATATAATTTTGCCTCTTTATAAATCACTGGTAAGACCACACCTTGAATATGCTGTTCAATTTTGGGCACCTGTTCTAAAGAAAGATATCATAGCACTAGAAAAAGTGCAAAGACAAGCTACAAAATTGATAAAAGGAATGGAACATTTTAGTTATGAAGAAAGGTTAAAAAATGTAAATCTGTTTAGTTTGGAAAAACAGCGCTTGAGAGGGGATAACATTATACAAATATATTCGGGGCCAGTATAAACCTTTATCTGGAAATCTATTCACAAACAGGGCTATACATAGGACACAAGCTCACACATTTAGGCTGGAAGAAAGGAGATTTCATCTAAGGCAAAGAAAAGTTTTTTTTTACAGTAAGAGCAATACGGATATGGAATTCTCTGCCTGAAGAGGTGGTTTTGTCAGAGTCTATACAAATGTTTAAACTGCAATTGGATAAATACTTGCAAAAACATAACATACAGGGATATTATTTCTAATTAGTGGGGTAATAGCTGCTTGATCCAAGGAGACATCTGACTGCTATTTTGGGGTCAAGAATGAATTTGTTCCTATTTTGTTGCAAAAACTATGTAACATTAAAAAGGGCATTGAGAATCAGTCTGTCCTCACGCAGTATAAACAAAAGCATAATTGTTATAGTCCAGGAAGTTCATTTATAGTGGATTAAAATGTATCAAAATTGGAGAGAAGAAAGTTTATAAATAAAATAAAGAAAGAAGAAATGAGAAGTATATATATTAACTACCGTATATACTCGAGTATAAGCCGAGTTTTTCAGCCCATTTTTTGGGCTGAAAAACCCCAACTCGGCTTATACTCGAGTCAGAGTCTGTATTATGGCAATTTGCATTGCCATAATACAGACTGGGGGAGAGGGGGGCTGGCAGAGCTGTACTTACCTTTCCTGCAGCTCCTGTCAGCTCTCTCCTCCTCCGCGCCGTCCGTTCAGCACCTCGGTCTGCTCCCAGTGTAAATCTCGCGAGAGCCGCGGCTCTCGCGAGATTTACACTGTGAGCTGACAGAAGAGCAGAACGGACGGCGCAGAGGAGGAGAGAGCTGACAGGAGCTGCAGGAAAGGTAAGTACAGCTCTGCCAGCCCCCCTCTCCCCCCCACTGAACTGCCACTGGACCACCAGGGAAGGAGAGCCCCCCTCCCTGCCATATATCAAGCAGGGAGGGGGGACGAAAAAAAAAAATATAAATAAAATAAGAAATAAAATAATAAAAAAAAAACTAATAATAAAAAAGGGGTATAAGGACCACTATGGGAGGGGGGGGGGGTATAAGGACCACTATGGGAGGGAGGGGGTGGGTTAAGGACCACTATGGGAGGGAGGGGGGTATAAGGACCACTATGGGAGGGAGGGGGGGTATAAGGACCACTATGGGAGGGAGGGGGGGGTAAGGACCACTATGGGAGGGAGGGGGGGGATAAGGACCACTATTGGAGGGAGGGGGGGGTATAAGGACCACTATGGGAGGGAGGGGGGGTATAAGGACCACTATGGGAGGGAGGGGGGGTATAAGGACCACTATGGGAGGGAGGGGGGGATAAGGACCGCTATGGGAGGGAGGGGGGGTATAAGGACCACTATGGGAGGGAGGGGGGTATAAGGACCACTATGGGAGGGAGGGGGGTATAAGGACCGCTATGGGAGGGGGGGTATAAGGACCACTATGGGAGGGAGGGGGGGTAAGGACCACTATGGGAGGGAGGGGGGGGATAAGGACCACTATGGGAGGGATGGGGGGGTATAAGGACCACTATGGGAGGGAGGGGGGTATAAGGACCACTATGGGAGGGAGGGGGGTATAAGGACCACTATGGGAGGGAGGGGGGGATAAGGACCACTATGGGAGGCAGGGGGGGGATAAGGACCACTATTGGAGGGAGGGGGGTATAAGGACCACTATGGGAGGGAGGGGGGTATAAGGACCACTATGGGAGGGGGTGGGATAAGGACCACTATGGGAGGGAGGGGGGGTATAAGGACCATTATGGGAGGGAGGGGGGGTATATGGACCACTATGGGAGGGATGGGGGGGATAAGGAACACTATGGGAGGGAGAAGGGGGATAAGGACCACTATGAGAGGGAGGGGGTGGGATAAGGACCACTATGGGAGGGGAGGGGGAAGTAAGGACCACTAGGGGAGGGGAGGGTAAGGACCACTAGGGGAGGGGTGAGTCAGGACCACTGGGGGGGGGAGTGAAGGAACACGGGGGTGGGAGGTAAGGACCACTGAGGGAGGAGGAGGGGAAGTCAGGACATATGGGGGGGAGGGGGCGGCAACATTTTTTTTGCCTACGGCGGCAAATATCCTTGCACCGGCCCTGCACACACTGCATTCACACACTGCATTCATGCACACACACACTGCATTCATGCACACACACACACTGCATTCATGCACACACACCGCATTCATGCACACACACACTGCACTCATACACACACACACTGCACTCATACACACACTGCACTCATACACACACGCTGCACTCATACACACACACATACGCACACACTGCATTCATTATACACACACTGTAAATAAATATTCAATTAATATTTTTTTTTAGGATCTAATTTTATTTAGAAATTTACCAGTAGCTGCTGCATTTCCCACCCTAGTCTTATACTCGAGTCAATAAGTTTTCCCAGTTTTTTGGGATAAAATTAGGGGCCTCGGCTTATATTCGGGTCGGCTTATACTCGAGTATATACGGTACTTTGATTCTGAAAGGACTCAATCAGGATTTTGAACTATTCCATTTTTTTATAATTCTATTTATTCTTTATGGTATTAATTGTTTTATTAGTACTATTTATATATTTTTAATTTTATTTTTCATATTTTTCATATCTTTTATATTTGTATAGAATGACTCACCATAGACTTTTATAAAATCACCCATCATATTAAGCACCAGGTTATCATTATTATTACTATTATTTATTTATTTTCCTTTTCAAAGCTAGCTTAAGATATCCTATATCTAAGAAGGAGTCTTAACTAGATCACACCAATTCCTCCATGATTTACCTCCTACATCCTTTACACTTGATCTCCAAACTCTTGATACTTTTCGTCTGTATGCTCATTAATATAAAATTAGAATAAAGAACACAATTATCTTGTAACATATAGCCATTTATTTCACAGAGCCCTGGTATATTTTTATATGAGTTTCGGGGGCTCTAGATAACTGATAACACCAAGTGGAACACACATGGGTCCAATGAAGTGTATTTAAATAATATGCTGAAATAGATTATTTAAATACATGTTAGCTCATTTAGCACTCACACTATTTACTTTGTCTCTCATGTTGGAATTAATGTAGGACCCACCGATATTGGGGTACTGTGAAGTAGTGGTGGGCTTAACACAATATGACCACATGGTGAACTGAATACCTATATTTGTTTGCTGAAATAAATGATTGTAAATAGCCTTATACAATGTAAAACTATATTATTATGTGTGCGATGTTCCTTAATGTGTATATTGTATAAATGTTTTTTACAGCAGCACCACGGTTGAGAAATGCATGTTACAGCATGTCCCCAATTCCCTCTCTTTACAATAGTTAGGTCGGTAAAATTCTAAAATACTTAAAGGGGCATATTCAACATCCTAAACACTACAGCTCAAATTAGTAGTTAAGATGATAATGGGCAACTGTTCCAGATCAGTTTGGCAAAAACGGTGACTTATCTCATATTCATAGCCCACATTTCAGGTACATTTTTATCCTCTTGTTTTTTTTTTCCCCATATTTTTTCAAATACAATTTCATTACATTACTCTGGAAATTATTCTGGTTTAAATGCACCGATACAAAACATTGCTTGAATATAGTACGGAGGCAGTTACAATAACATTTTTAATGCTGCCCTAATATTTTGATTTTGAAATGCATTAGTTTCCAATCAGTATCCAGCTAAAGTTCAATTTGTGTTTACTTAATTTCCCTACCATAATCCCCTGGGTACGCCATTAATCAAGCTTAAGAGCGTCACTCTATTTGTCACAGAGAAACTATTGATAAAACCATTGGAGTAACATTAATTTTATCATGATAACCTGGCTTACATATATTCATTAAAGGTGAAATCATTTGATAAGTTTAAATTCAGATTTTTCCTCCCATTTGAGTTACTGTATTTAATTAGCCATCGACTTTGAAACAGTAATACTTTTAGAAACAGGTGTGGACTTTCCTGAAGGACTTTCCTTGCCTAAATGAAACATGTTACAATTCCTGCTTATGAAAATGCTATTAGTTCGCTGGAGTACTATGCCAAATAAAATGCTATTTCACCTTTGATGTTCGTGTATTATTATTCTGTATTGATTTATCATTAGTTCCTGGATTATCAGCTTCGCTATTCATTTAAATACAATCCTAATTTATTTATTTTCATAAGGCAAAAACCACCCACTGCTTATTGACTGGAATACATTAAATGTTCACAAAGGGAAAAATAATATCAATTACATGTTTCCTGGATTGAATTACAGCAGCTAAAATAAGAATTTAAAAAATGTACAAAATAAACTAAATCTGCCAACACCTATCTTACTGACAGACACATGCTTTGCCCCTGAGAATTTTATTTCAATAATTTGTTGTGATTCAGAAAATTATTCTAGTTAGATTATGAGTTGCGTGACATTTGCTTTTCCAGTAAACAAAACAAACTTTGTTTTTTAAGTTTCATAAGCGAGAACAGAAGTTCTAGGGTAGAGCCAAAATGTTCTTTTTTTTTTTTTAAATCTACTAACTTTGGCTCCCAGATGTGGTTTTCGCTTTTTTTTTTTTTTTAAATTCTTACAATATTTATTGCAAGTGGGAATCCAGACTTGCATTAGACGTACCAGTTATACATTATGAAACATACCTGCCAGCTTAATGCTGCTTCCTGTTTACTTTCCAATAAAAATATACTGTAGACAGTAGTAGTAGCTATTATTTTATATTACTAATTTTACATCATTGCCTATTTAAATGGCTCATTATCTATTTTCTCTTTTCATCTAAATGCAGTCTGTTATGTTTTTTTAATAGAATAAATAATAACTCACTTCAACACAAAGATTATTATTTTTTAATTAAAAACAGTTAAGAATGTTTACAAATCTAAATTAGGAAAACCAAAGGGAATCCTAGTGCCAGATTTTTAACCTGGCATGAAGTATTTTTTTAGCTACTGATGTATTTATATATATTTTTCAAGCTAGATATTTTACGGTTTATTTAGGTGATATATTAGCTGACATTAAAACCAGCATAGATTCTTTTAAACATTCTATTCATATTTAAGAAAAAAAATGATTAATAAATAAAACAGTAGTGTTTACTGCATGTTTAATACATCACAGAATGGAGAATGGAGGCTATAGAACAGAGGGGAAATGGCTGAAGAGCACAATCAAGGTCCAGTAGAGGGGTTTAGATGTGTGAATTACAATATATACTCACTACATCTTTCTACAAATACAGTCATTACTTACAATTTCACTGATATACATTGTTAATTTAGTACCAAGTGCATGAGCAATTGAGTGTGAGTAACATAGGCACTTATTATCAGGTACAGGTCTGAGAGGCATGTGAAGGTAACAAAATGGCAGAGAGTTAAGTGAAGACAGGAGTAAGACATGTTCTGGACATCGAGTTAGGCCAGTTCTGCTGTTCAGTTAAGGACTATTGCTAGTGCAACATGGTGGGTTACCAGCGGAGTTTGTGCATACTTACCAGTGTCAGTTGTCAGAGATATTGTGTAGGAAAGAAATACGTATATACTGTGTGATAACAATTAATACATGCATACTAGCAAAAATACAATTTAGCTAATATGCCATGAGGTGCTAAAAGGAAGAAACTAGATGTTTTCTCTCAAAGTATGACCCTGTCAGCTAAAAGAGACAGAGAGTGAGTACATACATCTGTGTCAATAAAGATAAGAATAAAGATAAGACAAGTATGTGTTAATTAAAAAAAGTACAGCAAACACATATATTGCTAATAATGTATATCAATATGTTTAGTCATATACAAAAATAGTAATACAGTGTGATATATAGCAATCTATACATATGTATAAAAACATATGTATACATATAAAGATGTAATTACCTACAGATAAATTACGTTAGACAGCTTGAAAATCTTTAAATGCCATAACGCTTAGGTGAATAAGGACACATTGGTTGAACAACTAAAGTCCACACATAGAAAGAAGAAATGCTGACTAAAGCATCTTAAAATTAAACATTCCTAAATTGTCCTGAACAAGTATTAACCCTATATGATAATAGCTGGTAATGCTCCTGACATAAACCAACAGCTCCACCTGCTGTTTGAAGCACATAGAAATGTATGTCAAAATGACATCAACAGCCAAAGACTTGTTCCAAAATTTCATTGGACCAGGTCAGAAGGTTAACAGATAAAGAATGACATATAACCCCATGACATAGGGATAGAGAGATGGACAAAAAGGGACAATGAGGACAAACATCAGATCTCACATCAACATCACACTATTCGAACAATCTCTTGAAAACCCTTGACATCTGACAATGTAGAAGACATCTTGAAACTACCTTACTCTTTATGTACCTGTAAACTTAACCTATTGTAATGGAAGGCACCTTGACACCAGGCTCAAGCTACTAAGATGACCGGATGTCAAGTCTTTTTTTACTTTCATGTTATGCTTTGAACTTTTAGTCTAGTTTTGAGTGTCTGACAAGTAAGCATAAGTAAGCATAAAATATAAGCCAATTATATCAATTATAAAATACATAACTAAAGGTTAGTATTTTTCTGAGTAAAAGCTGATCTGAATCCCCCAGATTGGGTCCCATTATAGCTCATGCTAAAGATTGGTATCTTAAATCGCAGATAGGATGCTAATTAAAATCGTGAAATAAAAAATGGAATATCAAGAGTTACCCAGAGGAATATTAATCATATAACAATCTAGGAAATATTTATCAGATAAGAACTGTTTTAACTAAGCCTGCAGGAATTTAGTTACTGGGTGAATTATTTAATCATAATTAATTACTCTGTGAAATAGCAGTGAGCTAGTTAAAATTCTGTATGAGTTAAAAGCTTGAAATGACTTGTCAGCACTGAGATGGTTAAAATTCTGTGGCTAGCAGATAAAACATTTGAACTTTGTGTATAGATCACCTGAGTAAATAACAAACTCTGTCCAGCTAAGTCTAATAAATGGTCGATGTTCACTGTGTTCTTGCTCCTATATTTTTCGTGAGCTCTGCGCCCACTTCCTCAGGGAGACACTATTGAATGTCTCATGAATGGGGCTTCTTTTATGTGCATTCGAAAATGCCCAATTGTAAAGAAGTGTTAATTATTTTCTTTCTTTTTCTGGGATACTTGTAAAGCTGTCTAAAGATACTGGCTCCATATTTGTTTAATGTTATTTTGTTTTTTTTACT
The DNA here is from genome assembly GCF_036172605.1 of Pelobates fuscus. Lineage (NCBI taxonomy): Eukaryota > Metazoa > Chordata > Amphibia > Anura > Pelobatidae > Pelobates > Pelobates fuscus. The sequence continues at coordinate 126,823,855 of NC_086319.1, read as the reverse complement.
CCATATACTTTAAAGGGGATTGGTACAATAAAAATAGAAGAAGGTGAATAAAAAAATTAGAGATTTTAAAAACGATATCAAAGGCTGCCTGTATTTAAAAGAAATAAAGTTAATCATATGTAAATATAATAACCATAGAAACCATGAGAACTAGGTAATGAGTGAAAGAGATATAGATGTATCGTTTTAATTTTAGTATCTATTAATGATTTATTTCATGATGTATACATAATGATAGTTTTTATCTAGTACAGGGAGCACTGTGGATGAAAAATAAAAAGTAAAATAACATAGAAATAAAAGCAAACAAAAAAAAAACAAATGTGAAAATAAGCTAAAATCAGAATACCAACAAAATAAGTACAAATAAATAGGGAAAAAAAACCCTGGTAATAATCATACGGAATAAAGAATGAGTAAATTAAAGAAATGAAAAAATGCAAAAAATCTTTTGGATCACTGTTGTGTTTCTCCAGAAAGTGTAACAGGACTCCATGGTTTAAACACTTCTTTCTGATCAGAGAATATAAAATATGGCGTATACTGCGCCCAAGTTTAATACGTACATACACCTCTGCGAGGGAAAGTTGGTAAATACCTCGGAGTAATAAAACAGAGAAAAATGATAGTGCAATACAGTATATAACAGTGCAAATATTTGTGCTGGGTAACTGTAGGAAAAACACTCACATACGGTAGAGCTATATAAGAGCTCTACTTTGTTCAGCGTGGACGGTATAATCCCCGTCTAAGGATACAGGATGGTAAAGGTGGTACTGGTCCTCCAGATGCAAAATAGGGATAAAAAAGAGAAACGCTCTGATAGTGTAGTAAGTACTATAAAACCAGGGTAGTAGGATAAAGTAATGTACTTATAATTTGTAGAGCAAGACCTGCTCTAGTTATCACAGCATGGGTGGTACTATCCCCACCTAAGGATATGATGGCACCAGGTAGTCAGCAGGACATCAAAAGCAAATAAAATAAAATAATAAAAGATAGATGTATAAATGTAATAAAATAGACTATTTATTATAAAATATAGCATATAAAAGTATAAATACAAATGTCCAAAAGAGAGGGGTGTCCCACTTGACGCGTTTCGCCTCTCCAGAGGCTTTATCAAAAGTGTGGGGTGGTTCCTCAATGTCCTGTATAAGTATGGGCAAGTTGATTGCAGAACGCTACCTGGTGGGTCTTTCTTCCGGTTTCGTGATGTATACCGGAAGTGATGTGGCAGAAGGGGAGACGATCAGTAAGTGCTGGTCGTGATTTGCGTATCATTGTGGACCGCACGCGTCATAACCGGAAGTGACGCTGCGTAGTCAGAGTCTCTGCGGTCACGTGTCTTCTGTTTGGAACGCACGCATCATCAGAAATGACGTGCATTGTGTTCCAAACATAAATAACTTATATCTCCCATAGATGAACATAGGGGGAATAATAAAAAGCAAAACATGTATAAATAAACTAACCCTTACATGTATACAACATGTGGATCATATGGAACATCATATAAGAGCATAATCTGGGAAAAATAATAGATACAGAGTTATCATAAAGCATATCTAGAATATCCATTTATTGTGGCAACTGTTGGTCTTTATATAGTTATTGACATGTACATCTTTGAAATGTCAATAACTATATAAAGACCAACAGTTGCCACAATAAAGCTTGGCTGGATAGCATACCTAAGAGCCAAATGCTAAGACTCAGAAGGAACTGTTCCGAAACTCCAATTTTCAACAAACAGGCATATGAGCTAAAGAAAAGATTTATACAAAAAGGGTATAAGAATATTAAAGTAGAAGAGACTATCAAGGAGACTTTGTTCTTAAATAGGAAAGAATTGGTGCACAAAAAGAAGAAAGACGCTAAACAAGACTTTACGCTACCTATTGTAATGGATTTTAACAATAAAAACAAACAACTTAGGTATATTTTAAATAAGCATTGGCACCTTTTAAAAGAAGACGAGATATTAGGTAAAATTATACCTGATAAACCGAAAATAATTTTTAGAGGTGCCCCCAATTTAAAGATGCACATTACAAAAATTTTTACAAAAACAGAAACAAAGAAAACATAATTTCATGACAACAAAAAAAGGCTTTTTTAAATGCAATTGCTGTATAGCATGCAGGAAAACCAAATCAACACCTAAAGTAACTACCGACTTTAGATCCAATAACACCGGAAAAATCTACAATATTAAAAATATTATTACTTGCAATAGCAAAAATGTAATTTACCTATTAGAATGCCCATGTGGGCTTCAATATATCGGCAGAACTATCAGACCTCTCAAAGTCAGAATAGCAGAGCATTGTAGAAACATAGAAAATGGCTTTGCCAACCACGCTGTCTCTTCTCACTTTTGCACGCATGAGAATAACCCTAAACTGCTTACGTTCACGGGCATTGCAATTGTTAATAAACACTGGAGAGGTGGCGATATTATTAAACAGATTGGAAAGACAGAGATGAAATGGGTATACTATCTAGATACCCTACATCCCAAAGGATTAAATATTGAATTTGATTTATACAACTTTTTATAATCACCTTCTTTATTCTTATCTTAATATGTATATTTTTACCGTATATTTTTTACCATAATTTCTCTTTTTATATACCATATATATCCGTTCCAGCAATGCCCTTTTAATCCAAATCTACCTTTTTATCATTTGCCTTTTATCCTTACTATTTTTATAATCGTTATATACTCTTAGGGTTAAGCCTTCCCTCCTTTTTGTATAATATATCTCCCCCTCTCCTACCACATTATACCTATTTGTACTGTATATCTGCTGCTATATTGCCCGTTTTGTGGATACCAGAAATATTGCCATAGCTATTTAACACTGTATATATCCCAATATTCTTACCTTATTATTTATTGCCTATTAATTTATATGTTCTTCATACATTAATGGATATTCTAGATATGCTTTATGATAACTCTGTATCTATTATTTTTCCCAGATTATGCTCTTATATGATGTTCCATATGATCCACATGTTGTATACATGTAAGGGTTAGTTTATTTATACATGTTTCGCTTTTTATTATTCCCCCTATGTTCATCTATGGGAGATATAGGTTATTTATGTTTGGAACGCAATGCACGCCATTTCTGATGATGCGTGCATTCCAAACAGAAGACACGTGACCGCAGAGACTCTGACTACGCCGCGTCACTTCCGGTTATGACGCGTGCGGTCCACAATGATACGCAAATCACGGCCAGCACTTACTGATCATCTCCCCTTCTGCCACATCACTTCCGGTATACATCACGAAACCGGAAGAAAGACCCACCAGGTAGCGTTCTGCAATCAACTTGCCCATACTTATACAGGACATTGAGGAACCACCCCACACTTTTGATAAAGCCTCTGGAGAGGCGAAACGCGTCAAGTGGGACACCCCTCTCTTTTGGACATTTGTATTTATACTTTTATATGCTATATTTTATAATAAATAGTCTATTTTATTACATTTAGACATCTATCTTTTATTATTTTATTTTATTTGCTTTTGATGTCCTGCTGACTACCTGGTGCCAACATATCCTTAGGTGGGGATAGTACCACCCATGCTGTGATAACTAGAGCAGGTCTTGCTCTACAAATTGTAAGTACATTACTTTATCCTACTACCCTGGTTTTATAGTACTTACTACACTATCAGAGCGTTTCTCTCTTGTATCCCTATTTTGCATCTGGAGGACCAGTACCACCTTTACCATCCTGTATCCTTAGACGGGGATTATACCGTCCACGCTGAACAAAGTAAAGCTCTTATATAGCTCTACCGTATGTGAGTGTTTTTCCTACAGTTACCCAGCACAAATCTTTGCACTGTTATATACTGTATTGCACTATCATTTTTCTCTGTTTTATTACTCCGAGGTATTTACCAACTTTCCCTCGCAGAGGTGTATGTACGTATTAAACTTGGGCGCAGTATACACCATATTTTATATTCTCTGTTTCACCAATACACAAGGTTTGGGAATCCTTGTATTGTATACAGCAGCCCCCACTGTTTTTTCACGTTATAGCGAGCGCCTGTATACCCTGTTTTTTCTTCACTTCTTTCTGATCGAATGTGCATGTTCATATATTCTCATTTTTAACTTTCTACTGTTCTGCCTACATTTTTTTACCGCATGTACATTCCAAAAGGTAGATGATATGGGTAGTGTTGCAGTTAATAAATTGTTGAATTTCATATTCCTTCTTTTCATCATTATGGTTGGAGGAGAAAGACTTATTGTCTTTTTGTTTGATAAGTGGACAAGTGATGCAGTTTTTCCTTCCGCACCTGAATACACCTTTTACACCCAAATGTCCTGTTTTATTTTTGGTTGTGTTATTCTTAACCAAACTTGGGGCAAATATGTTTTTGATTGTTTGATTCTTTCCGAACACTGCTTTCAGTTGTGTTTTATCCAAAATACCCATACATTTGTCCTTTGTCCATACATGTTTCCATATGATCCTCTTAATATCGTTTGCTGTTGAGTTATAAGTTATCACTAATATGGGAAGTGTTCTATCTGTGTTTTTCCGGAGCCTGTCATCTCTCTTCTCTCTTTTTGTTGAAATGAGTTCCTCTCTATTCATATTGTGGACTTCTTGATGTACCTTTTCCAGAAGTTGGGGATTGTATTGTTTTTCTATTGAAATTCCTCTTTCAATTCCTGAGGTCTACTACCATTTATTTTTACCCTCATGTATTGACTCTTTGGTATATTGTTAATCCATCCTGGTTTGTGTGCATGTATAAAGTGTACCATCCTCTGCACTGTCTGCTTGTCTGTTTTTCTTTTCCCTCTCTCCCCCCTCACTCTGCTCTTCAGAAAGATATTTATGACCCTCTGCAAAGATGGTGTCTATTTTCTACCAAACCTGTGTCTTATCTACACTCATGTCGCTTTAACCCCTGTATCACAACTCAACTTTGAATTCTATGTGTCGTCTTGCTCAGAAATGCTTCAGACTTGAGAAAGGGAGGTTATCCCGAAAGCTTGTCATTAAAAAATGCTGTTAGTCCAATAAAAAAGGTATTACAATATACGAATTTTATCCGTTTTTTACATCTATATATATATATATATATATATATATATATATATATATGTATATATATATATATATATATATATAGGTTATGGTGGGGAAAAATTGTGATTGAAAACCCCTTCCACCTGAAGTCTGTGGATAGTTAATACAATGTTAAAAAAAAATCTGCACACCAGTCAAGCCATAAGACTTGCTTTTCCCACAGAAATCCAAAAACTGCAGCGATGTTGCAACCACAAAGGATTCTGGGTGGGCATATGCAAATTAGTTCAACAAAGAATCACATTTTTGCCTCATTCCATTTTAAACATGGATTCCTTTTAATCTGTGTTTGCAGTATACAACTGCTTGGAACACAATTTAGGAAAAGATGCAAAGTGGTTCACTGGTTTTGCATATTTTCCTAAATTGTGTTCCAAGCAGTTGTATACTGCAAACACAGATTAAAAGCAATCCATGTTTAAAATGGAATGAGGCAAAAATGTGATTCTTTGTTGAACTAATTTGCATATGCCCACCCAGAATCCTTTGCGGTTGCAACATCGCTGCAGTTTTTGGATTTCTGTGGGAAAAGCAAGTCTTATGGCTTGACTGGTGTGCAGATTTTTGTTTAACATTGTATTAACTATATATATATATATATATATATATTTGTGGTCAGAACTTAAATTGTATATACAATAGAGGAGAGGAACCGGCAAAGGTAAGTGGGGGGTAGGGTTTATATAGGGAAAACTCCTCCCACAAATTCAGGCCTATGGCATTTTACTTGTCGTCTGAACTGAAATCGTATATACAATAGAGGAGAGGGGGAAAGTTGGTAGTGGTGTGCCGAAACCAACGTACTGGTAGGCCTGTAATAAAGAGGGAAAAAGATATAGAAGAAAACACACTTTATTGCATACTCATAATGCTAAATATTTAAATGCTTTCCTGCTTTCCTGAATGCTGTCCGTGAAGAAGTAGTAAGGGAGAGTTAGTTCGGTGACTGAGGCGTGTGTATAGAAATTAATCGAGTATCTTCACGGGGCACCAGAGGTTGTATGTTGGAAAGAGGGGGATTGTGGTAGGATGGTTAGTTTGGTTGGTCTTAGACGAACTTAGTGACAGGATGTAGTGGTTGTTATGTTTGACCAGGTCAAATAGTTTTAAACTTGTGCTGACATCGGATTGATGGACCACAGTGAACTCTCTTGGTCTGAGGAAGACGTAGAAGGCAATGTAAATGGCTACCTTGAGGACAGAGTTAGCCTGGATATTAAAGGGATTTGTGTCCACAAGGTAAGATAAGTTCCTGAATATGGGCCTGTCTATGGGTGGGCTATGGATAGTAGGAGGTCGATCTGTCTTGTTAATACCTTTAAGAAAAGATTTGATAGGGTATGAGGAAAGGAAAGTTGGGTGATTGGAAAAGGTGGTGAGGACGTGGTGTTGTATTCCAGGTATAACTTGATGGTGTTATGTGCTAACTTTAGGTGTAGGTGACAAAAAGAGGCAAAAGCCACCATGGTCTCGCTAGAGAAATGATCTTGTACGTGAAATTCCTCACCAAATTTGCAGAATATTATCAAAGCCCTATCATATGTCGTCTTTGTGTTAGCTAACAGTGTGTTCCATGAGAGTGTTGGTGCGTGGTCCAATAATCCCGTTAGTCAATGATTAGTACCGGACATTATGTGATTTTGGATGATGGGTAGTCCGCTAAGGGGTGCACCATGTAAAATGCCTCAAAATTAGACCGGGACAAAGTGTCAGCTGCAGTATTATGAATGCGCGGAATGTTTTCGCTCACAAAGAAAAATTGTAGTTTGGCGGCGAACTAAGTCAATTTTCAAAACCAATTGCATAATGGTCAAAGAGAAGTAGCGTCTTTTATTGGTTTTACCAGCCCAGAGGTGACCCCATGTATGTGCTGCTGGGAATGGGGTAAATCCTGAAAAGGGCTGAGGTTTCCTTGAAGGCCAGTAAGGTAAGTGCCTTTCGATACATCCTGAACCAGTGGTTACCAAAAATAGCGATGAACCCCGTGTGTGCTGCCGCGTCATTCCAAATTACGTGGGAGTGGTCTTTCTGTGGGTAATGAACATGGAGACACCATTCCACTCTGCGAGAAAGTGCCACCACATGAGCAGATAAGCCATGACTGGGGGGTTGAGGACTATGATGTCATCATCAGGCACCCTGGGCAGGAGGCAGAGTAACCTGGAGTAACCTGGAGATAAATGATACACATCGCGAAATTGAGGTATCCCAGTAAGGACTGAAGATCCTTCTGTGTACCAGAACTGGCCCAATTCTAGCCTAATGTGTACCAATTTCACATAGGAAGAGCATGCCTGCATTGACACAGAGTCCAGTGACATCCCCAAAGAACACCAACTCTGTTGTGGGGAGAACGTTTTTTCTCAGGGGACAATGGGACACCTAGTGTAGAAAACAGTGTTGTGGTGCTCAGGATACTACGTGGAGTATGGGAACCTGCCTCGACCAGTCAAAAATCATCGAAATAGGGTATAGCCATGGGACATTTTACCACATTCAGGAGCAGCCAACATAGGGTCTCAGTGAAGTTTAGGACTGCTCATGGAGCCAAAAGTGAGTCTGGTGGCAAAATAATAATTTTCCCTCCATTTGACGCCATGGATATGCCAGAGTTACAGATGGATAGGACAGTTTGGGGATGGGATGTGGAGGGATCTGCTTCGCAGGGACACAAGTTGGAGGAGTGAGTGGTGGAGGAGTATACCACACAAGATGGGGGTCTCAGGCCGGCAAAATGACTGCAGAAAAACTCTGTGTCCAGCTGACTCCAATCAATATGGGTGTTGAACTGGGCCAGAGCTGCTGCTGCTTTAGATGACACCGACCTGTGATAGTTGTAGAAGGCAAAATCCCCATATTTGTGCCCCAGGTCCACCACCTTGTGTAAATAGAGGTCGAATTATTTCCACCACTGGGGGTATACAAAGCTAATGACATCTCTGTCGAATCTCTGAACGAATTTGGGGATGGAATTTCTTTTATTGAAACAAAGTATCCCTGGTTTTGAGGACCACAGAAATGTCTCCGTAATTAAAGTCTCTATTTTCCAGGATGTCTAGGGAGAGACTAGGCTGACATCCTTGCCATCCAGAATGTCTTTCTTAATGGTAGTGGGAACAAAGTGTGCGGAGGCAATAACTTGCGGAGTGGGGGGTGTGGGTGCAATAATAACGGCACTACCCTGGGTGTTTGCAGGTGCAGGTGTGGAGGCTAGAACATCAAATGCGCTGCTGGTAGTAGGGATGATGGCTTCTATCTTGATCATCCTCTCGTAAAGTGACTGGAGGGTAGAAAGGATAGATGACAAGGTGTTTTGAACTTGACCATAACTGTCTCCCTGGGGCTCCTAAGAACTTGTGCCAGACTTGGGTTCACTGGACTGGGCTGATACCAGTTTGTAAAGTTCCACTTTTCTAGCTGTGGCCAGGAAAGGGATGCTTCTACGTCGTAGTTCTGCGGCTAGCTTAGGCATGGTCCAGGATCTCAGTGACCCAGGTGTAGCGGGAATGATAGAGTCTGTAGGTGAGCTTGGTCTAACAGGCGTATTGGGCCTGTTTGGAGTGCCCTGGAGAGACAGGTCATCTCCTTGGATTGATTCTTGCGACAATCTATAAATAAATTAGTCAATAAAAACTACATGGAAGGCCAAAGGTAGTATCCCATACATAGAACTGGCTCGCTAGCTAGTGCCGGTGGCGAAGAACTTAACTACCCCATGATGGATGAAGCCCTGCTAGTTGTAAAGTTGCGATGAGAGGGTCTACCTATGATTTGGCCCATGGGGGATAGTGGCCACAAATCGTGGCGGGGTGTTGGCCTCTCGGTGACCTAGAAAGTTAAAAGCGTATGGCCGTGACATGTGACCCCCTAAAATCCCCTGAAGAAGGGGATATGGGGTAGATTTATCTAAACGTAGGGGCCGTGTGGCAATACCTCCGTGAGAGGTGGGGAATAGGCCTTTCAAAAACATGAGTAAGTAATACAATAAGGCCAACTCCTAACCCTTTGCAGCCAGTTCTCTATCCGTAGCAGGCATAACGTAATTGTGACCGTACGTACCTAAGTAAACTGAAACACGAAACAGAGGGAGGAAAGAGCTGGAGGGAAGATAGCTGCAAATGATACCTATCTGAAAATAACGATCAATGATTACTCTGGGATTAGTGATATATAGGTTTAATGTTTGTGTATAAAAAAGAGAACATACCCTTACAGGTCTGATGTGAGCTTACTTAGGAGGGATCTGTCAAGTGCACCTATACATAATAGAAGATACATGTGGGTAAAAGAGGTAGGCATAAGAGGGGAGAGGAGATATATAAAGAGACATTTAATAAAATACCTGATAGGTTATAGGAATATGACTTTAGAATCCTACATTTGCCTAATGGAGTAATAATGAAAAGTGGAAAACAGATAGTACAAGAGAAGCCACTACATGCCGTAACATATTGAGGACATAACATGTGGATCTGATGCAAACTCAAGCCCCTAAAAGAGCACAATGTGGAACGTAAAAGGTAGATTGAGGCATAAATATATGAATTTAATGAACAAAATGAGAGTAAGGAGAAAAATACCTGAGCCAGGGTTGCAGGAAGAACACCTTTGTTCTTGGTTTTTCCCAATAGGAATATAAATTATTGATATAGTACCTGAAACTTGTGATATAACAGGAGAGCAAAGTGAGCACCACATAGGGGAAACTAGATATAAATATGTATTTTTAAAAAAGATTTTTACCAGTGTAACATAGACTATGACTATATAATCTAGAGAAAATACAAAGAACGTGCAGTAGATACATACTTGTGCAAAGTACCTAAACTGAGCCCGACAGTGAAAGGCTCCAGAAGGAGGTAGTGAGTGGAAAACCACAAAAGGCAAGTATTTAACCACACCACATAACTACTAAAAAATGTACCAGAAGGAACCGAACAGAAAAGCCTGCACGAATAGGGAGGACTACAGTGCATTCTGAATGAACAGTGAAAGTTTATACCAAAGCTTATGGTACAAGACACATGTGAACAGTGAAAATTATGAAAACAGACTAATCATGAATGGCTGAGTGAAAGTGGCTAGGGAGGCTAAGCTTTTAACAAAATGGATGCAGTAATTGAAAGTTCCGAAAGTTAAACAAACAAACGGCCCTCGTGGATGAAAATGCAAACGCAGCCCATCCCCACGATTGGTAGGTCCGAACATTGGAATGCCACGAACAGGTTCCCACTTGTACATACGTAAGTGGCCGGAAGCATGTGTCTGTGAAACGGGAGCTAGGTTGGAGATATGGAGACACTGCAGGCTGGGTCGGATGTACTGAGTTAGTGGGGTAATAGCTGCCTGATCCAAGGAGACATCTGACTGCTATTTTGGGGTCAAGAAGGAATTTTTTCCTAGTTTTTTGCAAAATTGGAAGTGCTTCACACTGTTTTTTTTTTTGTCTTCTTTTGGATCAACAGCAAAAGCATATGTGAGGAAGGCTGAACTTGATGGACGCAAGTCTCTTTTCAGCTATGTAACTATGTAGCTATATTGCCACATATGTTGGTATATTATCCCCCATTGTCCCCATGTTGACCTATATTTTGTTACACTGTCCCTACATTTAGAGTGCCGTCACTTGGTGGTGTCACTGTGTCACTCCATGGTCTCTCATATGTTGTCACATTGATTTACACACTTCCCCTTATATGTTGTAACACTACCTCATATATTGTCACATTACTAATTTTTGTCTCATGTAAATTAGCCTAGTGCTACTAAAACAGTGAGAAACACACTTATTCTCTGATCTATGATTTTCTTACATGTATCTTCACATTTTCTTTAATTTGATTTGTTTATTTTTTCACACTGATTATTGACAGGGTAGCATATTACAGCATGGCGATTCTAAACCTAGTTTCAATGTAATCAAACCTTCCAGAATTTGGAGATTACAAGTGTGAACCATGAAACCCAAGTAAAAAACAAAACACTTTTCACTTTAATTTCTATAATGTCATAAAATTTTACTTTTTATTTTTCTTAATTTTTCAAGGTTCTTAGTAGAAAATAGGTTAATAATCTGATTCTTTAAAATTAGACTGTAGCCCCATGCAGTAACTATCATTTAATTTCCCTGTTTTTTCTTTTCATGTTCATAAAGAACGCAGTGTGTGGGTGATAAACAAAAGATAAAGATTAGTCATACACAGGCTGGAAAAGCTAAATGTCCTACAGATTGTCAAGTCAAGGAAATCTATTGAATTGACTTTTCAGAAAGTGCAAGGCATCCTGGTATTCTTTACGATTGAAGACAAATTAAACTGTGGAAAAACTGAACATGTCTTGTTGTCAGTAGCTTTTCTACCTACTTGTTGATTGAAAGTATATAAATAGCAACACAAGACATCCAGAGTGTATTACATATTTTATACTTAACCTTGACACCTATAAGTGTTTTAGATGTTTTTGCTTTTGAGCATTTAAAGTATTTAGATGAGTCACAGTTTAAAAAATACAAATCCTGAATTTCTAATTGTTCAATTTCACATATTCTATGTCCAGGGAATCGTGACAAATGGAAAGTTTTCAGTGCTTATTCATCATTTATTATACATTGGGTTGGTCTTGAAAATGTGAACAAGAAGATACTAAATAAAACACATATTTAAATATTTACTAAGCAATGTCAATAAATAATCTGTGTTACCCTGCAATTTTCTGGCAAAATTATATATATCTGATCGCATATATTGCTTATTTCACTGTAAAAAAAAAAAAACATCTGTGAAACTGCAATGCCATTCACAGGTTGTTACTAAGTAGGTTTTGTAAAGGAACACTATAGTAGGCATGTGCATGGGGAAAAATGTCGGTTCGGCATTCCTAAATTCGGGACTTTCGCAATTCATGACTTCGACAATTCGGCACTTCAACACTTCGGAACTTCGGAACTTCGGCACTTCGACACTTCAGAACTTCGGAATTTCGTGACTTCTCTTGCAGCCGCTTAGTAGATAACTCCCTAATTCCCATGGTATTAGGGAGTTATCTACCAAAAGACTGAAAGACCTAAATTGGTCTTTCAGCCAAATTTACTAATACTAAGTAAAAATTACTTAGTTTTAGTAAATGTTGCCCCTACTCGATATACCGCGAGTAGGGGCATGTCTAGTAAACAGTGAGCAGCCTGTGCCTGCTGACTGTTAAAAAAAAAAAATAGGGTCCCCCCTCCTGAGCCCCCACCCGTGACCTATTGCCCCCCCCCCGGACCTCACCCCTGAGCAGCGGGTGGGGGCCCTAAAGTAAATTGATGGGGGGACCTATTGTCCTCCCACCCGGCCCCCACCCCTGAGTGGTGGGTGGGGGTACTAAATACTAATAAGGGGGGACCTAATGTCCTCCCCCCTGGCACCCACCCCTGAGCGGCGGGTGGGAGCCCTACAGTTAAATAAGGGGGGGGACCTAATGTCCTCCCCCTGGCCCCCACTCCTGAACGTTGGGTGGGGACCCTAAATACTAATAAGGGGGGACCTAATGTCCTCCCCCCTGGCCCCCACCCCTGAGCAGCAGGTGGGGGCCCTAAATTGGAATAAGGGGGGGACCTTCGGAACTTTGGCACTTCGGCACTTTGACACTTCAGCACTTCGGCACTTTGGAAATTCGGTAATTTCGGAACTTCGGGACCTCGGCAATTCGGAAGTACCCGAATGTCCGAATTCATATTCAGACCAAAACGAATTGCACATGTCTTCACCCAGACCACGTTATGTTAATGAAGTGGTATGGGTGCAGTGATCCTGTCACTTTCATCTTGAAATGTAAAATATTGCAGTTTTGTAGAAACTGCGTTTTTACATTGCATGGTGAAATCCACCTCTAGTGGCTCTCTTCCTGGTACTCATTACAGGTGCTTACTCCTCCAGACCAAGTAAAACTTGTTCTGGGAATCAATGATGATGGTATAATTTGATTGGAGAAGTGCAATGTGCTACATTTTAGTTAAAGGGACACTATAGTCAACTACAGCTTATTGTATTTGTTCTGGTGAGTATAATCATTCCCTTCAGGGTTTTTTGCAGTAAACAGTGTTTTGTCAAAGAAAATTCAGTGTTTACATGACAGCCCGGGGATACCTCCACTGGCCACTCCTCAGATGGCTACTAGAAGTGCTTACTGGCTCAGTGCTGCACAGTGTGCAGCACTGCAAATCAGTGTCTCTCCCTGCATGGATACACTGAAATTTCCTTATAGAGATGCATTGATTCAATGTAGCACTATGAGGAGATGCTGATTGGCCAGGGCTATATTTGACTTGTGCTGGCTCTGCCCCTGATCTGCCTCCTTGACAGTCTCAGCCAAGCCTATGTGAAAGCATTGTTCTTGGTTCAAATATTCAGAATACAAATAATATTGTACTATATTTAGGGAGGCCAGATGGTGGTTTTAACACTACAGGGCCAGGAATACATGTTTAAGTATTAAAGTGAATAAAGCATAGATCAAATTAACTCTTCCTCTAAAACCATAGATGCACTAATAGAAATGTCATTTTAGTTCTTGTAATGCATAGTTGAGAAGTCTTTTTGTTCCTCAATTCAGTTCATCTATATGAAAAATAGGTGATTTGGACAGGCTAAAAGACAAGGAAGAATGGGTAGGTTTAATAAATGAAGCAAATATGCTCTTTGCTGTTGAATAATTTCTAAATGAATTGGAGATTGCGTAAGAAAGCATGCCTTTACAAAACAACTTGGAGAATGCAAAAGAACAGAAAAATAACTCGGCAAATAATTATATGCTTTACATCTCTAAGGTTTTTGGCATGCTACTATTATCTCTGGAGCATGCTGGATCAAAGGAATGTTAGTTTACCCCTCACTCATCATTTGTCAACTTTTTGACCTGAAGCCAATAGACCTTAAACCTAATTATAGACATTGCAACTACTTCTGATAAAAACTAATCTTTTCACAATTCACTACTTCATTCAATTGTAAGTTATGCTTCTAGGACTTTTTAATATATGCACGCCTTGGTAATTGTATATACTTCAATATTGTTGAACATTGTCAGTCCAAATTTTTTTTTCCAAAGACTTGATTGATGTGTAAAATGTAAACAATTGCACACAAAAAGATATCATGCCGCTTATTACATTTAAAATAAGTCACTGAAAAAAAGTGTAGATCTCAGTAGAGACCATATTGTCAGTTATAGAATGGTTAAGATAAAATCTAGATTTTATCCGAGTAATTTGTATATTGCATGCAGGAACCCAGCTCAGGGGAGGCCTGCAAGTTTTTTTAGAACTTACTCATGGTCCTTCTTCTTACTCCAGAGTTCCAAACACAGTTGGTCACTGCGACTCTGCTCCCTTTTTATGATGTAGCACATGCACTCTGATGTCATGACATCGATGACATCGCACAACCCTACAATCGAACATTTAAAAATGTTTGGGCATGGCTATCTAGAGAAGGAGCTATACTATACATAGTTTACTAGGGCTCGGGTCCATGCTCTGTTGTATTTCTGTTTTTGGTTCCCAGTAGCTTGTTATATACCTCTTATTGTTTATCTGGTTTTGATCTAGGCTATTATTGACTATTCTACTATCTATACTCCTTGACTCAGCTATTGAACCTTACTATTCCTGATTTCTGATTTCCCTTACTCTGGCTTGTCCCTGACCATTCTCTGTCTTCTGTACATTAAGCCTGGCCACACTAAGATCCGGTATCATAATTTACACATATGTGTATTGAGTCTACCAAAATTCCTAATTTTACAGCAGGGTCTAATGGACCCACCAGATGTAAACCCTCTGGGGGCACCATATAATTTTAGGTTTGAGGATATAGGTCATTGTAAGAACCAGAATGCCCATGCTTTGCAGACATTGTTGAATCATTCAGCAACTCTGAAATCTGAAGGGCTACACCTCCTGCCATTCCTGTATTGTCTGGGTTAGAAACATCCTCCTCTGGTACTTCCTCACATGTGACTTCAACTATATACTATTGTGGAGCATCTGATACTTGTGGTTTTCTGAACTAGATTAGTATACACTTTGAATTACAGCCAGGGCCTATCCCATTGATAAAACAAAAATAAGGTTTATTATAATACCTGCTTATAGATAAGGTATTTGTGTGGGCTATCCCTTTCTGGGTAAAGGCTAGCACTTATATCTACAAATATGTGGCTTTTTTATGCCTTTATAGAAGAATATTTGATCCTCCAGGTAGGAAAACTAATGCAGCCAGATCCCTCATTTGCCTGAAACAAGGTAATAGATCATTGTTCAATTATGCCATATGCAACGAACCCTGATGTGGTAGCTATTGGTTTGTTTGTTTCCACCCGAACTGCGGGAGTCCGTTAATTTCTTTCTCCCGATCAGATACAGCTTTCCCAGCAGTTTCTCCTAATGCAGTGAAAAGGTACACAAACATAAGCCGAAACTTGATGTAGGGTATAACAAGACTGAAGCTTTATTGGTGCCACACTGGCTTTTATACAATTCCCCATGCAAGGGGCACATGTAATATCCCCTGATAGCTCTCATCTAGGTGACCAACATATCCAAAAATCACCAAGATCAGTTTTTATTATTTTTATGGAAGTCCAATTTGGACAGACCGCACACGAGGCTCCTGCCCAGAAACAGTTCCATGAGTTTAGGCTGTGCGGTCAGTCTATTTCAATAAATCAGACATAAATAATAATCAGACACCAAAAAACATCTGGTATATTGGAGAGAGGTAGCTATCTGAATATATTGAACAAAAAAGAATTGGAGTTTGTTATGGTTGTTTACCCGAAAAATAACTGTATTTTATCAACTACCGAAAATGCACAAAAGTCTTGTGAATCCCCCGGGTAGACCCATCATTTCTGGGATAGGGTTCTTTACATGCAATCTATCTCAGTATATAGATACCATATTACAACCCTTTGTCAAAAAGGCTAGATCATATTTAAAAGACAGTGGGGACCTACTAACAAATATAGAAGGTCTGAAATGGGAGCAAGATTACCTAATGGTTACATGTGACGTTACGTCATTGTATACTGTCATTAAGCATGACCTGGGATTGAAAGCAGTGAGATAAATTCTATACGAGGACCCCACCATGCTGGTGGAACAAGTGGAATTCTTGATTGAATGTATCGATTTCATACTTAATAACAATTTCTTCTGGCATGGTAATGATATTTATCTCCAGATCAATGGTACCGCTATGGGGACCAGGTTCGCCCCAAGCTATGCTAACATCTTTATGGCCTACTGGGAAAACTTGTTTATTTGGCAAGGACACCAGTGGGGGGCGAACCTGGTCCTCTATAGACGGTACATTGACGACTGTTTCTTTGTATGGCGAGGGAGTGAAACAGAACTAATAGAGTTCCTCGCATATATCAACAGGAACGAATATAATCTATCCTTCACATACAAGTATAGCTCTATTAGCATAGATTTCTTGGACTTGGTCCTATACATGGATCAAGAGAACACTCTTAAGTCTAAAACTTTTTTCAAAAGTGTAGACGTTAATAGCTAAATTTTAACTTCCAGCTGCCACTGTCCTTCTTGGCTCTAAGGTGTCCCTTTTGGCCAATTTCTAAGGGTCAAGAAAAATTGCATAGACCCTGAAATATGTGACCAACAACTTCAGAAAGTGAAACAACAGTTTATAGAAAAAAGATACGATGAGAAAGCACTAGATACAGCTCTTGAAAAAGTCACAAGTATAAAACGTACAAATATTCTACACAAGGAGCAAAAAGGAGCCAAGTTAGACATGAATACTGAGGACTTTTGCCCTCTAGTGTTTAACTATAGTGCTCAAGCATACAATATAAAAAAAAAAGTATACAGAAACACTGGCACCTACTGCGCCAGGATGCCGCTTTAGCTATGCTTTTACCTGTTAAACCTAGAGTTATCTTTAGGGGGCTCCCACGCTACGCAACAGACTAGTGCATAGTTTCAATAAGCCAACTAGATCTAACCATTTCCTGAGTGGCCAAAGGGGGTACTACAAATGTGGCAATTGCCACATATGCAAATTAAGCACTAAAGGAAAAAACTGTACCACCTTCCAGTCCTCGATAACTAAACAAACATTCCATATCAAGGACTGTATTACATGTAATACCAAACAGGTCATATACAAGTTGGAGTGCCCGTGTGGCCTCCAATATGTAGGTCAAACTAAAAGAACACTCAAAACCAGACTCAGGGAACATGTATATAATATAAAAAGAGGATTTGAAAAACATACACTTTCAAATCACTTTAATATATATCATAACCGCGATCCCACACTTCTGTCATATTGTGGTATTGAAAAGATAGAAGTACTCTGGAGGGGAGGGGAACTAAGCAAAATTTTGACATATCGAGACATGTTCTGGATCTACAATTTGAAGACCCTTATCCCCTCTGGCCTAAATGCAGAACTAGAATTAGCGAATATATTATAGCGATCTATTTGTGTGTTCCACCTTTTTTATTACACACATTTTTATATTTTTGTTATAAAAGGGTCAGCATGCATACCTCTTCTATTGTTAGGATTTTTGAATATTATAATCCATCTGGGTTATGTATTTTTCAAAAATAGCCAAAGGATATTATGGTTTATATAGCATCTGAAACCGTCATGTCTAGAGCGTAGTGTCTAAGGCTCCAGTCTCCATACAGGACATTATATATTATATTTTATATTCTGTGGTGTGACCTGGGCACAATATCAAACAGTCACCCTTTAAGAGAAAAAACTAAATCTCTGTCCCTAAAGAAAGGAAAAAAGGGGGAAAAAAGGGGGATTTCTGGCTAATCTAAGTTTGCATTTTTATTAACAAGATGACCTCTGAAACAAGATTTGCTCATTTACTTTTATATTACCTGCATATAAATTTTATTGTCTTTATTTAATACAGTAAAAATATGTAGCAACTATACATTGCATACTGATAAAGAAAATTCACCAATATGTTACAACATTAGAGAAAGATACAGAGAAGTAGCAACTGTAACTCCAATTATTGTTACCACTGTGTATTTCAGGTCTTATGTGTTAAGATGTATAGATATAACAACTCCAGTTATTTTTAACATTATTTTTATTTCCACATTATATAAGCATTTGTATGTTATTGCCCTGAACCAAATCGGAATGTTGCTGTTTATGTTGGTTTAAAATATTTAATCCTTTTGAAGTTATAGAAAGGTGTACACCTTTAAGAATTTGAATGACTTTTGCCCGGCAAAGTATTTAACTGCCAAGCCAGGCATTAGGCACCTATCTTGAGAAAGCCCTCGGAAAAAAGGGCGAAACGCATTGATCAGGTGTCCACAGGTGTCTGCAGCATATCCTGCTCCATCAGCTCCCAACTGAAGCTGTATTAGTTGCAAGCTGTTTCCCTGCTAGTGCCCTTACAGACAGCCCTCCCGAGTGCACCGGGTAGCTCCTGTCCTCCTGGGGAAACCGCAGCTTCACTTGAACATACAACGACTGAGCATGGAACTGTTTTCTGCTTCATGATGAGTATCTCTTTTTTTATTCGTGTAAGAGTATTTATGTAGGGGGGGATTTTTATACCTGGAATAAATTTTGTTACGGATTTACACTATATACCGTTTCTGTTTCCCTTTTATCCAAGGTATTCCTGTATATATTTTGGACCCCTACCTTCCACCACACCTTTGGATTTTTTGTGCAGGACTCTCACTCCTATTTAGTGAATTTTGGATTTTTATAGTGGTATTTTTCCACTATTGATTCTGGACGATTATTTTTGGACTTTATTTGTCTTTCCTTTGCTTTTACATTTCGTTACATATATGTTTTATTGTTTTTTATTGTTTTTTTATTATTTTTGTATTGCTTCTTACATTCTAACACCATTACTACCAATAAGGGGATTATCCATTAAGCGCTGAAACTCACATGCATCTTTAACCCCTTAACCCCTTAAGGACCAAACTTCTGGGGTTCTGGGGTTAAAGGGGTTAAGGACACATGACATGTGTGACATGTCATGATTCCCTTTTATTCCAGAGGTTTGGTCCTTAAGGGGTTAAATAGAAATTGGGAATTTCTTTTGTTTTTAGCTGCTTATCTATACAGATATTGTTATTATATTATTTTCATATATTTTATTGAAATTATTCATTGGTTATCACGTTAGCCAGTTACCATTTTAGTACTAGTGCTCGCTTTTCTTGTATATAATAATCAGACATTTGTTGACGTTTTTCTGAATGGTCTGTCTTATAGCATATTGGATGAGGTAGCCACCAAAGATCTTCTAGAGAACTTGGAGGACTTGATTTCTTACCAATCCCATAGAGATGTATGTGTTGGGCATAGGCAAAATGGACTTCTATTAGATTAGCTCTATCATTTAACCCTGTTGACTCTATGTCCTAGGCCCTTCCTGAACTAATGCAATTGGAAGTAACACAGGTAGCGGAGGCAGAAAAACCAAAGTGAGATTAGAGGACCCTTCCAAGACATGATGCCATTACTTGAATGATTGCAAGTATTTTTCTGTCTCCTCTTTCATATCTCTTTTCAGTGTCTGACAATTTATTAGATTAAAAACCACATGGATGTAAGTGTGACTTTTTTATTTGGGACAGTACTGTTACTACTCAGTTATGTCTATCTATAATAGAAAAGTAAGGTTTGGATTACAGATTATGGTGCTAAGCCAAAAGATGCTTTAAAGGTCTTAAATGCTTCCAAAGCATCAAGTATCCATTGCTTTGGATTAGCATCCTTTTTGTCATATTATTTATTGTGGCAACTATAGACAAAAATCATTTCCTGATATCACATATGTAACGAACCCCTTCTAGTTTGTATAGTATGTTCTTTCGCACTCTCCCGAACTCCTAGAAGGTTGTGTGATTATAGCCCATTCGTATAGTACGTTCATTCGTACTCTCCCGAAATCCAAACAGGTTGTAAGCACCCAAAGTGTCCAAATAGCGTTCAGATTCCACGAATACAGCGAAATCACCGCTGGGGTAAAGTTTTTACCGACCGCACATGTGGTGCCTACCAAAAATAGTTCCAGAAGAAAAGTGGTAGCAGTCAGTCACTTTTCGAGTCAAAACGATTAAAATACCAAACGTTACCCCTGGCTCTTAGGTAGCAATTGCTCGTCTAGTTCGTGCATACCTCTCCACCAAATAGTGCTCTCCTAGATTGTCAGGAATAGAAGCACATGGTGGTACAAAGTTACCAGTGTTCATGAGTTAGAGTGTCCGACTTGGAGTTCCAGACACTCCATGACCAAGTACCGCTGCCTGCCCCATAGAGAGCACTTAACTTTGTAGTTACTGGGGCGGGGCCGGACCGCCGAGCTGGACGGTCGCAAGACAGACCAGCTCCAGCATAAACTACACCATTTAGCCATTAAACTACGGCTTTAACCACAAACTCCGGCCAGCAACGGCGGCCCTCGACGGGCAAAGTGCACTGGACCCAGGGTGAGGCTTGCTCGATGAGTATTAGTCCCCTGGGAGAGAAATCTTCAAGGTTGAAGTTGAGGCCTACTCCGGCGGTGAGTGGAGCGGACGGCCGCCGCCCCGCTATCCTGACGAATAGTGCCCAACCTAGGGCTTATGACCTCGAGGAACCGGCTCCGTTCCCCCCCCTCTGGACCGGGGGGGTGATCCCGGTCCTCACTCTAAAGCCCTGACCGCTATGACTAAGGCCTAGCAGCACCTCCAGAGGCAGACCTTAAAATGGCGGAGACCACGCGCCTCACCTCAAGACCTGAGTGAGAGATGCTTACCCCACAAACGCCGCTACCAACGTGGTTCCACAGCTCTAAAGGATCAGACACCCACAAGATCCGGCCGCATGCCCGCACTCTGGCACCCTATCGGGACACTTACCTCAGGTGACTCTCTGCAAGCTCTCGGCTCCGGTAAGGAGACGGCACAGCAGCCAGCGGTGGGAAAAGGGGCACAGCATGCCAAGCCTGCATTTATCTGACCGGCAGGGCACATCAGCCCCCACATCACCATTTAAACGCACCGGGGTCCAGGTCCAGCGAGCCGGATGCCGCACATCACCCCATGCAGCACTTGTTAACCAGCCCACAGCGGCCGCAACACAGGCAGACCGCCGAACAACAACGTGAAAAAGCTGAATCCACAGAGAGCAGGACTTCACCAGATACAAGGGAACTGTTTAAATATAACCTAACCAGTCTATGCTTTCCCCAGTATAACCATGTCGAAATATTAATTGTCTTATTATGCTAACCATATTAATGTGCAGCTATAGAGATCTAAGGGGTGATGCTGTATCTCTCATACCATACTAACGGCATCTATATCTGGCTATAGGGGCCTAGGGGTGATGTTATATCGCTCATACCTAAGCATGTACCTAGCTAAATTGAATATACTGCCTGCATGTAACCTTATCTTGCAACTAACTACTAGAAAATGTGCAATGCCTAGCAACTGCTATGTGTTATATGAAACGTCTTAACCAAAAAATGTGCAAGTTACTCTTATGCCACAAATATGTTTACCACTATACGAACACCGCGCTTGCTAGAGCTGTTGTGGCTATACAAGCAATGATGTAACCTCATATGCACAACAAAAATAAAGAATTTAAAAAAAAAAACAAAAAAAACTTTGTAGTTACTTTGAAGATAATAAGCCAGGTCTGCGTTACATAGATTGAACCACCGAATAAAGGGAAAACTACAGAGAGGGGAATCACAGGGTTTTCAGGATAGTTTGTCACAACATATCTTGAGTATATCAGTATATAGTCAAGATATAGTATGTTACATTCCTGTAGAAAGTCCCTTAACATGTCATTAAACCCTTAAGGACCAAACTTCTGGAATAAAAGGGAATCATGACATGCCACACATGTCATGTGTCCTTAAGGGGTTAATCAAATCTTGACAGCTAAATTGTTACATATCCCAAAAGGGCATCATCTTATATTCATAATGCCCATATCTGGTGTTTTAAGCTGTCTGCCATTCGTCTCCTTTTCTAATTCTAACCACATTGTATGCCCCTCATAAATCCAATTTTGTGAACACCGTGAAACCTTTCAAACTATAAAATAACTCAGTTATTAAAGGAAAAGAATAAGCATTATGTCCAGTAATTCTATGTAATCCCTGGTAGTCAATACAAGGTCTGATATCACCTTCTTTTTGGACACAAAGAAAAACCCTGCACATGCCGGTGATGAGGTCCTTCGAATAAAAACTTTTTTCACATTAATATATTCATCTAGGACAGGGGTTCTCAACCCAGCCCTCAGGACCCCCTACCAGTCCAGGATTTGGGGATTACCTGGGTGTGTCTAAGGTGTTTAGAAAAAGGGAAAGAAAACACCTTAGACTCTAAGGTGTTTTTTTTTTCTTTTTCTAAACACCTTAGACACACCCAGGTAATCCCTAAAGTTTTGTACCAAAACTGAAATGTCGATATTTTAGAAGTTTTATTTTTATATCCTGAAACATAGGAGTCCTATCATTTTGTGCTTAAGTATAATTTTTGGATCACCACTAGCCATTGCTAATTTAAATAATTTAAATACAGGTTTACAATACAAGTAGCTATCTATCTATTCACACAATATATATTTATATTACTTTTGTAACCATAATCTACTTATTTTTTTTAAACATCTGTTATATTGCCCTTAAAAGAACACCCCTGTCCCCTAAAGCACTTAAGCTTGCTGAAATGTTTTATGTGTGAAGAGTGTGTCTTCTTCTTTTCATTTTGCAAAAAGTGCACATTTCAGTATAAATTGACACTTTTATAAATTAGCCTTGTTACACCTCCTAGTTTTCATGCACACAACATGTATTGTTACTTCATGCTTTGGTTATCTCAGTTTATATAAACTCAAGAGTTTATGCTAATTGCTAAGAGCACTTGCCTTGCAAAATGTCATATTTGGCTGCATTGGGAATTCTTTGATTGGACAGACACATAAAGTCTGGGCTGGGTTAGAAGGGAAGAGTTTTGCAAGCGCAGCAGGCTGCGTGTTTTGCAAGCTAATTTTAGATAAACCCCCAATGAAAAAATGCATGCAAGGTTTCATTTGGGTTATATGTAGTAAAAAAAGTGATTTTAATGTATTTTGCATTTATGGAGTTGAACTACTACCCATTAAAATACGACAGCTAAATTCCTAAAACATAATAATTTACCCACAGTAGCATAACTATTCTGATGTCCTTGATCAATGTACAATATATTGATCAAGGAATTAAACTGTATTTTATTTAACCTATACATTGCCAAAATTATGTACAAATTAATATTTGACTTTAACTCCAGAGCATATTTCCTGTCTAAGTTTTGTGTAAATAAAATAATTGTGCCTTGGTTTATGTGTTGTACAGTTGTATTCTGGGGTGGAGTATCTGTAGAATGGAAATACATTCCAAATAAAAGAATGGTCCAGCACTCTCCAATACTAGCATAGTGTTGTTTTATTTAGTGCTTAGCAGGAAGTTCAGAAACAGCATCTTTTCGGCTCACATAAAAGCATTTTTCTATACAGCACCCCATTTTAGTATGTGCTCATGCATCTGTTGTTGCATCTGGAGAACAGCCATGACATGCTGTTTATAATGCACACCAGTCTTTGCAGTGAGAAATAATTATTCTATAGGTGCAGTCCATAATTGCATCCAACACAGAAAAGCTGTAAGAAAAGACATGTGCTAAATATAAATTGAAAGGCTGACCCTTTAATGGAAAAAAGCTTTATTTTCATGTAGAGAGGAACTGCTGGAATTTATTAAGTGTTCAAGATAGTAAAAAAAAAAATCTCATTTTATGGACTATCATGTGTGATTCCTACTGTCATTGTTGCTTATTGGATAAAATAAAGAATTCCAAGCTTAACTGGAAATAGAAGAGAAAGGTTTCTAATCATCCATGTCCCAACATTTATAATTTAAAACAAAACTCATGGCTAAATATGGCCCACTTATATCTGTATATTCTATTAAATACTTTCTAGATCTTCATTGTTTTCTGTGAAGTAAAATGTAGAAATACCTTTTTGTGGAGCAATTTTCTTCAGATTGGCATCTGGATATCATTTCCCCTTGAACCATCAACTAGCTTCCATTTAGAAGCTGTTTGAGATTTAAACAGTGTAAAGTAATGATTCTGGATCATAACTTTAGTGCTGTCAGAAGCAGTGTAGGGAGCTAGTGATATAGTTGACACCATTTGGAAATCCTGTCGCAAATAAGTACGTGTGTGATAGGGGCTGTGATATTAATTGACAGATTTTGCCAGCCATAAGTAAATATAATTCAGTACTATATAGTACTACCAGTTTATGTGAGATTTATGCCAATGTAAAGGCATTATTTTCCTTATGTTGGCATATTCAATCATTTCAGTTTCTTTATTAAAACTCATAAGCCCAACCCTTCCATTTATTCTTAATCTAATTTAGTTTCCTATTTAAAATGGATTGGCTTTACACCCAAATTAGCAAGGAAATCTTAGCCAAAACATTCTTCCTCACATGGAAACTATTATTCTTACACTAAACAACTCCTTCAATTTAAAATACAGACAACGTTGGAGTACACAGCTTGTTTCTCACCTGAGGTGGTGGCGGGTTGTGACCCTTTTGAAATCTATCCAATGCTAATCAATCATAACTTTATTTGTTGTTTGAGGGGCAGTGGGTGGAAATGGCCTTTGGACCCGTGATTATAAATAGTTATTGGCTTTGAAAAAGTAGCATTTTATTTTCTGGATTAAGATAAACCTACATAAAAGATAATAACCTGCATAATTTTTGTAACATGACCAAACTGTTATGGTCACCGATCTACAGGTCTCTTCTCAATATTGGGTGCCCGACCCATTCCCCTGTGCACAGAAATGTCCTTCTTCCATGAGGATATTTATCTTTTTATTATAATCCCTATAATTATATAAGGAAGGATTGGGGGGGACAGGGGATGGGGGGAGGTGGTGGTAAGGGGGGCTGCTGACTGGGATGAGAGATGGTCGAATGCATGTGTGTGTTTTTCTTTTAATTTTTCTTTTTTCTTTTTTATGTTTGTGTTTTCTAAATTTTCTGCAATGTCAATTATTGTATCATCACAGTAAATGTTAATCTGCTTTATTTCTCATGACAGCTTTACATGACTTTTGCCTATTTAACAATGTCTGACATTCCTGACATTAATACAAATGTATTTGAAAGTCTGAGAAACTATGTAAACTGTTTCATATATCAGAAATTGACAAATGTATTGCACTCTTGTACATACTGTATGCTGTCAAGTGAATAATTGTTTGTAATGTGCACAGCTCCATATGTGCACAGCTCCATATGATGACTCATTCTGTTCTAGTCAACACTTGCTTTTGTAGCGTTACTTACCTTATCCAGGGGCCAGCCGCGGTCCTCTCTTCGAGCCGCGTGCGTTCCTGCTGCTGCACGAGCCTCGCGCGGCTCATCTGACGGCTTCAATGGGAAGCGGTCACGTGTCCCGCCTGAATCTAAGAGACAGTGGGAGCCTAAATTGCCAAAAGGCTCCCATTGGCCCCTGTCATGCCACACTCCCCATACACTTACCTTTTGGGGGTGTGGATATGACAGGAGCCAATCACATTAGTTTAGAAGCTATTTAAACTTACCTTTTTCCCTTAGTTCCTTGCCCTATCGTGGTTTCTGTTTCAGTTCCCTTTAGCGCTTGTTGTGTTCAGTTGTGTTGCTTCGTATTGACCTTCGCTTTGTTTCTGACTACGTTATCTCTTTATCCTTATCTGTTTTGTTTGCCGGCTTGCTGTTTACTGTGTACCAGACCCCGGCTAGTCCTAGTTTACGCTGTCTCTCTGTGCCCTTGATCGTTCCTGACTCTGTCTCCTCTCATATACGTCGAGTCCGGCCATTCTAAGGTCCAGTAGACGTATCTCTCCTCTGTGTTGTCTTTTGTTGAGTTGAATCCTGCATGTTGGGGTATATTTTCATTACATTACGATAGGGCCATGGACCCCGCAGATTTAGCTCAGCAGATGGCTTCTCATGAGGCTAAATTTGTAGAGCAGGATCACCGTATGGATAGGATAGCCCAGGCTCTCCATACGTTCTTATCTAGAACTATTCCAGCAACCACACCTAACCCTCCTACACCCCTTCCTCCTGAAGTATCTGCTTTGCCTAATACTTCGGCCCATTTAACACCTCCTCCTGGGTATGGAGGGGAATCTAAGACATACAGAGGTTTCATTAATCAAATAGAATTCCACTTTGAGATGTATCCACGTTCCTTTCCCACAGATAGGTCTAAAGTGGGGTTCCTTATGCACCAACTTACCGATAAAGCACTTGAGTGGGCAAATCCTATTTGGGAGGCTAATGGACCTATGGTGCATAATTTCAATAGTTTCCTTACGGCTTTTCGTAGAACTTTTGACACAACTAAAAGGTCAAAGAATGCCGCTAGAACATTACTGAGAATTAAACAGGGTTCTAGGTCTGTTGCTGACTATGCCATTCAGTTTCGTACCCTTGCTTCACAGGTAGATTGGACCAACAATGGGCTAACTACTGCATTCAAGGAAGGTTTATCGGACACTATATTGGATGAGGTAGCAGCTAGGGAGCTTCCTATTGCATTAGAGGACCTTATTGACTACCTCATTGATATAGATAATAGGATTCGTGACAGGCTCTATACTAAAAACAGGAATAGACGTTTGGTTACACCTATTAACCTCAGAGTTGTTAAACCTGAGATTGTCAAAGTATCAGAGGAGGAACCCATGCAATTAGGGGTTGCCAAACTCTCTGATACTGAAAAATTGCATAGGAGAAAGGAAGGACTCTGCCTATACTGTGGTGGGAGAGACCATTTGATAAAAGAATGCCCCGTGCTTCCGGGAAACTCACACCTAAGACCTTATAGGGGAATGGCCTTGGGTGTGATATCTATGCCTCCTAACCGTTTGATTCTCCCTGTTTCTTTATATATGGGAGAGAGTTGCATAGCTGAACACATACAAGCCCTAGTTGACTCCGGGGCAGCTGATAATTTCATGGACTCGGGGTTTGTTAAGAAAACAACATTCCCATCAGAGAGAAAGAGATACCCTTGGCCGTTGAGGCCATAGATAGTAGACCATTAAGTTCTCCAGTTGTTACTCATGAAACGGTGCCGTTACACATGTTTTGCACTTTGAAACCATTCGGTTCCAGGTCATCACATCTCCCTCTTCTCACATCGTGTTAGGGTACCCATGGTTGCGTACTCACAATCCCATTTTTGATTGGGAGTCAGGGCAAATAAAATCATGGAGAGAAGCTTGTCATGAGTCTTGTACTATTGAAGTCACCCATTTGAATTCTATTAATGTTCCTACCACTCCTCCTTTGACTACGGTTATACCCCCTCAGTACTTATTTCTCAAGACTGTCTTCGATAAAAGGGAGGCTGACAAATTACCGCCTCACAGACCCTACGATTGTGCTATCGATTTATTGCCTGGCACTATACCCCCAAAGGTTAGGGTGTACCCTTTATCTGTTTAAGAAAACCATGTCATGGAGGAATATATTAAGGAATCACTAGAAAAGGGGTTTATTAGGAGATCCTCTTCTCCGGCTGGAGCGGGGTTCTTCTTTGTATCAAAGAAAGAAGGTGATTTAAGACCGTGTATCGATTATAGAGGCCTAAATAAAATCACTATCAAAAATGCATACCCTATACCTTTAATCACAGAATTGTTTGACAGGCTCAAACATGCTACTATATTTACCAAATTTGATCTTAGAGGTGCATACAATTTAATACATATTAAGAAAGACCACAAATGGAAGACGGCATTTAACACTAGATCTGGCCATTACGAGTATACTGTTATGCCATTTGGTCTATGTAATGCTCCAGCAGTATTTCAAGAATTTATTAATGACGTCCTAAGAGACTTTATTCACACATTTGTAATCGTGTACTTGGACGACATATTAATATACTCTACAGATTTACATACTCATCACAGACATGTTACAACAGTTCTAAAGACCCTTCTTGCTAATGGTCTTTATTGTAAACTGGAAAAATGTCTATTTGACCAATCCGAAGTCCAGTTTTTGGGGTATTTGATTTCTGCTAAAGGTTTTCGTATGGATCCCCAGAAGCTTTCTGCTGTAATAGAATGGCCTCTACCACAAGGTTTGAAAGCCATTCAGCGTTTTCTTGAATTCTCTAACTATTATAGGCGCTTTATTAAAGTTTTTTTCCTCTATTGTAGCGCCTATCACCCGTATGACAAAAAAGGATGGCAATACTCGTGTCTGGTCTACCGAGGCACTTCAGGCTTTTGAATTTCTTAAGACTACGTTCGCCTCTGCACCTATTTTACAGCATCCTGTCCCCTCACTGCCCTATATTCTTGAAGTTGATGCTTCCGATATCGGGGTAGGTGCTGTCTTATCCCAAAGAGCAGGGCCGGACTGGGAACAGAAAGCAGCCCTGGAAAAAAATTATTTCAGCCCTCTAATTCATTGTGTCACATAGTATGCTTGTATTGTTTATATGTATGCACTTTGAAGAAGACTTTTGTCTTACCTGCAGCCCCTCGCTCTAGATGATCCATGGGTGTTACAGTGCTATAACCACCACCCTCCAGGACGCTCCCTGTCCGTTGTGACTGGCTCTGCTTGGGGACAATTCTTTAAGCAGGGAAACACTCCATGCCAATATCAGCATATCGGCATCAGTGTGTCAATTGTATAATTTCAGAAAATATATATATATTAAAAGAATGTCCCACATTAATAAATCACACTAGTTCAATGGCACACACACACACTGACTACAGAAAAGCTCACTGACACAAAAGAGCTCACTACAGACAAGCTCACCGATAAACACAAAAGCTCTCTGACACATGCACAAGCTCACTACAGACAAGCTTACTGCCGTACACAAATTCACTGACATTCACTCAAGCACACTAGAGACAAATTCAGTGACAAACACAACCTAACTACAGACAAGCTCACCACACACACAACCTCTCTGACTAACACAAGCTTGATAATGACAAACACAGAAGTGCTCTGACCCACACAAGCTTCCTGACACACAGAAGCTCTCTGATACACACACAAGCACACTACAAGCTCACTGATACACACTACAAGCTCACTGATACACACACTCTCACTCTCTCACTCTCACTCACACTCTCACTCACACTCTCACTCACACTCTCACTCACACACTCTCACTCACACACTCTCACTCACACACTCTCACTCTCACTCACACACTCTCACTCACACACTCTCACTCACACACTCTCACTCACACACTCTCACTCTCACTCACACACTCTCACTCACACACTCTCACTCACCCTCTCACACTCTCACTCACCCTCTCACACTCTCTCACACTCTCTCACACTCTCTCCCTCTCCCTCTCTCCCTCTCTCTCACACTCTCTCTCTCTCACACTCTCTCACTCACTCTCTCTCACACTCTCTCTCACACTCTCTCTCTCACACTCTCTCTCTCTCACTCTCTCTCTCTCACTCTCTCTCTCTCACACACTCTCTCACTCTCACTCTCTCTCACTCACTCTCTCTCACACACTCTCTCACTCTCACTCTCTCTCACTCTCACACTCTCTCTCTCTCACTCTCACACTCTCTCTCTCACTCTCTCTCTCTCACTCTCTCTCACTCTCTCTCACTCTCACTCTCTCAGTCTCTCACACACTCTCTCTCTCTCTCTCACTCTCTCTCTAACACTCTCTCTTTCTCTCACTGTCTCTCACACTCTCTCACCCACACTCTCTCTCTCTCTCTCTCAGTATCAATCATACAATTACCTGTCACTAGCAGTGTGGATCCTGTTCAGGTGCTTCCTGTACTTCCTTTTCCTGTGTGGAAGTTCACCAGGCTGAGGCTGGTGGGCGGAGATCCAGTGCGGGGGCTGGATCCTACCAGACAGGCCGTGCAGAGGAGCTGGCAGTGTGGGAGACTCTCTCTCCTCCCTGCTGGAGGTGGCTGCCACCTCTGTCTGTGTAGCAGCCACTTAGGTAATTATCTGCCCCAGCCTCACACAAAACCTCACAGGAGGGAAAAATGTGTGAAATGCTGCACTGCCGGCCCCAAGTCCACCGGCCCACCGGGAAATTCCCCGGTATCCCGGTGGGCCAGTCCGGCCCTGCCAAAGAGAGTCGCCTGAAAAGCCATTGCATCCTTGTGGCTTCTTTTCTAAACAAATGTCCAAAGCAGAGAAGAATTATGATGTGGGTAA
Source organism: Pelobates fuscus (assembly GCF_036172605.1). NCBI lineage: Eukaryota > Metazoa > Chordata > Amphibia > Anura > Pelobatidae > Pelobates > Pelobates fuscus. The sequence goes on along the minus strand of NC_086319.1, from coordinate 126,793,394 downwards.
TCGCAAACTCCTTGCTATTATTTTAGCACTTAAAGAATAGAGACATTTGTTAGAAGGAACTAAGGATCCCATCCTCATATTTACGGATCACAAGAACCTATCCTACCTTAGCGAGGCTAAAAGATTGTCTTCTAGACAGGCTAGGTGGTCACTGTTTTTGTCTCATTTCAATTATATTATCACCTATAGGCCAGGTGATCGCAACACTAAAGCAGACGCTCTGTCCAGACAGTTCGAAACTGCTGACAAACAAGAGATTGATGTTACTCCTGTCATTCCCCCAGACAGGATAATAGCTACTACTATCTTGTCTATTTCCTCGTCCCTCTTGCAGGCCATACAAGCAAAACAAAGCATATAGGTGCTTGTACTACTTGTGCCTGTATGAAATCTTCTTGTAGAGTTCCTTGTGGGCTGTTGCATCCGTTACCCGTTGCCGAGAGACCTTGGTCTAAGCTGTCAATAGATTTTATTGTTGAATTACCCCCTTCGAAGGGTAACACAGTCATCCTGATAGTAGATCGGTTTTCCAAAATGGCTCACTTTGTGTCTCTTCACAAGTTGCCCACATCCAAGGAACTGGCTCTTCTCTTCACTAGAGAAGTATTTTGGTTACATGGTATTCCCGTATCTATTGTGTCCGATAGGGGTAGCCAATTTATTTCCAAGTTCTGGAAAGCCTTTTGTTTGGAAATGGGTATTTCTCTCACATTTTCTTCCGCTTACCATCCCCAGTCTAATGGAGCTGCTGAATGTGCCAACCAGTCTCTGGAGCAGTACCTTCGTTGTTTTGTGTCTCACCATCAGGGCAATTGGTCTGACCTGCTTCCTTGGGCTGAATTTGCTCGGAATAACGCCACTCATGATTCTTCCGGCAAAAGCCCTTTTTACGTTGTCTATGGTCAGCATCCCGTTGTTCTTCCGGCTGCGTTCTCCTCACAGGGCATGCCAGTTCTGGATGAGCATTTGGCTGGTTTGCGTAATACTTGGGAGCAGGTTCAGCGTTCTTTGGTGGATTCCGCTGCCCACCAGAAGGCTCAGGCTGACAAGCATCGCAGAGCGGCTCCTTCTTATGTTGTGGGGGACAGGGTTTTGCTTTCCACGCGGCATATTCGCCTCCGGGTGCCTTCTATGAAATTGGCCCCCCGCTTCATTGGTCCTTTTCGTATTCTACATAAGGTTAATCCTGTTTCGTATGCCTTGGGTCTGCCTAAGAATCTGCGTATTCCTAATGTCTTTCATACCTCATTGTTGAAGCCTTACGTACGCAACCGCTATACCCGGCATACTCCTCCTCCCCCTCCTGTCTCTGTGGAGGGTCATGAGGAATTCGAAGTGTCTGCTGTTCTTGACTCTCGTTTCCTTAGGGGTCGACTTCAGTACTTGGTACATTGGAAGGGTTATGGGCCTGAGGAGCGCAGTTGGATTTCAGCTGATGCTGTTCATTCTCCACGCCTTGTGTGTTCTTTCCATTCTCGTTTTCCTGCCAGACCTGGTCCTACACGCCCAGAGGGTGTGTCCTCAGGGGGGGTACTGTAGCGTTACTTACCTTATCCAGGGGCCGGCCGCGGTCCTCTCTTCGAGCCGCGCGCGGTCCTGCTGCTGCACGAGCCGCGCGCGGCTCATCCGATGGCTTCAATGGGAAGGCGGGCAGTGACCGCGAGAAGCGGTCACGTGTCCCGCCTGAATCTAAGAGCGCACCGTGAGTCTCGGGTGCGCTCTTAAAGAGACAGTGGGAGCCTAAATTGCCAAAAGTGTAAAATACACTTACCTTTTGGGGGTGTGGATATGACAGGAGTCACATTAGTTTAGAAGCTATTTAAACTTACCTTTTTCTCTTAGTTCCTTAGTTTCCTCGTGGTTTCTGTTTCAGTTCCCTTTAGCGCTTGTTGTGTTCAGTTGTGTTCCTTCGTATTGACCTTGGCTTTGTTTCTGACTACGTTATCTCTTTATCCTTATCTGTTTTGTTTGCCGGCTTGCTGTTCACTGTGTACCAGACCCCGGCTAGTCCTAGTTTACGCTGTCTCTCTGTGCCCTTGATCTCGGATCGTTCCTGACTCTTTCTCCTCTCATATACGTCGAGTCCGGCCATTCTAAGGTCCGGTAGACGTATCTCTCCTCTGTGTTGTCTTTTGTTGAGTTGAATCCTGCGTGTTGGGGTATATTTTCGTTACAGCGTTACCATCTCTACTCTCATTTTAATGCCTTTTTCTCAAAAACTGAAACAAATAATATATTTTTTTTTTATAAAAATGTATTTGAAAAAAAAAAAATAAACAAAAAAAAACCTCATAAGCCCAAGTGAGACTTCTTCATCAGAGCATTTGGGGCAGCGAACCACTGATATTTTTTTAACTTTTGGGAAACTTGCACAATCCCATTATAAATGATAAACATACACTGAACAGTACTACAGTGCTATAATTTTCTATACTCTTCTTCCACTACAACAGAAACTGACTCAGTAGTAATGAATTATGGGTGTCTGGACTAATCTGCTAACAGCAAATGGACATGTGCAGAACGTTCATCTGTCTGTGAAAACTTTCCAGTCTAAGAGTGTAAGGAAACCAAGTTTAACCAAACCGAGTTCGGTAGTTTCCTCCCGGACGGTCAGAGCCTAAAGTAGCGAGAGTCCGGTTCGGTAGTTACAGGAACGAAATCCATACGGAATATAACAGCTGCATAAGATAATTCCCTTGTTACAGCATACGAATTCCAAATAACAGTCAGAGTCCAGGTTCAGGATACAAGCAGAACTAACGTTTATTCACACACATGGCTTTTTATGCAGGTCCCCATGCAAGGGGACATCCCACAGGGAGGAGTAACATTTATCCAATCCCGAACAGTAAAAATATAAAACACACCCAATACAAACAGGCAGTTCCCTCCCCTAGTCCTGGAGATAATCAGGTCTGATATAGTAACAACCTAATTATCTCCAGGCTGAAAATTCACTATTTTCCCCAATTTCTGGAACACCCCTTTATACCTGGGGTATCCCCACAAATACTATATCCCCTGATAGCCCCGATCCGGGTGACCAACATATCCAAATTTCACCCGGATCGGTTCAGGGGTTCGCAAAAAGTATGGAAGTCCTTTGTGACCGGTCCACTGGGGGCGGACTGCCCAAAATAGTTCCAGAGGTTCGTGTGGTTTTGCCGGTCACTTCAGAAAAAGGGAAGAAATGCATAAAAGTACCGAATGAATTCCCCTGGCTCCTAGCAGCGATTGTTCCCCTCATTCGTGTGCATATTTGTACCGAATAGCGCTCTCCTAGCTAATCGGTATCACTAGTTCCAGCGTTCGCATGATGGGGACCGGTGATTGGGAAGTCGAGTGTCCGATTTTAGTTCCAGACACTCGACGACCAAGTCCCGCTGCCTTTGTTTGGCGAAAAAAAGATGGCCGCGGTTTTCTCTGCCACGTGGCGTTCGACAGTACGAACGCTGACCGCACACATAGAGGGTGAAAGTGATGCCGGCTTTGAAGTTAAGTGAGCCAGGGGTGGTCTCTGTTCGGCAGTCCCATCTGCCGAATGAAAAGTACACAAAAAAGCAAGAACTATGCAACAAAATATCGAATAATATAGTCATTTCTTCACACTGCTCCCCTATAAGTCCATAGGACGGCATACCCGCCTAGACCCTGTCGGGTTGGCTTGGGGATGTCCGAGAAAAGTAGCGGTTTAGGAGTCCAGTTCGGTCTGGCGTGACAGGCCATCCGCATTACCATTTTGTTTTCCGGGCCGGTACTGCATAGTAAAATTATAAGGTTGAAGGGCTAGGCTCCACCGTAATAGCCTGGGATTGTCTCCAGCTACCCGGTTAAGCCATACCAGGGGGTTGTGGTCCGTCATAAGGGTAAATGCCCGCCCATACAAATAGGGCTGTAGCTTCTTGAGTGCCCACACGAGGGCCAAGCATTCTTTTTCTACGGTGGCATAGCTGACTTCTCGGGGTAACAGTTTACGGCTGAGGTATGCCACCGGGTGTTCCATGCCGTCTGTGCCCACTTGGCTTAGCACGGCTCCCAGTCCGAACATGGAGGCATCTGTGTGTACAAGAAATTGTTTAGTGTAGTCGGGTGCTGCCAACACAGGAGCCTCACTCAATGCCGCTTTAAGCTTCTGGAAAGCGTCCGTGCACTCTGGGGTCCAGGAAACCTGTTTGGGGAGGGCCTTTTTGGTAAGGTCGGTGAGGGGTTTGGCCAGGGCGCTGTACTCTGGGACAAACTTTCTATAATAACCGGCCGTCCCTAAGAAAGCTAGTACCTGGGTTTTGGTCCTAGGTTGGGGCCAGTTCGCTATGGCCTCTACCTTCGCTGGCTCTGGACGCTGTCTACCGGAGCCCACCCTGTGGCCGAGATACTGTACCTCGGCCAGACCTACGTGACATTTGTCGGGTTTTAACGTGAGCCCTGCGAGGTGGATTCGTTGGAGTACCCTGGACACATGGCCCAGATGGTCTCCCCATGTGCGGCTGTAGACGGCAATATCGTCTAGATACGCGCATGCGAAGTCCTGAAACCCCTCCAGGAGCCTATCGGCCATCCTCTGAAAGGTAGCCGGGGCATTCTTCATCCCAAAGGGCATAACCTTGAATTGGTATAGCCCGAAAGGGGTGACGAATGCCGACTTGGGGATGGCCGCAGGCTCCAAGGGGATCTGCCAATAACCTTTGCACAGGTCCAGGGTAGTCAAGTAGTTCCCCCCCGCCATACGGTCTAAGAGCTCATCTATTCTGGGCATGGGGTAGGCGTCTGTTATGGTATGATCGTTAAGCCTCCGATAGTCTACACAGAAGCGCGTGGTACCGTCGCGCTTCGGTACTAGTACTACCGGGGAGGCCCAAGGACTTTGCGAGGGTTCTATTACCCCTAACTGTAACATATCCCTTAACTCGGTGAGCATACTCTCACGCACTGCTTCCGGGATCCGATATGGTTGTTGCCGCAGTGGCGTCTCTCCCTGGGTTTCCACGCGGTGTACCGCAGCGGAGGTATAGCCTGGGGTGGCTGAAAACATCTCTTGGTATCTCTGCAGCAGTTGCGTGGCCTCACCTTTCTCCAGGGGGCTTAAATTTTGACCCAAGCTTACTTGGTCAATAGTACAGGGAGCGGTGTCTAGTAAATCGGGGAGGGGTAGTCCCTCACTATCTTCTGTGGCGGGCGCACACACGGCGCCCACATCCTCTGTTCTCTCAAAGTATGGTTTGAGCATATTCACATGGAAGGCTTTGGTCAGCCTTTCATCTGAGCATTTGCTCACGATGTAGGTGGTCTCGCTAACCCGTTCTACTACCTTAAATGGTCCCTGCCATGCGGCTTGTAGCTTATCCTTTTTAACTGGCCTCAAAGCTAACACCTTCTGCCCTAATTCTAGTACTCTATCTTGGGCTCCCCTATCGTACCATTTCCTCTGGTCCTCCTGGGCCGTCTGCAGGTTCTCCCGAACCGATGCGGTGAGCGCCCGCAGACGGTCCCGGAACTCCAGAACATACTGGACGATAGGGACTCCCCCCTCGTCTGTATTGCCCTCCCAGTGCTCCCGTACGAGCTCCAGTGGGCCCCGAACTTTTCTCCCATACAGGAGTTCGAAGGGGGAAAACCCAGTGGAGGCCTGGGGCACCTCACGGTAGGCAAACAGAAGGTGGGGGAGGAATTTTTCCCAGTTCTTGTGGGACTCCGTAAAGGTTTTTAGCATCTGTTTTAGAGTGCCATTGAAACGTTCACAGAGCCCGTTAGTCTGGGGATGGTACGGGGCGCTGAACAGGGGTTTCACTCCACAGCTCTGCCACAATTGTTGTGTCAGGGTAGCCGTGAACTGAGTTCCCCGATCGGATAGGATCTCTTGTGGGAAACCTACTCGGGTGAAAATCTGAATAAGGGCTTCGGCCACGGTCTCGGCCTCTATATTGGTGAGGGCGACTGCCTCCGGGTACCTAGTGGCGTAGTCGACCACGGTTAGTATGAACTTTTTGCCCGACTGGCTGGGTCGGCTGAGGGGTCCTTTTAAATCTACCGCTACTCGGTGAAAGGGCTGTTCTATAATAGGCAATGGGTGAAGTTTGGCCTTCCGAAGGTCTCCCCTTTTTCCCACCCTTTGGCAGACGTCGCACGTCCTGCAGTAATACTTGAGGTCCTGGGTGACCCTGGGCCAGAAGAAGGTTTGGGTTAACCTGTCTCTTGTCTTTTTAACCCCTAAATGTCCTGCTAGGGGAATGTCATGACTGAGTTTTAACAACTCAGCCCGGAATTTACGGGGTACAATTAATTGTCTTTTGATGACCTGGGTGGCCCCCTGTCCCACCCCCTCGGTCACTCTATACAGTAACCCCTTATACCACTCAAACTTTTCGTGCGGGTTGTTCCCTGGGGTAACGGCCGCTGCCTTCCTATAACCCTCTAATGTGGGGTCGGTACGCTGCTCTTGTTCAAACCCCTGGGGGGTATCCCAGAAAGGAAAGGTAGGATCGGGTAAGGGGGGTATTTCGACTCTTACCTGGTTTTCCTCAGAGTGCAGCGGAGCTTCCAGTCTGGCTTGAGCTCGGGTGGTAACTGGGTATGCCTCGGCAGGGGGGTCTCGGGCCAGTTGGGAGGTCAAGCATCCTACATCATTCCCCAACAAAACCTCGGCGGGTAGTTCTTGCATAATCCCCACCTCCAGCTGTTTGGACCCGGAACCCCAATCAACAAGGATATTAGCGGTGGGCAGTTTGTGAATAGCGCCCCCAGCCACCCTCACAGCGACTGTGCGTCCGGTGCGAGCTTGCGCTCTGATCGTGTGAGGTTGCACCACAGTCAAAGTAGCCCCAGAGTCTCTCAGAGCCCGGGCCCCCACGCCATCTACGGTAATCCATTGGCGGTGGTGGTCCCGGTTGTCACCCCCAGCTTGAACTGGGTTGACCTCGTGTAATACACTCCACTGTTCTTCCTGGTTAGGAACACCGGTTGTGCCTTCCTGTTGCACACAATGAGCAGCTGCCCTGGGTTGTTGTGGGGGTTGCCTTTCCCAGCTTCCCCGGTTTAAGCGAGGGCACTGATTCTTGTAATGCCCTGGTTGCTTGCAATAATGGCACACTGCAGGAGGACGTGGTGTGTTTGCTGGGTTCGGTGAAGGGTTACTCATGGAGGGTCTAGGAGGGGTAGGGATTGTTGGAGCCTGGTAGTTAGGCTTAAAAGGTGGTCTGCTCACCCCTTGCTCCTTCCTCCTATTATCTTGATACTCATCCGCTAGCCTGGTGGCTTCCTCCACAGTTTTTGGTTTTCTATCTTTAACCCAGTCTTTTATGTCCTCTGCAGAGTGATTAAAAAATTGCTCCAGTAACATAAGTTGCAAAGCATCCTCCAGAGTGGTTGCTTGGCAGCCCTTCATCCAATTGCGGGCCGCCCGTTGTAGCCGAAAAGCCCATTCCGTATGGGAATCTCTCCCAGTCTTCCTCAGCTCTCTAAATTTTTTCCGGTATGCCTCCGGAGTTACAGCATATCTGGCCAACAAAATGTCTTTTACTTTTTCATAATTATGTATGTCCCCCTCAGGTACTGCACGCAGCGCCTCGGCTGCTCTACCGGACAATTTACTGCTAATGACTGCAGCCCATTTTGTGGAGTCTAATCCCTCCAGCGCACATTGACGTTCAAAGTCTTGCAAGTAACTGTCAATTTCCATCTCAAACGATTTAAAGGCTGCATAATTTACCTTCTTTGGTATCTCCCCAGTACTTCCCGGGGAGTGCAGTAAATCTCCTTGTGCCGGCCTATCCCGGTCCTCTCGTTCTTTTTGCACTTGTCTGGCTTGTGCCATGACCTGCAAAAGCGCCTCTGTAGTTGGGTTGGGTCCCAATAGACTGACCATCCATCGGATGTCCTTTTGCATCACGGTTTCTTCCTCTTGATCCATCTCCGTATTACTGGTATTATCGCTCTGTATTAATTCCGCAATTAACGTGGCTTTTGTCTTGTTACTTGCCACTCTGCCTCGAGCTTCCAGTAAATCTTTTAGTGTGGTTCTTTTAAGTAGCTGGTACTGCTGAGCCATTCATTCCCTTGCTTGGTTTGTAACGTCCATTCGGGATTCGAATCCCTCCGCTTGCCACCAGTTGTAAGGAAACCAAGTTTAACCAAACCGAGTTCGGTAGTTTCCTCCCGGACGGTCAGAGCCTAAAGTAGCGAGAGTCCGGTTCGGTAGTTACAGGAACGAAATCCATACGGAATATAACAGCTGCATAAGATAATTCCCTTGTTACAGCATACGAATTCCAAATAACAGTCAGAGTCCAGGTTCAGGATACAAGCAGAACTAACGTTTATTCACACACATGGCTTTTTATGCAGGTCCCCATGCAAGGGGACATCCCACAGGGAGGAGTAACATTTATCCAATCCCGAACAGTAAAAATATAAAACACACCCAATACAAACAGGCAGTTCCCTCCCCTAGTCCTGGAGATAATCAGGTCTGATATAGTAACAACCTAATTATCTCCAGGCTGAAAATTCACTATTTTCCCCAATTTCTGGAACACCCCTTTATACCTGGGGTATCCCCACAAATACTATATCCCCTGATAGCCCCGATCCGGGTGACCAACATATCCAAATTTCACCCGGATCGGTTCAGGGGTTCGCAAAAAGTATGGAAGTCCTTTGTGACCGGTCCACTGGGGGCGGACTGCCCAAAATAGTTCCAGAGGTTCGTGTGGTTTTGCCGGTCACTTCAGAAAAAGGGAAGAAATGCATAAAAGTACCGAATGAATTCCCCTGGCTCCTAGCAGCGATTGTTCCCCTCATTCGTGTGCATATTTGTACCGAATAGCGCTCTCCTAGCTAATCGGTATCACTAGTTCCAGCGTTCGCATGATGGGGACCGGTGATTGGGAAGTCGAGTATCCGATTTTAGTTCCAGACACTCGACGACCAAGTCCCGCTGCCTTTGTTTGGCGAAAAAAAGATGGCCGCGGTTTTCTCTGCCACGTGGCGTTCGACAGTACGAACGCTGACCGCACACATAGAGGGTGAAAGTGATGCCGGCTTTGAAGTTAAGTGAGCCAGGGGTGGTCTCTGTTCGGCAGTCCCATCTGCCGAATGAAAAGTACACAAAAAAGCAAGAACTATGCAACAAAATATCGAATAATATAGTCATTTCTTCACAAAGAGCACTTCAGTCATGCTTAGTGTGCCCATCGAGGTGATTTTTTAAATTCCTTATTTAATCACCACAGTAAATGATCGTTCAAATGTCCTATAATCTCATTCAAATCTACTACCTGGGAAGTAGTGCAAATTTGATTATTTCTGCAGACATGTTGTCCTCTGAAAGAAAACATATGCTCACTCTATCTCCTTGCGGACCATATACACACCATATACTATATACCACCACAAGACCATATTATCCTTTTGAATATGCTATATACTCACATTATCTACTCTCAAGCACTGCATACACAATATACTAACATTACCCACCTGCAGACACACACTATCCTCCTACACACATTTCCCTAAATTATTAATTTCACACTTGCCAAAGCATGCTATTTAACAGTTCTTCTGCAAAATTCTCCCATATACGCCATCTTTCATTATCACCTGTATCCACCACAAACTATATAGATTAACCACCAACTAAATCATAAACCTACACTAGTGTACCACAAACACAACGCCAAATACAACACAAATTCACAATATTATTTCAAAATTAACTGTTATTTAACTACATAGACCTAAATATTTTCCTCTATAAGCATGTTATAATTGAAGACAAACAAGAGTTGTTGTAGAGGAAATATCATAGTTTTATCACGGATCCTTGCATAACTGGGCATGATTCCATTCACTGTGCCTGACATAAATGTCCATCTGGTACTTCTGTGTGCATCATACATGCGCACATACCAATGTTTTAGATGGTTTCATAATTTTTCATATTAGCTACAGCTGTGTCAAGGACATATGATACTCTCCCTCTTATAGACGCTCTGGTGATATTTCTGCATTCTCAGTCAATCATCAAAATCCACAGCCCACATTCATTCCTAGAGCTCATCCCCTGGAGGGGAAAACAGTTTCTAGTGATATTGCATTGTTTTTATTATTCTAAATTTTTAACAGGCAGACATTTGTAAAAGTTGGGAGAATAGGTTTTTTTTTCAGTCACCAACCATCATTCCATGGTCCCTCAAACTAAGAACTCTCCACTATTTACAGTTTTAGCAAGCTGAATTGGCTTGACAAGAAGCCTCATCCACCATCAATATCTGTTATTTTCACTCATTGCTTTCAAACTGTGTAAAACATCAGGTTTGTTTACTGCAGGCTCAGTGCTTATTTGCTCACTTTGTATGATAGTGAATTTAGGCTTTGCCTCTTTCCTCTGTAAAAAGTCAAAGAGTTGTATTACGTTATACAATCTAGTATAGTGAAAGGTATGTAGACTTTATTTACATAAATATCTCACTCTAATGTCTTGTTTCCACTGAGTTTGGGTCGGTACGGTTCGGAAGGGTTAAAATGGTCCAGCCTATTCAGTTGAGAATTTCCACTGCAAGTTGGACTGCCAGAATGTGAGGTTTAGACCAAATGCCTAGTGTGTAATTTGTCGCGAGCATTGACGTTTTCCTGTCGGCCAGTCAATTGATTGTATAGTGTGACACCAGTAGGTCCGCCCTAACCGTACCGTACCATTTCCTATGGACCTACATCTGAAGGGGGCCCGGGAATGGTGCGGTTTGGTTCAGTTGTGTAGGCCACTTTCACAATGGAAACACTCAAAATAGCGTACCAGACCGTAACGATCCGAACCGAACCGCTCGGTGGAACGGGGCATTAATATCTACCACGTATAACATTATATGCAACAACAAAAAAAGCTATAGGCATAATTTTTCTATTAAATGGAGCCTAATTAATTGTAAATAAAAAGTTATATTTTACTTTAGCACTTTCCACTTTTCATTCGGCAACTTATGTACACAGCTTGAATAAATGTGACACTATGGTTAATGTATTGTGTTACAAGGGTTTTATATTGAATTTTATGCCTACATATTTGTCAAAAATGTATTTTATTGTTTGTGTTCTGATTAGATTTACTCGTTATATCTATGGAATCGTAAGGTTATTACATTTAAAAAAATATATATTTAAATCTAACATAACAGTACATTGAATCTGATTTAAATCGTATTTAAACCTATTAGTAATTCTAGAATCTTATCCTTTTTTTTTTAAAACTCAAACCTGTGAAAACAAGGATTTATTAATACTAATCTATAATCCCTCATTCAGGTGTTCTAAGTATAATGCATCTAAATAATATACCAGCAAGCTTTGTCATAATTTATAAACCTTTCCCCGGAGGGAAATTTATTTGAAATGTAATCATATATTTAGGATCTCTTTGATGTTCTTCTTGCCTCTAGTATTATATTCTAAGCTATATTTTAAATAGTTTTATACTTTAAGACAAATTTGCTGATACAAATGTGGTTTTAGAAATGGTTCAATTTGGGTTATTCTGTTTCTTTGAATTGTCTGAGATTCACAATAGTTACTATAAGTCAAACAGAAAATATTCCAATCAGTATCAAAACCAGATTCATGTTCCATGATCAATGTTTTGTAAATTTGTATATTTGCACTTCAATTGAACTAGCAAAAAAAATGTCTATAAATCAAAATTAAAAAAGCATACATTCAGCCAATCTGTGAGATGTAGTTTAAAATGCAGATTGTAGATAACTGCCTTGCAAGCAGACTCATTGTCTAATACACTAATCAGTGACAACATTAAAAACACCTGCCTAATATCGTGTTAATCACCCTCATGCTGCCAAAACAGCTCTAATGCATTGAGCCCTCTGAACGTGTCCTGTGGTATTTGGCATCAAGACATTAGCAGAAGATTCTTCAAGTCCTGCAAGTTTCGAGGTGGAGCCTGCAAGGACCAGATTTTTTTGTTCCAGAAACTCCTACAGACACTCAGTTTGATTGAAATCTGGAAATTTGGAGTACAAACCATTCCTGAACAACGTTTGCAGTACGGCAGAGTGCATTATGAAAGAGTATATGAAAGGGCACACTGGATTTTGACATGATGGGCAAAATCTGGTGAAAATGTCCAGTCTAACCGCAATGACAATTATCATGTTTACTATAGCCAAATGTGTTCAGAATTTGTTTGGGCCGATTATAGTATTTATTATAATATTCAAAGGGTAGGACACCCATCAGTTGTGGGAAGTGGCTCTAAATAATTATACAGTAGGGGAGTTATGCTATTGCCCATTCCCCTCTATGGGGATCCTTAATTCTTTAGTCACCCCGCAGTAAAATTAAATAACACTAACTACCCCCCACATATAAAGAACAGAAAAATTCCCCTTAGCCCTAGATCAACAAAGTTGAGTCTGTGGCTAGGGAAATGGGTCAGAGTGGGTGGTACCAGCTCCACCGAAAATGGGCATGAACCCTTAATTGTAGATATAATGAAAAAAGCGCACTATATGCTGAGGTGGTGCCCCTTAAAAAGAGAGACTACCCAGCAAGCTGGTAAGATGACAAACCGACATTGATATTGAGCCTAATCAATCTTAAGATTTGGAGTCCAGTAGATAGGGAAGAACTAGGGGAACAGAAAAACAAATGGTACTAGAAATTATGGATACAGTGCCAAAAAAGGTATCTCAAAATCAACAGTGTTACACTAAAACTTTATTAGCTGCTTATAGAAAGAGATACACTTGCCACTATGTATCCACATATACTTCTGTATCCTATGAGTGATTAGAAAGCCTGTCCCTGGTGTGCAAATGAATACTATGTTCAGAGTGCTGTTCCCAGGGGAGTATGAGACAACAAACCCCTAGACAGTATAGTCCCTTAAAGATATAACTCGTGCAGTCTATGGATGTAACCATGAGAGGCACAGTATTCAGTAGGGAAAGAGCGTTTAGCCAGTACTGATGCACAGTAATGAAGTGAAAGAAAAAATGTCTAATGACATACACAGGCAGCGACAATAGTAATGTATAATAAGAAAAAATCTATCTGATAACACAAATCAATCGCTAGTCTGCTGTGATTCCCTTTGCTTCTGCTAATAAACACCTTCGTGGGTGTTCTAACGCTAGACGGCTAAACTAGATACTGTTCCTATCAAATGGTATTGGACTCCAAAACAAAATAAATGATCGAAATAATAGTTAACGAAAATTAAACATAACGAAAAATGTGCAGAGAGGGGTTTCCCTTAGTGCATGATAGGTGGTGCACGTGAAGTGTCAAAGTGCAGTGAGTGGGAATACCCCCCGTCTAACCCGACGCGCGTTTCGGAGGCTGAAAACTCCTTCGTCAGGGTTGAAAGTTGCCGCCAAAACCCCCCCTGCATTTAAATGCAAATTGGCCAATCATGAAGAGGGTCATTTCTTCGTCATCCGTGACGTAGTATCTCGACGCGAGTATCATGTGGGTGGAGATTCATTAGCTACTACGTCAGATGATTGACTCAAGTCCCTCGCTTGGATGATATCGTTCCATGATACAATGCACGGGTGCATTAACAGTTAAATGTTTGATCGATTAGAGTTTTGTTCTTGCTAGTAAGCCATTCGAATATGTGGCGATCTGCAAGTCCTCAAAACTTCAAACAATACAGTCACTGCATCCTAAGTGTATTACATGGAAAGTAGAGAAATGACATATGATTCAACTAATTATGTATGTCTTTGATTACGGAGTGTTCTCTCATAATCTAATATGTGGTATGTATGGAGAAGTCCCTGGAGTGTGAAACGATAGTTTATGAGGGGAATCTCCATTTGTTCGTCAGTAATATACCCACAATAAACAAAAAAGGAACCATAATGTAGGATGGTATTGATAAGGGGGGAAAAGCAAGAGGGGAGGAAATGGACGGTAAGTATGGGACAAAATAATGTCCTACAGTTAAAATCATAATACAGTGATATATGAAAATAATTTTGAAACAAAAATCCCGTGGATTAATCAAAAATTAGTTAAGATGGATAAAGTAGGCTATTTACAAATGTACAAGACGAATATGTATTTTGTCTAAAGAGACTTCTAGATAAATGGGGAATATGAAAAGCCCTCATTAAGACCTTTAGGAGACAGAGTTTTTAGGCGGTAGATCCAATAACATTCACGTCTTCTTAGACGTTGGTCCCAATTGCCTTTCCTCTGGTCCTGTTTGATTAATTCTATGCCTTGAAATTTGAGGGCATTGATGTCTCCATTGTGGACTGTTTTCACATGCCTGGAGACGGATGTTTCTATGTTTCTAGTTGTTTTAACTGAGTTTATGTAGCCCCATGTAGCCAAAGCGCAGCTCAGCGGAAAAGGGCCTTGACAGGGGTTAGGAGGCGGGCTTAGGAGGAAGCGGCCAGGACTGATGGGTTGTGGGTAAGGGGTTTGGCTATTTAAATAAGCAGCCATTTTGGAATCAGCACTTTTAATTACCTACCTGGCTGAGTTTGTGTGCACGAGTCGGGTAGGTGTCTCTCTCTTTTGTTTTTCTGCAGGTTGGACGAGTCGGAGAGGATGCTGGGGTCCAGGACAGCAGTGGGTCATCTGTCCGGCTGGTGGCAAGAGAATCTCGATTGCACGCGGGCGGCGGCAAAGATGGCGGCAGATGGGGGCATCCAGCACAAGCCAGGAGGCTCACTCATCGGCCGTACACGGGCTGAGGCTCTGGTGCAAGTGACTGGAGGGCACGAGGTGGCCGAAGCTAGCTGCGAACCAGGAGGCAGGCTTGGATGGCGCATGGTCGAGGCTCTGCCTCCCGGCGCATGGTCGGAGCCCCCGGGGGGGTCGGCGTTCGCGGGCGGCAGCCCGGTGATCTGGCAGCATGGTCCCCGTGCGGGGGGGCCAAGCTTGGAGTGGGAGTGCCGCGGGCGGCGGTGAACCCTCAGGAGCTGGGTAAGTGACGGGGCCGTTCGGGAGGGCGGCCCCAGGCGGGAGCACTGTACGTTGCAGTCTGTCCGGCTCCAGGGCCCCACCCACGGAGCCGGGGGTATACAGCTCTGTGTGTGCGGGGGTTTGGGCTGTGGGTCCCCTTCGGGGGGGTGTAGAGGAGGTTTCCTGGGACTGGTCAGGGGGCAAGGGGCCACCCTTCCCCCCCCCCCTTTTTGGCTGGCTGCACATCACCCCCCCCCCCCACACCCCTCCCACATGGTCGCCGGAGGAGTTATCGTGAGATACTGACATCGTTCGGCGACTGGGGGCGGGCGTTGTTTGTCCTGGGTGTCCTCGGTGAGGACTCGCCGGGATTGTGTATATCGTGGCGTTGCACTCTGGAGGGGATATGGGATTCTTCTGTTGAGGCCATAGTATGACGAACTTGCGGGGTGGGGGGTACTGGGCAGTTTTGGCACGGGGTGGCAATTCCAGGTGGGCGGTGGTTCCATCGAACCCACCCCGCCGTAGGCGGTTGATGAGGGCATCGGAGGCGAAGCCTCCGCCTCGTTTGCTTCCTTTTTCAGGCTGGGTCAGCGTACTCTGGGGGCCTGCGGTTGGGGTCAGCATGGGCGGTTGGGTGGAAGAGGCCCCTACAGCCCGCGTAGGGGGTTTCTAAGGGGGTAAGTCGGGGAGTCGGCATCGACAGGTGTTGCGCCTGCTGTCGCAGGCTTCGCCTCAGTGAGGTTGCAGGGGACAGGGCCAGGGCTGCGCCGATACGTTGTTGGGGCGGTTGCGCAGTTGAGGCGCGAGGACTTCAAGCGGGTTTCCTTCTTTTCCCTGCTGGATAGGGTGGGGTCACGGGGGTTCCCT
Organism: Pelobates fuscus; assembly: GCF_036172605.1. Taxonomy (NCBI): domain Eukaryota; kingdom Metazoa; phylum Chordata; class Amphibia; order Anura; family Pelobatidae; genus Pelobates; species Pelobates fuscus. Next base: position 126,777,596 of record NC_086319.1, on the reverse strand, counting down.
GCGGTGGTTCGGGTACGGTTGGACGAGTGGAACTGTTGGGCAGGAGGGCGGGCCGCTTTCGGCGTGCCATCTCTGGAGGATGTGCGGGGTTATCAATTGGGTGGCCCCAAGAGTGTAGGCGCCGGGGGCATTCGGCTCCTGCGCCGTCTCTATTACCCAAGGGGCGTCATCGGATGATGCCATCCTTATGGAGCTTTGCTCGGTCTCTTGCGCATCATTTGACCAGGCGGTCGAGCTGGTTGAGAAGGCCGGGCCCTGGGAGGGCTTTTTTGATGGCCACCGGGAAGTGGAAGCTGCATAAATCTGGCTAACCGTTCACTCGGTTAGCAATCCCTTGCTGGACTGTCTCTGTGGAGGGGGGGTGCCTGGTGGACTTGTGTCCACGGACGGGCTGTTTAACTCCTTGCCGTACTCCGCGGAACTTGGTTCCTTTGGGGCTGGGTACTTGGGATGGTGGCTATGGATGAGTTGGTTGTGCGTGGGGTGGATTTCGGTGGGGAGCCGTCAGACTCCTCTGCCTGCCCTCGCAGGTTGTGCGACCGCGATTGGTGGCGGGGCAGTTTGGTGGTCGCTGGCAGCAGGGGAGTGAGTGGCCGGAATAGAGTGTACCCATTCTGGGCCGGGGTGTTGGTTCTGACTCTGGGGGGCGTTGGCTGCCTCCGGGTATGCTGGTAGGGTGGCAGGGTGTGGTGGTTGAGGTTCAGCGGAAGCCGGATTGGGGCTTCGGCGAGGGTGCTGGAGTGCGGTTGCCGCACAATTTCGTTGTTGGGTCGTCACCGGTGCTAGCTGATCTGCTGGTGCGCGGGGCGGTGGTCAACGGTTTCGGAGGGAGGCTCCACCTTGAGACCCGGGTGTTTGGAGGTTCTGCCCTATGGGGTGGCGCTGGCATGTAGGGGGTAACGGGCTTTAGGCCCCCTACAGCGGTTCTTCTGGGCGGACTGCGTGGCAGTGGTGCACATGGTCGACGACCGTTTGTGTTGTTGATTCGGTGGTGCGTTTTCTCATGGTGCCTCACTCAGCGATGTGGGGCCCCCCAGGTGGTTGTCACGTACAATGGGTGCTCGGTTTTTCGGGAACGTGGTGGTTGGTGCTTTCTCTCGGTAGGTACGGTCCTGGTTTTGGCGGGTGGCACGTGGAGGTTCTGCTTTTAGGACATGCGGTTCTCAATGGCACTCGGTCTGCGGGAAGCGTCCTGCTAAGAGAATGCGTGAGAGCTTCGTGGCTCCAAGGGCCACGCATGCACAAGGCTGGGGAGCGCGGGACTGCGCATGGGTTGGATTGGTTCTGTCTCTGGTGGGTGGCTTGCGGTGCGATGCCGTACGATGGTTTACGCTCAGGTGGTTAGCCGGGACTTTTATGGCGGTGGAGGGCAGGTTTTCAAGGGGCGCTTCTCCTTGGGTCTGGATCACACGGTTGGGACGAACTTCGGTGGAACTTCTTGATGTTCCGGTGCCCCAGAGGTCAGATAGGGAGCGGTGCTCTTGACGCTAGGAGGCCGGGGTCCGTGGGGTGTCGGGGAATCTCATTTGGGGTTACCTGATGTTGGCTTGGACAGTTGACCGGGGGGCTGCTGTTTTGTGTGGCATTTCTACTTTCGGATTGGGGGAGCGGGAGTGCTCCAGTCGGGGTTGATGGGGGGAGTTGGGGCGTCTGACGCACGCTCGTCGTCCGGTCCGCGACCAATATCGGGGGGTTGGGGCTTGGACGTGCTGCGGGGTGAACTCCCTGGTTCAGCGCTGGATGCGGCTGCCTCGGCGCCGCCGTTTTGGCAGGGGGTCCATTAATTGGCAACGGGGTTTTTTCTGGTGTTGCGGGATGGTTCTTCCCAGTCTAGCTTTTGGTTATGACGGTTTTGCGTTAGGCTTGGCAAGCCAGGGGTTATGAACGGGTGTGTTGGGGTTGCTATCCTTCCGCGTTGAGGCGGTTTTCGGAAACGATACGGGATGGCCTAAAAGGGGGGCCTTGGCCTAGGGTACATGGAGCTCCCCTTGCGCGTATGTCTGGGAACGGTTGAAGTGAGTTGGGGGGTCCCCAGGGGTCCGAAGGGCCAGGGTTACAGTTGGCTTGTCTCACCAGGATATGGTGATTTGGTTATTCGTCGTTCCCCGGGCCAAGAGGAGGGCTGCAGCTAGAAGTGAGGGTCAGCAGCTGGGCTTTCTGGTGGGTCGGGTGGTGACTTGGTGATTGGTTGCGGGGTATTGATGGGGGATGTGTGTCCCGCGGTGTTTCGGAGACTCTGGCGTGGTGTAGGCCTGATTTTCTTGTCCCACATGTGGGGGTGAAATCTGGATCCGGTACTGCAGCGTCGGCCAGCAAGATGGATGGGGTAAAGGGGTTTCAGGATTGGGAGGCCTGCTTCCCGTGACTTTGGTGGTGGTCGGGGACGGTTCCCTGAATGGCGGGGAGCTAATTTTGTACGGGAAGCGGGCGGCATGGTGGCAGAGGCATGGTCATAGGGACGGGGGTTGCCCCGTTGTTTTCACGAGGATGGAGTTCTCCTTTTAAACAGGGGTGGGTCCTTCGGGCTCTGGATTGGCAGGGATGGCTGCAGAAGGCGCTGTTTCCTCGGGGTGGGGAGCTCAGACGGCTTAAGGGTTCAAGGTCTGAGCTTGTGGCGGGATAGGGAGCTGAATGAGAGGAAATAGGCTCCCCATTAGGAAGATTGATGGAAATGGAAAAATTGTGGTGATTGGTAAGTTGGTAGGTTTCGAGTCCTGTCGGTGGCTCAGAACCTGGTGGGTATACCCCTGCCATGGTTAAATTATGTTTGGTGTGGGTAAGGGTATCCGGGTATACCCCTGCCATGGTTAATTATGTTTGGTGTGGGTAGGGGTATCCAGGTATACCCCTGCCATGGTTAATTATGTTTGGCACTTTAAGTTATGTTCATGTTGAAATGATGTTGGAAGAATGTTATATGTATATATATTATGTGTTATTTATATGGGGGTCATTGCCTTGTATATTAACTGAAGGATACGGATGAGAGGGCGGGGCATGGGGCAATGACCCATGTTTTTTCTATGTTAAGTTATTATCATTATTATAGTAGTATGGTTATTATCATTACATATATATATATATATCATAATTATTTAATAAAAGCTGTGGATAATTTGACCCATATACCCTAGTGTCAGCGTTTTATTGGGGAAGGTATGTGGGGGGCTTTTGTCCAAGGTTCCGACTGCCCATATGGCGACTATACACCGGTCATGTGTTCTAGAATGCGTTTCTTGAATGGTCTAAAAGTTTTTCCCACGTACATCACATGGCATTGGCAGGTGATGAGATATATCACACCCTTCGAATTGCAATTGAAGAAGGAGGTTTACGTGAAGTTTTCGGTATTGGAGCTATTGCTGAAGTTTTTTGAATTGGTATTGATATACCTACAGGCTTTGCACCTACCACATTTATAGGTGCCTTTGATTTTTTGCGACAGCCAGTGAGTGGGTGGTTTGTTCGTTTGAAAATGGCTATGCACCAATATGTCTTTCAAATTATTACCCCTTCTAGTTGTCAAGGAAGCATAAGAAGGGAGGACATCTCTAAGATGTGTATCCTGTTTCAGTAGAGGCCAGAAGCGATTCATAATGGTTCTGACCTGGTCCCAACCAGCATCGAAGGTGGCAATACACCTAAGTTGTTTCTGATCACCATCTTTTGATATTGAGGGGAGAGCTCCTTTTTCTCTTAATAAATCTTCCTGTTCAGTTAAGAGAGCCCTGTGGTATGCCCTCTTAAGGCACTTGTTGGGGTACCCTTTGGACCTGAACATTTGTCGCAGATCTCTTGCTTGTGTCTTGAAATCTTCTAAGTCGGAGCAGTTACGTCTCAGGCGTAAATACTGGCCCGTGGGTATTCCCCGCTTCTGTTGAATTGGGTGATGACTTTTCCAATTTAGAAGATTATTTGTGGCTGTACTCTTTCTGAACAGGTTTGTTTTAATGACCCCTTGTTGTAGTGGGGATACCATGAGATCAAGGAAACTTAAGGATGGAGTGCCTATTTCGGCGGTGAATTTAAGATTCAGTTCATTAGTGTTGAGGCTATGTGTGAATTGCCTAAACTGGTCCCCTGACCCAGTCCAGATGATTATAATGTCATCTATATATCTTTTCCAGAGATGTATGTACTGGGTCAGGGGATTTAGTGGGGGAGATGCGAATACCACTTGCTCCTCCCACCATCCCAGGTGCAGGTTGGCATATGAGGGCGCACAAGATGTCCCCATAGCAGTCCCCTGCACCTGGTGGTAGTATACCCCATCAAAGAGGAATAAGTTGTGTGTTAGCACAAACCTTAGGAGATCCAATACCAGGTCGCTGTGTTTGTCTAGGGATTCCCCTCTCCTCCTCAAGAAATGCTCGGTATGTTTTATCCCAATTGGGTGAGGTATTGAGCTATATAAGGATTCCACGTCCAAACTGCAGATGATAGCATTGTGTGGTAATTGGGTTTGAGTCAAGACTGCTAAGGTTTGTTTTGTGTCTCTTAGATATGACGGTAGCTGTGTAACCAGCGGTTTCATAATGTGGTCCAAATAGACACTAACATTTTGGGTCATATTATTGTTGCCAGAGACAATGGGTCTGCCTGTCAGGATCTTCTGTTGTTTGTGGATCTTAGGCAGGCTATAGAAAGTCGAAATCCGGGGATTGTTAATTGCCATGTAGTTATATTCATCCTTAGAGATTAGTTTGTCATCGAAGCCTTGTTGTAAAATGCTTCTTAGTTTGTCTGCAAACATTTTGGAAGGGTCTTGTTTCAAGATTTTATAGGTCGTTTGATCCATGAGTAGTTTTTTGTTCATCTCTGCATATTTTGGAGTGTCCAAAATAACTATATTGCCACCTTTATCCGAAGGCTTTATAGTTATTTGCTGATTCTCTTTTAAAGTATTCAATGCTTTATATTCCGATGCCGTTAAGTTTGAGTTTGGTTTGTAGCTTATTTCATTAGGTAGGATTTTCTCAATCTCCTCGCATACAAACTCCACGAAAGTCTCTACATACTTAGAATCTCCTAATTTTGGACAGTAATGGCTTTTATTCTTGAGGTTGGTCAAGGGGTATTTTGGTCCTCCAGTGTTATCATTTTCTTCTAATAAGTCTGCTAAGATCATAGCCATGCGGTAGTCTTTGAGTTCTAGACCTAAGTTTTTGGCTTTCTTCTCTTCACTCAGGAGGAAATTTTTGTGTAGAATGAGCTTTCTTGCAAAGAGATGAACGTCCTTAACCCAAGTAAATTTATCAAAGCGTGGTATGGGAATGAAGGACAGACCTTTTGCCAACAAATCTAATTCCGATTGTGTAGGAATATATTCAGATAAGTTGACGGTCTGTCTATTCTTCAGAACCTGTTCTTCATGTTGTACTGTCTTTTTTGTCTTGGTCTCAGAACAGGGCGATTTTCCCCTTGTGTGAGGTCTAAAAAAGTGACACCTCTCTTTAAAATTCCTCTATTGTTCTCACTAGAGGTAGAGGGGGTCGCTGCTGCGTCAGTATCAGACCCACTAGACTCGTATTCCGAGGTTGAGACCTGATCACTGTCCACCCTTCTCTTTTTGTTGAACCTTTTGTTGACGTTACCGGTTTTGAAGTCCTTATGGTCCCTTCAGAATTTTTGGTGTTTTCTTTGTTTTATAATGCTTTGATACTTCTCAAGATTGTTTTGTAATTTATTTTCATTTGGGCTAAATGCTGGATCTGTTTTATGGTGTTGGATTTTCTCCACTTCACTCTCAATCTTTTTTTTCAATCTCTATTAGTTTCTTATTCTCAAATTTGCATATAATCTGCATAAAGCGTATAGAACACTGCCCCGCAGCTTCCTCCCACTCTTTGATGAATTCTTCTTCATCAATATGTGAACTGGGTGTTGTCGGTATTCTAAGTCCCCTCGGTATCAAACTCTTTTTTAGATAGTTTTCTAAGGACGCTATCTCCCAACTCGACCTTAATTGTTGCTTATATAGCTGTGTAAGTGAATTGAAACCTGATGTCATAGAATAATTTAGATCATCTGGTTGTAGATCAGATTCAGAGAAAATCAACTCTGCATCTTGGCACCATTTGGTGGCATTCGGTTTATTGGCTAAAAAGCCTGCCATAAATCAACAGTTTAAACAAAAAGGGAAAGAAAAAGAAAAAAGAAGTCTCTGCTCTGACCACAAAGATGGGTCTTGAACCCTTTAATAGTAACCAAATATAAAGAACAGAAAAATTCCCCTTAGCCCTAGATCAACAAAGTTGAGTCTGTGGCTAGGGAAATGGGTCAGAGTGGGTGGTACCAGCTCCACCGAAAATGGGCATGAACCCTTAATTGTAGATATAATGAAAAAAGCACACTATATGCTGAGGTGGTGCCCCTTAAAAAGAGAGACTACCCAGCAAGCTGGTAAGATGACAAACCGACATTGATATTGAGCCTAATCAATCTTAAGATTTGGAGTCCAGTAGATAGGGAAGAACTAGGGGAACAGAAAAACAAATGGTACTAGAAATTATGGATACAGTGCCAAAAAAGGTATCTCAAAATCAACAGTGTTACACTAAAACTTTATTAACTGCTTATAGAAAGAGATACACTTGCCACTATGTATCCACATATACTTCTGTATCCTATGAGTGATTAGAAAGTCTGTCCCTGGTGTGCAAATGAATACTATGTTCAGAGTGCTGTTCCCAGGGGAGTATGAGACAACAAACCCCTAGACAGTATAGTCCCTTAAAGATATAACTCGTGCAGTCTATGGATGTAACCATGAGAGGCACAGTATACAGTAGGGAAAGAGCGTTTAGCCAGTACTGATGCACAGTAATGAAGTGAAAGAAAACATGTCTAATGACATACACAGGCAGCGACAATAGTAATGTATAATAAGAAAAAATCTATCTGATAACACAAATCAATCGCTAGTCTGCTGTGATTCCCTTTGCTTCTGCTAATAAACACCTTCGTGGGTGTTCTAACGCTAGATGGCTAAACTAGATACTGTTCCTATCAAATGGTATCGGACTCCAAAACAAAATAAATGATCGAAATAATAGTTAACAAAAATTAAACATAACGAAAAATGTGCAGAGAGGGGTTTCCCTTAGTGCATGATAGGTGGTGCACGTGAAGTGTCAAAGTGCAGTGAGTGGGAATACCCCCCGTCTAACCCGACGCGCGTTTCGGAGGCTGAAAACTCCTTCGTCAGGGGTGAAAGTTGCCGCCAAAACCCCCCCTGCATTTAAATGCAAATTGGCCAATCATGAAGAGGGTCATTTCTTCGTCATCCGTGACATAGTATCTCGACGCGAGTATCATGTGGGTGGAGATTCATTAGCTACTACGTCAGATGATTGACTCAAGTCCCTCGCTTGGATGATATCGTTCCATGATACAATGCACGGGTGCATTAACAGTTAAATGTTTGATCGATTAGAGCTTTGTTCTTGCTAGTAAGCCATTCGAATATGTGGCGATCTGCAAGTCCTCAAAACTTCAAACAATACAGTCACTCAAACATTTTAGAATAAATAAAATATACTTACCAGAAGACCCACCAGAAGTCTTTATATAGATCTTTTTTTTTCTATAGGTCTATAAAAATCCAAATTTAAATTCATAATTACCAATGCAACTAATAAGATAAAAAAATAAGTAAAAAAAAACAAAACAAAACAAAGCAGCAAAAAACAAACAAACAATAAAATGCAACACAATAAAATAATCCATCTTCGCCCCATGAAGGCTCAGTGCAGACTGAGCTCTTCTACTGGAGAAAGCCCTTATAAGGGCTTTCCCATGCTATGTAAACCATTTACCGTATATACTCGAGTATAAGCCGACCCGAATATAAGCCGAGGCCCCTAATTTTACCCCAAAAAACTGGGAAAACTTATTGACTCGAGTATAAGACTAGGGTGGGAAATGCAGCAGCTACTGGTAAATTTCTAAATAAAATTAGATCCTAAAAAAAATATATTAATTGAATATTTATTTACAGTGTGTGTATAATGAATGCAGTGTGTGTATAATGAATGCAGTGTGTGTATAATGAATGCAGCGTGTGTGTATGAATGCAGCGTGTGTGTATGAATGCAGCGTGTGTGTATGAATGCAGCGTGTGTGTATGAGTGCAGCGTGTGTGTATGAGTGCAGCGTGTGTGTATGAGTGCAGCGTGTGTGTATGAGTGCAGCGTGTGTATGAGTGCAGCGTGTGTATGAATGCAGCGTGTATATGAGTGCAGTGTGTGTGTGTATGAGTGCAGTGTGTGTGTGTATATGAGTGCAGTGTGTGTGTGTGTATATGAGTGCAGTGTGTGTGTGTATATGAGTGCAGTGTGTGTGTGTATATGAGTGCAGTGTGTGTGTGTGTGTATATGAGTGCAGTGTGTGTGTGTATATGAGTGCAGTGTGTGTGTGTGTGTGTATATGAGTGCTGTGTGTGTGTGTGTATATGTCAGGGTACCTGAGGTCTCTACCTCTAAGGGAGGTAGAGACTTGGTGGTTTATCCGTCCAGGCGAGCTGTTTCCTCCGTTCCTCGCGGTTCATCCAGTCACTTAAACACCGGCCGCGAGGAATCCACGTCCTTTTCTAGCAGGACGCTCAATACGTGACGTCATGACGCTATCACGAGCGACCTGTCACTCAAGTGTCCGATATCCAATCGGTACTTGTCAGAGGCGTGATTTCCATCCAGAGCCAGGGTATTTAAGCTTACTCCTTACTTCAGCTCATTGCCCTGTCGTGGTTCTAGCTTGTCTAGTCACTCAGTGCTCTGGTATTCTAGTTTGCTCTATTGGTTTTGACTCGGCTCGTTGTACTACCCTGCTTCTCTGTTATCCCTTGACCCGGCTTGTCTCTCGCTTATCTGTCTTCTCGTTCCCTCGACCTCGGCTTGTCTCTGACTATTCTTTATTACTCTCGGTACGTTAGTCCGGCCATTCTAAGGCCCGGTATACGTACCTTTCCACTCTTTGTACTCTGCGTGTTGGATCCCTGTCCCGATCCTGACATTACGACAGGGCCAATGGATCCTGCAGGTACAAACAGTCAGCTTGGTTCTTCGGATCCCAGGTTTGACGCCATGGAGCATAGGATGGATCAGATGGCTTTGGCACTACAGGCACTTTTGTCTCGTGCTAGTAATCCACCTGAGGAGACACGTACTCCTTCTATTTCTCCTGCAGTCTCAGGTCTAGAGGTAGCCACTGTAGGTGCTTCTTCCCGTATTACCCCACCAGTACGTTATGGCGGGTCACCGGAGAAGTGTCGTGGCTTTCTAAACCAGATTAGCATCCATTTCGAATTACAACCCCGCTCTTATCCTACAGATAGAGCAAAGGTTGGATTTATTATTACTCTACTCATTGAAAAAGCTTTGAGATGGGCCAATCCTTTATGGGAGAATGATAATCCACTAGTCTATAATTATAATGCCTTTGTAGCTGCGTTTAGAAGAACTTTTGACCCCCCTGGTAGAAAGGTCAATGCAGCTAGATTAATGTTGCGCCTTAGACAGGACAATCAAACACTTGTGGATTATGCACTAGAGTTCAGGTCCTTGGCGGCAGAAGTTAAGTGGAACGAACAGGCTTATATAGATGTGTTTCTGAATGGGTTATCAGATGTAATTCTTGACGAGGTCGCTACTAGAGAACTCCCTGAAAATTTGGAGGATTTAATTTCTTTTATATCTCGTATTGATGAACGCTTAAGAGAGAGGCAGAACACTCGAGATAGGACCCGTAGACCCTCCTTTAAACTAGCGCCTACCTTTCAAATCTCTGAGTTCGAAGACTTACGTATTCCTGAACCTATGCAGATAGGCAGTACTCATCTCACTGAGAGGGAGAGACAGTACAGGAGAAGGGAGGGTTTATGTATGTATTGTGGAGTCAGGGGTCATTTACGCCTAAATTGTCCCAATCGTTCGGGAAACGCTCGCACCTAAGTTCCTCTAGAGGACAGGCCTTGGGTGTTTCTACTTTGTCCTCTATTCACAACTACAAAGAGCTCAGGCTTCTGTTACCCGTTTCTTTAAAGTGGGAGAAGGGAGTAGTTAAGACTATGGCACTAATCGATTCTGGAGCTGCTGAGAGCTTTATAGATCAGGGTTTTGCTGCCAAGCATGCTATTCCATCCCAGTTAAAAGAGACACCACTGGCTGTTGAGGCCATCGATGGTAGACCGTTACTTGAGCCTGTTATTTTCCATGAGACCATACCGATTAACTTAACTGTTGGCATCCTACATAGAGAAGACATATCCTTACTGCTCATTTCTTCTCCGTCTATTCCCATAGTTCTGGGGTACTCCTGGTTGAGGAGACATAACCCTATTATTAATTGGGAGTCAGGGGAGATAGTTTCGTGGGGACAGAATTGTCAAGAGAAATGCTTGCGGAAGGTCTCACCCCTCAGCTTAACCAACACATCGGCTAACTCTGACAACCCTACAGAGACACAAATTCCGTCTCAGTATCTAGATTTAAAGGCTGTATTTGACAAAAAGAAAGCCGATACCTTACCTCCACACAGGTCCTTTGATTGCAAAATTAATCTACTCCCTGGTACCATGCCGCCCAGAGGTCATGTATACCCGTTATCTACGAAAGAGAACTCAGTTCTAGAGGAGTATATTCACGAAAATTTAGACAAGGGATTCATTAGAAGGTCCTCCTCCCCTGCCGGGGCTGGATTTTTTTTTGTTAAAAAGAAGGATGGTTCTTTGAGACCTTGTATTGATTATCGAGGCCTAAATAAGATAACCATTAAAAATGCCTACCCGATTCCCTTGATTACCGAACTCTTCGATCGTTTGAAGGGCTCTACGATTTTCACCAAGTTAGACCTCAGAGGGGCATATAACTTGGTGAGAATCCAGCAGGGACATGAGTGGATGACGGCATTCAATACTCGATATGGTCACTATGAATATACTGTTATGCCTTTTGGGTTATGCAATGCACCAGCTGTATTCCAAGATCTGATAAATGAGGTTCTTAGGGAATTTCAGCAAGATTGCGTCATTGTATACCTAGATGATATACTCATTCATTCTAGTGAGATTGAGATTCATCACAAACAAGTCAGGAGGGTTTTGCACAAGCTTCTCCAGCATGGCTTGTACTGCAAGTTGGAGAAATGTAGCTTTGATCAAACCCAGGTAACCTTTCTCGGCTATGTGATCTCTGGGGAGGGATTTAAGATGGATCCGGATAAGCTCCAATCCATTCTAGAGTGGCCTTTACCCAAAGGTCTTAAAGCCGTACAGAGATTTATTGGTTTTTCTAATTATTATAGGCGCTTTATTAAGGGCTATTCTTCCATTATTGCACCTATCACTAACATGACCAAACAGGGGGCTGATACTAAGAATTGGACTACTGAAGCTCTCCTTGCGTTCAAGACTCTCAAGGAGCTTTTCGCTTCCGCTCCAATTTTAGTTCACCCCGACACTTCTCTGCCTTTTTTACTTGAGGTAGACGCATCAGAGACTGGTTTAGGTGCTGTCCTATCTCAAAGGTTGGGTGTTGATAAACCATTACATCCATGTGGATTTTTCTCTAAAAAATTGACCGGTACTGAAAGCAGGTATGACATTGGTGACAGAGAACTACTAGCGGTTATCAAGGCTTTGAAAGAATGGAGACATTTATTGGAAGGTACATTACATCCTGTTACCATTCTGACAGACCACAAAAACTTGTCTTATATCGGAGAGGCCAAGCGTCTGTCCTCCAGGCAGGCTCGTTGGTCGTTGTTTCTTACCCATTTCAATTACGTTCTGACTTACAGACCTGGGTCAAAGAATTCTAAAGCCGATGCGCTATCTCGCCAATATGAGCCCTCTGCTTCAGTTGAACCACTTTTGTCCTCCATTGTACCCAAATGCAATATTATTGCTAATACCAGTCTCAAAATTCATTCTCCGCTACTTGACCAGATCTTGAAGTCACAACATCTAGCTCCCGGAAACACTCCTGAGGGAAGAAACTTTGTTCCTCCTGAACTTCAACTGGAGCTCTTACAATGTTTTCATGAAAGTAAAATAGCTGGTCATCCTGGTATTCGCAAGACATACTCTCTGATATCCAAGGATTTCTGGTGGCCTTCACTTCGAAAAGATATTGAGGAGTTCGTCGCAGCTTGTGAGACTTGTGCCAAGACTAAACTACCTCATGCATCTCCATGTGGCCTGTTACACCCCTTGGACATTCCTGAGAAACCTTGGTCCTGTTTGTCCATAGACTTTATCGTTGATTTGCCTGCTTCCAAGAGACAGACTGTTATTCTCACGGTGGTGGATAGATTTACTAAGATGGCCCATTTCGTGCCATTACCTAAACTTCCGACTTCTCCTGAATTGGCGGAGATTTTTGCGAGAGAGGTTTTTCGCCTACATGGGATTCCTTCGGAGATTGTTTCTGATAGAGGTTCTCAATTTGTCTCACGTTTCTGGAGATCCTTTTGTTCTCAAATGGGCATCAAATTGAACTTCTCCTCTGCCTATCACCCTCAGTCTAACGGAGCTGCTGAACGTACTAATCAAAAGATCGAACAGTATCTGCGTTGCTTTGTTTCCGAACACCAGGACGATTGGGTCGGTCTGATTCCTTGGGCGGAGTTCGCACACAATAACCTTGTTTGCGATTCAACTCGCTCTAGCCCTTTCTTCATGAACTATGGCTTTCATCCTTCGATTTTTCCTTCGGTTTCCTCTTCTCAGGGGATACCGTCGGTTGATGATCATGTCGCCAACCTGAAGAAATTATGGGATCAGACTCGGCAAATTCTATTACATAGTTCCTCGCTGTTCAAGAAACACGCTGACAAACATAGAAGAGCGGCTCCTGTTTTTGTTCCTGGGGATAGGGTATGGTTGAGTACTAAGAATATTCGCCTAAAAGTTCCATCTATGAAATTTGCTCCTCGCTACATAGGTCCTTACAGGGTTCTCACTCGTATCAATCCGGTTGCGTATCGCCTTGCTCTGCCACCTGCCTTACGCATTCCTAACTCTTTTCATGTCTCCTTGTTGAAACCTCTTATTTGCAACAAATTCTCCTCTAAGGTCTCCTCGCCTCGTCCTGTTCAGGTGGAGGGTCGGGAGGAGTACGAGGTCAGCTCCATCATTGACTCCAGAATTTCAAGGGGAAAATTGCAATATCTGGTCAACTGGAGGGGATATGGTCCTGAGGAGAGGAGTTGGGTACCTCAGGAGGACGTTCATGCTTCTCGCCTTCGCAGAGCATTTCACCTCCGCTTCCCATCTCGCCCCGGTTCATTCCGCCCGGTGGGCGTATCTGAGAGGGGGGGTACTGTCAGGGTACCTGAGGTCTCTACCTCTAAGGGAGGTAGAGACTTGGTGGTTTATCCGTCCAGGCGAGCTGTTTCCTCCGTTCCTCGCGGTTCATCCAGTCACTTAAACACCGGCCGCGAGGAATCCACGTCCTTTTCTAGCAGGACGCTCAATACGTGACGTCATGACGCTATCACGAGCGACCTGTCACTCAAGTGTCCGATATCCAATCGGTACTTGTCAGAGGCGTGATTTCCATCCAGAGCCAGGGTATTTAAGCTTACTCCTTACTTCAGCTCATTGCCCTGTCGTGGTTCTAGCTTGTCTAGTCACTCAGTGCTCTGGTATTCTAGTTTGCTCTATTGGTTTTGACTCGGCTCGTTGTACTACCCTGCTTCTCTGTTATCCCTTGACCCGGCTTGTCTCTCGCTTATCTGTCTTCTCGTTCCCTCGACCTCGGCTTGTCTCTGACTATTCTTTATTACTCTCGGTACGTTAGTCCGGCCATTCTAAGGCCCGGTATACGTACCTTTCCACTCTTTGTACTCTGCGTGTTGGATCCCTGTCCCGATCCTGACAGTATATGAGTGCAGTGTGTGTGTGTATATGAGTGCTGTGTGTGTGTGTATATGAGTGCTGTGTGTGTGTATAAGTGTGTGTCAAGAGAGTGAGATTAGCCTTTCAGAACGCTCTGATTAGTTGATTTACCAGCTGCATGGCAGATGGGGGAATAGGGAGGTTTTAAATCTTACGTATAGTAATATTAATTAATATTACCGTATATACTTGAGTATTTTTTGTGCTGAAAAACCCCTTATACTCGAGTCAATGTCTGTATTAAGGCAATTTACATTGCCATAATACAGACAGGGGGCTGTGTAGGAGGGGGCTGGCAGGGAGCATTTACTTACCTCTCCTGCAGCTCCTGTCAGCTCCCTCCTCCTCCGCGCTGGTCCGGTCAGCTCCCCTGTCAGCTCCCAGTGTAAGTCTCGCGAGAGCCGCGGGGTCATAGCGCGGCTCTCGCGAGACTTACACTGGGACTTGCAAAGGGAGCTGACCGAACCGGCGCGGAGGAGAAGGTAGCTGACAGGAGCTGCAGGAGAGGTAAGTAAGAGCTCTCTGACAGCCCCCCTCCACTGAACTGCCAATGCCACTGGACCACCAGGGAGTGAGAGCCCCCCTCCCTGCCATGTATCAAGCAGGGAGGGGGGACAAAAAAAAATAATAATAATAAAATAAAATAATATTAAAAATAATAATAAAATACAAAATAATAGTATAACAATACTCTTTGTACTCTGCGTGTTGGATCCCTGTCCCGATCCTGACATTACGACAGGGCCAATGGATCCTGCAGGTACAAACAGTCAGCTTGGTTCTTCGGATCCCAGGTTTGACGCCATGGAGCATAGGATGGATCAGATGGCTTTGGCACTACAGGCACTTTTGTCTCGTGCTAGTAATCCACCTGAGGAGACACGTACTCCTTCTATTTCTCCTGCAGTCTCAGGTCTAGAGGTAGCCACTGTAGGTGCTTCTTCCCGTATTACCCCACCAGTACGTTATGGCGGGTCACCGGAGAAGTGTCGTGGCTTTCTAAACCAGATTAGCATCCATTTCGAATTACAACCCCGCTCTTATCCTACAGATAGAGCAAAGGTTGGATTTATTATTACTCTACTCATTGAAAAAGCTTTGAGATGGGCCAATCCTTTATGGGAGAATGATAATCCACTAGTCTATAATTATAATGCCTTTGTAGCTGCGTTTAGAAGAACTTTTGACCCCCCTGGTAGAAAGGTCAATGCAGCTAGATTAATGTTGCGCCTTAGACAGGACAATCAAACACTTGTGGATTATGCACTAGAGTTCAGGTCCTTGGCGGCAGAAGTTAAGTGGAACGAACAGGCTTATATAGATGTGTTTCTGAATGGGTTATCAGATGTAATTCTTGACGAGGTCGCTACTAGAGAACTCCCTGAAAATTTGGAGGATTTAATTTCTTTTATATCTCGTATTGATGAACGCTTAAGAGAGAGGCAGAACACTCGAGATAGGACCCGTAGACCCTCCTTTAAACTAGCGCCTACCTTTCAAATCTCTGAGTTCGAAGACTTACGTATTCCTGAACCTATGCAGATAGGCAGTACTCATCTCACTGAGAGGGAGAGACAGTACAGGAGAAGGGAGGGTTTATGTATGTATTGTGGAGTCAGGGGTCATTTACGCCTAAATTGTCCCAATCGTTCGGGAAACGCTCGCACCTAAGTTCCTCTAGAGGACAGGCCTTGGGTGTTTCTACTTTGTCCTCTATTCACAACTACAAAGAGCTCAGGCTTCTGTTACCCGTTTCTTTAAAGTGGGAGAAGGGAGTAGTTAAGACTATGGCACTAATCGATTCTGGAGCTGCTGAGAGCTTTATAGATCAGGGTTTTGCTGCCAAGCATGCTATTCCATCCCAGTTAAAAGAGACACCACTGGCTGTTGAGGCCATCGATGGTAGACCGTTACTTGAGCCTGTTATTTTCCATGAGACCATACCGATTAACTTAACTGTTGGCATCCTACATAGAGAAGACATATCCTTACTGCTCATTTCTTCTCCGTCTATTCCCATAGTTCTGGGGTACTCCTGGTTGAGGAGACATAACCCTATTATTAATTGGGAGTCAGGGGAGATAGTTTCGTGGGGACAGAATTGTCAAGAGAAATGCTTGCGGAAGGTCTCACCCCTCAGCTTAACCAACACATCGGCTAACTCTGACAACCCTACAGAGACACAAATTCCGTCTCAGTATCTAGATTTAAAGGCTGTATTTGACAAAAAGAAAGCCGATACCTTACCTCCACACAGGTCCTTTGATTGCAAAATTAATCTACTCCCTGGTACCATGCCGCCCAGAGGTCATGTATACCCGTTATCTACGAAAGAGAACTCAGTTCTAGAGGAGTATATTCACGAAAATTTAGACAAGGGATTCATTAGAAGGTCCTCCTCCCCTGCCGGGGCTGGATTTTTTTTTGTTAAAAAGAAGGATGGTTCTTTGAGACCTTGTATTGATTATCGAGGCCTAAATAAGATAACCATTAAAAATGCCTACCCGATTCCCTTGATTACCGAACTCTTCGATCGTTTGAAGGGCTCTACGATTTTCACCAAGTTAGACCTCAGAGGGGCATATAACTTGGTGAGAATCCAGCAGGGACATGAGTGGATGACGGCATTCAATACTCGATATGGTCACTATGAATATACTGTTATGCCTTTTGGGTTATGCAATGCACCAGCTGTATTCCAAGATCTGATAAATGAGGTTCTTAGGGAATTTCAGCAAGATTGCGTCATTGTATACCTAGATGATATACTCATTCATTCTAGTGAGATTGAGATTCATCACAAACAAGTCAGGAGGGTTTTGCACAAGCTTCTCCAGCATGGCTTGTACTGCAAGTTGGAGAAATGTAGCTTTGATCAAACCCAGGTAACCTTTCTCGGCTATGTGATCTCTGGGGAGGGATTTAAGATGGATCCGGATAAGCTCCAATCCATTCTAGAGTGGCCTTTACCCAAAGGTCTTAAAGCCGTACAGAGATTTATTGGTTTTTCTAATTATTATAGGCGCTTTATTAAGGGCTATTCTTCCATTATTGCACCTATCACTAACATGACCAAACAGGGGGCTGATACTAAGAATTGGACTACTGAAGCTCTCCTTGCGTTCAAGACTCTCAAGGAGCTTTTCGCTTCCGCTCCAATTTTAGTTCACCCCGACACTTCTCTGCCTTTTTTACTTGAGGTAGATGCATCAGAGACTGGTTTAGGTGCTGTCCTATCTCAAAGGTTGGGTGTTGATAAACCATTACATCCATGTGGATTTTTCTCTAAAAAATTGACCGGTACTGAAAGCAGGTATGACATTGGTGACAGAGAACTACTAGCGGTTATCAAGGCTTTGAAAGAATGGAGACATTTATTGGAAGGTACATTACATCCTGTTACCATTCTGACAGACCACAAAAACTTGTCTTATATCGGAGAGGCCAAGCGTCTGTCCTCCAGGCAGGCTCGTTGGTCGTTGTTTCTTACCCATTTCAATTACGTTCTGACTTACAGACCTGGGTCAAAGAATTCTAAAGCCGATGCGCTATCTCGCCAATATGAGCCCTCTGCTTCAGTTGAACCACTTTTGTCCTCCATTGTACCCAAATGCAATATTATTGCTAATACCAGTCTCAAAATTCATTCTCCGCTACTTGACCAGATCTTGAAGTCACAACATCTAGCTCCCGGAAACACTCCTGAGGGAAGAAACTTTGTTCCTCCTGAACTTCAACTGGAGCTCTTACAATGTTTTCATGAAAGTAAAATAGCTGGTCATCCTGGTATTCGCAAGACATACTCTCTGATATCCAAGGATTTCTGGTGGCCTTCACTTCGAAAAGATATTGAGGAGTTCGTCGCAGCTTGTGAGACTTGTGCCAAGACTAAACTACCTCATGCATCTCCATGTGGCCTGTTACACCCCTTGGACATTCCTGAGAAACCTTGGTCCTGTTTGTCCATAGACTTTATCGTTGATTTGCCTGCTTCCAAGAGACAGACTGTTATTCTCACGGTGGTGGATAGATTTACTAAGATGGCCCATTTCGTGCCATTACCTAAACTTCCGACTTCTCCTGAATTGGCGGAGATTTTTGCGAGAGAGGTTTTTCGCCTACATGGGATTCCTTCGGAGATTGTTTCTGATAGAGGTTCTCAATTTGTCTCACGTTTCTGGAGATCCTTTTGTTCTCAAATGGGCATCAAATTGAACTTCTCCTCTGCCTATCACCCTCAGTCTAACGGAGCTGCTGAACGTACTAATCAAAAGATCGAACAGTATCTGCGTTGCTTTGTTTCCGAACACCAGGACGATTGGGTCGGTCTGATTCCTTGGGCGGAGTTCGCACACAATAACCTTGTTTGCGATTCAACTCGCTCTAGCCCTTTCTTCATGAACTATGGCTTTCATCCTTCGATTTTTCCTTCGGTTTCCTCTTCTCAGGGGATACCGTCGGTTGATGATCATGTCGCCAACCTGAAGAAATTATGGGATCAGACTCGGCAAATTCTATTACATAGTTCCTCGCTGTTCAAGAAACACGCTGACAAACATAGAAGAGCGGCTCCTGTTTTTGTTCCTGGGGATAGGGTATGGTTGAGTACTAAGAATATTCGCCTAAAAGTTCCATCTATGAAATTTGCTCCTCGCTACATAGGTCCTTACAGGGTTCTCACTCGTATCAATCCGGTTGCGTATCGCCTTGCTCTGCCACCTGCCTTACGCATTCCTAACTCTTTTCATGTCTCCTTGTTGAAACCTCTTATTTGCAACAAATTCTCCTCTAAGGTCTCCTCGCCTCGTCCTGTTCAGGTGGAGGGTCGGGAGGAGTACGAGGTCAGCTCCATCATTGACTCCAGAATTTCAAGGGGAAAATTGCAATATCTGGTCAACTGGAGGGGATATGGTCCTGAGGAGAGGAGTTGGGTACCTCAGGAGGACGTTCATGCTTCTCGCCTTCGCAGAGCATTTCACCTCCGCTTCCCATCTCGCCCCGGTTCATTCCGCCCGGTGGGCGTATCTGAGAGGGGGGGTACTGTCAGGGTACCTGAGGTCTCTACCTCTAAGGGAGGTAGAGACTTGGTGGTTTATCCGTCCAGGCGAGCTGTTTCCTCCGTTCCTCGCGGTTCATCCAGTCACTTAAACACCGGCCGCGAGGAATCCACGTCCTTTTCTAGCAGGACGCTCAATACGTGACGTCATGACGCTATCACGAGCGACCTGTCACTCAAGTGTCCGATATCCAATCGGTACTTGTCAGAGGCGTGATTTCCATCCAGAGCCAGGGTATTTAAGCTTACTCCTTACTTCAGCTCATTGCCCTGTCGTGGTTCTAGCTTGTCTAGTCACTCAGTGCTCTGGTATTCTAGTTTGCTCTATTGGTTTTGACTCGGCTCGTTGTACTACCCTGCTTCTCTGTTATCCCTTGACCCGGCTTGTCTCTCGCTTATCTGTCTTCTCGTTCCCTCGACCTCGGCTTGTCTCTGACTATTCTTTATTACTCTCGGTACGTTAGTCCGGCCATTCTAAGGCCCGGTATACGTACCTTTCCACTCTTTGTACTCTGCGTGTTGGATCCCTGTCCCGATCCTGACAGTATATGAGTGCAGTGTGTGTGTGTATATGAGTGCTGTGTGTGTGTGTATATGAGTGCTGTGTGTGTGTATAAGTGTGTGTCAAGAGAGTGAGATTAGCCTTTCAGAACGCTCTGATTAGTTGATTTACCAGCTGCATGGCAGATGGGGGAATAGGGAGGTTTTAAATCTTACGTATAGTAATATTAATTAATATTACCGTATATACTTGAGTATTTTTTGTGCTGAAAAACCCCTTATACTCGAGTCAATGTCTGTATTAAGGCAATTTACATTGCCATAATACAGACAGGGGGCTGTGTAGGAGGGGGCTGGCAGGGAGCATTTACTTACCTCTCCTGCAGCTCCTGTCAGCTCCCTCCTCCTCCGCGCTGGTCCGGTCAGCTCCCCTGTCAGCTCCCAGTGTAAGTCTCGCGAGAGCCGCGGGGTCATAGCGCGGCTCTCGCGAGACTTACACTGGGACTTGCAAAGGGAGCTGACCGAACCGGCGCGGAGGAGAAGGTAGCTGACAGGAGCTGCAGGAGAGGTAAGTAAGAGCTCTCTGACAGCCCCCCTCCACTGAACTGCCAATGCCACTGGACCACCAGGGAGTGAGAGCCCCCCTCCCTGCCATGTATCAAGCAGGGAGGGGGGACAAAAAAAAATAATAATAATAAAATAAAATAATATTAAAAATAATAATAAAATACAAAATAATAGTATAACAATACTCTTTGTACTCTGCGTGTTGGATCCCTGTCCCGATCCTGACATTACGACAGGGCCAATGGATCCTGCAGGTACAAACAGTCAGCTTGGTTCTTCGGATCCCAGGTTTGACGCCATGGAGCATAGGATGGATCAGATGGCTTTGGCACTACAGGCACTTTTGTCTCGTGCTAGTAATCCACCTGAGGAGACACGTACTCCTTCTATTTCTCCTGCAGTCTCAGGTCTAGAGGTAGCCACTGTAGGTGCTTCTTCCCGTATTACCCCACCAGTACGTTATGGCGGGTCACCGGAGAAGTGTCGTGGCTTTCTAAACCAGATTAGCATCCATTTCGAATTACAACCCCGCTCTTATCCTACAGATAGAGCAAAGGTTGGATTTATTATTACTCTACTCATTGAAAAAGCTTTGAGATGGGCCAATCCTTTATGGGAGAATGATAATCCACTAGTCTATAATTATAATGCCTTTGTAGCTGCGTTTAGAAGAACTTTTGACCCCCCTGGTAGAAAGGTCAATGCAGCTAGATTAATGTTGCGCCTTAGACAGGACAATCAAACACTTGTGGATTATGCACTAGAGTTCAGGTCCTTGGCGGCAGAAGTTAAGTGGAACGAACAGGCTTATATAGATGTGTTTCTGAATGGGTTATCAGATGTAATTCTTGACGAGGTCGCTACTAGAGAACTCCCTGAAAATTTGGAGGATTTAATTTCTTTTATATCTCGTATTGATGAACGCTTAAGAGAGAGGCAGAACACTCGAGATAGGACCCGTAGACCCTCCTTTAAACTAGCGCCTACCTTTCAAATCTCTGAGTTCGAAGACTTACGTATTCCTGAACCTATGCAGATAGGCAGTACTCATCTCACTGAGAGGGAGAGACAGTACAGGAGAAGGGAGGGTTTATGTATGTATTGTGGAGTCAGGGGTCATTTACGCCTAAATTGTCCCAATCGTTCGGGAAACGCTCGCACCTAAGTTCCTCTAGAGGACAGGCCTTGGGTGTTTCTACTTTGTCCTCTATTCACAACTACAAAGAGCTCAGGCTTCTGTTACCCGTTTCTTTAAAGTGGGAGAAGGGAGTAGTTAAGACTATGGCACTAATCGATTCTGGAGCTGCTGAGAGCTTTATAGATCAGGGTTTTGCTGCCAAGCATGCTATTCCATCCCAGTTAAAAGAGACACCACTGGCTGTTGAGGCCATCGATGGTAGACCGTTACTTGAGCCTGTTATTTTCCATGAGACCATACCGATTAACTTAACTGTTGGCATCCTACATAGAGAAGACATATCCTTACTGCTCATTTCTTCTCCGTCTATTCCCATAGTTCTGGGGTACTCCTGGTTGAGGAGACATAACCCTATTATTAATTGGGAGTCAGGGGAGATAGTTTCGTGGGGACAGAATTGTCAAGAGAAATGCTTGCGGAAGGTCTCACCCCTCAGCTTAACCAACACATCGGCTAACTCTGACAACCCTACAGAGACACAAATTCCGTCTCAGTATCTAGATTTAAAGGCTGTATTTGACAAAAAGAAAGCCGATACCTTACCTCCACACAGGTCCTTTGATTGCAAAATTAATCTACTCCCTGGTACCATGCCGCCCAGAGGTCATGTATACCCGTTATCTACGAAAGAGAACTCAGTTCTAGAGGAGTATATTCACGAAAATTTAGACAAGGGATTCATTAGAAGGTCCTCCTCCCCTGCCGGGGCTGGATTTTTTTTTGTTAAAAAGAAGGATGGTTCTTTGAGACCTTGTATTGATTATCGAGGCCTAAATAAGATAACCATTAAAAATGCCTACCCGATTCCCTTGATTACCGAACTCTTCGATCGTTTGAAGGGCTCTACGATTTTCACCAAGTTAGACCTCAGAGGGGCATATAACTTGGTGAGAATCCAGCAGGGACATGAGTGGATGACGGCATTCAATACTCGATATGGTCACTATGAATATACTGTTATGCCTTTTGGGTTATGCAATGCACCAGCTGTATTCCAAGATCTGATAAATGAGGTTCTTAGGGAATTTCAGCAAGATTGCGTCATTGTATACCTAGATGATATACTCATTCATTCTAGTGAGATTGAGATTCATCACAAACAAGTCAGGAGGGTTTTGCACAAGCTTCTCCAGCATGGCTTGTACTGCAAGTTGGAGAAATGTAGCTTTGATCAAACCCAGGTAACCTTTCTCGGCTATGTGATCTCTGGGGAGGGATTTAAGATGGATCCGGATAAGCTCCAATCCATTCTAGAGTGGCCTTTACCCAAAGGTCTTAAAGCCGTACAGAGATTTATTGGTTTTTCTAATTATTATAGGCGCTTTATTAAGGGCTATTCTTCCATTATTGCACCTATCACTAACATGACCAAACAGGGGGCTGATACTAAGAATTGGACTACTGAAGCTCTCCTTGCGTTCAAGACTCTCAAGGAGCTTTTCGCTTCCGCTCCAATTTTAGTTCACCCCGACACTTCTCTGCCTTTTTTACTTGAGGTAGATGCATCAGAGACTGGTTTAGGTGCTGTCCTATCTCAAAGGTTGGGTGTTGATAAACCATTACATCCATGTGGATTTTTCTCTAAAAAATTGACCGGTACTGAAAGCAGGTATGACATTGGTGACAGAGAACTACTAGCGGTTATCAAGGCTTTGAAAGAATGGAGACATTTATTGGAAGGTACATTACATCCTGTTACCATTCTGACAGACCACAAAAACTTGTCTTATATCGGAGAGGCCAAGCGTCTGTCCTCCAGGCAGGCTCGTTGGTCGTTGTTTCTTACCCATTTCAATTACGTTCTGACTTACAGACCTGGGTCAAAGAATTCTAAAGCCGATGCGCTATCTCGCCAATATGAGCCCTCTGCTTCAGTTGAACCACTTTTGTCCTCCATTGTACCCAAATGCAATATTATTGCTAATACCAGTCTCAAAATTCATTCTCCGCTACTTGACCAGATCTTGAAGTCACAACATCTAGCTCCCGGAAACACTCCTGAGGGAAGAAACTTTGTTCCTCCTGAACTTCAACTGGAGCTCTTACAATGTTTTCATGAAAGTAAAATAGCTGGTCATCCTGGTATTCGCAAGACATACTCTCTGATATCCAAGGATTTCTGGTGGCCTTCACTTCGAAAAGATATTGAGGAGTTCGTCGCAGCTTGTGAGACTTGTGCCAAGACTAAACTACCTCATGCATCTCCATGTGGCCTGTTACACCCCTTGGACATTCCTGAGAAACCTTGGTCCTGTTTGTCCATAGACTTTATCGTTGATTTGCCTGCTTCCAAGAGACAGACTGTTATTCTCACGGTGGTGGATAGATTTACTAAGATGGCCCATTTCGTGCCATTACCTAAACTTCCGACTTCTCCTGAATTGGCGGAGATTTTTGCGAGAGAGGTTTTTCGCCTACATGGGATTCCTTCGGAGATTGTTTCTGATAGAGGTTCTCAATTTGTCTCACGTTTCTGGAGATCCTTTTGTTCTCAAATGGGCATCAAATTGAACTTCTCCTCTGCCTATCACCCTCAGTCTAACGGAGCTGCTGAACGTACTAATCAAAAGATCGAACAGTATCTGCGTTGCTTTGTTTCCGAACACCAGGACGATTGGGTCGGTCTGATTCCTTGGGCGGAGTTCGCACACAATAACCTTGTTTGCGATTCAACTCGCTCTAGCCCTTTCTTCATGAACTATGGCTTTCATCCTTCGATTTTTCCTTCGGTTTCCTCTTCTCAGGGGATACCGTCGGTTGATGATCATGTCGCCAACCTGAAGAAATTATGGGATCAGACTCGGCAAATTCTATTACATAGTTCCTCGCTGTTCAAGAAACACGCTGACAAACATAGAAGAGCGGCTCCTGTTTTTGTTCCTGGGGATAGGGTATGGTTGAGTACTAAGAATATTCGCCTAAAAGTTCCATCTATGAAATTTGCTCCTCGCTACATAGGTCCTTACAGGGTTCTCACTCGTATCAATCCGGTTGCGTATCGCCTTGCTCTGCCACCTGCCTTACGCATTCCTAACTCTTTTCATGTCTCCTTGTTGAAACCTCTTATTTGCAACAAATTCTCCTCTAAGGTCTCCTCGCCTCGTCCTGTTCAGGTGGAGGGTCGGGAGGAGTACGAGGTCAGCTCCATCATTGACTCCAGAATTTCAAGGGGAAAATTGCAATATCTGGTCAACTGGAGGGGATATGGTCCTGAGGAGAGGAGTTGGGTACCTCAGGAGGACGTTCATGCTTCTCGCCTTCGCAGAGCATTTCACCTCCGCTTCCCATCTCGCCCCGGTTCATTCCGCCCGGTGGGCGTATCTGAGAGGGGGGGTACTGTCAGGGTACCTGAGGTCTCTACCTCTAAGGGAGGTAGAGACTTGGTGGTTTATCCGTCCAGGCGAGCTGTTTCCTCCGTTCCTCGCGGTTCATCCAGTCACTTAAACACCGGCCGCGAGGAATCCACGTCCTTTTCTAGCAGGACGCTCAATACGTGACGTCATGACGCTATCACGAGCGACCTGTCACTCAAGTGTCCGATATCCAATCGGTACTTGTCAGAGGCGTGATTTCCATCCAGAGCCAGGGTATTTAAGCTTACTCCTTACTTCAGCTCATTGCCCTGTCGTGGTTCTAGCTTGTCTAGTCACTCAGTGCTCTGGTATTCTAGTTTGCTCTATTGGTTTTGACTCGGCTCGTTGTACTACCCTGCTTCTCTGTTATCCCTTGACCCGGCTTGTCTCTCGCTTATCTGTCTTCTCGTTCCCTCGACCTCGGCTTGTCTCTGACTATTCTTTATTACTCTCGGTACGTTAGTCCGGCCATTCTAAGGCCCGGTATACGTACCTTTCCACTCTTTGTACTCTGCGTGTTGGATCCCTGTCCCGATCCTGACAGTATATGAGTGCAGTGTGTGTGTGTATATGAGTGCTGTGTGTGTGTGTATATGAGTGCTGTGTGTGTGTATAAGTGTGTGTCAAGAGAGTGAGATTAGCCTTTCAGAACGCTCTGATTAGTTGATTTACCAGCTGCATGGCAGATGGGGGAATAGGGAGGTTTTAAATCTTACGTATAGTAATATTAATTAATATTACCGTATATACTTGAGTATTTTTTGTGCTGAAAAACCCCTTATACTCGAGTCAATGTCTGTATTAAGGCAATTTACATTGCCATAATACAGACAGGGGGCTGTGTAGGAGGGGGCTGGCAGGGAGCATTTACTTACCTCTCCTGCAGCTCCTGTCAGCTCCCTCCTCCTCCGCGCTGGTCCGGTCAGCTCCCCTGTCAGCTCCCAGTGTAAGTCTCGCGAGAGCCGCGGGGTCATAGCGCGGCTCTCGCGAGACTTACACTGGGACTTGCAAAGGGAGCTGACCGAACCGGCGCGGAGGAGAAGGTAGCTGACAGGAGCTGCAGGAGAGGTAAGTAAGAGCTCTCTGACAGCCCCCCTCCACTGAACTGCCAATGCCACTGGACCACCAGGGAGTGAGAGCCCCCCTCCCTGCCATGTATCAAGCAGGGAGGGGGGACAAAAAAAAATAATAATAATAAAATAAAATAATATTAAAAATAATAATAAAATACAAAATAATAGTATAACAAAAAAAATGAAAATAATAATTAAAAAAAAAAAATAATAAAAATGCCCACCCCCCACCAAGGCTCTGCAACACATACACAAACACACACTGCATCACACACACTCACACTGCATTCACACACACACTGCACTCATATACACACACTGCACTCATACACACACTGCACTCATACACAAACTGTGGGTTAAAGTTTACAAAGGAAAAAGTAGTAGTGGATAAAATAAAATTAATGGAATAGCAAAAGGAAAGATATGAAGAGAGAGAATTGAGATGCAAATTAGAAAAAAGCATTAGATACAAACAGGGACGGACTGACAGTGGCCTGGGCCCCCGGGCAAAATTAGGACCTGGGCCCCCGGCAGACCAATATATATGCGCTACGGAATCTGTTGCCGCTATAAAAAGGCAATAATAATAATATGCTGGTATATAAGATGGTGTATGTACGGTGTATTTGGTTATATATGTACATGTAAAGTAAATGTATGTTTTGTGTGTATATTCACTGTGAGCCTCGGTTTAAGTGAATAGATGTATGTTTTTGTCTAGTGCCACGATGTGTGGATTCAGAGTAATATAACTAATTTTTTTTTTTTAAATAGGGTAGTATTTATAGGACCACTAGAGTGCCAGGAAAACAAACTCATTTTCCTGGCACTATAGGGTCTTTGTGTGCCCCGCACCCTCTGGGTCCCACTCTTACTGGGCTGAAGGGTGAGGAAGGGGTTAAACTCTCCTCTTCTGACGTCAGCGCTGAATGCGCATGCGCAGCAAGAGCCGCGCGCGCATTCAGTCCATAGGAAAGCATTTCTCAATGCTTTCCTATGGACAGCAGCGTCTTCTCACTGTGATTTTCACAGTGAGAAGGGTGGAATCGCCTCTAGCGGCTGTCAATGAGACAGCCACTAGAGGCTGCAGGGATAACCCTAGATGGACCTGGCACCCAGACCACTTCATTGAGCTGAAGTGGTCTGGGTGCCTATAGTGGTCCTTTTAAGTGTGTATGTGAATCATGGCAATGTGTTTATATGAGCAATGCAGGCATCCAAAGTACTAACCATGTGCTAAAAGTTACGAGCCACCTTAAAGGGACACTATAGTCACCAGAACAACTTCAGATTAATGGAGTTGTTCTGGTATGTATAGCCAGTCCTTACAGGCATTTTAATGTAAACCCTGCCTTTTCAGAAAAGGGCAGTGTTTACATTGCTGCATAGGGACACCTCTCGTGGCAGTCACTCAGACGGCCACTAGAGGTGCTTCTCGGGTCAGTGATAGACAATGTGCCGCACTGATGTTCAGTGTCTCATAATTCTGATTATCTCAGTGAATGGGCCAGAGCATGGGCTGAGCCAACTCCGGCGGACCCGTGTGGCCCTGAAATAAAGGTAAATTTATTACCTTTTTAGGAGGGGCAAGGGGATGCCGGTAACCTAAATGGTGTATCTTTTTTTACACTATATGGTCAGGAATACTCTATGACATCAGTGTGTGTGTGCAGGGACATATTTATATTGAGGGTCTGCATGCAAGGCCATATTTGGATGTAGTTTGTGTGTGAACTCAGGTTTGCATGTGTGGAACATCCGTGTGTGTGAACACAGGGGCATGTAGTTGTTATAAGTGCTGTAGTGGGGAAGGGGTAATAGAGGGAAGCAGGAGGTAATATAAGCTATTGAGGGTGCAAGGGAGGAATAGAGGCTGAAGTGGGTAACAGGTGTAGAATATGTAGGGGGTGATAGGGGTTGTAGCATGTGTAAGGGGTGATAGGGGTTGTAGTGGATAATAGGGGTTGTAGGATGTGTAAGGGGTGATATGGGTTGTAGTGGATAATAGGGGTTGTAGGATGTGTAAGGGGTGATAGGGGTTGTAGTGGATAATAGGGGTTGTAGCATGTGTAGGGATAGTAGGGGTTGTAGTGGATAATAGGGGTGTAGGATGTGTAAGGGGTGATAAGGGTTGTAGTGGGTAATAGGGGTTGTAGGATGTGTAGGGATAATAGGGGTTGTAGTGGATAATAGGGGTGTAGGATGTGTAAGGGGTGATAAGGGTTGTAGTGGGTAATAGGGGTTGTAGGATGTGTATGGGGTGATAGGGGTTGTAGTGGGTAATAGGGGTTGTAGGATGTGTATGGGGTGATAGGGGTTGTAGTGGGTAATAGGGGTTGTAGGATGTGTATGGGGGTGATAGGGGTTGTAGTGTGTGTAGGGAGTGATAGGGGTTGTGGTGTGTGTAGGGAGTGATAGGGGTTGTGGTGTGTGTAGGGAGTGATAGGGGTTGTGGTGTGTGTAGGGAGTGATAGGGGTTGTGGTGTGTGTAGGGAGTGATAAGGGCTGTAGGATGTGTATGGGGTGATTGGGGTTGTAGGGTGTAGGGAGTGATAGGGGTTGTGGTGTGTGTAGGGAGTGATAGGGGTTGTAGGATGTGTATGGGGGTGATAGAGGTTGTAGTGTGTGTAGGGAGTGATAGGGGTTGTAGGATGTGTATGGGGTGATAGGGGTTGTGGTGTGTGTAGGGAGTGATAGGGGTTGTGGTGTGTGTAGGGAGTGATAGGGGTTGTAGGATGTGTATGGGGGTGATAGGGGTTGTAGTGTGTGTAGGGAGTGATAGGGGTTGTGGTGTGTGATAGGGGGTGTAGGGAGTGATAGGGGTTGTAGGATGTGTATGGGGTGATAGGGGTTGTGGTGTGTGTAGGGAGTGATAGGGGTTGTGGTGTGTGTAGGGAGTGATAGGGGTTGTAGGATGTGTATGGGGGTGATAGGGGTTGTACTGTGTGTAGGGAGTGATAGGGGTTGTAGTGTGTGTAGGGAGTGATAGGGGTTGTAGGATGTGTATGGGGGTGACAGGGGTTGTAGGATTGTGTATGGGGGTGATAGCGGTTTTTAGTGTGTGTAGGGAGTGATAGGGGTTGTAGTGTGTGTGTTGGGGCTTGGTGAATAAAGGGGAATGCATGGATAGGTTAAAAAAAGTTAAATAATGTATCCCCCCTCCCTAAACCTTACCTTTGTCCAGGAAGGGGGTAATCCTTACCCACGGTGGTGCAGAGAGTCCAACCTCCATCCTGCCATGTGAGTGTCTAGAAGAGCTCCCTCCCTGGCCGGACATGGAACTGCGGGCAGGCTGCCTGAAACGCTGATAAAGCAGCTCCGCAGGGGCTGCTCTGATCAGTTACAGGCAGCCTGCATGGAGGGCTCAACTCAGGGCAGAGGCTCTACTTCTTTTTTCTTCCAGCCTAGACAGGCACAGTAAGAGGCAGCCTGGAGGGTCTTTGATAAGGCCCCTGGGCTGTCTCTCAGTGTGCTACAAACTGTGAGTACAGCACGGCCGACCATGGGGGGGAAGCTTCTCTAACAGCAGGGGCCCGCAGAAGTTCATGCGGCCCCTTACTGAGTGCAGGCTGGCTGGGGAGCTTGCTGAACTCCCCAGCTGCTATTACATTCTGCACCACAGGCGGGCCCCCCAGAGCCTCGGGCCCTCGGTCCATGACCGATATGCCCGAGTGCTCAGTCCGCCCCTGGATACAAAAGGGCAGCAGGCAATGGGCTAAAAGGGAGAAGAGGCATAAAAAGCTTTTGACAGATGGCACTGGCCCTCCCTCCTTGCGGTCCTCTGCAAATTTCCCGTCCCTGTTCCTGACCCTTATATCCTCAATATACTCTACACCATCCGCACGGGTGGTTAATGGGTGCTTCATTTCTGACCAATTCAACATTTTAAATGGATTTAGACAGGGGTGCTCTCTCTCCCTCTTGTTTTACATCTTGGCCTTAGAACCCTTAACTCAACTAACCTGTGACAACCCAAATATACATGGACTTAAATAAAGGGCAGGAATAAAAACCAACCCTCGTTAGTGACACATTTTTGACCTTAGAACAACCACACATATCCTTGCCATACTTCCATGCCATCCTATCTCAATATAGCAGATGTTCCTATTATACGCTGAAAAAATATGATGAAAACCCTAGCCATGAGCATGAACTGATTTAGAATTGTTAAAATACAATTATACCTATGACTGGGGGAGCAACAATCAAATTTGTTTGGTTGTTTCCATTTTGGGTGTTTCTCAAACACCAAAAACTTATATAAAGCAAACTGCCTAAAACTATTAAAGGAAATCAAGAGTCACTTAGCAAACTGGAAGGGGAAATATCTCTCATGGATGGGGAGGATGGCTATACTTAAAATGTCAATCTCACTGAAAATACAGTATCTTTTACGGACACTTCCAATTAAACTGCTCTTCAGCTACCGCACGGAAGTGCAAAAAACGCTGAATGCCTATATTTGGGATCATACCAGGCATCTCTACCAGGCACAGTATAGCCAGGCGGAGAGTAACTGTAGCGTTACTTACCTTATCCAGGGGCCGGCCGCGGTCCTCTCTTCGAGCAGCGCGCGGTCCTGCTGCTGCACGAGCCGTGCGCGGCTCATCCGACGGCTGCAACAAGAAGGCGGGCAGTGACCGTGAGAAGCGGTCACGTGTCCCGCCTGAATCTAAGAGCGCGCCGTGGGTCTCGGGCGCGCTCTTAAAGAAACAGTGGGAGCCTAAATTGGCAAAAGGCTCCCATTGGCCCCTGTCATGCCACACTCCCCATACACTTACCTTTTGGGGGTGTGGATATTACAGGAGCCAATCACATTAATTTAGAAGGTATTTATACTCACCTTTTTCCCTTAATCCTTGCCCTATCGTGGTTTCTGTTGCAGTTCCCTTTAGCGCTTGTGGTGTTCAGTTGTGTTCCTTCGTATTGACCTTGGCTTTGTTTCTGACTACGTTATCTCTTTATCCTTATCTGTTCTGTTTGCCGGCTTGCTGTTTACTGTGTACCAGACCCCGGCTAGTCCTAGTTTACGCTGTCTCTTTGTACCCTTGACCTCGGATCGTTCCTGACTCTGTCTCCTCTCATATACGTCGAGTCCGGCCATTCTAAGGTCCGGTAGACGTATCTCTCCTCTGTGTTGTCTTTTGTTAAGTTGAATCCTGCGAGTTGGGGTATATTTCCGTTACAGTAACAAAGACAACACGATATAAGACCTTCACACAGGGAGGAATGAGATCTCCTAGGATACTACAGGGCGGCCTTGATAGGACAATTTCTCTCAGACTCTCATTTGTGACACCACACCAATGGATGAATATTGAATCCATCTACTCAAAAGGCATTACCCTTTCTACACTAGTGTGGATACCCCAACACCAATGACCAAAACTCCACGACGTCTTATCCATCACGTCACTCACATATAAAGGGACACTGTAGGCACTCAGACCTCTTCAGCCCATTTAAGTGGTCTGGGTGCCAACTCCGATCGCCCTTAACCCTGAGCATGTCATTATTGCAGTTTTACAACCACTATAGGGACTTCCGGATGTCCCTATGCTGGACATCCTCACACTATGCATGAGGACTTCCAGCATCACCGGAATCCCCATAAAAAAGCATTGAATAAGGCATCCCCCAAGGGACATTTGCGCTGGACCCAGGTAAGTAGGTAAGTAACAGAAGGGGTTATTAACCCCTTCTGCACCATGGGGGTAGGTCTTGACAGAAAAGGAAACTACATTACCAGGAAAACAGGTTTGTTTTCCTGGCACTATAGTTAACCTTTAAGATTTGGGACTCATGCCGAAACCAGCTGGGGAAACAGAAAGAATATCAACCGCACTTGATCCAATTTGATCTTTGTTTTATTCAGGGGAACCCAAGTAGTTTCAAGTGCACTTGGAGAAGCGTGATTTAGACACCAGACATGTGTTGGTTATCAAAATAAGCCTCTAACCTTTATTTAGTCAGTTGTGTTTTTATACATTAAAAAGTAAGTGCTTACGTGCAAATACTCATAAGCTGTAGTAGGAAGGAAGTGAAAGGGTGAAGGGAGTACAGATAACACATGAATGTCATGTGCATATAACAGATAAGTTCCAGGAAACAGAAGGACCAGACTGAATAAGGAGAGACAGATCAGGTCTCGTTTTAAGCATTACGCATTTCCTGAGTCCAAGCTAGACAATTTTAATATAGGCTATCTAATATGACACCTATAAGCTTGAACCTTGGAATCAAGGTAACTTCTTTCACAATCCCCTCTTTTGCTCCAAGGGTCACCCAAATGTCCAAGGTATTTTCAGGCCTGCTAGCCAAAGCCTGTGGGACTTTCATTATTTCTTCGCCACGGTTCCCTTGGACTAAGAGACCACCAGAATCAACTGAGGAGAGTTTCTTCATTTGTTAAGCGAGGTATCAGCATAAAAACCTTCCGAAGTCAGAGCTGGAAGGTAAGTTAAGGTAGGACCAACAGTAGATTTGTTTTTACATAGAGAGGTTAGTAGACATGAGAAGAACTTAAAAGGTTATAAAAATGGCCATAATAACAAATACAGCTTATAGCAAAACAGTACCATATTTTCCTTATTAGAAAAGTCAACCATGTTCCTAGCCCAAATGTCCAATCCCAATCCCCAAAGAAGCCAGTATCCTGTTTGATATTCTGTACTAAGTCATGTAAATCTTTTATATGTTTATGGATCATTGTGCCGTGGTTAGATTGGTTAAAACAGCACATACCTTCAAAGATTAAATCATGTTTCCTTAGAAAATAGTGGATTAATACTCTATTCTCAAGGATTGCCTTCTTATTTGCCTGTGTGTCCATAAGTAACACTTCTAGGTCCTGGGAAGTGGCATTTAAACCCTTTGCAAGGGAGCAGGCTACAGCATTAATCACTCGGGTATTATACAGTGCTAAGCCTGGGATTCCTAACATAAAGTATGCAAGGGCAGCGTATTCAGATTAGAGAGTTTTTTCAGGGTTACAATCTGAAGTAAGGGTGTTTTTGACATCTCTCCTGTCTCTCTGTGGTTTGTGTAGCTGGGTAGTTTCAGAGATCAGGTCAAATTTGGAAAACATGTTCATGGTTAGGAGTGAGATTACACAGTGTCACGGTTATCACCACAACATACAGACAGCGAGATGTGGTCGCCCCTGAAGAGCCCAACAGGGGACTCAAACCTGAGGTCTTGTGTATTCCAGGTCTGTGTCTCTGAACCACTTTCCAAGTTCATTTCTGCCCTGTGGGGGCCATGGGGGCTGGACATTAATTGGAATTACTCCTGGTACACCTGTTGTGGATAGTCTCGTTAGCCAGGTATAAAACACTAGCTCTCCCAGAAGGCAGTGTCAGTTCCTTGACTCTGATTCCGTATTGCTGTTTGTGTTCCAGTGTTGATTGCTGATTCCTATCCTTGGCTTGTTAATCCATATATCCTGATTTATGTCACCCGCTGACCTCTGGCTTACCCACATCGATTCTCCTGCTTTATCCGTTCCTGTACTGCTACTTGGAGAATTATCCTGCACAGCCCAGTGCACCAACTCACAGGCCAGGTGAATTCTTACCTGACCACCTAGGCCTGTGTTTACTTCCAAGGGTGAGCATATATCTCTGCCTGCCGGACTCCCAACTCAGGTAAGCCCTGGCACACAGGGATCTCCTGTAATGTTACCTGGGACATAAGCATAAGTAACATTTCCACAGGAGAAAGTCCATCCTTTAGTTAAATAGACATGGTGGTGGTAACTCATAACTTGATGAGTTTGGGCATATTTCATAGTGGTGCTCAGGGCTCTACAATTCGTGGTATTTTTCCACCATGTGGGGCAAAACAGGGATTTAGTATTAGGGTCTCTTGAACAATTACATGAAAAAGACCAACATAGTTCAGTGGTTGTCACATTGTCTTCGGGGGTAGGGGGGCTTGTCTACCAGTGGGTTGAAAGCATAAGAATGTAGTTGTACAGTTTTATGGGGTCTATGGGTATGTAGGTGTTTCTCCAAGAGTGAGATGGGGTAGGGACAGCTAAAAGACCAGATTGTATGGCGTTTTCAGTACTGAGGAGAGAGTTGAGGCAAAAGGAGGTTAAATTAAAAACCTTTGCTATCTGCATCCATATATTTCCCTGCCATGCATTACTATCTTCTGGTCTTAAGTCAGAAGCATATCTGAACAGAGCATACGATGGTAAAGCATAAGAACAGCTTCATATCGGTGAATCAGTTGGAGTGACTTGTTTACAGTGACTGGCGTGTATCCACGTGGCTTTTCCTTCTAGTTTCACTGAGGTAGCCATCAGGGCCGGATTAAGAGCACACTGGGCCTGGTGCTGACAATTATGATGGGCCTAATTACGGAATCTTATCGACCAAAAACATTAAAACAATCATACCTCCCAAGCGTCATGTATCTGATGGAGATGGTGCTGGAGGGTAACTCATAGGATGCAGCTATAAGAAAACACATACTCTATGCTAATCTCTCTCTAATTTATATATTTAATCTTTCAATTAAATCCATAACCCTAACAGCAGTGTCCAGTGAAGCAGGCAGTCAATGGGCGGGGTAAAAGGGTGGCCACTGGTGCGAATCATGTGACCAGACCTGCCAAAAGGGGAGAACATGCCCAAAAAGGGGGCATGCCTGTCCAAAGAATTTGAAGGACAGCCTGGCATGAATGCATGGCAGGCTGCCCACCAATCATGCAGGCTGTCCAACTAAGGGCATACTATGCAGGCAGCACCCTGAGCTTGACATAAATGCATCTAATGATGCGCTCACTCAATGCTTTCTAAGGACTGTCCCCTAGCACTCGCTGGTCCACTTGTCTTCTTACCTTCTTACTAGCAGGCAGAAGTTCCTGGTATATAGTCTGAGACAGATAAAAGGTGTATGTAGTGAGTGTAGATGAATAGGGACATGCCACAGTGTTAGAGAGACCAGCATCTGCATTACCTAAACTAATTTTATTGTCAGCCAGTCCACACAAGTTTTGTTCCGATACATCCCTCTTAAGCTTCCAAACTTAAAGGGACACTATAGTAACCAGAACAGCTACAGCTTATTGTATTTGTTCTGGTAAGTAGAATCATTCCATTCAGGCCTTTTGCAGTAAACACTGTCTTTTCAGAGAAAATAACTCCACTGACCACTCCTTAGATGGCTGCTAGAGGTGCTTCCTGGGGCAGTACTGCCTAGTGTGCAGCACTGCCATTCAGTGTCTCCACCCTCGGCATGCAGACACTGAACTTTCCTCATAGAGATGCATTGATTCAATTTATCTTCATGTGGAGATGCTGATTGGCCAGGCCTTTGACTTGTGCTGGCTCTGCCCCTGACCTGCCTAGTTGACAGTCTCAGACAATCCTATGGGGAAGTATTGTAATTTGCTCAGACCACCACTTCTGATGATGTCAGCAGACAGTCAGTTCAGAGGCAGAGCCAGCAGCTGCAGACTTGAATACAAGTTATATTTTACTATACTTAGGGAGGCAAGAAGGGGGCAGGGTGGTGGTTTTAACATAATAGGGTCAGAAATACATGATTGTGTTCCTGACCCTATAGTGCTACTTTAAGCAAGAGTATGTGAAGAGTAGTTAAGGTTGCCACCTTTCTTGGAACAAAATACCAGCCTTAATCCTTTGTATAATCACAAGGAGTGACATCAGAGAAAATTCTGTAAAATCACCAACAAACTACTCACAGTTTGATTCTGCTGTATAGATGGATTGCTCTCAGTGTCTCAGTCTCGCAAGTCACCCAGTGTGTCAGTGTCCCCATGTGTCCCTGCTGCCTTTCCCCCCCATCCCTCACTTATCTGAGCTGTAGAGCTGCTGTTTGGACTCTGTGCTGTGTTGCTGGTCCCCACGGATCAGTGAGTAGTACAGAGAGGCATGGATATGCATAGACATAAAATACTAGACGCCGCATTGACTGCTACTTCCTGTTGGCGCTGATGAGCCGCGGGGCCGCCATCTTGGATCGGTCACAGTGTGATCTGCAGCATAGACATATATATAATATCTGCAAAGCAAGGTCCTCAAAGTAAACATGGTTAGTCTTAAAATCCACCTGGAGGGTGTATAGATCCAGTAGCATGATGTTTAATCCTGGGATATTAAATAAAATTAACTGACATTTGCTGCTTTAAGACCTCTGTGGTTATTTACGTTATCGACTAAGTTTACTCAATACATTGAAATTATTTGAATTTCCAGATTGAAACTATGCGTTGCATTTGGATTTAGGTTTGCTAAAATTAAAAGTTTAGTGAACTAACCCCACAATCTATCATCTTAATATACATGTTTTAAACTGGGACTGGATCTTTGCCTGATTTGTAATGTATTTACTTTTCACCTATTTTTAACTAATATGGATTTTGGAACTGTGCAGAATAAAATTTAGATATTTACAACTCTTTATTATTGTGAGCTCTGTCTTTTGCACTTTGAAGTCCGCATGGAGATAGCATAAAGAGAATAGGAGAACAAACAATCACATCACTATTTACTAAAGTGAGATTTGTCACTAAGGCAAAGTAAATTAAAAAAATTAGGGACAGAAGTCCTAATACATAGACATATAATACCACACCGGGTGACCGGCCCAAAATGGCGCCCGCATTTCATGGCCCTCCGAGGTCAATGCGGCGTCTAGGTATTATATGTCTATGGGGATATGCTGTAACTTCCTATCCCTGTAGGGGTCCACACACAGTGACCCCTACTGGCCGGTGCTGGTATTGCAGAGTAATCTCCACTTATTCTGAGAAAAATACCTGCATTTGTATTGCTAGTATTACTGCAATACCGGCACGGTCAGGCAGTCTCAAATACCGGCTGTGCCAGTAAAATACCAGTCAGGTGGCAAACCTAAGAGTAGTGTGTGTGTAAAAAAAAAAAAATGTAAAAAAAAAAAAAAAATTTTTTTTTTTTTCAATGGGCCTATTCCATGGGCCTGGGCCTGGAGCTGCAGCTCCATCAGCCCCTATGTTAATCCGGCCCTGGTAGCCATAGTCGGGATCACTTGGAATGGACCATCAAAGCGTGGTTCAAGTCCTTTCCTCACATGCCTCTTTATCATCACCCAATCCCTAGTCTGCAGTTTGTGAGTTGCGGAATCAGAGTCTGGATCTGGAATGGAATCAAAGACTTGTTTATGCACCCTGCCTAATCTTTGGTGTAGTGCCTGTACATAGGCAGTCTTACTACCATGCTGCATCTCGAGGGTCTGGGGAAAGTAGAGGCCTGTCTTTGGGGCACATCCAAACAGCATCTCAAAAGGGGATAGGCCATGTCTGGAATTGGATGTGAATCTCATAGAAAGGACTGCTAGGGGAAGGCATTAAGTCCAGGGCTTCCCTGTATCTTGCATGGCTTTTGCAATCTTGTTTTTTAAGGTGCCATTTGCCCTTTTTCTTTCCTACTACTCAGGGGGTGATAAGGGGTGTGGAAGGCCTGGCTGATCCCTAAGGCTTGCATTATTTCCTCAGTGAAATGGGTACCTCTGTCACTTTCAATAACTTCAGGTACTCCGTATCTACATACCAGTTCCTTCAGAAGCTTACTTGCTGTGATCTTCGTTGTGGCTTTCGACATTGGTTAGGCCTCAGGCCAACCTGAAAAGAGGTCAATGCACACCAACACATATTCATACACTCCTACCTTAGGCAGTTGAATATAGTCTATCTGCAGTCTTTGAAACGGGTAAAGTGGCCTTGGTGTGTGCTTACTTGGTGTTTTGACAGCCTGTCCTGGATTGTTTCTAGCACAAATCATGCAAGCTTCGGTGTGTTTAGCTGCTATAACAGCAAATTTGGGTGCTATCATAGCACAATCCCATCTCATCCCAGATTTTAACACTAAACTATGGCTTGCACATGGTATTACCATAATGCACTGTAGCGGATTGGTACCGGGCTGTCCCACAACATGTATGAGAATAAGTGTATTTGGTCATATTGCTGGTTTAATGTGTGTGAACATGTATAGAAATCATGGTATCCGGTTATATTGACAGTTGAATGTATGTAAAGAACTGTATTCCTCTAGTTGTTCGGTAGAATCATTCAAATAAAACAAGGGAATGAAACTACCGAACAACCAGACCACCCTATGTAAAGTGTGCCTTCAATTACCGTTTGCAACAATGTTGCAAACGGGTAATTACCTATTCATGCAGTGTGGTCTTTGTTCTCTGGGTGGCCGCCATTCGGGATGCGAACACGTGGCGGCGGCCATCTTGGACTGCCGAACAGCGGTGTTTTGCCGTCGAGTGTCTGGAACCAAAATCGGACACTTGACTAGGCAAACACCGCTGAGACCTCCAGACTCCTAATACTTCGTAGGGAAACTACCGAACGGCCCGCCGTTCGGTAGAAAGAACCCCACAAACTAGGGGATTCATCCGAATCCCCGTCAGGCCACTTAACAGTAATATTTCACCCCTTTGCATTCGCCTGTTTGTGACCGACCGCAGGGCCAGAATACATGGAACTGTTTTCGGATACTTTACCTCTGCGGTCGGTCCAAACTTCAAAGTCCCATAACTCCCGAACGCTTTATCCGAATGGGCTAATTTTAAAGTATGTTGGTCCCCCAGAATAGAGCTATCTGGGGATGTTGGATTTGTGGATGTACCCCAAGTATTTAGGGTACATCCAAAACTCGGGGAAAACTGTGTACACGATAAGGGGATTATGATGCTAGAGGAGGGGAGGAGATCTGTGGGAGGTTACTGCTTGTAGATTGGATAATGTCTTAAGTGATAGAACCTCCTCCCTTGCATGGGAGAGGGCTTTATAAGGAACTGTGAAATAAAGCTAGTTAGTTCTACTCCTGAAACTGTGTGTCGTCCAGTTATTGGGATTGCGATGGGGATATTGCTGTATTACTCTACCTGCTGGAAACCTTGCCTGTGGACTTAACATCACCTTGTTCCTGAGCCTCACTGGGATCTCTAGTGGAGAATAGCTGTGCAAGATCGGCTCTCCGCTACATTGGTTGGCAGCGCTGGGATCCAAACTCACAGAGGAACAAGCGTAAATGGAGTACGGATGGAGATTGATTTTTCTGCGCTAAAACGCTCCACGCTAAAGGACCTCCTAGAGGCAAGGGGTATACAAGCCAGCAATAAGAAGAAAGCAGTACTTGTTACAGAACTCATGGCAGAGTACAGAATGGAGGGCGATTCAGTTCCGGCACAGAGGGAGCCGGGAGGAACACCACAAGGATCGGAATTCCAGAGGCAGGTTCAGTTCAGGCTATCCCTTTATGGGGAAAACCCCCCAGCAGAAATTGTTACCAGGACAATGGCCGAGGTACAAGAATTCATCCTAAGGACACAGGCACCAGAACAAAGCTCTGCAATTAATGTGCCACAGGAAGGTAAGCCTAAAATACCGTACCAGGCTTTTAAAACATATGTGGAGGCAGAGGAAGATATAGACGCTTTCCTGCAAGACTTTGAGAGACTGTGTGCACTGCATAAAATTAACGCAGAGGACTGGGTACCTATTTTGGCCGGAAGGTTAACCGGGAGGGCAGCAGAGGCATATCGGACTGTACCTAATGACGAAATAAGGAATTACAGTAAAGTGAAAGAAATTATACTCGCCAGGTATGCTATAACACCCGAGGCATACCGGCGGAGGTTCCGGGATCTAAAGAAAGCAGAGAAGGACTCGCACGCAGAGTGGGCATGCCGATTACAGGGGGCAGCACTCGGGTGGGTGCAAGCTAGCAAGGCACGTTCTATGGAGGATGTAATACAGATGTTGCTGATGGAGCAGTTCTATGAGGGAGTAACCAGTGAGGTCCAGGAATGGGTAAGGGACAGAAACCCTACTTCCCTCACCGAGGCTGCTAGGAAAGCGGATGACTACCTGGATGCACGCAGGTCACAAAAACCTGCAGCTCCAAAAGCAACCTTTAAAACATTCGGGGGAACCACCTACACCCCAGCTCCACCGAGACCACTACCACCACCACCACCACCCGCTGCACAGCCCCGGTTCCGACAACCCACCGCTGGCCCCTGTCATCACTGCCAGAAGTGGGGACATTATAAAAGGGAATGCCCACAGCTACGGGACCGTTCCACCTGGATTCGTCCAGGCCCACCTCCACCCAGGGCGGCCGCAGCCCACCACTACCAGGACCTAGTTACCACCCCGTATGGTTCCGCAGTCCCCATTACTACTGTGGAACAATGGGAGGTACTGCACGAGGCAGATCCTGTCCAGGCCAATGTGGATAATCTACGGCACCATCGACAGACGGTATATCTGAATGGTACAGCAGTCCGGGGATTACGAGATTCGGGAGCCACCATCACTTTGGTACAGAGCCACCTGATTTCAGATCAGGCAAAACTGAACAAAACTGTTGCCGTCCGGGTAGCTGGGGGAGCAGTGTACCGGCTACCTACAGCAAGGGTACATTTACATTGGGGAGCGGGGGCAGGGGAAGTGGAGGTGGGATTGATGCCGCATTTACCGGCGGAGGATTTATTGGGGAACGATCTGGGGAGGCTCACTTCTGCTTTTGAGCCCCAGTCGCCCACCACAGGGTAGGTCAACCCTGTAGTCACCCGACAACAGGCCCGCACCCAGGCCCACAACACACTGCCGGAGGTCCAGGTAAGCAACCCTACCCCCCCTCTAGAATGTGTCCCCTGGGCTCCACCTAATGAATTTGTAGCTGAAGTCGCAACAGACCCCACGCTTCAGGTGTATAGGGACAAGGTTGGCACGGGTTCCCCCGGGGCGGAGGGAGAGAGGTTTATCTGGGATAAACAACTTTTGTACAGGGAAACAAGCAAACAGATTACGGGGTTAGACCCGATAGCGAGGAGACAATTAGTGGTACCACAGCGGTACCGGGCTGAATTACTCCGGATAGCGCATGATATTCCGCTATCCGGACATCTAGGGGTTAGTCGCACCAGGTACAGACTAACCCAGAGTTTCTTCTGGCCAGGGATTAGCCAGGAAGTACGCAGATATTGCACGACTTGCGATACCTGCCAGAGAGTGGGAAAAAGGGGGGATCGCAGGAAGGCTAAACTTCACCCCTTACCCATAATAGAGGAACCTTTTAGCCGAATAGCGGTGGATCTGATAGGCCCCCTCAATAAAGCTAGCCCGTCAGGAAAACGGTATATTTTAACGGTAGTAGATTATGCCACCAGGTATCCAGAGGCAGTGGCTCTGACCAACATCCACGCTGAGACGGTCGCGGATGCCCTCATGCGGATATTCTCCCGGATGGGATTACCCAGGGAGATTATCTCGGATCAGGGTACCCAGTTTACCGCAGAATTCACCCAACACCTCTGGAGGATCTGTGGCATTAAGCCTATTATCAGTGCCCCTTACCACCCCCAGACGAACGGGCTCTGCGAACGATTCAATGGTACCTTGAAGCAGATGCTCCGAACCTTCGCAGAGACCCACAAGGACTGGGAACGATTCCTGCCGCACCTCCTATTCGCATACCGGGAGGTGCCGCAGGAATCCACAGGGTTCTCCCCGTTTGAATTATTGTTTGGAAGGAGGGTCCGAGGCCCATTAGATCTTATTAGAGAGCATTGGGAGGGAGACCGGAGCACAGATGGCACTCCCATCATACCATATGTGTTGGCCTTTCGGGACCGCCTAGAAGCGTTGACCAGGACGGTAAGGGAAAACCTTCAGGAGGCCCAGACCCGCCAGCGTACATGGTATGATCGGGGAGCCAGGGACCGTAGCTTTCAGGTCGGGCAGAAAGTACTAATTTTAAAACCTGTCCGACATGATAAGTTACAGGCCGCCTGGCAGGGCCCATATAAGGTGGTGGAGCAAAGATGTGATACCACCTATATTATCGGCCCCTGCACAGGGACTGGGGGGCGACGCATGCTCCATGTGAACATGCTGAAGCCCTACCACGAGCGTACTGAGGAGGTAACCGCCATCTGTGCCCCTAACACGGAAGAGTTTGACAGCTTACCCCTCCCCGATTTGCTGGGGGATGGGCAGTTGTCCGGGGATTTAGGGGAGGTTGCGCTGGGAGATCGGCTGAGCCCACAGGAGCGGATCGAGGTACAGCAACTATTAGAAGAGAAACGCGACACGTTCTCTAATGTACCTGGATACACGCCTCTGGCAACTCACCGGGTCGAGACCCCAGGGCAACTACCCATGCGCCAGACGCCATACCGCATTCCAGAAGCGGTACGGGCAAACATGCGTAAGGAGATCGACGAAATGCTCCAACTGGGGGTGATTGAACCCTCAGACAGTCCTTGGGCATCTCCTGTAGTCCTCGTACCAAAGCGAGACGGTACGACCCGCTTCTGCGTGGACTATAGGAGATTGAACGAGAAGACTGTATCCGACGCCTATCCGATGCCCCGGATAGACGAGTTACTGGACAGAATGGCCAGGGGCCAATACCTCACCACTATTGACTTGTGTAAAGGGTATTGGCAAATCCCCCTGGCCCCAGACGCCATCCCGAAGTCGGCCTTTGTCACCCCATTTGGCTTGTACCAGTTTAAGGTCATGCCATTTGGGATGAAAAACGCCCCAGCCACCTTCCAAAGGATGGTGGATCGACTCCTGGATGGATTTCAGGACTATACCTGTGCCTACCTGGACGATATTGCCATTTTTAGCAATACGTGGCAGGAACATTTAGCTCACATAGGAGCTGTGCTAGATAGGATAAGGGAAGCAGGTTTGACCTTGAAGCCGGCCAAGTGTAGTATCGGAATGGCTGAGGTACAATACCTGGGACATAGAGTAGGGTGCGGTAAACAGAAACCCGAACCCGCCAAAGTAGAGGCTGTAGCCCAGTGGCCCACCCCTAGGACTAAGACCCAGGTTTTAGCGTTTCTAGGGACAGCAGGGTATTACAGGAAGTTTGTTCCCAATTATAGCGCCCTGGCCAAACCCCTCACTGACCTGACCCGTAAGAACCTTCCCCGCCAAGTAAACTGGACCCCGGAGTGTGAGCAGGCATTCCAACAATTGAAAAATGCACTGATAAATGCCCCTGTCTTGGCAGCTCCCAATCCAACTAAACGTTTTCTTGTTCACACAGACGCTTCTATGTTTGGATTGGGGGCAGTACTGAGTCAAGTCGGGGCCGATGGCGGAGAACATCCAGTGGCTTACATCAGTCGCAAACTGTTACCTCGAGAAGTAAGCTACGCCGCCATCGAAAAGGAATGCCTGGCTGTGGTGTGGGCCCTAAAGAAACTGCAACCCTATTTATATGGACAGCCCTTTTCCTTGCTCACGGATCACAACCCGTTAGTCTGGCTGAACCGGGTGGCTGGGGACAACGCCAGGCTGCTGCGCTGGAGTTTGGCGCTACAGCCTTTTGACTTTAATATCCAGTACCGGCCGGGTAAGCAGAATGGAAATGCTGACGGGTTGTCAAGACAAACTGACTTAGAGAAATGATCCGTGAGCCCCCGGACATCCCCAAGCCGATCCGTGTTGGATCAGACTGTGTATGCCGGTTTGTGGGCAAGGGGGAGCAGTGTAGCGGATTGGTACCGGGCTGTCCCACAACATGTATGAGAATAAGTGTATTTGGTCATATTGCTGGTTTAATGTGTGTGAACATGTATAGAAATCATGGTATCCGGTTATATTGACAGTTGAATGTATGTAAAGAACTGTATTCCTCTAGTTGTTCGGTAGAATCATTCAAATAAAACAAGGGAATGAAACTACCGAACAACCAGACCACCCTGTGTAAAGTGTGCCTTCAATTACCGTTTGCA
The DNA here is from genome assembly GCF_036172605.1 of Pelobates fuscus. NCBI lineage: Eukaryota > Metazoa > Chordata > Amphibia > Anura > Pelobatidae > Pelobates > Pelobates fuscus. Next base: position 126,734,155 of record NC_086319.1, on the reverse strand, counting down.
ACAATGTTGCAAACGGGTAATTACCTATTCATGCAGTGTGGTCTTTGTTCTCTGGGTGGCCGCCATTCGGGATGCGAACACGTGGCGGCGGCCATCTTGGACTGCTGAACAGCGGTGTTTTGCCGTCGAGTGTCTGGAACCAAAATCGGACACTTGACTAGGCAAACACCGCTGAGACCTCCAGACTCCTAATACTTCGTGGGGAAACTACCGAACGGCCCGCCGTTCGGTAGAAAGAACCCCACAAACTAGGGGATTCATCCGAATCCCCGTCAGGCCACTTAACAGTAATATTTCACCCCTTTGCATTCGCCTGTTTGTGACCGACCGCAGGGCCAGAATACATGGAACTGTTTTCGGATACTTTACCTCTGCGGTCGGTCCAAACTTCAAAGTCCCATAACTCCCGAACGCTTTATCCGAATGGGCTAATTTTAAAGTATGTTGGTCCCCCAGAATAGAGCTATCTGGGGATGTTGGATTTGTGGATGTACCCCAAGTATTTAGGGTACATCCAAAACTCGGGGAAAACTGTGTACACGATAAGGGGATTATGATGCTAGAGGAGGGGAGGAGATCTGTGGGAGGTTACTGCTTGTAGATTGGATAATGTCTTAAGTGATAGAACCTCCTCCCTTGCATGGGAGAGGGCTTTATAAGGAACTGTGAAATAAAGCTAGTTAGTTCTACTCCTGAAACTGTGTGTCGTCCAGTTATTGGGATTGCGATGGGGATATTGCTGTATTACTCTACCTGCTGGAAACCTTGCCTGTGGACTTAACATCACCTTGTTCCTGAGCCTCACTGGGATCTCTAGTGGAGAATAGCTGTGCAAGATCGGCTCTCCGCTACATGCACCAATTACTAAAAGGATCTAACATAATATGTTTCATTGATCTTAACACTCAATATAGTATACCCTACACCATTCACTTTCATACATACTATTGCAATGTTGGCTAAAAAAGCAAAAAGTATTGTGTGTGTTACCCTCCAGGAACAATCCATAAAAACAATGCTGCGCTGGTACACCACACCGGTTAAGCTGAAACAAATGCAAAAAACCCCGACAGAAACGTGCTGGAGGGGATGCGGACAGAGGGGATCGTACATCCACATGTGGTGGGAATGCCCGCAGATGGGCACATTCTGGAAGCAGATACAGGACCTAGTCACCCAGATTTTCTCTAGAGCTCCGGACCTAGACCCATGTCTCTTCCTCTTAAGCAGAACCATAGACGGCTGGTCTAGACATGAGCAAAAGCTAATCCACAAAATCACTCTGGCGGCCAGGAGATCGGTAGCTTCCGGTTGGCTCAAACCAATCATACCGTCCAGGGCCGAGGTGATAGGGCGGATAAGGGAAGTCCATTTGATGGACAACTTAACGGCTAGAGTAAGAGGCACCTTAAAAACCTTCCAGAAGATATGGGACCCGTGGGAAAACTCCAACCTGGCCAACCTCACATAAAACACCTCAACGTTGCCAACACAATATAGGTCCCCTCCCCCGTAACCCCCCCCACCTATCTCACTGCTTTCTTTTCTGTCTATTACTGCTTCCGTTGAACCCAACTCATACGTTCGACGCGAACCAAAACCTCGACCCATAAACAAAGTACTATAAGACGATATCTCAGGGTAATCAAGTCACTCACCACACGAAACCACTAAGAAACAACACCCGAACAGCCCCCACAAAGGGTTCACTGAGCAACTCAATGGGACTAGCCCACAGGGCAAACAAACGAACAGGGGAAGCGCAGATAGAACCGTTCGCCGAGATGACTCTTCAGGCACGGGCGACCAATAGCACCATGTTGTTTGACACAAAAACTGTTTTTCGTTGCCCATGTATACAATATGTGAGTTGTAACATAACAAATATGTAACCTTGGATGACCGTATATACAGCACCCATGTCGAATACAAATAAAGAATTACAAAAAAAAAAAAAAGCAAAAGGTATTTGCTACCCCAGATGTACAAGGGCAACAGCTGATGGACAAAGAGAAAGTTTGTTTACAGATAAAAACCCCTACAAAAACTTGTTTAAATTATTTATGCTGAGGAACATGCCATCTCTAAACGTACCACCTTTAATTTTATAAGGTCCTGGGAAAAATATCTTGCACATGCATTACCTGAGACACAATGATGTGAGATACAGCAGGCGCTTGCAAAGCTCACTATGTGTATATCACATGTTGAGCTATCACAAAAAATTCTCTACTGCTGGTACTGTTAGAGATGCCTATTTCAGAGCAGAACTATGCTCTACATTTGGTTGCCGTGTCAGTTGACTAGATACTGGCAGAGTATAGCACTATGATCCCCAAAAAATACCAAAAATATACCTTATTCAAACAGCTGCCCTTGGTGTTATTAGCAAAATATGGCAATCCACTATCAAACCCACGATTGATAATTGTGTAAAAACCATAGAAATCACAAAGCCATATGAAATTTCGGCTAGACGAACCCAATCACCCCAAAAGTTCTGGATGGTGGCCTGGGGTGTTTGGAACAATTACATAGCTACACACAATCCATAGATGCATTTCTTTCGTATAAGTAAAAATGGAGACGCTGAAGTAGATTACGAACAATGCGAGCCGACAGCTGTGCCCTTAAACCTCACTCTGTAAGGTAAAGAATGTATTGCTTGCATTTGTAACAAAGTACAACGGCAAATACATCTACTATAACAGCACAAGGACATTGAACTTACCCCCCCCCCCACTCCCTCTAGCATGTACGCTCATTGAGCAGGGCCCTCGACCCCTCTGTTCCTGTGTGTCCAACTTGTCTGGTTAAAACTACATGGCTGTCCGTCCACCCATTGTAAAGCGCTGCAGAATTTGACGGCGCTCTATAAATATCATAATAATATTATTATTATTATTATTATTATTATTATTATTATTATTATTATTATTATTAAGGCTGCATAGGACAGTGCTTTATTGAATTATTTATCATTACTCTGGGTTTCCCTATTTCTTCACATCACATCACATCACATCGAGGTACCCTGCATATCTATTCCCCCCTCCCTTTTTTTCTTCCCTTACCTTCAGCACTAGGTTCTTTTCCCCTTCTAGTTTATGTCAACATTTGGTGCTCATAAGTAAATGTTGACATTTCGATGGAGGGTGATAAAAAGTATTGTTAACCAACAATACTCATTAGGGATACTATAAGATGGAAGCAAAGGCAGGGGATGTGGATAATCTAAATTCTTTGATATGGGATTTAACATATACAAAAAAAAAGAATATATCACAATTCAATAATAACACAGTTGTTGAAGAAATGGGAAACAAATCTAAATAATTCTTAAAATTAATTAAAACATTTCAATATAATTCCTTGAGAAGAACATGGTTACCAGCAAAAATCAGGATGGTTTTGTGAAGCACAAGTCATGTCAAATTAACCTGATTGCATTCTACGAAGAAGTAAGTAGAAGTATAGATCAAGGTGTTGCAATGGATGTGATCTATTTGGATTTTGCCAAGGAATTTGATATAGTTCCACACAATAGATTAGTGTTCAAACTCAAAGGAATTGGTCTAGATGAAAATTCTTGTTCTTGGGTAGAACATTGGCTTACAGTAGAGTACAAAGAGTTGTAATTAATTGTAAAATGTCAAGCTGGACAGAGGTGGCAACTGGTGTCCCTCAGGGTTCTGTTCTGGGACCCCTTCTATTTAACATGTTTATAGATCACCTTGAAAAAAGTATTGAAAGTCATCTTCCAGTGTTTGCAGTTGACACGAAACTCTGTAGAGTAATACAATGTGATGCAAGATAATACTTTGCCGCAGCGGGATTTAGATACACTGGGGGATTGGTCACTCAAATGGCAGATGAAATTTAACGTTGAAAAATGCAAAGTTATGCACTCCGGCATAAAGAATGCACAAGCAACGTATACCCTTAATGGAAGCGAATTAGAGATAACAACACACGAAAAGGACTTGGGAATTGTCATAGACAACAAACTATACAACAATGTGCAATGTCTATCAGCAGTGGCTAAGGCCAGTAAGGTATTGTCATGCATGAAAAAGGGATTTTATTCTCAGTATGAGAATATCATTTTGCCTCCTTATAAATCACTGGTTAGACTACATCTTGAATTTGCTGGGAAATTTTGGCACCTGTTCTAAAGAAGGATATTATGGCACTAGAAAAAGTGCAGAGGCGGGCTATAAAATTAATAAAAGGAATGGAACATATCAGTTATGAAGAAAGGTTAACAAATTTAAACCTCTTTAGTTTAGAAAAACGTTGCCTCAGAGGGGATATGATATAACATTATACAAATATATCCGGGGACAATACAAACCATTGTGTGGAAATCTATTCACAAACTGAACTTTACATAGGACTAGTGATGTACCGAACTGTTCGCTGGCGAATAGTTCCTGGCGAACATAGCATGTTCGCGTCCGCCACCGCGGGCGAACACATGCGGTGTTCGGTCCCCCCCCTATTCGTCATTATTGAGTAAACTTTGACCCTGTACCTCACAGTCAGCAGACACATTACAGCCAATCAGCAGCACACCCTCCCTAGCAGACCCTCCCACCTACTGGACAGCATCCATTTTAGATTAATTCGGAAGCTGCAACCATTTTTTTTTCAATTTTTTTTTTCAATTTTTTTAGTGCATATAAATGTTACAAGCAAATACTCCCCCCAGACACTCTGTATTACTGCAGATACTCCCTCCAGACACCCTGTGTTACTGCAGATACTCCCTCCAGACACCCTGTGTTACTGCAGATACTCCCCCCAGACACTCTGTGTTACTGCAGATACTCCCTCCAGACACTGACACAGAGCAGAATAGGGACTATTCCCCCTACATAGGGTCACTTGGCAGATATGGATTGACACCTATCCTAAGGATCCCTGATAAACACTGAAACTGAGCCCTTCATGGGTGAAGATGGATTAATTTGTTTTTGCGCTCGGGTTTTTTATTTTATTTTTAAGTTTGACGGGTATGATGGCTTTTTATTTGGCCTTTTTTGGGGCTGAAAAATGAAGATTTTAGAAAAAAGAAGACGTTGAATAGTAAGTTGAATTTTACTTTACACGATAGTAATTTTATTCCCCCCTCACTATTTTATATTTGGTTGTGTGACTAGGGGCTTGGGGACCCCTAGTCACCTTTGATGGGGGAGGGGAGGATTTTCATTTAGGGCCCCCACCCGCCACTCTACACACACTATACACACTCTACACACACTATACACACTCTACAGACACTGCATACACTCTACACACCCTGCAAACACTGCACACACACTATGCACACACTGCACACACTCTACACACACTGTACACACTATACACACACTGTACACACTATGCACACAATATACACACACTGCACACACTCTACACACACTGCATACACTATACACACTATGCACACACTGCATACACACTGCACACACTGCATACACTATACACACACTGCACTAACTATACACACACTGCACACACTATACACACACTGCATACACCCTATACACACACACTGCATACACACTATACACACACTGAATACACACTATATACACACTATACACACTGCACACACTATACACACACTGCATACACACTATACACACACTGCACACACTATACACACACTGCACACACTATACACACACTGCACACTCTATACACACTGCACACACTGCACACCCACTGCATACCCTATACACACTATGCACACACTGCACACACTATACACACACTGCACACACACTGCATACACTGTACACATTCTACACACACTGCATACACACTGCACACACTGCATACACTATACACACACTGCACTAACTATACACACACTGCACACACTATACACACACTGCATACACCCTATACCAGTGATGGCGAACCTATGGCACGCGTGCCACAAGTGGCACGCCGGGCCCTCTCTGTCGGCACACGGCCGTAGGTTCGGCATCACTGCAGAGTAGGCACCTGCCTGCCCTAAACGGCAGGCGTCTACTCTGCTTCCGTGTTGGCAGGACCGGAAGCAGGGGGAGGGATCGAGGAGGCAGCTCTCCTGTCCTCCTGCGAGCTGTGTGGAGCGTTGCCACGCGTTACAATGGCAACGCTCCAAACAGCATCGCGCGGGAGGACAGGAGAGCTGCAGGCTCCTGTACCACCACCGGAGCACCAGGGATGGCTGTGTCCCCCCCCCTCCCCTTCACCAAAGGTAAGATGAAGGGGGGGGGGATTCAGTATGCTTTAAAAAAAATGTTTTTAATGTATCAGAACACCCCTACCCACCCCCCCAACAGAGCACCCCTACCCACCCCCCCAACAGAACATCCCTACCCACCCCCCCAACAGAGCACCCCTACCCACCCCCCCAACAGAACACCCCTACCCCCCCAACAGAACACCCCTACCCCCCACACAGCACCCCTACCCCCCAACACAGCCCCCTAGCCCCCAATGCAGCATCCCTAGCCCCCAATACAGTATCCCTACCCCCACACCACACACACAGCACCCCTACCCCCCAAACACACAGCACCCCTACCCCCCCACACACACAGCACCCATACCCCACACACACACACAGCACCCCTACCCCCCCACACACACACAGCACCCCCACACACACACCGCACCTCTAGCCCAACACACACACCCCGCACCCCTACCTCCACACACACACACACACCGCACCCCTACCCCCACACACACACCGCACCCCTACCTCCACACACACACACACAGCACCCCTACCCCCACACACAGCACCCCTACCCCCCACCCCACACAGCACCGCTACCCCCTCTCACACACAAACACATACACTGCACTCCTCAATGCAGTATATGTGTGTGTATTCAGCAGTGTGTGTGTGTGTGTTCAGCTGACTGTGTGTATTCAGCAAACTGTGTGTATGTTTGTGTGTGTGTGTTTGTATTTAATGGACTGTGTGTGTATTTAGCAGTCTGTGTATGGATGTATTAATCAGTCGGTGTGTGAATGTGTTCAGGTGTGTGTATGCATTGCATTTGTTGGAGATACTAATAAATATATGCTTAATTTTATCTATTAATATCATTATTTAAAATTTGTATAATTGAATTCTGTGTTGTGTCTTCTAAAACAAAAGATGTTAACTAGTTCGGACAACTGTACGAGTTGTTTTTTCTGAACTTAAATCTCAGTATTCAGGTTTAATTGCCGTGTTGGCACTTTGAGGAAAAAAAGTTGACATGTATTGCGGTTTGGGCACTCGGGCTCAAAAAGTTTCGCCATCACTGCCCTATACACACACTGCATACACACTATACACACACTGCATACACACTATATACACACTATACACACTGCACACACTATACACACACTGCATACACACTATACACATACTGCACACACTATACATACACTACAAGCAATATACACACACTAGTAAGAAATAGACCATGGAAAGTAGGTGCGCAAAATAGGTATACCCCTTTAAACAGTAAAGTGTGTAAGGTATGCAAACTTGTCATGCAATAGATTATACAATCGCAAATGCAAACACTTATTGGGATAACACCATATATCAAGTGACTTATGCAGGGAAATGCACACTTATAAAGAATAAATAAATAATGAATACTTGCACAGGTCTGCTCAGATGATGTGTTCTGAAAATATAAAGAGACACAGACCTAGTGCAATACTGTTTCAACAGATAGTTATAACTAAAAAGGAATGTTCCAAACTCACAATTGTGGAGTGGTTGTAGTACCACTCCAGACTATTTCGCTCTGGGAGGATCAAACCCCTGTGGTCGTGGGATCCAATAAATTGACAACTGGAAGCAATCACTCGGTATCCGGTCCGTTTTAGAAGTAAAAATCCATTTATTCCAACATAAAAATGTGTGATTAAAAATAACAAACAAGTATATTGCTGTTGCTGGTTTGAGAGTTCAGTGAGTCCATAGTTACGTTTTTCACAAAAACGAAAGTGGTAGTTCTCTTACTCTGTCTCCGGTTCTCCCAGCCAGCGAGGTTACTTCCGACTTCCGGTTTCCGGTATCACGCAACGCGTTTCGCCCCGCCTCTTGGGGCTTTCTCAAGCGTAAGTATGGGTGGCTCCCAATGTCTCTTAAATAGTGTTTACTCAATAACCCAATTAGTTTCTTGGCAAACATTATCATTCAAACCTATTATGCAATAATCACAAAACACAAATATATCTCAAAAACCCACTTCTAGTATGTCTTATCATTTGGTTTTAATTGGTTAAGAATGCATACATATGCCAGAACAATGTCCAAAAAATGGAGAGAGGAAATGTACTAATACTTTAGAATAGAGATTTGTACCACAAACATTTGTGTGAAAAATAGTTAAAACGGCAATAATTCTTAAAAAGAGCTTGTCTTTTAGTAGAATAAAAATAATTTACCATAATGGCTAAACACATATTTAATCAATACAAAATAAAAATTAATGAATAGAAAAGAATAGAAAAAATAAAATAAAAGACAGCCTTAAATATATTCACCGGAGAATTTCCCCAATTCACCAGAACCAGAAAAAAAGGGGGGATATCTCCTAAACATATGCTAATCCATATACGTTATAATCTCTTTGTAGAAGGCTAAATATTAGCTATATTAGTCATATGTCCCCAATGAATACCAGGGGGGAATGAAACCCTGGAGGAAATTACAGAAAATTAAAAAGGTCAAAATCGATATTCAGTCCTGTAGGGGTTAATGTGTCCATATAATAGGTCCATTTCATCTCTTCCTGCCCGATCCTCTTAATGAAGTCGCCCCCCCTCCAGTCTTTGAATACCCTTTTGATCCCGATAAAAGAGAGACCTGAAGGGTCTTGATTGTGTGCCTCCTTAAAGTGGTTCGAGACGCTGTGACTTGTGACCCCCTTCCGAATGTTATATACATGTTCACGTATCCTTACATGGAGAGGCCGTGTGGTTCTCCCAATGTACTGGAGACCACAGGGGCATTCTAAAAGATATATTACATTATTATTTCGGCATGTAATATGCTCCCTTATATCGTATTCCTTTTTATTTTTAGTTGACCGAAATTTGTGCACTACTTTCTCAGTCCGGCGTGTGTCCCTACATCCCAGGCAAGTTCTACATTTGAAAAAACCTTTAAGGTCCCCAAATGCATTCTTAGTTATCGGTGGGATTTTTTCTTTTATGAAACTTCTCACCAGTGTGGACTTAAAACTAGGTGCTCCCCTGAAGGTGATATTTGGTTTTTCAGGTAATGTATCGCCGAGATCTTTATCCATTTTTAGGATATGCCACGATTTATTAATCACTCGTTTTATTGCTTTATGTTCTGAGTTAAAGTTGAACACCATTAGATCTTTTGGGGGGTCCTTCCTACTGTTTGTAGATTTCTCTAAAATATCCCTCTGTGTTAGTTGTTCTACCTCTTGCCATGTTTTGTTTAGAATGTCATCAGGATAGTCCTTCTCCTTAAATTTGTTCAGTAGCTCTTTAGCTTGTGTCTGGAAGGTGTTGTCCTCTGTGCAATTCCGCCTCAGTCTCAGTAGTTGCCCTTTCGGGATACCATTGAGCCAGGGTGAATAATGGCCACTATTGTATGCCACATAACCATTGGCATCCACCTTCTTAAAGAAGGTTTTGGTCTTTAGCGTGTCGCCTGCTACGTAGATGTTCAGGTCTAAAAAATCAATGGCTGAGGGACTGATGCTATGGGTAAGTTCAATCCCCCAGTCATTATGATTAAGGAACTTCAAGTAATCCAAAAAAGTATCCTCAGTGCCATTCCATATAAGGAACATGTCATCTATGTACCGGCGATAGGCAAGCACGTGTGCACCCCAGCCATGTTCACCATAGATGAAACTTTCCTCCCAATGGGCCATGAATAGGTTGGCATAGCTAGGTGCATACGTGCTGCCCATCGCCGTTCCACGTAACTGCAAAAAGAATGAGGAGTCAAACCAAAAATAATTATTCTGGAGGGACCACCGAATACACTCCAGGAGAAATTTCACTTGTGAGGGGGGTAGATCATGATATTTCAATAAAAAGTGTCCTACCGCTGCACATCCCCTATCATGCAGAATGCAGGTGTAGAGAGAAGACACATCACACGTAATCAGGAGATATTCTCCCTTCCATACAAAATCTTTCACCACATCGAGTACGTCCATAGTGTCCTTCAAATATGATCTAGTAAGAGGAACAATAGATTGTAAAAATGTGTCTATGTATTTGGAGATATTATAGGAAATGGACATAATGCCCGACACTATGGGTCTACCCGGGGGTTCTTCCAGATTTTTATGGATTTTTGGGAGTATATAGAAGACTGGGGTTCTCGGGGATTTGATATTTAAGAATTCGTATTCTTTTTTGGAGAGGATCCCTTCCAGTCTACCCTTGTCTAAAATCTTTACAAGAGACTTTCTTATCTCCCCTAATGGGTCTTTCCTCAATTTCTCATATATTACCCGGTCCTCTAATTGTCTGTTACACTCTGCCACATATTTTGTTGTGTCCATCACCACCAAGCTCCCGCCTTTATCTGCGGGTTTGATGATGATCTGTTCATTTTCTCTGAGACCCTTCAGTGCCTGTCTCTCATCATGTGTGAGGTTCGGCTCTTGTTGTCTCTTTTGCAGCTTCTTTAGATCTTGTGAGACCACTCTCTCAAAGGTTTCTATTGCACCCTGTTTTAAGTAACTTGGGTAAAAGGTGGACCTGTTTTGTAAATTGGAGTGTTTGAACAGATCTTCCCTCTCAGCTTTATTATATTCTTTATTGGAGTTGAGGAAGAATTTTTTAATAGACAGTTTTCTACCATATTTCAGCACATCAATGTGCGCTGTAAATGGGTCGAACTTTCTAGATGGAGCAAATTTCAGTCCCTTATTAAGCACTTTAATCTCATTATCCTTGAGCGTATAAGTCGAGATATTAGTAATGCCAACCGGAACTATCGGTTGTATCTCTTTTCTTTTTTGTTGTTGTTTCCCCCCTCTACATCCTCTAGGCTTGCCGTCCTGGTTCGTTTTGTTGGAAACTCCCTCCTCATCGGTGTTCTGTCTAAAAAATCTGGTCCTTCTTCTTTGTCTAGGACTGAATATCGATTTTGATAAGTGTTCCTGTTGGAGGACGTGTAATGTTGAAAGGTATTTTTATTAGGGGGCATGTATTCCCTCCTTTCTTTTTGAGGTCTAGCATTATCTCTATTCGTCTGATAATTACGTTCAGTTTGGCTGTATTTCCTTCCCCGTTTAACAACTTGTACCCAATCATCCTTCTCTTTTTCATGGGGTCTAGGCTCCCTTTCCCTCCATGGGGTTATCTTTGGCTGTGTGGGTTTTTCTGTGGTAAATTTTACTCGGTCCTGGCGTCTATAATAGTTCCTCTGTGGGGTTATGTCAGAGCTATTCCTCTCTCTTTGGAAGTTTCTGACCCTCCCCTCTTCATAATCTCTCTTATCTCTCTTATATTTCTTAAATTTGGTATCTTTGATTTCCCTTTCAATTTTATCCAGACTTTTTTTAGTTCTATCTGACAATTCATTAAAGTCTTCTGTCCCCACACACGGTTGCAATTGCTCCTGTATGGAATCAACTTGTTTATCAAGTTCCGTCAAAGACTCCATCCTACATGAGATAAGGATATTCATGCATTCCATTGTGAAGCGCTCTAATGCCGCATCCCAAATAGCTGCATATTTAGCGTTTTCCTTCTCAAAGGTGGGTTTCTTAAAAAAACGAAGACCCCTAGGGGTAATGTTTTCTTTCAAGTATTTTTCCATTGTGGCGATTTCCCATTTGTACTTAGTTTCTTTTATAAGTAGTTTCTCCAAATTTTTAAATATAATATCAATATTACTGTCAGTTTGTTCTTTAGTCTCTACATGATCATCCTCCTGATCAAAAATACATTTTTTCTTTCTATGATCAAAAACTGACATATTCGCAGCCCCTAATTCCAATGTATCAGAATAAAACAGTATAAAATGCAAAATAGAATAGGATGGCGCAGAAGTATGGAGAAAAACACAAAACCAATAAATGCAGCAACCTACAAGGGGATCTGATACAATTTTTACTTCTAAAACGGACCGGATACCGAGTGATTGCTTCCAGTGATTGCTTCCAGTTGTCAATTTATTGGATCCCACGACCACAGGGGTTTGATCCTCCCAGAGCGAAATAGTCTGGAGTGGTACTACAACCACTCCACAATTGTGAGTTTGGAACATTCCTTTTTAGTTATAACTATCTGTTGAAACAGTATTGCACTAGGTCTGTGTCTCTTTATATTTTCAGAACACATCATCTGAGCAGACCTGTGCAAGTATTCATTATTTATTTATTCTTTATAAGTGTGCATTTCCCTGCATAAGTCACTTGATATATGGTGTTATCCCAATAAGTGTTTGCATTTGCGATTGTATAATCTATTGCATGACAAGTTTGCATACCTTACACACTTTACTGTTTAAAGGGGTATACCTATTTTGCGCACCTACTTTCCATGGTCTATTTCTTACTTGGTGAATTGTATCAGATCCCCTTGTAGGTTGCTGCATTTATTGGTTTTGTGTTTTTCTCCATACTTCTGCGCCATCCTATTCTATTTTGCATTTTATAATATACACACACTATACACACAATACACACACACACTTTACACACTATGACCACACTGCATACACTATGCACACACTACACACACACACACACACTACACACACTGCATACACACTGCACACACTACACACACTGCATACACACTGCACACACTATACACACTGCACACACTATACATACACTGCACACACTATACACACTGTGCACACACTGCACACTCTATGCACACACTGCACACACTATACACACACTGCACACACTGCACACACACACACACTGCATACACTATACACACTGCATACACACTATATACACACTATACACACTGCACACACTATACACACACTGCATACACACTATACAGACACTACACACAATATACACACACTATACACACAATACACACACACACTGTACACACTATACACACACTGTACACACTATACACACACACACTGCACACACTACACGCACTGCATACACACTGCACACACTACACACACTGCATACGCACTGCACACACTATACACACTGCACACACTATACATACACTGCACACACTATACACACACTGCACACACTGTGGACACACTGCACACTCTATGCACACACTGCACACACTATACACACACTGCACACACACACACTGCATACACTATACACACACTGCATACACACTATACACACACTGCACACACTGTACACACACTGCATACACACGATACACACACTACACACAATATACACACACTATACACACAATATACACACACACTGTACACACTATACACACACTGTACACACTATGCACACACTGCATACACTGGCACACACTATACACACACAGCATACACACTGCCCACAATATACACACACTGCACACACTATACACACTGCACACACTATACACACACTGCACACACTATACACACTTTGCACACACTGCACACTCTATACACACACTGCACACACACTGCATACACTATGCACACTATGCACACACTGCATACACACTGCACACACTGCATCCACTATACACACACTGCACTAACTATACACACACTGCACACACTATACACACACTGCATACACAATATACACACACTGCATACACACTATACACACACTGCATACACACTGCATACACACTATACACACTGCACACACTACACACACACTGCATACACACTATACACACACTACACACACTATACACACACTATACACACAATATACACACACACTGTACACACTATACACACACTGTACACACTATGCACACACTGCATACACTATACACACACTATACACACACTATACACACACTATACACACACTATACACACACTACACACACTGCATACACACTGCACAGACTATACACACAGCACACACTATACACACACTGCACACACTATACACACACTATACACACACTGCATACACACTATACATGCACTGCACACACTATACACACACTACACACACTATACACAAACACTGTACACACTATACACAAACACTGTACACACTATACACACACTGTACACACTATGCACACACTGCGTACACTATGCACACACTATACACACACTGCATACACACTGCACACAATATACACACACTACACACACTATACACACACTGCACACACTACATGCACTACACACACTGCATACACACTATGCACACACACTATGCACACACTGCACACTCTATACACACACTGCACACACTATACACACACTATACACTATACACACACAATATACACACACTGTACACACTATACACACACTGCATAAACATACATTTACAAAAAATTGCAGCTGTTTTTCAAATTTCAAAGTTGGGGAGGGGGGTGCAAAATAAAGGATCTGCCTCGGGTGCCAAATGCTCCAGGTACGCCCCTGTATAGAGGGGAGCCAAGTTACTCTGTATATAGAGAGGAGCCATGTTTACACTGTATATAGAGGGGAGCCATGTTACTCTGTATATAGAGGGAGCCATGTTATTCTGTATATAGAGGGAGCCATGTTTACACTGTATATAGAGGAAGCCATGTTATTCTGTATATAGAGGGAGCCATGTTCCTCTGTATATAGAGGGAGCCATGTAACTCTGTATATAGAGGGAGCCATGTTTACACGGTATATAGAGGGAAGCCATGTATATAGAGGGACCCATGTAATTCTGTATATAGAGGGAGCCATGTTTACACGGTATATAGAGGGAAGCCATGTTACTCTGTATATAGAGAGGAGCCATGTTTACACTGTATATAGAGGGAACCATGTTACTCTGTATATAGAGGGGAGCCATGTTACACGGTATATAGAGAGGAGCCATGTTTACACTGTATATAGAGGGAGCCATGTTACTCTGTATATAGAGAGGAGCCGTGTTTAGACTGTATATAGAGGGGAGCCATGTTACTCTGTATATAGAGAGGAGCCATGTTTACACTGTATATAGAAGGGAGCCATGTTACTCTGTATATAGAGGGGAGCCATGTTACACTGTATATAGAGGGAGCCATGTTACTCTGTATATAGAGGGAGCCATGTTTACACTGTATATAGAGGGGAGCCCTGTTTACACGGTATATAGAGGGAACCATGATACTCTGTATATGGAGGGAGCCATGTTTACTCTGTATATAGAGGGAGCCATGTTACTATCTGAGGTGGTTAACTATGATTGGCCCTGGCATGTTTGTTAGTCTGGCCTGCATGGTTGTCTGGCATAAATAAAAGTAGCATGTTTCATCTATATTAGTAGTTAGACTAGTTTGCACTAAAACATGTGCAAATGGGGAGTTTGCGGTTGTGTAAATGGACTGTTTGCGGTTGTTTGCGGTGCGTTAAACGGGGAGTTTGGTCTGTCACTGTGAAGCGGGCGTAACCCTTACACTACCTGATCGATACAACATCATACCTGATGTTTTAAAGCACGTTATTCCAAACAATTTAGGAATGTTAAGTGATGTATGCCCTTTATGGATTAAAACCAGACTCTGCATCAACTGTGTAATTTTCCATGGGAGTTTTGCCATGGATCCCCCTCCGGCATGCCACAGTCCAGGTGTTAGTCCCCTTGAAACAACTTTTCCATCACTTTTGTGGCCAGAAACAGTCCCTGTGGGTTTTAAAATTCGCCTGCCCATTAAAGTCAATGGCGGTTCGCCGGTTCGCCGGTTCGCAAACGTTTGCGGAAGTTCCCGTTCGCCATATGCGAACCGAAATTTTCGGGTTCGCGACATCACTACATAGGACACAAGGTCATGCGTTGAGACTGGAAGAAAGATGTTTTGTCTACGACAAAGGAAAGGTTATTTTACTATAAGAACAATAAGGATGTGGAATTCTCTGCCTGAAGATGTGGTTTTATCAGAGTCCATACAGATGTTCAAACAGCAACTAGATGCATACTTGCAAAAACTGAATATTCAAGGATATAATTTTTAAATGTAGGGTAATAGCTTCTTGATCCAAGGATTAATCTGACTGCCATTCTGAGGTCAAGAAGGATTTTTTTCCCTAAATTGTTGCAAAATTGGAAGGCTTCAAACTGTTTTTTTTTTTTTTTTTGGCCTTCAACAGCAAAAAACAAATGTGAGGAAGGCTGTACTTGATGGATGCAAGTCTCTTTTCAGCTGTGTAACTATGTAACTACGTAATCTATCCTGACCTAAAATTTATTGAGCAACAAGTACCTGATTTGAATTTAAGAGAGTGGAAACAAGCAGGCATTAACATGATTTCCTAATAGACAGAGCATTAAAGGGACACTATAGTCACCAGAACAACTACAGCTTAATGTAGTTGTTCTGGTGAGTATAATTATTATATGCAGGCATTTTCATGCAAACACTGCCTGTTAACACCTCCAAGTGGCAACTCCTCAGAAGGCCAATGGAGGTGCTTCCTGGCTCAGTGTTACACAGTAGGCAGCAATGCCATTCAGTATCTCCATGCTCTGCATTTGTCCTCGCACCCTTGCCGATTTTAGCCAATCCAATGTTTTCTCCATGGGAAAGCATTGGATTGGCTAAAAATCGGCAATTCTGATGATGTCACTAAGGGGGCAGGGCCAGCGCCGTGGACCCGCACAACGCTGGAAATAAGGTGAATTTTATTATCTTTTAAGGGGGCTAAGGGGGAGCAAGCCACCTAAATGGTGGGTCTAGCTCTATAGGGTCAGGAATACATGTTTGTGTTCCTGACCCTATAGTGATCCTTTAAGTATGGAAACTTAAGGGGGATGTAAGGGAACAAAACTGGTGTGGACTGGCTGACAATAAAAGTAATTATTGTAAAGCTAGCTTTGCGGACTATGCAAATGTTTTAGTCTTTCTAACACTGAGAAAATAAAGTTTTGTAAAGATTGCAAACCCAAGGTATGGCTGATATTGATGTATAATGCTGTTACATCAACAATCACCAAACTGTAACTACCCAGCCTTTTTGATATCATGAATCAGGGAAACATGCCCTGTATCTCGTATATATGATGGGAGATTGGAGACATAACATTGAAGGTGTAAATAGATCAGGGGTTGGGAACCTGGCTATCGGGTAAACCAGGCAAATGCCCGGTGTGCAATGGCCATGGGCCGACGGGAGATCACAGGATCTCCCCTGCCAGCGCTATCAGAGCGCCAGCCCCACTGTGTGCCTTCAAGGGCCGGTGAAGAGATTATAGATCTCGATCACCAAACCACAGGCACTGAAAGGCCGCATGCAGGAGGGGGAGGTGGAAGGTTCCTCCCGCGAGTTCTGCAATTTGGGGTGTTGCCGCTGGTTACCACGGCAACGCTCAGAGGATCTCATGGGAGGACTGAACTCTGCCTGCAGCCAGAGGAGCTGCTGGCAGAGTAGTACTGGTCATCTCCACCAGGGCAATGTCCCCTCTCCCTAGGAAAAAGGTAAGGAGAGGGGACATAGTTTATTTATAAATTATTATTATTATTTTTTTTAAGTAGTAGTAATTATTTTTTTGATGAATTGCTCCTATTCCCTCTCTAATTTATAGGCACCCACCCCATCACCCACACACAGTATCCGTCACCCACACACTGCACCCTCTCACACTGACACAGAGCACCCCCTCACACTGACACACAGCACCCCTCACAGACAGCATCCCTCACACACATAGAGCAATAGGGCGGGTCTAAAAAAAGTGTGCACAAAGCGCACCTATCACACACACAGAACACCCCTCACACACAGCACAGTGTGTGTTATTGTGTATCTGTAGGTTAGGGTGTGTATCCTTAAGTGTGTCATTGCATGTGTGTCTGTGTATCTGCATGTGTTTCAGGATAAGTATCTATGCGTGAGGAAATGTGTCAGTGTCTGTATATGTATGTGTGTCAGGTTATGTAAAGAACCAGGGGACAGACGGTACCCAGAGCAGTAAGGAGAAACCTCAGAGTCTTAAATAGATTAATATAAAAACTGTTCTGTACTGGTATATGTCATATATAGGCTCAAGGGATAACAATCTGCAGCCTGAGGCCCTGTACTTTCCTTTTTGCTCCGGTTTCCTTACAGACAGAGATTTTGCTACTCTGTAGCTACTTTTCATTATTATTATTATTATTATTATTATTATATTATATTATTCCGCAGCACTTTACAATGGGTGGACAAACAGACATGTAGTTGTAACCAGACAAGTTGGACACACAGGAACAGAGGGGTTGAGGGCCCTGCTCAATGAGCTTACATGCTAGAGGGAGTGGGGTAAAATGACACAAAAGGTAAGGACTAGATTAGACTAGTGACAGTTGCAGCAGAGGAATGACAGGATTAGACTAGTGACAGTTGCAGCAGAGGAATCAGTTGGGAGCTATTAAGAGTTTAATTGATACGCTTTTATGAAGAAGTGGGTTTTTAATGATATTTTGAAGGAGTGGAGATTGGGTGAACATCTAACAGAGGAGGGAAGCGACTTCCACAGGAACGGTGCAGCCCTCGAGAAGTCTTGAAGGCGAGCATCAGAGGTGGGAGTACGGACAGAAGATAGACGTAAGTCTTCAGCAGATCGTAAGACGGGACATACTGTGGTGGAATCTCGGTAAAAATAAATTTGGTAGGCCGAGATTGCCACGTGGTATGTGTACGTGCATATACTGATGTATCGGTCGGTTGGTTGCACGTGGCAACGATACAATCAGTAGTGTACGGAGCATGTGCAGAAATACAGGATATAGAGAATTCCCCTCCTCCATTGTGCTGGGCAAGCCATGTGGTCAAACAGGAAGTTAGTCTTTGTTCTGTTGATTGGGTAAGAGTACGTGTGGGTGGAGCTGATTGTGGGAGGAGTTATATGCCTATATAAGGGACCTACACTGTATGTTCGGGGCTCAGACTTTGCTGTTTTTTGGTGACATTAGTCCCTCTGAGTCCCGGTCGGTGAATCGAATAAAGAATCTCTTCCTTCCTGAAGAAACCTGTGTCCATCTCTCTGTGCTTGGCTTCCGTCAGTTTCTCCGGTATCATTTGGTGCATTGGCCGGGAAGCTCATCGTTCAATGGTAGCTGAGAAGCAGAGGCGTGAGACGGTCTATCTTTGCCCACGCTCCCTACGGCTGCACCCCTGAACTTCTGCGTGGACCTCCTTTCGTCTCGGCGCCACTGGTCTGTTGTCCAGGAGATCATCGGCCTCTACGTAGTAAGTGCTGGGGTGTCCCCGTCGATGAGTGTAAACTCAGGTTCAGGAACGAGGAGGTAAGACGACTTCTGTTTTAGACGGTGGACTCAATAGGGGTATTGGATACCGATTGTGCGGTAGGCCCATAAGGGGTTTGAATTGTGTATGGAATTGGCCCCCTCCAGTGGAGGGAAGGAGCGAAGGCGCACCGCTCGTAATTAAACGCCCTGTAGTCAGCCCATTTAATTTTGGTGTGGAGTCAGGCTGGGTCCTGTGTAAATAGCCAAAGCCGGACACCGGTGTCTTGTCTAGACTAGCGTATCTAGGGTGTATATTTCGTTCGCTAGGTCGGAGGGACCGGGAGACTAAGCGGCACCTGTGTAAATTCGGTTCGCTAGATCTCAACCTATCTTGGCTAAGTGGGAAGGTGTGTAAATTTGGAACCCACTAGACTATTGATAGAGTAGATAGACTAAAAGGGATTTGTTGTAAATTCCGCCCTCTAGTTCGCTATATGTGGTGCTTGGGCAGAGATGGCTAACCAAAACGGATGTAAATAGATTTAGGTAGTCCATCTAGGTACTGGCCAATAGATTAGTTGGGAAATTGTAAATGTGTTAAAGATTATTGTAGTAGAGTGTATATCTTGCTAGATAGCGTGAGCTCTGCCATCTAGCGAGAGTGTGAATAGTGTGTAACTGTATTATAGCGCACGGTACCATAACCATGTATAATAACTACTGATACTGTAAATAACTATTAATAATTGTCGTTTATGTTGTATGTTAACACCATAACCACTACTAACTGAACTGTGACTTTAAAATTGTACTCTAACCAATGCTAACCGTACTGTAACTACTGTTTGTAAAGACGATGTTACTGGGGTGTGTTATAGATATTGAGAATTATAACGTGGGCGATTGTATAGTTTCGCCAAAAGGTACAGTAATAGTTATTTAGTGACTGGTGTAACAGCTGTGTGTGTACGGGAATTCCCTGTATGTTTTGTTGTGTGCGTTTGGCCTAGTAACTGTACCACGTGGTGCTGTTGCCAAGGGAACGGGTTTGATCATTGGAAGTGTGTTTGTTTTGCTTCTATTGGAGACGACGCTCCGTTGTTAAGTATGGGTGCGTCGGATTCAAAGATTAATGATCCCTTAGGATGTATGTTAAAAAACTTTAAGAAGGGATATAATGTGTATGATTTTGGGGTAAAGATGTCTCCAACACGCCTGACTACTTTATGTAGTAGGGAATGGCCTACTTTGGTGGCTGCATGGCCACCACGTGGTAGCTTTGATCCTAATCTGGTGTAGCGCGTACACGTGGCTGTATCGGGTAGGCCTGAACATTACGGCCAGTTTCCGTATATTGATTGTTGGAAGCGGGCCGTAAATGACTTGTCAAAATGGATTAGGGTATGCCACGAGGAGCAATGTCGCCTCATGGTGGCCAGAACTCGGTTGTCCACTAAGGCCGCGATTACACCCATTCTGGACACGCCCCCCGAGTCAGAGATCCCCATGCCGCCCCCTTACTCCTCCTCTACAGGAAGAGGAAGAGGAGGTGCTGTTGGTAACACTACTCCCCTTGCACCGTTGTCTCCACCTACCCCCTCCTCTAGCTCAGAGCCTAGCCCTCTTGTTTTAAACCCTCCCCTTGCGGTACCTACCCCTATTAACTGACATCATTTCTAGTTCCTGGTCAGGCTCCTCCCAGCCCGGCCCGGAATATTCTACTTACTGAACTTCCCTTCAGTAAAGAGAAAGTGTCCCCTTCCCCTCGTCTTACTACCCCTCGACTGGAACCTCTAACTGACATTCCTCAACGAATCCCCATACTAACCCGACAACTGACCGGTACCTTCCAACCCCGACATTATCAAATGCCACTCTGACTGACACCAGGCCCGACACATATTTACGGTGATGGCCAGTTACAACACGCTGATCCCGTATTTGTTTATGTTCCCTTCACTACAACTGATCTATTTAACTGGAAGACCCATAATTCCTCCTACACTGATAAACCTCAAGCCATGACAGATTTGATCACCTCCATAATACAGACACATAATCCCACTTGGGCTGATTGCCAGCAATTGCTTATGACATTGTTCAATAACGAGGAAAGAACACGGATAAATCAGGCGGCAATTGAAGCGCTGGAAGAAGTGGCCCGTACTCAGAATCAGGCCAACCCGGCAGCATGGGCCGCAGCCCACTACCCAAATACTGATCCGAATTGGAATGTCAATGGCGCAGACATGGCCCATTTAAAAGCTTACAGGGACGCTATTATTGCTGGCATGAAAGCCGGAGGGAAAAAGGCGATTAATATGTCGAAGACGGCTTAGGTATTGCAGAAATGTGATGCCCAGTGCCTTTTATGATCGATTATTGGAGGCATACCGGTTGTATACCCCCTTTAATCCAGAGGCTCCTGAGAATTCCTGGATGGTTAAATCTGCCTTTTTCAGCCAGGCCTACGGAGATATAAAAAGAAAGTTGCAAAAATTAGAAGGGTTTGTAGGGATGTCTATAACTCAACTAATGGAGATAGCGAATAAGGTATATATGAATAGGGAGACAGAGACGAAAAAGGAAGAAGAGCGAAAGATGAGAAGGAAAGCAGATATGCTAGCAGTAGCTATCGCAGGCGTAGATAGAAGGGAAAAGGAAATGTATAGGGGAACCGAGAAAGGCGAGAATAAGTGGAATAGGGAGCCTTTAAGTAGGAACCAATGCGCGTATTGTAGGGAAGAAGGGCATTGGAGAAGTGAGTCTCCACAGAGGGAACAACATGAGAGAGAGAGAGATAGAACAAGGGCAGGGTATAGCAATAATTATAGAGGCAGAGCGAGAGGAAGAGGAGGCCCTGGAGGAAATGGTGGGAATAACAGAGGTAGCGTTAGTGGAGATAGGTATTACCCAGCAGCGCAGAGACCCAGAGAAAGAGACTTTGTGGGTTTGGCTGACACTGTCATGGAGGACTATTGATACCGACCGGGCTCCATCCCCCTTGGCCGAGCGGAGCCTATGGTCGATGTAGCAATAGGGGGAACAAGGAGTTCTTTCATGATCGACACTGGTGCTGAACATTCTGTGGTGACTGACCTAGTCGCTCCTCCTTCAGGAAGAACTATCAACGTAATAGGAGCAACTGGAAGGAGTGCCGCTAAACCGGTTCTTAAAAGTCGACTCTGTACACTGGGAGGCCACGTAGTAAAACATCAGTTCCTTTACATGCCTGAATGTCCAGTCCAACTGCTAGGACATGATTTGTTATCGAAATTACAAGCACAGATAACATTTCTGCCTAACGGAACAACGTCCTTGAAGTTTAATGGACCCTCAGGTATAATGACAATATCAGTACCAAAGGAAGAAGAGTGGCGACTTTATACAGTGTTGACCAGCCAAAACCCTAAGAGTGATGAATCCTTGTTTAATGTACCAGGAGTATGGACAGAGAATAACCCACCAGGACTTGCTCGCAATATCCCACCTATTCGTATTGAACTAAAGCTTGGGGTTTATCCAGTGAGCTTAAGACAATGTCATATTCCACAGAAGGCAAAGAAGAACATACAAACACAATTTGGATAAGTTCATAAGGTATGGTATCCTAAAATTCTGTACTTCCCCCTGGAACACCCCATTGTTGCCTGTTCAATAGCCCGGGACAGATGAGTATCGCCCTGTGCAGGACTTGAGAGCAGTCAATGATGCGGTAGTAAGTATACATCCAGTTGTGCCCAATCCCTATAACCTGCTTGCTTTAATTCCGGGCGGGGCTACTTACTTCACAGTTTTGGGTCTCAAAGATGACTTCTTTTGCCTTCGAATTGCTACAGAAAGCCAGTGTATCTTTGCATTCCAATGGGAAAATGCTGAAACAGGCTCGAAACGCCAGATGACTTGGACAAAATTGCCCCAAGGGTTTAAGAATTCACCTACCCTATTTGGATCAGCATTAAGTCGGGACTTACTAGATTTCAAGTCCATCCCAGGAGAATGTGTACTATTACAATACGTAGATGATTTGTTGATAGCGGCAGTTACAAGAGAGATATGTCAGCAAGCAACACATGATTTACTGCACATTCTTTGGAAGGCAAGATACAAGGTGTCCAGGAAGAAAGCCCAGTTGTGTCAGCCAACTGTCAAGTATCTGGGATTCCATATCTCTGAAGGTCAAAGGATAATGGGGCCAGAGAGAAAAGAAGCTGCATGCCAGATACCAACACCCAAGAATAGAAGACAAGTGCGAGAGTTCTTGGGGCAGCAGGCTTCTGTAGGATATGGATTCCCAGTTATGCGATATTGGCGAAACCCCTTTATGCAGCTATAAAAGGCACAGAACACGATCCCTTCCTGTGGACTATCGAACAGCAGAAAGCATTTGAGGATGTGAAGAAGGCATTGATGAGCGCCCCAGCATTAGGTCTACCTGATCATACACGTCCATTCTACTTATATGTACATGAGCAAAGAAGGATGGCTGTGGGAGTACTGACACAGTACTTGGGATCATGGCAATGACCTGTTGCATATATGTCCAAACAACTGGATGCAGTGGCCAGTGGCCTTCCACCTTGTCTAAGAGCCGTAGCTGCCACCGCCCTGCTGGTAGCTGAAGCTGATAAGCTCACTCTGGGTCAGGAACTCTATGTGCGAGTCCCACACGCAGTACAGACGTTGCTAGACTATAAAGGCAATCACTGGTTTAGCAATAGCCGCATAACAAAGTATCAAGCTATGTTATGTGAGAACCCGAGAGTGCATCTTGAGACTGTCAATACTTTGAATCCAGCTACCCTTTTGCCACAACCTACTGAGAGTCAACATGATTGCCTGGAGGTGATGGATGAAGTGTTCTCAAGTAGACCGGACCTTCGTGATTTTCCCATCCAAAACCCTGATGTCCAGTACTATACGGACGGCAGTAGTTACGTGAAAGAAGGGATTCGCTACGCAGGATATGCAGAGACAACCATAGACAAGGTGATAGAGGCTCGGCCACTGTCAAAAGGAACATCGGCACAGAAGGCAGAATTAATCACACTCACACGAGCATTACAATTGGCTGAAGGATTGAGGGTGAACATCTATACGGACACAAAGTATGCGTTTTTAACCACTCATGCCCATGGAGCCTTGTATAAAGAAAGAGGACTATTGAACTCAGAGGGTAAAGAAATTAAGTACGCAGCTGAGATATTACAACTCTTGGAAGCCGTGTGGGAACCGAAAGAAGTTGGTATCATACATTGTAGAGCGCATCTGAAAGGTGATGGTGATGTGGTGAAAGGAAATCGGATGGCAGATAATGCAGCTAAGCGTGCCGCTGAATCGGGACAACAGGAATATGTGGAGTGTATAGCTGCTCTCATACCGACCCCTCTGTCCCAATGGACTCCAATTTATACAGCTCAAGAAGAAGAGTGGTTAAAGACTGAAGCGGGAGAATACTTGGAGAATAAGTGGTATCAGTTAGAAGATGGAAGGATAGTTATTCCAGCATCGCTAGCCGTAGAAATTGTCCAGAATTATCACAATGGGACACATTCCGGGAGAGATTGTATGGAAGAATCTCTTAGGAAGCATTTCTACATAACAAGATTGTCCAATTTGACTCAAGCCATTGTACGAAGATGTGTGTTATGTGCCAAAAACAACGCAAGGCAAGGTCCAGTGAAACCACCGGGAGTCCAGTATATGGGAGGACTCCCTATGTCCGATCTCCAAATAGACTACACGGTAATGCCTAAATCCGGTGGACATCGTTACCTACTAGTAGTTGTGTGTACCTACTCGGGATGGGTAGAAGCATGTCCTACTCGTACAGAGAAAGCAGGAGAAGATGTGCAATTTTTGTTGCGGGAAATAATACCCCGATATGGACTACCATGTTCTATAGGATCGGATAATGGTCCAGCCTTTGTTCACCAGTGCCTACAGCAACTGACTCATATGTTCGGTATTAAGTGGAAACTTCATACGGCATATAGGCCTCAGAGTTCTGGGAAAGTGGAAAGAATGAACAGAACTATTAAGAACCAATTGGCAAAGATGTGTCAAGAAACTCAACTTAAATGGAATGTTCTTTTGCCAATAGCTCTGTTGCGCATTTGTAGTACACCTACCAGAAGGATGGGTCTCTCACATTTTGAAATTATGTATGGGCGTCCAGCTCCCATACTTGGTAACTTAAGGGGGGATTTAAGTCAGTTGGGAGAAGGAATTACCCGGCAGCAGGTTGTAGAGTTGAGTAAAACTATGGAAGAGGTACAGAAATGGGTACAAGATAGGTTACCTGTGAATATTTATCCACCTGTCCATTCTTATCATCCAGGAGATCAAGTTTGGATAAAGGAGTGGAACAGTGTACCGTTGGGGCCAAAGTGGAGGGGTCCTTATGTTGTTCTTTTGTCTACCCCAACAGCTATAAAAGTGGCCGAAGTGACTCCGTGGATTCATCACTCCAGGGTTAAACCAGCAGCAGTAGATCCTTGGCAAGTTACACCAGATCCTGAGAATCCCTGCAAGATCCGGTTGAAGCGTACAACTCAGTCGGAGTGACGAGGAACTATTGGGACTTCTAGAGCAATCATAAGAGATCAGCAAGTAGGTGTTTTGACAGCCATAATAAAGCCTGACCACCTACCTACGTTACATAGTCAGTGTCCTGAAGGGATCTCTGTGAAGGAAAGTGAGGATCAGGAAGGACTCCATTCCCTGCAGCCCTCACACCCTGGAAGCTGAGGTGCCATCGCACGGTCGAAGAGTCAGGACAAAGATGTCAGGAGTGATGTGTTTGATAATGTATATATGTGTGTTTTTAATTATTCAGGAAGGTAGAGGTACCGACACACCAGGCTGTGAGGTTTGCATTAAGACTACGAAAACAGGCAATCACATTTCCCAGACCCTTATTTGGCATTCACAATATGAGTGTAAGGGGCATGTATCTAAGTGTAGATACTTGGGTATAGATTATAGTGTATGTCATCTAAGAGCAGGAGAACCTAAGTGTTTCAGTCCAGAGTATCAACCCCGTACAATTTGGTTGACTATTCGGAATGGAGACTCACAGGGGACCCTGATAAATAAGACCATACTAGAAACCGTACATTCTTCAGGTGTTCTGCTATTTGATGCATGTAAGGCAATATCAGGTGGTAGAAAACCGTGGAATGTATATGGTGATCTTAAATTGGAAAGAACGGATGGGTCTAATGATAAATATATTTGCCCCAGTAGTAAGAACAAATATATGGATCCAAAGTGCCCAAATAAAGACTATAATTATTGTCCATATTGGTCCTGTGTAGGGTGGGCAACCTGGGGACAGACAGTAGATAAGGATATGATTGTCACTAAGTTGCCCACCAAACCATATTGTAAGTCTATGGAGTGTAGCCCAGTCCATATACTTATTAATAATCCTGAACAGTTTATAGATAGGTTCGGAAACTTATTTGGGTTCCAGATATATGGGACAGGTTTGGATCCTGGGACAATATTATTTATAGGGATAGAGACCGATACTGTGGCAACCCAGACTCATCAGGTCTTTCATTCCTTCTATGAGGAGATGAGTGTGGAAAATAAGATCCCCCATAATGCTAAGAACTTATTTATTGATTTAGCCGAGAGTATTGCTGGTAGTCTTAATGTAACCAACTGCTATGTGTGTGGAGGTACTAATATGGGAGACCAATGGCCTTGGGAAGCAAAGGAGGTAATGTATTCCGGTTCTGAGACAGTTGAACAGTTAATATCTTCTCAAACTGATTATCAAATGAGTGTTAGAGGTAAATCTGAGTGGCAATTAAAGACCTCCATTATAGGTTATGTTTGCATAGCAAGGAAAGGAATAATGTTTAACCCCTTAAGGACTGGATTTTTTTTGCGATGTTGTACATTTGCGACCAGGCATCTTTTTACACTTTTGTGGTGTTTGTGTTTAGCTGTAATTTTCCGCTCTCTCATTAACTGTTCCTATACAAATTATATATAGTTTTTTTCAGGACAAAAGGGGCTTTCTTTACATACCATTATTTATATAATCTCATGTAATTTAATTTAAAAAAAATGAAAAAATATGATGAAAAATTGAAAAAAATACATGTTTTTTGACTTTTATGTGAAAAATCTTTTATTCATCTACAAAAGCGAATGAAAAAAACTGCTAAATAGATTCAAAATTTTGTCCTGAGTTTAAAAATACCCAGTGTTTACATGCTTTTTGCATGTTATAGGGCTATAAGTACAAGTAGGATATTGCGGTTTCAAAACATACATTTTTAAAATGTATCAATAGTGACATTGTAACACTATTATCTGTCATAAATCGCTGAATAACACCCCACATGTACATATTTTTTTTAAAGTAGACAACCCAGGGTATTCAATATGGGGTATGTCCAGACATTTTTAGTAGCCACTTAGTCGCAAACACTGGCCAAAGTTAGCGTTCATATTTGTTTGTGTGTGAAAAAAGTAAAAAACTAAATTGAACGCTAATTTTGGCCAGTGTTTGTGACCACGTGGTTACTAAAAAAGACTGGACATACCCCATTTGCAATACCTTGGGTTGTCTTCTTTCGCAAATGGTATGCCATCATGGGGGTAATTCTCATTCCTGGGCTACCATACGCTCTCAAAGGCAACGTAACCAACCTGGCCATTTTCAATGTAAAAATATTTGACCCATATATTTGACCCTGTAACTTTCAAAAACGCTATAAAACCTGTACATGGGGGGTACTGTTATACTCAGGAGACTTTGCTTAACACAAATATTAGTGTTTCAAAACTGGAAAATGTATCACAACAATTATATCATCTGTAAACGTGCTGTTTATGTGTGAAAAATGCAAAAAAAGTCACTTTCACTGACAATATCATCGCTGTGATATGTTTTACTGTTTTGAATCACTAATATTTGTGTTCAGCGAAGTCTCCCGAGTAAAACAGTACCCCCCCCATGTACAGGTTTTAGGGTGTCGTAGAACGTTACAGGGTAAAATACAGTGCTAGCAAATTAAATTCTCTGGACTTTCGGCCTGGGTTGGCAGGCAGGTCCCTTAAATTGCAATCAATAAAATAACTTAATTATGTAAAAATATTACATAAATCCACACGTAGAATTTAAATATATGTGCATATTTATATATTTGAAGTCTACGTGTATATTTATATAATTATTTATGTAATTTTGTATATGGACATATGAATAGTTCGTATTCTTTTTATTTATTTATATATACATAGATATATATATACAATTTCATTCTAAGTGTATTTTGATAAAAAAATATATATATATTAATATCAAAATACAGTTAGAATAACATTTCGTATAGATATATATATATTTTTTTAATTTTTATTATTTTTAATTTTTTTAATTTAATTTAAATTATTTATTATTCGTATTTTATAATAATATATATATACAATATATATATATATATATATATAGTTATTATATATATTATATATATACGTGTGTAAATTAATTATAAGTGTATTTTTATATTAATATATGTACATATTAATATAAAAAATACACTTAGCATGACATTATATATATGATATATAGACATATATTATATAGGTATAATATATGTCTATATATCATATATATACACATATATAATAATATTTTTTTTTTATTAACTTTCACTTTAAATTTTTTTTTTATTTTACAGTTGCAGGGAGACTGCCTGTCAGCACAGACAGTCCCCCTGCTGGCAGAGACTAGGACACCTATTGTGACCATGTGGTCGCCCTGTTGGGCGATCACATGGCCCCAGGGGTCCTAGTCCGCCATGGGTAGACTGTCTGGGCTGCAGGCAGTCTCCCCACACCGGGAGCAACGCCGATCGCCGCCGGGGGAACGACGGCGATCGGGTAAGTACATTTTAAATTTAGGACGGTTCAGGACCGTCGTCGGTCGGCAAGGGAAAAATGCCGATGACGGTCCTGAACCGTCTTGCGTCCTCAAGGGGTTAATACATCTGTAGGAGAATTGACTTGTCTAGGGCAAAAAGCTCATGATGATGATACAAAAGATACAACTTGGTGGTCAGCTTCAAATGTCTCAGAACCACCTAATCCATTTGCAATTTATGCCAATTTAAAGGATGTGTGGTTTGACTTATCTGCTACATCTAGTTGGAAAGCTCCGGCAAATTTGTACTGGATCTGTGGTAAGAAAGCCTATTCGGAGTTACCACAGGACTGGGAAGGGGCATGTGTATTAGGTATGCTCAAACCATCCTTCTTCTTGTTGCCAATTGAAACAGGAGAGACTTTGGGAGTTAAAGTATATGATGTGAATCATAGAAGGAAAAGAGGACCCCTAGAGATAGGTACCTGGGAAGATAATGAGTGGCCTCCCTAGCGTATTATAGATTATTATGGGCCAGCTACGTGGGCGGAAGATGGTACTTTTGAATATAGAACCCCAATATATATGCTCAACCGTATCATAAGGTTACAGGCGGTGGTTGAGATAATTACCAATGAAACATCGCAAGCGCTCAAATAGATGATGAAGGGCAAGCAATAGCTGAGCTTACTAGCCATATGGTTAAACTAGCGCATGTGCCTACTCAAGTAGGGAAAGGGTATAATCCGAGTAGTTGGTTTGGTAATTGGTATGAGCAGCTTGGAGGACTCAAGGCATTGGTAGGTGGAGTCATGCTAATCTTGGTGCTGTGCCTTCTCCTGCCATGTCTGATTCCTTTGGTAGTTAGGTCTGTGCAGAGCATTATAGAAAATATAGCAGAGAGAAAGGCAGCTGCACAGATAATGGCTGTTTATAGGTATGAGGCTCTAAATCAAGGAGAACAGGTACAGGAAGAGGAATGCTGAGGGATTCGTATCTTTAGAGAGTCGCAAAGTCTAGTCTGGTTTATGGCAACTTGAGGTGTAAGCGAACTCTGATTAAGTGATGCATCTGGAATTATGAAAATATCAGAAGCATCAAAGGGGGGAATGTGGTGGAATCTCGGTAAAAATAAATTTGGTAGGCCGAGATTGCCACGTGGTATGTGTACGTGCATATACTGATGTATCGGTCGGTTGGTTGCACGTGGCAACGATACAATCAGTAGTGTACGGAGCATGTGCAGAAATACAGGATATAGAGAATTCCCCTCCTCCATTGTGTTGGGCAAGCCATGTGGTCAAACAGGAAGTTAGTCTTTGTTCTGTTGATTGGGTAAGAGTACGTGTGGGTGGAGCTGATTATGGGAGGAGTTATATGCCTATATAAGGGAGCCTTCATGGTGGAGCTGATGGTAACACCATTGACTTGGAGGGAGACAGACACAGGAGTAACAACACTTGAGGGAGGAAATACCAGAATCTCAGCTTTAGTCAAGTTTAGTTTAAGGAAGTGGGCAGCCATCCAGTTAGAAACAGCAGAGAGGCAGTCAGAGACACTAGTCAAGAGGGACGGGGAGAGATCAGGAGAGGACTGGTAGATTTACGTGTCATCTGCATAGAAATGATATTGGAAGCCAAAGGAGCTAATGAGTTTACCATTAAGACACTGTGGAATCCACTAAGTATCCATATTTGAGATACTTGTGTGTGTATGTATATACATATTTGTGCTCAGAATTTAATACGTAATGGATAGTGTCTGAGATGAAAGTTGGTTGTGGTGTGCCGAAACCAAGGTACGAGTGGGCCTGTAAATAAAAGAGGGCCCACCAAGGAGAATTGTAATGCTATAAGGGTGAAGGTGGGGGAGGGGGGGGGGGGTTAATCAACTTGAACGGCAGAGGGGAGTAGGAGCTGGGAGTTTAAGTAGGGGACTTACTTCTCCCACAAATTCAGGCCTAATGGCCTTTCTACTTGTGCTCGGAATTTAATATGTAACTGTAATTTCTATCTCAAAAACATTGCGCGCATCCGCCCCTACTTAACGCCAGATGCGACTAAGGTGTTGGTCCATTCCACTGTCCTTTCTCGCCTTGACTACTGTAATCCGCTTCTCAGTGGTCTTATGTGCTCCCAACTTGCGCCATTACAGTCCATAATGAATGCGGCGGCGAGGCTCATCTTCCTGTCTGCCCGCACCTCCCATGCCTCACCCTTCTGTCAGTCCCTACATTGGCTTCCTTTAAAATATAGAGCTCAATTTAAAATGCTGTTTTTTGCTTTCAAATCTCTACATAATGCTGCTCCCACCTATCTATCTATCCCACCTTAAGCTGAAAGCTATTTCCCTCACAAGCTTACGTGAGCGTGCCGGTCTCGTGACCTGAAGCCAGATACCGCGACCGGGGAGAAGCCAGGTGGCAGGGCTGCAGCACGGACGGAGGATTCAGCTGGACACCTCTACTGCTGCAGACTGGAGTTGTTTGGCGGGAAGCTCGGACCGGAAGTGCTGTGTGTCAGGGTGTGTATCCTTACGTGTGTCAGTGTATGTATCTGGGTCTCAGGATAAGTATCTGTGCATGAGAATGTGTAGGATGTGTGTCAGTGTCTGTATCTTACATAGTTACATAGTTGAAAAGAGACTTGCGTCCATCACGTTCAGCCTTCCTCACATATGTTATTGCTGTTAATCCAAATATTACCCCACTAATTAGAAATTATATCTGTGTATTAGTATGTATATGTATAAATGTGTGCATGTGTGTCAGGGTGTGCATCTGTGTGTCAGATACATACACTGAAACACTTAAGGATGCGCTCCTGGACACACAGATGCACACCCTGACACACTTAAGGATACATACCCTATGTTTCTTTGTATCTGCTTGTGCATCAGTGACTGTATCTGTGTTATGCTGTATATACCTAGGTCAGGGATAGGCAACCTTCGGCTCTCCAGATGTTGTGGACTACATCCCCCATAATGCTCTTACACACATAATGCTGGCAAAGCATCATGGGGGGTGTAGTCCAAAACATCTGGAGAGCCGAAGGTTCCCCACCCCTGGCCTAGGTCAAGGTATGTATCTTTGTGTCAGTGTGTGCATCTGTATGTATTTGTGTGTGCATCTGTATGTTTGTGCATCATTGTGTCTGTACATCTGTACCCGTATGTCTGTGTGTATCTGCATATGTGTATCTGCAGGTGTATGTGTGTCAGTGTTTGTTTATGTGTGTCTGCATGTTTGACAGTTTGTGTGTCTGCATGTGTGACAGTTTGTGTGCCTATTGCAGAGGAGTAGCAGGGAGAGCTTGGGCAGAGAAAAAAGGGATATGGGACAAAGAAAAACATAAATTTGAAATAAATGTAACTATATTAATTACAAAAATGTTGCTAATGGGAGGTGTACAGTTTATGGAAATGGGCTGCCAAGGGGTGCTCAAGTGAAAAAAGGTTGGGAACTACTGCAATAGATGAAATGATTGGTCATCCAGTGCAGATTTGTTAGAATGTTATGGATCTTTGGTAAATAATAAAATATAGTTACATACCCGGCAGAAGTGAGGAGATACTCCTTTTACTTTTTATCAAGCAGATCTCTACTATACACTTCTTCAATAAGGGTACATAGCTCCTTAGAGAATTGGATAGTTGCATCAAAGCCAAGTTCTATATAATATTCCCTATCTCCCAGAAATCCTGTCTGTCAAGCAGGACTATTCCCCTTCTCTTATCTGCATTTTTTTTGATGATGATTTCCTTAATGTCCTTGAGATTTTTAAGGGCCAATTATTATTCTTTGTTGAGATTGTTAGCAGTAATCCCTTTTCTAATGGATAATGGATTTCTCCAATATTTTGAAGTCTCTCATGACTATTTCATAGAAGATAGGGATAAAATGTCCCTTATCTAATATTGGGTAATATGTAGAAGGTGCCTTCAGACCTGAGGGAATATTTTCACTGATCATCTCAAAGGCGTCAATGTTTAGTGTTTCTATGCATCTCTTGGTCATTTTTTTTTTTTAATTCTTTATTTTAGTTGTGCAGGGAAAGTTACAAACAGCACGCACTGCCATAACAGCTAGAGCATGTAGAGCTTCAGACATAGGTTTACATTGGTTAGGCAGTAGAAATCATTGCACATTTTATGCAAGAGTTGCCGTTACTATGTCAGATAGTACATTCTGCTATGTGCTGGCTTCTATGTCAGTAGTGTGCATCCGGGGCGAGAGAAACAGAAAGGTGAAAAGACAGCATGTCAAAATCATAATAAAACAGTAGTTTTGGGGCTTTGTGGTATCTGGGTTGGCCCTATGAAATATTTGCGTGCAAAGGTGGTGGGACGGCAAGTCCTAAGTGGACGTGTATAAACCTATGATTAGGTAGGCCAGGTCGCAGCCTCGGTCAGACGAGGGCGCCTTCCTGCTCGGCTGCTAAAGCAGGGCTGCGGCCTGTGCCACCAGCAATCGTTAAGGATGTTAATGTCGTGGTCTGTAGAGTACTTGGTAGGTGTGGGGTTCACACTGGTGTCAATAATGCGGTACTTGGGGGTTTGGTTGCTAAAGAGGGCTACATTGGGTCTGCTGCTCTGACAGAATTCGGTGTCACAGGAGGGGGCCATCAATAGGAAGGCACAGGACTGTATCTAGCGTAGTGCCGTGTGGAGATAAATGTGTACACATATTAAGGCTTGCTCGGGATGCTATGCCTAATGCTCGGGACCTGGGGGAGAGCAGTGCTCCAGAGGTGGTATATTGCCCATTAACAATATTTACAAAAAGGTAAACCTAGGTAGAGAAGAGGAACCTCCTCATCCCCACACTTGGTCGACCCAATAGGAGACCCCTCCCTTCGGTAATGCTTCACGATAAAACTTAACGTTTATTGTAATTTATCAAAATAAAATATATATGTGTAAACACCAACAAAAATGAAAAGTGAAAAAAAGTGGGTAAGAAAAAAGTATAAAATAATAATGGGGAGAGCCACAAAAATAACTGTGGGTGTAGACCATAATCTATAGTATATATATTTGGTCCTCCCAAAAAACACCCCAGATAAAATTCCAGCAAGTAGGCTCAATAGCCAGATAGGGTGAGATATAGAGAGAGGAGCTCAAAAATAGGTATAAAAACCTGGTGCACTTGGTAACAATATTAGAAACAAATTGTATCAAGTGCACATAGTTGCTCAATTGCTCTTAAAACCCTGTGTTGTGGGATCAAGTACACATTGTTGCTCAGTTGTTTAGTCCCTATGTTGTGGGATGTTAAACTAAATCGTGCTACCACTGGAAAGCAATAGAGCTAAATGAGCTGACCCAGCTGAATGATCAAGCTGGAACATTAGAAGCCCCTTCTCTCAAGGGATTCCTCTCCCAGACCCCAGAATGCCTGTGGGTGTGGACCATAATCTATAATATTTATAGTCCTCCCAGAAAAAACACCCCAGATAGGATTCCAGCAAATAGGCTCAGTAGCCAAATAGGATGAGATATGGAGAGAAGAGCTCAGAATAGGTATAAAAACCTGGTGTACCTGGTAACAATATTGGAAACAAATTGTATCAAGTGCACATTATTGCTCCGTTACTCTTAAATCCCTGTGTGTGGGGATATTGTATCGAGTGCACATTAATGCCCCATTGCTTTTGAATCCCTGTGTTGTGGGATGTTAAATTTTAACTTGAATTTTAACGTGTTGTCACTAGAAAGCAATGGAGCTAAATTACAGACTTGTCACAGCTGAATGGTCGAGCTCGAACATTGGAAGCCCCTTCTCTCGAGGGATTCCCCTCCCAAGCCCCCAGATCACAAGAAAAGAGCTGAGCATCCAAAGCTCCTCTCTATAGAATAAATTAATTGATTAGACATCCTCAGCCCCCCCAGCCTATTTGCTGGAATCCTATCTGGGGTGTTTTTTTCTGGGAGGACTATAAATATTATAGATTATGGTCCACACCCACAGGCATTCTGGGGTCTGGGAGAGGAATCCCTTGAGAGAAGGGGCTTCTAATGTTCCAGCTTGATCATTCAGCTGGGTCAGCTCATTTAGCTCTATTGCTTTCCAGTGGTAGCACGATTTAGTTTAACATCCCACAACATAGGGACTAAACAACTGAGCAACAATGTGTACTTGATCCCACAACACAGGGTTTTAAGAGCAATTGAGCAACTATGTGCACTTGATACAATTTGTTTCTAATATTGTTACCAAGTGCACCAGGTTTTTATACCTATTTTTGAGCTCCTCTCTCTATATCTCACCCTATCTGGCTATTGAGCCTACTTGCTGGAATTTTATCTGGGGTGTTTTTTGGGAGGACCAAATATATATACTATAGATTATGGTCTACACCCACAGTTATTTTTGTGGCTCTCCCCATTATTATTTTATACTTTTTTCTTACCCACTTTTTTTCACTTTTCATTTTTGTTGGTGTTTACACATATATATTTTATTTTGATAAATTACAATAAACGTTAAGTTTTATCGTGAAGCATTACCGAAGGGAGGGGTCTCCTATTGGGTCGACCAAGTGTGGGGATGAGGAGGTTCCTCTTCTCTACCTAGGTTTACCTTTTTGTAAATATTGTTCTTTCTCACGTATGTAAGGGTTACCCCCTTGTTTGGATCCCCCTGGCACACTCAGAGGCCGGTTGACTTAGTCACTGGCTTCTTTTCTTTTTTTTTTTTTATATTGCCCATTAGCATAGCTCTCTTGTGTATGCCTGTATGCCTGAAGGTGGGAGGTGAAGTGCAAATCGAGTGTTCCGTACCAGGCTAGGTAGGGTGTTATGGGGGTAGAAAATGGAGTGAGGTCACCACAACAATGAAAAAAACAATAGTTAGTAAAACATTAATTAGTAAACATTAAACGGTAGGTATCGCCCCATGGGCCATTTGAGTCTCCCTTCAGGTAGTGACAGCCGCGTAGGAGTCAGGTGTTCTCCCTTTTGGGATGAAGGTGGTTGTTCTTGCTGGATCCTAGGTGTGGGTTGAAGGGGTGGTATTGTGTGGCCCCTGTTGTGTCAGCGAGTCCAGGGATAGGCCCATATCCTGCAGTAATGTCTCTGAGCTCTGGAGGTCCTGAATATAATGCGTTTCATTCCCTTGCTGGACCATAAGCATGCGGGGTTGGCGCCAGCAGTAGTAAACGCCTTGTTGTTGGAGCAAGGAGGTGAGGGGTCGAAGCGATCGTCGCCAGGCTAAAGTGCCACTCGAGAAGTCAGCATTAAACGATATCGCCATATTTTTAATTTGGAGGGGTGATTTGCCCCGTAACGCTGTGAGGACCGCTGCTTTGTCGTTGCCACTGTGAAAGGTAACTATTAAGTCCCTGGAGGTTGTAGTTGATGCTTTGCTTGATTTAGGGATTTGAAAGAGTCCATGCAGGGTGGTAGATTTCACCTGCCTCAATGGTAGCAAGGCCGACAGCATGTGTCTCAAGAAATGTGGCAGTTCCGTTTCAGGGAAGTCTTCCGAGACCCCTCTGATTTTGAGGTTTTTTCTTCTCCGTGTGTCTTCTAGAGCTGCAAAATGGCGTCCGTGTTGCAGGTTACTTAATGCTTGGTGGAGCGTGGTAATATGCTGGGTGCTTGTTTAGGAAGTTCCCTCTAGAGCCCCAATACAGCCTGTCACTACTGCAGGTCACTACTTATCGCCATGATGTCTGCCAAAATATTCTTTTGCAGGTCTGCTAACAGTGCTTTTAGGACTGATGTGGTCACTGGTGAGGAGTCTGCCCCTGGTTTGTTGTGTTTTGCTGCTTGCAGAGGAGCCGGGGCAGGCATGGGTAAGTAGTCTTCTTCAGCGTCGCCAGATAACTCGTCTGAGCAGCCGCCTGAGGAGCCGCCTGGCACCATGCGCTTGCCTCCACATGTCCCCAATAGTAAGTCCCAGTGCGGGTTTGTCTGGTGTTGGTTGTTTGGACTTGCTCCTCATATTGTTCGGGTCGACCCGGTGGGCTCATTCGGAGGTAAGAGTTCCAGATTTTAGTTGTTTTTGTCGTTGTGAGCTCGGAACTGCAGGCTTGTGCGGCTGTTCGCCTCCGTGGTCAGGCTCCGCCACCATCTCTTGGTCATCTCTTGGTCTTGGATATTAAACTTTTTAGAACAATTTTATCTTGTGGGTTTTTCATATCTCGGACAGTTTTCAACACTATGTGCTTCCTTTATGTGGAAGGATCTGGTTAAAGTCAGTTTCCTAAGGAACTGATTGAGATCCTTAAATAGGTCAAAGACGACAGGGTTCCTAGTAGGTGATAAGTGTGTACTGGGATCACATGCTGTACTGGGGGCTATTGTCTGTAAGGGCTTCAGTGAAGGTATAGGAGCTGTAGTGGGACTAGTTATGAATACGATTGTGGAGGATAATGGCTATAGTTGGGGGTACAGGGACTATAGTAAGGGATAGTGGCTATAGTTGGGGTACAGGGTCTGTAGTGGATGGATAGTGGCTATAGTGGATGAATGGGGGCTGTACTGGGGAGATGGGAGTTGTAGAGGGACTGCAGAGTATGTGGGGGGAGCATTGGGGCAGTAGTGCATGTTTCCAGAGGAATAAGGGCTGTAGTGTATGTGTGAGGGGGATAGAGGCTGTGGTGTGCATTTGAGAGTAATAGAGACTGAATCTCTACAGCTTCTAGACATACATATTTTAGAGCCACCTGAAACACATACACACAGTCTCTAACGACACATAGTACACCACAAACAGACTGCTTTACACACACTAAACTCCAATTGCCTCTATGCACACGTGTAGGCACCAGCAAACACAGTGCAAGTGTGTGATCAAGTTTGTTTGTGCCGTGTAAAACACAGTGCATTGTTTCCATGTAAGAGATCGTCAACATGGGTCTGTGCATGCCCTGGAGCGTCAGCAAATTAACATGTTCACTTTGAGGTGGCATGTGTGTAATTTTATAACATGACAGGAGGCTTCGTATTTGCTTAAGTCTCTCTTTACTAGAACTCCACAGCAGCACAGAAAAACAACCAATCAGAAAAAAGTTAGGTACTATAAAACTCCCCTCCCCATGCATCATTTCCTCTTTATTTGCTGCTCCGCAGACAGTACAGGTCAGAGTACCACTGCCTCCTGCTAATAGTGGGTGGCTTTGGGTTTTATTATGATTTATTGGGATTTATATTTGGTATCTTAGTATATTTACTTATTTGTTATCTGTACCTTTGTATTTAGTATCATATGTTTTCTACTTTTCTATATGTATATGTTATATTTTTGTACTTATTTGTTATCTGTACTTTTTTATTTAGTATCATATATATATTTACTTCTTACTTTTGAATTTTGCTTCCCCTGTCTTCTTGGGGATTCCTTTCCTTTCATGTGGTAGCTTTAGGGGAGTTCTTGGGGACTTCTTTTTCAGCCATGCCTTCCCCCCTCCCCTCGCTGCCCCTCTCTCTTTGCCCCACCATTCTTCCGTGGGCTGCATGCACGGCATAGGGGTTTCAGGAGACTAGCCTCTGGCTGTCTCCTGATTTCCCCGAACCCCTTTGTGTTTACTGGCAACCGAGGTACTCGCGGTAGTACGCGAGTACCCGGCGACCGAGCCTCTCTCCCACGTGGCCGCCCCGCTCGCCACGTGGCCGCCGCCGCACTCAGCTCCTTCTCGGAGCCGCGGGCAGCCGACCGGGTGGAGGAGAGTGCGCTTAGTCGCGGCCCCTCCTCCGTCCACGGATCGGAGCTCTGCTTTTGCCGCCCTACTGGTATTCCCCGGCGGATTGATTTCAGGTTTACCTTCGCTTTTTCATTTATGCCTAGAATAATAACAACACAGACACATGATGAACAACATCAACCTGCAATATGACCAGAGAGTTTCATAAAAAGAGTAAAATGGTGCCTGGAAGGCTGTAGATGTGTGACTTTCTATACAGAAATATATAAATGTAAACGCTTCTGTTAAAATTCTATTTTATGACTTGTAATTCTGTCTTTATGTTCTCATAACCCACTTTTTTATATGCATTGTGTGATCATACATTTATAGATCATCCTTTATCTTTATCTTTTAGATGACAGATTACATCTAGACTGCTGTGATTTTTTAGTTGGCTTTACATTCTTAAGATTGCTGTGAATTTTGCTGACAGTGTAAATCACAGATTTAGTTTTACAGTTTGCTGTGTGCTTTCTGGCAGTGTAGATCACAGATTTAGTTGTACTGACAGTGTACTTCGAATTTTAGTTTTCCTGACAACCTGTATCACAGACTGCTGTAGAGTTTTACTACTGACATGTGAGTTTTGCTGACAGTGTATATCTCAGATCGCGGATAGTTTTGCGGACAGTGTGTATCGCTGTCTACTGTGCGTTCTCTGTCAGGGTATATCACAGATTTCTGCGAGTTACAGGTGTATATGAATGCAGTTATACAGGCTCTGTACAGGGTGTATACAGTGCCAGTTAGCTCTTGGATTCATATCCTTCTCAGTGTATATTTTTTCTGGCCCAGCTACGAGGTCTCAGAGGGGACTACTCTGATACGTATTCTCTGTCTATGGCGTATATATGAGCTACAGACCTGGCTTTGACTCTAACTGGTATGGGAGACCAGTCTATGCTGATACCATACAATTTTATCAGGTTCTTGGGGAGAGTCATTGAAGTTGGCTATTGTTTAGCCCTACTCCTGGAAGTGTCCATGGTTGCAATATCATTAAGGTGGTATGGTGATGGTAATATGCTAAGACATTTCAAACGGATCTGTGTGCGCATGGCATACCGATTCACAGTTTACGGAGAGTATCGCTCAGTGTATCTTACGTTCATGGACATGATGGTCACTGGGACAACTTCCGCTTATACCCGCTGTAGTGGAATACCACTGTTTGCCTGCTGGGCATTTAGGGACTGCCAGTCCCGGTTCAGGTTACTCACACGGCATTACGCTGTCTAAAGGGTTGGTGTCTAAGGGTCCTATGTCACAGGATGCCTTGAGGATCTACAATTTTAGGGACCTCTACCCAAACTCAGAGGTCCCCGTTACTCATTCAATACCCATTGTAAAGCGCTACGGAATTGGAAGGCGCTATATAAATACATGATAATAATAACATAATGGTAATACACAACCCATTGATTGGCCTGCTATGTCTGTGCCCATAAGAACGGCCTGCTATGTCTGTGTCCATAAGAACGGCCTGCTATGTCTGTGCCCATAAGAACGGCCTGCTGTGTCTGTGCCCATAAGAACGGCCTGCTGTGTCTGTGCCCATAAGAACGGCCTGCTATGTCTGTGCCCATAAGAACGGCCCACTATGTCTGTGCCCATAAGAACGGCCTGCTATGTCTGTGCCCATAAGAACGGCCTGCTATGTCTGTGCCCATAAGAACAGCCTGCTATGTTGGTGCCTACTTGAATGGCCTGCTATATCTGTGCCTATTTGCTTGGCTAACCATTCTGTGTCCATTCGTTTGGCCTGCTGGGCCTGTGCCCTACTGACGGGCTTGCACTATTGGTACTGAACCCCTTTTGGCTGCAGGCCTGGGGGAATATCTCTGAGGATAACCCAGTGCCCACCAGTGACATGGAGATAGTCAGGTGTCCAGACAAACACCTTTGCCATAGTGTCCAAGAGGACACCAGTATACGACCATCTGAATATGGTGGGAAGGGTGAAGGCCCTAAACCTCATGCCTGAAGGGCAAAGTTTCTTATGAATACCCGGACACATCCACGGTTTATTCCAAACCGGCGATGGCACATCTCCAAAGAGAACTTCGCACAGGCAACGACCGGTACTCAGACACCTACAGGAGAAAGCGGTATTTTTTCCTTATCTTTACCAGCTACTCCATATCTGCCTCCCGGAATCCCTATAGGTGTCGGTATTTTGTTCCCGCGTTAGGTTAGCTCCTGGCCCTGTCCAGTGGGACTTGATTTTATTACCTTCCGGCCTGCTATTTGCCTTCTATCTGAGATAGAATTGGTGTATTTACTCTTATCTACGTTTATTGTTGCCTTTTTGTTCTTTCATGACTTCCTTTCCCTTTTCGCTCGGGTCGTCGAGAGGCCTGACTTGACCTCCTCCGACCTCCCAGGCACTCGTGGATTGCGGAGAACGTCTCCAGCTTTCCTCAGACTACCAACGGTCTTCCTGGACCCCGCGCGTGCGCACGGGATCCGGATAGTCGGTTGATAGTTTTTCCATTGTTGTTTCCGAAGATTGCCTTATGCTGACATTTATAAGAGGTGTGCCCTGCAGTCTGGTCACCCTGAGTCGCTAGGGACTCTAGTTTGCATCACAGGAGGGTGCGGCCCTCCATCACCTCGATCCAAGTATGTTTATTTTCAGGAACAGAGGGCGAACCCTCTTAGATACAGAACCGGATACTGATTTGTTATTAGAGGGCGCAGCCCCTCCCTCAACCTCAACCAGATACTGGGCTGGATACAGAGGACAGGTTTGGAGGACACATTCTCATAGAGAGAACTGGTCACGGATGTAGACTCTACTGTTGGTTATTAACGGATGCGGCCCGCTCAGGCTAGCAGCCAGACGCTATCACGGTATGCAATCACATTAGTAGAGAGCGCGTCTCTTTCATACACTCGACGCTCTACAGCACCGGCCATTTGTTCATCACACAGGCTTGTACCTGTGCAAGACATTGATGACTACATAGAGGGGCGTCCCTCCTGCATTCAATTAGAGATGACATCCATGCTACTGTCTTCGTTCTAGAGGACTGCCTGATCATGCAAGATATAATTATTTAGACGGGATCCATCTATTCTATCTCCTGTAATGGATCTACTGGATCCGGACCGCTGTAACACCCGCGAGAAATACTCACAGAGGTATAACGAGGGGAGACCCCCACTTATTTACACACACTCCTGGAGATGGTTCGGATAATGAATGGTCCTCCGGTATTACGAGAATGCAGGTTTTTGGTATATTCTGCACCATGTAATACAGAGCATTGCTTTCTGTTTTGGATATCCAGACTATTACGAACAAACTGCGCAGACACTTTCTCCCATGTCAAGATGTCAGGTGATACGGGGACCTTCATGGAGCAAACGGGCACTGCCTTGCTCGGGTAACAAGATTAAGGAAGGCCTATTACCCGCTCTGAAGGTATAACCGTACGTATGGATCACATGGTAAGACCGGAAACCCCAGTTGTCTTGACCTCCCCGGTCATCAGATCTTGGGATAAGATGGCAGGGCTGCCCCGTCTCCTCGGAGCGCATACCTGGTGATCATGGTTCGGAGATGGAGGACCCTCCGTCTATACTCTATTTATCCCTCACAGGAGCCGTTTTGTTGGATTCGCGCTACCCTACTTTTCAACTATCGTCGAGGAGACCTACGAGACTTTATGGTGGTACCTGGTGTACCCCAACTCCTACACAGACATCTTTCACTCTTGGACGAGGGCATTTCTGGATGGCCACACTCTTGCCTGCATTATGAATGTATGCTCGGATGAGACATGCGATTTTGGTGGTGGACTTA
Source organism: Pelobates fuscus (assembly GCF_036172605.1). NCBI lineage: Eukaryota > Metazoa > Chordata > Amphibia > Anura > Pelobatidae > Pelobates > Pelobates fuscus. The sequence goes on along the minus strand of NC_086319.1, from coordinate 126,691,413 downwards.
GGTGCATTCCTTGAGATTGAAGATCTACCTGCAAGGCCACATCGCCGAATGACCCTGGCACGGGCAGAGGAGCCGCCTTACGGATCATGAGTTGAGACATGGTGGCAGTTTCTTCTCGCAACCCTAAATCCGAAATTGACCTTCGATATTATACAACTACAGGAATATGGCTGATAGGTCAGCTTGCCAGCTCGTTGACCGACTGCTATGAAACAGTTCGCAACACCACGTACAATGGATCTATCAGTGGATGGTGTTTTTTTCCGTATTTGAGATGCTTCGTCGGCTGGCATCTTCTTTGATCCGTCTGTCATTTATCGTACTTGGGATGTCCAATTAGGATTACTCTATTTCCTGGAATAGGTACCAGCGACACAAACAGCGTTGGATTGGTGAACTGAGCGTTGAAACAGCAAATACGAAGCCTCCTGTCATTTTATAAAATTGTAGATTATGCTAGCTTTAGTGTACCTATAATCTTAATTTTATTAAAGACAGGAGGCGAGTATTTCCCACCCTTTCTTATCCCTCCCTTGTTTTGTTTTAGTTTAGATTAATCAGGTACGTATGCAACTGTTTGTTGTCTCTGCTACCTGTCGCTTGTTTCTTATGTCTGTTTTTCATAGTAGGGTTGGCATATCTACATATTAAGGTTAATTTTGGTTGCTACATTGGGTACCTGCATGTTTATTCAGAGTACATTTCATTGGATAATCAACCTGTTCGATTCTGTTTTTCTCTCGTTTCAGTTTACAGTCCATCAACACTATCTAGTTTGACAGTTACTCTCGGATGGTGGACATCGTTATATTCATCGTATCTAGGACTTCGTTTCTTCCCCATGATGTTCTCTGCCTATTATTCTGTTTTTGTCGCAGCTTGAAAGAGGAAATGATGCATGGGGAGGGGAGTTTTATAGTACCTAACTTTTTTCTGATTGGTTGATTTTCTGTGCTGCTGTGGAGTTCTAGTAAAGAGAGACTTAAGCAAATACTCGCCTCCTGTCATTAATACAATTAAGATTATAGGTACACTAAAGCTAGCATAATCTACAATTGTTCTCCCTGTCCTCTCTTACTGAGATGTTCTGCCTTCATATGCTGAATTTATTTTTTCCATGTCTAGCCCTAATTGTAAGTATTACTTTTCAATAACTAACTAAATTAAATTATATGATTTAGTCTGTCTAAATATACTCTTGGTTTGAATCACTTCCTTTGATGATTACTTTTCTATGGCTTATAAAAGTTATCTAAGCACAGTAAAACTGTAGGCAGCTCTGCATGCTGACACCTGTAAGAAAATGAATGCTATGCTTCATATGACCAGATTCCTTTTCATATATTAATATTACCTAAGGGGTTAAATACATAAAGAGGCACCACACCCTTTAATAGTTCCTAAAGCCTAAATCAAAACCTACTCTGTAAAATTAAATTACCACCCTCGAAGCATGAATACAATCACTGAAGAAAAGAAAATATTGTTTCCCACTTACAAAAAAAAATAAAATAGATAAATATATATTCTTGCATCCAATATTACTTCAAATGTGCAAAAAATATGCTCCAAACCCCATTTAGCACATTATCTGCAGGTGAGAATTTTCGGGTATTAAAAGTGAATTTCAAATACTAAGAAATTGTAATACAAAACTATAGTGTCCCTCTGACCATGAGCTCCACCGTCCAGTAAATAAAGGGTTAAAAGCTAAATTTTCCACTTACCCGATTCCAGTACTGAGTTCTCTCAATGCTGGTTAACTCTCCGCCTCCTCCAACATCACGGCAATAGGGGCACCTAATGCACATGTGTGCCCCACATTAATTAGGCCTTCCCCTTAGGAAAGCATTGACTCAATTCTTTTCTATAGGGATTTCCAAGATGCTTTTCTCTGCATAAATCGAGGAAGTGCCCCTAGTGGCTGTCTGCAGGGTTAAGTGTGCTGTGGCAGTGCACCAAGACTACTTCAATGAGATGAACTGGTCTGGGTTCCTATGGTGGCTCTTTAGGCCAAAACAGAATTGAGCTGAATAATTTTATGGCAAGACAGGAGGCTTCATATTTGCTTAATCTTTCTTTACTGAAACTCCCTCCAAAGAAACAGTTAACAATGAGTGTTAACAATTCAACAAATCAGAGTGCATAACAATATCATATAGTGTCATCAGACTTCTCCCAATTCCTCTTTCTTTGCTGCTTGCATCCCACGTGAATTAATTCTAATTACATTGCCTTTACGGTAGATTTAATAATTATATATAGAGTGTTTGTTTTTACCACATCTCACTATTTTGGTTTTTATATTTGTCCAAAAGTATATACACACAAGTAGACACAAGTAGAATTTATTAAAATCATTTATTAAAATCAGTGTTTACCTGAATTTTCTTTAATTATATCTTTCAAGTTTATGTCTTTTGTGTTTCTTCCAATCTTCTAAACCTATTTCTCCCTTCTGGCTGTTTTTTATAATGTCCCACTGGGTTTTTCCTATGATTCTCAGCTCTCGAGCCTCACCCATCAGTTTCTTTCCTCTTTTCCACTTAATAAAGTGGCTGTGGACTAAATTTCCCAAAGAGACTAAGGCCCAGTTTTGCCCCCTCCCATACAGCTCTGACATACCTCCTCTGCCTACTTACAGAGGCTATATTTGTTCCATTTTTGCGTTTCCAGACTTTTTTTTACTGCGCTCGGAACTGTGTGCTTTTTATCCGTTTTTACCAAATTTCATACCTTTTTAATAGAGATTTCCCGAATAGTTTGCTGGTGAATAGTTCCCGGTGAACATAGCTTGTTCGCGTTCGCCACGGCGGGCGAACATATGCAATGTTCGGTCCGCCCCCTATTCGTCGTCATTGAGGGAACTTTGACCCTGTACCTCACAGTCAGCAGACACATTCCAGCCAATCAGCAGCAGACCCTCCCTCCCAGACCCTCCCACCTCCTGGACAGCATCCATTTTAGATTCATTCAGAAGCTGCATTCTTAGTGAGAGGAGGGACAGTGTAGCTGCTGCTGATTTAATAGGGAAATTGATAGCTAGGCTAGTGTATTCAGTGTCCACTACAGTCCTGAAGGACTCATCAGATCTTTGCTGTATGGACAGCACCCCAAAAAGCCCTTTTTAGGGCTAGAACATCAGTCTGCTTTTTTTTTTTCCTGTGTAATCTAATTGCAGTTGCCTGCCTGCCAGCGTGTGTGTCCGGCTCACAATGTATACTGTGCCCACTTGCCCAGTGCCACCACTCATATCTGGTGTCACAATAGCTTGCATTTAAAAAAAAAACAAAACTTTTTTGACTGTAATATAATAGCAGTCAGTTTCCTTCACACGTGTGCTTTTCAGGGCCTGCCAGGGCACAGTGTCACACCAGTGCAACTCATACCTGGTGTAACAGTAGTGTAAATTTAAAAAAACAACACTTTTTTGACTGTGAAATAATAGCAGTCAGATCCTTCACACGTGTGCGTTTCAGGGCCTGCCAGAGCACAGTGTCACACCAGTGCAACTCATATCTGGTGTAACAGTAGTGTACATTAAAAAAAAAAAAAAAAACAACACTTTTTTGACTGTGAAATAATAGCAGTCAGTTTCCTTCACGCATGTGCGTTTCAGGGCCTGCCAGGGCACAGTGTCACACCAGTGCAACTCATATCTGGTGTAACAGTAGTGTACATTAAAAAAAAAAAAAACCTAGAAATTTGACTATGAAATAATAGCAGTCAGTTTCCTTCACACGTGTGCGTTTCAGGGCCTGCCAGGGCACAGTGTCACACCAGTGCAACTCATATCTGGTGTAACAGTAGTGTACATTTAAAAAAAAATAAAACATTTTTGACTGTAATAGATTGAATAGCAGTTAGTTGTCTGCAAGCGTGTGTGTCAGGCCTACAGCGTCTACTCTGCCAACTTCTGCCAGTGCACAGTGCCACTCATATCTGTTGTCACAGTAGCTTGAACACATAGTACCACTAATTGAAAAAAAAAATGACAGGCAGAGGCAGGCCACCCTGTAGGGGCCGTCATGGTCGTGGTGATGTGATTCCCTTTGGCCCTAGAATAATGCAAAGTGTTCAGAGGCTACGTACCCTGAACTCAAAAAGTACTGAGGACATAGATGACTGGCTAACACAGGACACCCAATCTTCTACAGCTTCCTTTTGAAACCTTGACGTACCATCCTCCTCCAGCTTAGCTTCAGGCACCTCTCAAGTTACCACTCGACCGCCTGCCGCCACCACCAACACTAGTACCACAGCCGCTTCACTTGATCTTTCAGAGAAGTTATTTACACATCAATTGGAAGAAATGAGTGATGCGCAACCATTATTGCCAGAGGATGTAGATAACAGGGATATGTCTCAGTCAGGCAGCATTACACACATGGATGTACGGTGTGATGATGATGATGATGTTGTACCCGCTGCTGCTTCCTTTGCTGAGTTGTCAGATACAAGTGAAGCGGTTGATGATGACGATGCATCCGTGGATGTCACGTGGGTGCCCGCTAGAAGAGAAGAAGAACAGGGGGAAAGTTCAGATGGGGAAACAGAGGAGGAGGTGACAGGTTGGAAGCAGGGAGAGGTCGTCGCAAGGAGCTAGTGGCACAGTCAGACAGCAAGCATCGGCACCCGGGGAAAGCCAGAAAGCACGCCAATCAACGCTGTTGCCACCACCAGAATGCCGTCATTGCAGAGCTCAGCAGTGTGGCATTTTTTTTGTGTGTCTGCCTCTGACAACAGCGATGCCATTTGCAACCTGTGCCAAAAGAAACTGAGTCGTGGGAAGTCCAACACCCACCTAGGTACAACTGCTTTGCGAAGGCACATGATCGCACATCACAAACGCCTATGGGATCAACACATGAGTACAAGCAGCACACAAACTCAAAGCCGCCATCCTCCTCCTGGTCCAGCATCTTCAGCCACGTCAACCACTGCTGTCCTCCTTGACCCCTCTCAACCATCCGCCACTCCGTCTCTCGCCTTGAGTAGTTCCTGCTCATCTGCCCACAGTCAGGTGTCTGTCAAGGACATGTTTGAGCATAAGAAGCCAATGTCACAAAGTCACCCCCTTGCCCGGCATCTGACAGCTGGCTTGTCTGAACTCTTAGCCCACCAGCTTTTACCATACAAGCTGGTGGAGTCTGAGGCGTTCCAAAAATTTGTAGCTATTGGGACACTGCAGTGGAAGGTACCCGGACAAAATGTCTTTGCACAAAAGGCAATCTCCAACCTGCACTCGATTGTGCAAAAGGAAGTAATGGCATGTCTGGCACACAGTGTTGGGGCAAGGGTCCATCTGACCACTGATACCTGGTCTGCAAAGCATGGTCAGGGCAGGTATATCACCTACACTGCGCATTGGGTAAACCTGCTGACGGCTGCCAAGCATGGAATGCGTAGCTCTGCAGAGGAGTTGGTGACACCGCCACGACTTGCAGGCAGGCCTACTGCCACCTCCTCTACTCCTCCTACTCCATCCTCTTCCATAACTTCCTCGGCTGAGTCCTCTTCTGCTGCTGCATCTTGCTCCACATCAACGGCACCCCCCAGCTCCCCAGGTACTATTCCACATCCCGAATATGGCAGTGTCACGCCGTCTTGGGGTTGACTTTCCTGAAAGCAGAGAGTCACACCGGACCAGCACTCCTGTCCGCCCTGAATGCACAGGTGGATCAGTGGCTGACTCCGCACCAACTGGAGATCGGCAAAGTGGTTTGTGACAACGGAAGAAATTTGTTGGCGGCATTGAATTTGGGCAAGTTGACACATGTTCCGTGTATGGCACATGTGTGTAATCTGATCGTACAACGCTTTGTGCAAAAGTACCCAGGCTTACAGGATGTCCTGAAGCAGGCCAGTAAGGTGTGTGGCCATTTCAGGCATTCCTACATGGCCATGGCGCACTTTTCAGATGTCCAGTGGTGAAACAACATGCCAGTGAGGCGCTTGATTTGCGACAGCCCGACACATTGGAATTCAACACTCCTAATGTTCGACCGCCTGCTCCAACAAGAAAAAGCCGTTAATGACTATTTGTATGACCGGGGTGCTAGGAGAGCCTCTGCGGAGCTGGGAATTTTTTTGCCACGTTACTGGACGCTCATGGGCAATGCCTGTAGGCTCATGTGTCCTTTTGAGGAGGTGACAAACCTAGTCAGTCGCACCGAAGGCACCATCAGCGACATCATACAATTTGTTTTCTTCCTGGAGCGTGCCCTGCGAAGAGTGCTGGATCAGGCTGTAGATGAGCATGAAGAGGAAGAGTTGTGGTCACCATCACCACCAGAAACAGCCTTATCAGCATCGCTTGCTGGACCTGCGGCAACGCTGGAAGAGGATTGTGAGGAAGAGGAGTCAGAGGAGGAATGTGGCTTTGAGGAGGAGGAGGAAGACCAACCACAACAGGCATCCCAGGGTGCTCATTGTCACTTATCTGGTACCCGTGGTGTTGTACGTGGCTGGGAGGAAGAACATACCTTCAGTGAGATCACTGAGGACGAGGAACGGGACATGAGTAGCTCGGCATCCAACCTTGTGCAAATGGGGTCTTTCATGCTTTTGTGCCTGTTGACGGACCCTCATATAAAAAGGCTGAAGGAGAACGACCTGTACTGGGTGTCCACGCTACTAGACCCCCAGTATAAGCAGAAAGTGCCTGAAATGTTACCGAATTACCGCAAGTCGGAAAGGATGCAGCAGTTCCAAAATAAATTTAAAAGTATGCTTTACACAGCGTATAAGGGTGATGTCACAGCACAACGGGAATCTAACAGGGGAAGAGGTGAAAGTAATCCTCCTCCTTCCATGACCACGCCGGCCAGGACAGGACGCTTTACAGACGTGTTGTTGATGGAGGACATGCGGACCTTTTTAAGTCCTACGCATCGCCACAGTCCTTCGGGGTCCACAATCAGAGAACGACTCGACCGACAGATAGCAGACTACCTCGCCTTAACTGCAGATATCGACACTCTGAGGAGCGATTAACCCCTTGACTACTGGGTGTGCAGGCTTGACCTGTGGCCTGAGCTATCCCAGTTTGCAAAAGAACTTCTGGCCTGCCCCGCTTCAAGTGTCCTGTCAGAAAGGACCTTCAGTGCAGCAGGAGGTATTGTCACTGAGAAGAGAAGTCGCCTAGGTCAAAAAAGTCTAGATTACCTCACCTTTATTAAGATGAATGAGGGATGGATAGCGAAGGGACTGACAGTGGGCGATACATTCGACTAAAAAAGGCCTGATGAGGGGGACGTAACAGGGATTAAACTGATAAGAATAGTACTACTTACCACACCACTCCTATCTGGTGGCACATTAGATTAAACGCGCAGTGCCCCAAATTTGAAGTAGGAGGACCAACCAAGCATCTTTTTCCATCTCCCGGTTCCTAAAATCGATGCCATATACACGTCCCCTGATAGCGGACGTAATAGGGATTAAACTGATAAGAATAGTACTACTTAACACACCACTCCTATCTGGTGGCCCATTAGATTACACGTGCAGTGCCCCAAATTTGAAGTAGGAGGACCAACCAAGCATCTTTTTCCATCTCCCGGTTCCTAAAATCGATGCCATTAACAGGGATTAAACTGATAGGTATAGTACTACTTAACACACCTTATAATAATGCAGAGAGAGGCAATGCAGAGAGAGGAGTCTGAAGAAGAGGAGTCAGAGGAGGAAGGGGGCTTTGAGGAGGGGGAAGACCAAACACAGCAGGCGTCCCAGGGGGCTTGTTGTCACCTTTTGGGGACCCTTGGTGTTTTACGTGGCTGGGTGGAGGAAGAGACCTTCAATGACATCAGTGAGGACAAGGAACGGGACATGGCTAGCTTGGTATCCAACCTTGTGCAAATGGGGAGTTTGCGGTTGTGCAAATGGACTGTTTGCGGTTGTTTGCGGTGCGTTAAACGGGGAGTTTGGTCTGTCACTGTGAAGCAGGCGTAACCCTTACACTACCTGATCAATACAACATCATACCTGATGTTTTAAAGTCCAAACGATTTAGGAATGTTAGGTGATTTATGCCCTTCATGGATTAAAACCAGACTCTGCATCAACTATGTAATTTTCCATGGGAGTTTTGCCATGGATCCCCCTCCGGCATGCCACAGTCCAGGTGTTAGTCTCCTTAAAACAACTTTTCCATCACTATTGTGGCCATAAAGAGTCCCTGTGGGTTTTAAAATTTGCCTGCCTATTGAAGTCTATGGCGATTCGCCCGGTTCGCCCGTTCGCGAACATTTGCGGAAATTCGTGTTCGCCGTTCGCGGATGGAAAATTTTATGTTCGCGACATCTCTACTTTTTAAATATGTTCTAGTGTTTTTACTCTAAAGGTGCTTATTACTCCTATTTATTCTTCCTACATATACTCTTCTAAACTAACAAAGGACCTGCTTATTTTAACTTTAGTTGTAAATAAAACTGAAAGGCTTTTGTGGGTGACCTTCACTTTTCTATTGACTCTCACATTGGGTTTTATTGTGGGTGACCCGACTTTGTTTTTTAATATTTAAAAGTGTACCCCACCAATATTGATTTGTTATTAGTGGTTACCCCACTCTCTAATAAAATACTGTGTGGACATACTCCTCAATACTTCTCTTTCTGTGGGTGACGTCCACTGATTTTACATTACTGTGGACTATTCCACTTCACTGTTATTTTGCAGTTTACCTCCACTGACTTATCTTTGTAAGTGATCCCCAATGATTTATTTAATTTGTGTTGGCTTGTTCCTATCTCCTATTATTAAACTTAACTGGGTAACCCCATTTTATTGTACAGTACATATTTTGAATTTATTTGAAAAATTTTAATTTGTAAGATCAATATGTCTGGTCTTTCAGAGCCTGCTATTTACCAAGAATTACGAGCATTACTTTTCTCCACTATTGCGGAGTCAATGCCTAAGACCTTAGCAGCATTCCATGAACAAGCTTCCTCCGAAGCTAACCCCACTGCATACAAGCCCTCTGATTCGGAAGATTCTCATCTTTCAGATCAGGAATGGGGGTAATTACTCTGCTGACAAGGGCAAAGCTTCTGTCAAATTAATAAGATTGTCTCTGCCACTTCCTATGCAGAATAATCAGGACCCTCTAGAGGGCTCTACTTCCCCTCTTACGGGTCACATGATGTATGATTATTGTAATAACTATTTGGACAAGGATCTCCAGGTGAATGTGCTTCGAGATTCTACGATGTCAGAATTTGTTAAGGAAACTTTTAGAAACCTACTACAGATTCAGATTCTAGTAAATATAAGCCCAAAGAGCCTTCCTCAGACCTACTGGATGCTTCTGGCCTACCCTTCTTTGACCCTAGGCTTATCAGACACCCACTCTCTGCCAAATAGGTCCCGCCAGACCACATTGCTGATTTTTGTAAGATGTGGCTGTGCAAGCCTTTAGAAAAATAAATTAGAGCTAAACTTAGAACCAAATCCCCCCGGCCAACTATCCCATATAAAGTGGCAGTAATGCCAGAATTTCATCCTATGCTAGCTACATTCCTCACGAAATCTGGCAAAGACCCAAGTATTGAGCAAGGACTTAAGGCAACCCAAAACAAACTCTTGGATATTGCAGGGTCCATCATACAGATATAATTATTCTAGGTGATGAGGCTATCAATAGTGGGGAATTTGATCCGCATACTGTTCGGGAGTTGGCATTATGCATAGCTTATTAGGCAATGCCAATGTGGTAATTTCAACTGAGAGGTGTGAGGCAGCACATTACAAAATTGATGCCAAATTAGTAGTTTTAAGTTTCAAAGAATTGGAACCTGAAGCCAACGGCTTGTTATTTGGAGACAGTTTCATGAGGAGCCTCTCTAAATATAAGCCTAATCCTCATTACGCAGGGTCTTTCACTCTCAAACACATAATTTTTCTAGGAGAGCTGGTCGCTACAGAGGCGGAGCTACCAGCAGAACTGCCTTCACAGGCTACAGGCCTCGCCCCACTCTCTATTGCAATTCGGGAACCACTCAACCCTATAATCGCCAACTACTTACCAATAGAGGATCTATCCAGGGACGTGGCTCTGTTTCCCTACGTGGATGCACTGCTCCAGGTAATAGAACTTCCTTATTTCAATGTACCTATTTCAGGCCAATTAACCAATTTTTTCCAAACAGTGGGAATTATTTTCACAGGATCAACTGATCCTACACACAGTCAGGGGTTTTGAAATAGACTTTATCACTCCCCCTATTCAGAATACACCTCCAACACCACGTTGGATGTTAATGTTAGATGACCTAGCGTTGCAAGCAGAGTTAGTCAAATTCATGGAGAAAGGGGTGATCGAGCGGTCGCCTTTCCCCTGTACCTTTCTCAGGAACATATTCCTCGTCCACATAAAGACAGAAATCACCACCCAATCATCAATCTCGAGGACTTGAATCAACATATCAGGTACCGCCATTTCAAGATGGAAGGCATCCATTTTCTTAGGGACCTCCTTTGCGTGGGAGACTGTTTCTTCAGATTCGATCTCAAAGATGCATATCTCACAGTCACTGTTGCCCACAACCATCGGGATTTCCTTAAATTCATATGGCAAGGAGACATTTGGCAGTTCACATGCCTTCCTTTCGCCCTTTTCTCCACACCATGGTGTTTCACCAAATTGATGAAAACGGTTATGGCATTACTCCACTCTCAGGGAATTTGTTCCATTATATATCTGGATGACATTCTGACCATCGCCCAGGACAACACATGTACTCCGTCATCTAACATGATGTATGCATTGCTTCAAAGTTTTCAGAAATCAGATCCGCAGTTTTGCAAAGGACTTTTCAATTTCTCCCTGGTGTGGCGAATGGACAACATCTCGGCAGTACGTTATGTGAATCTGCTCCTGAGACAAACTACTTTCTGACCTCACAAACGATCTTTATCAATTCTGCCTGGACAGAAATCTTTCCATTCGGGTGGAATATCTCCCAGGCTCGACAGTCTAGTCGCAGATTGGTTCTCCCATTACCAGCGATTGGCAATTGGACCCTCTACTATTCCATCACATCTATCTCCTTCGGGGACCTCTTACATTGGGATTCTTCACGTCACGGTTGAACCGTCAGATGAAGGCATACTTCAGCTGGCTTCCAGGCCCCCTATCCCTGGTGGTCGATGCGTTCCTACACTATTGACCAGTGATGGGAGCATATGTGTTTCCCCCTTTCTCCATGATCCAACATACCCTTTATCGGGTCAAAGCCCAGGAAGTCACAATAGTAATCATAACTTCATTGCAGAGAGCCCAGACTTGATTTCCCACTGTACTGGAATTATCACCTCCTATTAACTTGGTTCCTCAACATGCTCAGAAACCCAGTTGGCAACTGTCACCCCATAACTCTTCAAGGCCATCTCCAGCTCGTACCTTGGTCCGTTTTAGGGGATCTTGGAATGTCACGGGACTTTCGGAAACAGTTTAAACACTCCTATGGGATTCATGGAGCCCAGGAACTAGACGCGCTTATCTCTCTGCATGGCAGTCTTGGGTCAACTGGTATCTGGCAAGGGATATCAATCCCTTTTCAGCATCTCTTACATTCATACTAAACTTCCTATCCCCCCTCTTTGACCAGGACGAATCCTCATACATTTAAAATTCTGGGATTTTTTCCATTTTGGAGTCTTGGCCTTCTAACGAGGCCTTATCATTACGCCAACTGTCTGCTAAGCTGGCACTGCTCCTGTGTCTAGTTTTCTTCCACAGAGTTTCTTGCATTCAAGCTTTTGACTCCCACACTGTGGCTTTTATACCAGACGGAGTTAGTTTAATATCACCAGATGCACGAAGACTAATTCTTCATCAGTCTTCTACCCATGCTTTCCGGATAGACCATCCCTTTACGTTACTTGTTGTGTTTGACATCACCTCTATATTGATATCACGTCTGCTCTGCATACTCCTTCAGGTCCCCTCCTTATTTATTATGTTCGACAACACAAACAAGTCTCCTCTCACATGATTGCACGTTGAATTAGATGGTTACTTACTCAAGCAGAGATTGACCCTTCTTTTGATGCCTTTGAGCAGCCAAATCTTCTGCTTTTCGTGCAGACAGTTGTCTGTCGGACATTTTATCCTACACGGATAAACCCATCGTACCTTTTTATTTCAAACCTATGTCATATGCTGCTTTAGTCTATCATAAAGGAGCGTTAAAACAAAAGATGTTCTGTCTATATAATTATGCATTATTCTAGTTTAAGTGAACAAATAATCTAAATTTGATTAAAGACAGGAGGCAAATATCCCTCTCCCCCCCCCCCCCCACCCCCTTTCAATACTATTCCCACCCTTCAAGGTAAGTTTCTCAAGTATCCTTTTGGTACATTACGTTACAATGTTATGCTTAAACATATAACATATTTGGATTTTAATTTAAAATCTACAATTCACCTTAGGCATTGTGCAGCCTGCCTGTAGCCTGCCTGTTTATCCTTGATGATACAAACCATATAGTAATCTTTTGTGTGTTAATGCTAACACATTCCAAGTGGATCACATCCACTGCATCACCTTTTTTATGACACAATCTGTCTTTCTATTTCTATTAAGGACGTAATCGTTCACAATAATTTTTTCTATATTTTCTCATAATACCATTCAAACAAATACTCAACCACAGATGTTAAAGGGTTACTCCAACCACCATGACCACTTCAGTGACTTAAAGTCATGGATGTTGGAGTCTGGATGTGCATAGTTTAAATACTGCACTATAAGATATATTTGCACTTGTGTGCCAGGAGCTAGTTACACCCCAGCACACATGATTTTTGCAGACAGGAACTCTGTTGCAGGCTGCCTAATATCAATTCTGTCCATATGTTATATCTGTTGTCAGCACAGACTGAACACTAGAAAGGGACTTAATAATCTTCACCCTTGCAGGCAGACTCCAAACTGCCTCAATAATTTTTTAAAACAAAAAAATTAAATCCCTACCTCCCCTCGATGGTTTAGAAAGCTGAGTTCCCAAGATTTTTATTTACTTACTATATGGTAAATATATCATTCTCCAGTGTTATGTGCTAACAATGTTTTAAACAATGAATGTAATTTGTATTATAAAAAGCAAAACCATGCTGAAAGTGTTAATGAATATCATTATTCCATAATCTTTAAATATCAAATATTGTTTGGAATTGAAATTTATAACGAACCATCTGTCTGTTAGTAAGCCCAATAAATTACAGTGTTCTGTTTCTCTTTTACCGAGAATGATTGCAGTTGAATTATATCATTCTTTAACATTTGAAAAAAACATTTCATTATATTCTACTAGGACAGGAAACAGTTGCCACTAATCTGCCCTGTTGTTATCCTCCATTTACAAGCAAGCGTAACATATATTTGTAATACATAGATGTACCTAGGTTTTTAATGATTATAATTGCATGAAATTTGCTTTTGATTTGATGTAATTTATCTTCACTCAATACAGTGTTCTCAATACATTTAAGTAGTTTTTCTGTTATTGAAGAAACTGTATGGATTTATACACGTTTTAATCTGGGCAGCAAACACATCTAAATAATATATACTTGATAAAGGCTTGCCCACATATGATTATACTTATTAGCTCCATTAATCCCCAAATTATTCAACACAATCCAGGGATCCAAAATTACAAGTAGATCAGGTTCTCACCTGGTTATTGTAAAATGGCTTTTATTGCAAACCAGAAAACTTTATCTTTGAAAAGGATACAATTATTTCTTAGGTTACATTATCTCTTCAAGTGGTTTTCAAAAGAACCCTGAGAAAGTCATTGCTATAGCTTAACAGCTATAGCTTTACAGCTATACAAGGGTTTATTGTGTTCTCTAACTATTAACACAGGTTTTTTTTAAAGGGTTCTCTTCCATAATTGTTCCCATCATAACTTTAACTAAGAAAGGAGCAGATATATTTAACTGGAACACTGCCACCCTGGAAGCATTTAAAATCCTTCAGAAGGCCTTTACTACTGCTGCCATCCTCGTACACCCAGAACCCAATAAACCATTTGTTTTGGTGGTTGATGCTTCAGAGGTTGGAGTAGGGGTTGTTCTATCCCTGAGAGCTTCCCCTGGAGTCCCTTTATATCCCTGTCGCTTCTTCTCCAAAAAGTTCTCCTCTTCTGAGAGGTATTATGATATTGGCCTTAGCTCTTGCCTTAATGGTTTGGAGACAACTGTTTAAGGTTTTTGCCTTTCCTATTCTAATCCTTACAGATCACAAGAACCTAATCTATACAGGAGAGGCCAGGTAGCCTCTAGTCATATTTCATTTTAATTACATGTTGATTTATTGTTCTGATACCATAAATGGGAAGGATGATGCTCTGTCTTGCTAATTAAGGGACTTTGAAGAAAGGGAAAATCTTCCTCCTAACTTTATTGTTGATTTTATGTCTTCTCTTCTGTCCAAGGAAGAAGTCGTTTCTGCCCAACTTTCTAAACATGCTAACATTCCTTCTGGTAAATTATATGTTCCATCTGTTCCCAGGACAAGACTCATCACACCATTGCTTTCCCCTTTACTAGTCCCCGAAAGACTTTAATCACAGCTATCAATGGACTTTGTTTTAGACCTGCCTCCTTCAAAGGGCTCCAATACCATCCTCATGGCCATGCACAGATTTTCAAGAAGGGCTAATTTTATACCTCTAACTAAACTTGCCTCTGCTTCAGGGTTGGCCAAGGTGTTCACTAAATTATTATTATTATTATTATTATTATCATCATCACCATTTATATAGTGCCAACAGATTCCGTAGCGCTTTACAATATTATGAGATGGGTATTTAACGATAAATAGGACAATTACAAGAAATCTTGACCCTGCTCAAACAAGCTTACAGTCTATAGGAGGTGGGGTATAAAAGACATTAGGACAGGAAATATCAATCAAATAAGGTGGGAGTGAAGCAGAGCTGGAGGAGAGAATAGAGTGCTGCCCTTTAGAAGAGAGCAAGAGACAGGTATGTAAGGTAGAGGTTACTCTGGGAGGCCATAAGCTTTCCTAAAGAGATGGGTTTTAAGGCACTTCTTAAATTATTTAAGACTAGTCAAGAGTCTGATAGGGGTAGGCAGGCTATTCTATAGGAAGGGAGCCACCCGCGAGAAGTCCTGCAAGTGCGAGTTGGCCGTACGGGTGCGAGCAGTGGACAGGAGGTGGTCAGGGGCATCTGTGGATCTGTGAAGAGATATACGAGGGGCTAGCATTGTTCAGTGCTTTACAGGTATGGGTTAGTACTTTGGATTGACTCCTATAAGATACAGGAAGCCAATGTAAGGACTGACAGAGGGGTGAGGTGTCAGAGGACCGACTAGAGAGGAAAATCAGTCTGGTGGCAGAATTCATTACAGCTTTTGGGAAGACCAATCAGGAGAGGGTTACAATAATCCATGCAGGAAATTACTAGAGCATGGACAAGCTCCTTCGTAGCATCTTTTGTAAGAAAGGGGCGGATGCGGGCTATGTTTTTAAGTTGGAATCTACAGGATTTGGCAACATACTGGATGTGAGGCTCAAAGGTGAGGCCAGAGTTAAGTATGATGCCAAGACCGCACGCTTGCAAGGATGGACTTATGTGGATACCACTAACTTGAAGGGAAAGAGAGAGAGAGAGAGAGAGAGAGAGAGAGAGGAGGAGGATCAGTATTAGGAAGCAGTGACACGTTGCAGAACAGTTGGGGAGAGGTCCGGGGAGGAGAGATATATCTGTCAGGGTACCTGAGGCCTCTACCTCTAAGGGAGGTAGAGATTTGGTGGTTTGCCCGTCCAGGCGAGCCGTTTCCTTCGTTCCTCGCGGTTCATCCAGTCACTTAAACACCGGCCGCGAGGAATCCACGTCCTTTTCTAGCGGGACGCTCAATACGTGACGTCATGACGCTATCACGAGCGACCTGTCACTCAAGTGTCCGATATCCAATCGGCACTTGTCAGAGGCGTGATTACCATCCAGAGCCAGGGTATTTAAGCTTACTTCTCTCTTCAGCTCATTGCCCTGTCGTGGTTCTAGCTTGTCTAGTCACTCAGTGCTCTGGTATTCTAGTTTACTCTATTTGGTTTTGACTCGGCTTGTTGTACTACCCTGCTTCTCTGTTCTCCCTTGACCCGGCTTGTCTCTCGCTTATCTGTCTTCCCGTTCCCTCGACCTCGGCTTGTCTCTGACTATTCTCTATTACTCTCGGTACGTTAGTCCGGCCATTCTAAGGCCCGGTATACGTACCTTTCCACTCTTTGTACTCTGCGTGTTGGATCCCTGTCCCGATCCTGACATTACGACAGGGCCAATGGATCCTGCAGGTACAAACAGTCAGCTTGGTTCTTCTGATCCCAGGTTTGACGCCATGGAGCATAGGATGGATCAGATGGCTCTAGCACTACAGGCACTTTTGTCTCGTGCTAGTAACCCACCTGAGGAGACACGTACTCCTTCTATTTCTCCTGCAGTCTCAGGTCTAGAGGTAGCCACTGTAGGTGCTTCTTCCCGTATTACCCCACCAGTACGTTATGGCGGGTCACCGGAGAAGTGCCGTGGTTTTCTGAACCAGATTAGCATCCATTTCGAATTACAACCCCGCTCTTATCCTACAGATAGAGCGAAGGTTGGATTTGTTATTACTTTACTCATTGAGAAAGCTCTGAGATGGGCCAATCCTTTATGGGAGAATGATAATCCACTAGTCTATAATTATAATGCCTTTGTAGCTGCGTTTAGAAGAACTTTTGACCCTCCTGGTAGAAAGGTCAATGCAGCTAGATTACTGTTGCGCCTTAGACAGGACAATCGAACACTTGTGGACTATGCACTAGAGTTCAGGTCCTTGGCGGCAGAAGTTAAGTGGAACGAACAGGCTTATATAGATGTGTTTCTGAATGGGTTATCAGATGTAATTCTTGACGAGGTCGCTACTAGAGAACTCCCTGAGAATTTGGAGGATTTAATTTCTTTTATATCTCGTATTGATGAACGCATAAGAGAGAGACAGAACACTCGAGATAGGACCCGTAGACCCTCCTTTAAACTAGCGCCTACCTTTCAAAATTCTGAGTTCGAGGACTTACGTATTTCTGAACCTATGCAGATAGGCAGTACTCATCTCACAGAGAGAGAGAGACAGTACAGAAGAAGGGAGGGTTTATGTATGTATTGTGGAGTCAGAGGACATTTACGCCTAAATTGTCCTAATCGTTCAGGAAACGCTCGCACCTAAGTTTCTCTAGAGGACAGGCCTTGGGTGTTTCTACTTTGTCCTCTATTCACAACTACAAAGAGTTCAGGCTTCTGTTACCCGTTTCTTTGAGGTGGGAGAAGGGAGTAGTAAAGACTATGGCACTAATCGATTCTGGAGCTGCTGAGAGCTTTATAGATCAGGGTTTTGTGGCCAAGCATGCTATCCCATCCCAGTTAAAAGAGACACCACTGGCTGTTGAGGCCATCGATGGTAGACCGTTACTTGAGCCTGTTATTTTCCATGAGACCATACCGATTAACTTAACTGTTGGCATCCTACATAAAGAGGATATATCCTTAATGCTCATTTCTTCTCCATCTATTCCCATAGTCCTGGGGTACTCCTGGTTGAGGAGACACAACCCTATTATTAATTGGGAGTCAGGGGAGATAGTTTCGTGGGGAAAGAATTGTCAAGAAAAATGCTTGCGGAAGGTCTTACCTCTCGGATTAACTAACACATCGACTACCTCTGACAATCCTACAGAGACACAAATTCCGCCTCAGTATCTAGATTTAAAGGCAGTATTTGACAAAAAGAAAGCCGATACCTTACCCCCACACAGGTCCTTTGATTGCAAAATTAACCTACTCCCTGGTACCATGCCTCCCAGAGGTCATGTATACCCATTATCTACGAAAGAGAACTCAGTTCTAGAGGAGTATATTCACGAGAATTTAGACAAGGGATTCATCAGGAGGTCCTCCTCCCCTGCCGGGGCTGGATTTTTTTTTGTTAAAAAGAAAGATGGTTCTTTGAGACCTTGTATTGATTATCGAGGCTTGAATAAGATAACCATTAAAAATGCCTACCCGATTCCCTTGATCACCGAACTCTTCGATCGTTTGAAGGGCTCTACAATTTTCACCAAGTTAGACCTCAGAGGGGCATATAACTTGGTGAGAATCCAGCAGGGACATGAGTGGATGACGGCATTCAATACTCGCTATGGTCACTATGAATATACGGTTATGCCTTTTGGGTTATGCAATGCACCAGCGGTATTCCAAGATCTGATAAATGAGGTTCTTAGGGAATTTCAGCAAGAGTGCGTCATTGTATACCTAGATGATATACTTATACATTCTAGTGAGATTGAGACTCATCACAAGCAAGTCAGGAGGGTTTTGCACAAGCTTCTTCAGCATGGTTTGTACTGCAAGTTGGAGAAATGTAGCTTTGATCAAACCCAGGTAACCTTTCTCGGCTATGTGATCTCTGGGGAGGGATTTAAGATGGATCCGGATAAACTCCAGTCCATTCTAGAGTGGCCTTTACCCAAAGGTCTTAAAGCCGTACAGAGATTTATTGGTTTTTCCAATTATTATAGGCGCTTTATTAAGGGCTATTCTTCAATTATCGCACCTATCACTAATATGACCAAACAGGGGGCTGATACTAAGAATTGGACTACTGAAGCTCTTCTTGCGTTCAAAACTCTCAAGGAGCTTTTCGCTTCCGCTCCAATTTTAGTTCACCCCGACACTTCCCTGCCTTTTCTGCTTGAGGTAGACGCATCAGAGACTGGTTTAGGTGCTGTCCTATCTCAAAGGTTGGGTGTTGATAAACCATTACATCCATGTGGATTTTTCTCTAAAAAATTGTCCGGTACTGAGAGCAGATATGACATTGGTGACAGAGAATTACTAGCGGTTATCAAAGCTTTGAAAGAGTGGAGACATTTATTGGAAGGTACTTTACATCCTGTTACCATTCTAACAGACCACAAAAATTTGTCTTATATCGGAGAGGCCAAGCGTTTGTCCTCCAGGCAGGCTCGTTGGTCATTGTTTCTTACCCATTTCAATTACGTTCTGACTTACAGACCTGGCTCAAAGAATTCTAAAGCCGATGCGCTATCTCGCCAATTTGAGCCTTCTGCTTCAGTTGAACCACTTGTGTCCTCCATTGTACCCAAATGCAATATTATTGCTAATACCAGTCTTAAAATTCATTCTCCGCTACTTGACCAGATCTTGAAGTCACAACATCTAGCTCCCGGAAACACTCCTGAGGGAAGAAACTTTGTTCCTCCTGAACTTCAACTGGAGCTCTTACAATGTTTTCACGAAAGTAAGATAGCTGGTCATCCTGGTATTCGCAAGACATACTCTCTGATATCCAAGGATTTCTGGTGGCCTTCACTTCGAAAAGATATTGAGGAGTTCGTCGCAGCTTGTGAGACTTGTGCCAAGACTAAACTACCTCATGCTTCTCCATGTGGCCTGTTACACCCCTTGGACGTTCCTGAGAAACCTTGGTCCTGTTTGTCCATTGACTTTATCGTTGATTTACCTGCTTCCAAGAGACAAACTGTTATTCTCACGGTGGTGGATAGATTTACTAAGATGGCTCATTTCGTACCATTACCTAAACTTCCGACTTCTCCTGAATTGGCGGAGATTTTTGCGAGAGAGGTTTTTCGCCTACATGGGATTCCTTCGGAGATTGTTTCTGATAGAGGTTCTCAATTTGTCTCACGTTTCTGGAGATCCTTTTGTTCTCAAATGGGTATCAAATTGAACTTCTCCTCTGCCTATCACCCTCAGTCTAACGGAGCTGCTGAACGTACTAATCAAAAGATCGAACAGTATCTACGTTGCTTTGTTTCCGAACACCAGGACGATTGGGTCGGTCTGATTCCTTGGGCGGAGTTCGCACACAATAACCTTGTTTGTGATTCAACTCGCTCTAGCCCTTTCTTCATGAACTATGGCTTTCATCCTTCGATTTTTCCTTCGGTTTCCTCTTCTCAGGGGATACCGTCGGTTGATGATCATGTCGCCAACCTGAAGAGATTATGGGATCAGACTCGGCAAATTCTATTACATAGTTCTTCGTTGTTCAAGAAACACGCTGACAAGCATAGAAGAGCGGCTCCTGTTTTTGTTCCTGGGGATAGGGTATGGTTGAGTACTAAGAATATTCGCCTAAAAGTCCCATCTATGAAGTTTGCTCCTCGCTACATAGGTCCTTACAGGATTCTCACTCGTATCAACCCGGTTGCGTATCGCCTTGCTCTGCCACCTGCCTTACGCATTCCTAACTCTTTTCATGTCTCCTTGTTGAAACCTCTTATTTGCAACAAATTCTCCTCTAAGGTTTCCTCCCCTCGTCCTGTTCAGGTGGAGGGTCGGGAGGAGTACGAGGTCAGCTCCATCATTGATTCCAGAATTTCAAGGGGAAAATTGCAATATCTGGTCAACTGGAGGGGATATGGTCCTGAGGAGAGGAGTTGGGTACCTCAGGAGGACGTTCATGCGTCTCGCCTTCGCAGAGCATTTCACCTCCGCTTCCCATCTCGCCCCGGTTCCTTCCGCCCGGTGGGCGTATCTGAGAGGGGGGGTACTGTCAGGGTACCTGAGGCCTCTACCTCTAAGGGAGGTAGAGATTTGGTGGTTTGCCCGTCCAGGCGAGCCGTTTCCTTCGTTCCTCGCGGTTCATCCAGTCACTTAAACACCGGCCGCGAGGAATCCACGTCCTTTTCTAGCGGGACGCTCAATACGTGACGTCATGACGCTATCACGAGCGACCTGTCACTCAAGTGTCCGATATCCAATCGGCACTTGTCAGAGGCGTGATTACCATCCAGAGCCAGGGTATTTAAGCTTACTTCTCTCTTCAGCTCATTGCCCTGTCGTGGTTCTAGCTTGTCTAGTCACTCAGTGCTCTGGTATTCTAGTTTACTCTATTTGGTTTTGACTCGGCTTGTTGTACTACCCTGCTTCTCTGTTCTCCCTTGACCCGGCTTGTCTCTCGCTTATCTGTCTTCCCGTTCCCTCGACCTCGGCTTGTCTCTGACTATTCTCTATTACTCTCGGTACGTTAGTCCGGCCATTCTAAGGCCCGGTATACGTACCTTTCCACTCTTTGTACTCTGCGTGTTGGATCCCTGTCCCGATCCTGACAATATCTGGGTGTCATCAGCATACAGGTGGTAGTGGAATCCAAAAGAGGCAATAAGTTTGCCAAGAGATGCAATATAAAGAGAAACTAGAAGGAGAACAAGAACAGAGACATGGGGGACTCCAACCGAGACAGGATGAGGGGAGAAGGTCTCATTAGAAAAGGAGACACTGAATGAACATTGGGAGAGATAAGAGGAAAACCATGAGAGGACAGAGTCACAGAGACCGAGTGATTGAAGAGTCTGAAGGAGAGCATGATCAATGGTGTCAAAGGCAGCAGAGAGGTCAAGAAGCATTAGTATGGAGTAGTGACCTTTGGACTTTTATGGGTTATTAAGGGATAATATTCAAGAATTCACTGAGAAGAACATGGTTATCAGCAACAATCAGCATGGTTTTATGAAGCACAGGTCATGTCAAACTAACTTGATTGCGTTCTACGAAGAAGTAAGTAGAAGTATAGATCAGGGTGTTGCAGTGGATGTGATCTATTTTGATTTTGCCAAGGCATTTGATACAGTTCCACAAAATAGATTAGTGTTCAAACTCAAGGAAATCGGTCTAGATGAAAATGCTTGTTCTTGGGTAGAACATTGGCTTAAAAATAGAGTACAAGGAGGTGTCATTAATGGTAAATTTTCAAGCTGGACAGAGGTGGCAAGTGGCGTCCCTCAGGGTTCTGTTCTGGGACTCCTCCTATTAAACATGTTTATAAATGTTTGCAGATGACACAAAACTCTGTAAAATAATACAATGAGAGCAAGATATGACTTTGCTGCAGAGGGATTTAGATAGACTGGGGGACTGAGCACTCAAATGGCAGATGAAATTTAATGTTGAAATATGCAAAGTTATGCACTTCGGCATAAAGAATACACAAGCAACGTATACCCTTAATGGAAGCAAATTAGGGATAACAACACACAAAAAGGACTTGGGGAATTGTTATAGACAACAAACCATGCAACAATGTGCAATGTCAATCAGCAGTGGCTTAGTCCAGTAAGGTATTGTCATACATGAAAAAGGGCATTCATTATCGGGATGAGAATATAAGTTTGCCTCTTTATAAACAACTGGTAAGATCACGTGTTGAATATGATGTGAAATTTTGGGCACTGTTCTAAAGAAGGATATTATGGCACTAGAAAAATTGCAGAGGCGGGCTACAAAATTAATAAAAGGAATAGAACATATCAGCTATGAAGAAAGGTTAACAAATTTAAACCTATTTAGTTTAGAAAAACGTCGCCTGAGAGGGGATATGATAACATTATACAAATATATTCGGGGCCAATACAAACCATTGTGTGGAAATCTATTCACAAACCGGACTTTACATAGGACACGAGGTAATGCATTTAGACTGTAAGAAAGAAGATTGTGTCTAGTCTAATGCAAAGGAAAGGTTTTGTTTTTTTACTGTAAGAACAATAAGTATGTGGAATTCTCTGCCTGAAGAAGTGGTTTTATCAGAGTCCATACAGATGTTCAAACAGCTACTAGATGCATACTTGCAAAAACAGAATATTCAAGGATATAATCTTTCAATGTAGTGTAATAACTGCTTGATCCACGGATAAATCTGACTGCCATTCTGGGGTCAAGAAGGAATTTTTTTCCTAGCTTGTTGCAAAATTGGAAGTGCTTCAAACTGTTTTTTTTTTTTTGCCTTCTGTTGGATCAACAGCAAAAAACAAATGTGAGGAAGGTTGAACTTGATGGATGCAAGTCTCTTTTCAGCTATGTAACTATGTAACTAAATGTAACTATGTAACTGCGATTAGGTCATTAGTAACTTTGATAAGAGCAGTCTCAGTAGAGTGGAGAGGGTGGAAGCCAGACTGAAGAGGGTCAAGAAGAGATTTGGAATTGAGAAAGTGAGACACACAGGCAAAGACAGGACTTTCCAGAAGCTTTGAGGAAAAAAGGAGCAGGGATAGGGGAGAATGGGTCAAGAGATGTGTTTTTTTTTTTTAGTTTTTTTTTGTATTTTTTAGGATAGGTACTACAGTGGCATGTTTAAGTTCAGCAGGGACACTGCCAGAAGAGAGAGAGCAGTTAAATATGTGTGCTAAGGAAGGCACAAGGCAAGGGGAGAGAGATCTGATGAGGTGAGATGGGATCAAGTGGGCAAGTGGTGAGGCAAGAGGAAAGGAGAAGCGCAGCGACCTCTTGTTCAGTAGCTGGGGAGAAAGTCTCAAGGGTAGGAAAGCATGATCTACGTGTGGTTGAGATAGAGAACGGCAAGGTGGGGAGAATTCTTTTCTTAGCTGTTTAATCTTGTCGGTAAAGTAGCATGCAAAGCGATCGGCTGTAAGGTTAGTTTATGGGGTGGTCACAGCAGGGTAAAGAAGAGAGTTAAAGGTGTCATAGTGACGTCTGGGATTGTGGGAGCATGAACTAATAAGAGGAAAAGTATGACTGGCGCGGGCAAGGGCTGCGCTGTATGAATACAATATGAATCTATAATGGAAAAAGTCTGACTGGGTGCGAGACTTCCTCCAGGAGCGTTCAGCCCAAAGGAAGCAACTTTGCAGAAAGCTTGTTGATTTAGTATGCCACGGTTGGAGGCGTGTCCTGCTTGAGGTGCATGTTTGGAACGGGGCTGCACCATTCAAGTCAGAGGTGAGGGTAGTGTTATATGTCGAGATGGCCAGTGAGGGACAGGAGATGGAAGGGATGTCAGCTGACAGCAGGGTTTGGAGATTCATCACCAGCTGCTAGGAGCAGTAGGATGGAAAGGAAGAGAAGGTGGGAGTAAAATTTAAATATTAGGGACGATAGCTTGTATTTAGGGGATTTAGGAGGGGTTTGTGGAGAAAGGCTGGATAAACATGAGTAAAGTTCATGTGATGAATGCAGAGATGAGGGAAGCAGAGAGGGAACAATGAAGATGGTGTCAGCAGGAACAGGTAAGTAAAAGGATGGATAGATTTTAATAATGAGGGAAGTGAGAGAGACAGTGAAAAATAGATGTGAGGACATTAGTAGGAGAATGGGTGCTGTGTTTTTAAGATATGGAGAATTTAGGTGTGAGAATTGTAGGTGAGGTTAGGAGGGTAAAGGATTAAAAAGGTATTGCGAGTTTAGCTATTTTAGGTTTGGAGGGCATGGTGGACATAATTGGTTTGTCAGGGAAGCCAGGTAATTTGAGATATCTATAAATGGGTAGGGGGGTGGAAAATGATCATCCAGAAATGCTACCACTGCTTAGGGCAAAACCTGCAGGGTTGGGTGCTGTGAGTCCTAGGTGTAGCTGTTACAATGCTGTTTTGGGCTCAGGCTATAAGAGAGAATCTAGGGTTAGATAAGACATATTGGTGGGTGGGGAATTATTGAGGTGTTAAAAACAAAATCAAGGAAAAAGCAGATGAAAGGGAATTTAAATTTAAGGATATGAGGGAATGGCAGAGATCAGATAAATATAAGTCATAAATAGGGAGCATCATGAATTAACCCCTTAAGGATGGAGCCAAATGTACACGTTGTGAACGAAACAAAATGTAAACAAAACCTGGCATTTGCACTATATGTCTGTCCAACCGTAATTCACCTCTTTCATATTAAATGCACCCCCCTTATTATATATAATTTTATTCATGGGAAGCAGGGCTTTCATTTAATATCAAATATTTAGCTATGAAACATAATTTAATATGAAATAAATGGGAGAACATTTTTTATTTTTTATTTTTTTAGTTCTACATGACATTTCAACTGTCAATGTCATAATACTGTTTGCTTTTACTGCAATAAAATACACATATTTGTATTCAGCAAAGTCTCACGTGTAAAACAGTACCCCCTATGTACAGGTTTTATGGTGTTTTGGGAAGTTACAGGGTCAAATATAGCGTGTTACATTTGAAATTGAAATTCGCCAGATTGACGCTGCCTTTGAGACTGTATAGTAGCCCAGGAAATAAATTTACACCAATGATGGCATACCATTTGCAATAGTAGACAACCCAAGGTATTGCAAATGGGGTATGTCCAGTCTTTTCTAGTAGCCATTTGGTCACAAACACTGGCCAAAGTTAGCGTTAGTATTTGTTTGTGTGTGAAAAATGCAAAAAACGCCAATTTTGGCCAGTGTTTGTGACTAAGTGGCTACTAAAAAAGACTGGACATACCCCATTTGCAATACCTTGGGTTGTCTACTATTGCAAATAGTATGCCATCATAGGGGTTATTTTAATTCTTGGGCTACCATAGGGTCACAAAGGCAACATAAGCAACCTGGCCGAATTTTAATGTAAAAAAATGAAACACAAGCCTTATATTTGACGCTCTAATTTTTGAAAACACCATAAAACCTGTACATGAGGGGTACTGTACTCGGGAGACTTAGCTGAACACAAATATTTGTGTTTCAAAACAGTAAAAAGTATTGTAGCAATAATATCGTCCGTGTAAGTGCTGTTTGTGCGTGAAAAATGCAAAAAACTTCATGGCGATATCATCGTTGTAATACATTTTACTGTTTTGAAACACTAATATTTGTGTTCAGCGAAGTCTCCCGAATAAAACAGTACCCCCAATGTACAGGTTTTATGGTGTCTTAGAAAGTTATAGGGTTAAATATAGTGCTAGCAAATTAAATTCCCTATACTTTCGGCATGGGTTGTCAGGCAGGTCCCGCTAATTGTAATTAATTAGGATACCTAATTATGTAAAAAATATTACATAAATATATGTGTAGAATTAATATATGTATATATATTCATATGTGTATATATACGTATATATATATATATATATATATATATATATATATATAATTTTTTTTAATATATACATTATTTCGTTCTACATGTATTTTGATATAAACATATATATATATATATATATATATATATATTAATATCACAATACAGTTAGAACAAAATAAAACACATCTATATATTTTTCAATATTTTATTTTTAATTATTTTTTTATTTTATTTTTTTACGTATTTACATATTTTTTTATATTATATATAAATATATATATATAACAATAATTATATATATATATATATATTTAATCAGTATCAGTCTACGTGTAATTTGATATTAATATATATATATATATATATTAATATTAAAATACACCTAGACAGTGTATGTGTGTGTGTGTATATGTGTATATATATATACTTAGATCATATATATATAATATATATATATATATATATATGATCTAAGTATATATTTGTTTATATTTACACTTATTTTAACTTTTTTTTATTTGATTTCAGCCAGAAGGGGGACTAACTGTCATTACAGTTAGTCCCCCTGCTGGCAATGCTGCAGCCAGCTATAGCGGCCATGTGATTGTGAGGTCCTCGCAAGGACCTCACTCTCACATGGCCGGGGGGGCTGAAGAGGACGGAGGTGCCGCGGGGAGCTCCCTGGGAGTCCCCCCAACCGCGATTGCCGGCATGGGATCGCCGGCGACCGGGTAAGTAAAAAAAAAACGGAGGGCGTACAATTACGCCCGGCGGCGTTTAGAGCCGCTTTAAAAAAGACGTAATTGTACGCCCTCCGGTCTTAAGGGGTTAACAAGGCTTAGAGTGCAAGAACTAACACTAGCAAAACAAACGTTTAACTAAACAAGAGTTAAGGATGGAGGGTGCAATAGTCATCAATTAAGCAGTATTACTGTGGGGGATGGAGATAGATAGGAATAACATTTAAAACAGAAATAGGAAAAAAGTCCAGGTATTCTTAAGATGATCATCCATAAATGCTAAATAGTTTGCATGTGTTGCGCACAGAAATAGTTTCAGACTGTGGAAGTAATTTATTTTTCAGGTATTACTAGGTCACATTCACATCATTTTGGCTCCAAGCTCCAAGCTTTGTGTCTTTTCATATTTGTATTTGTGCCATCCTATTCTTCTTATTGCGCATGCTCCAACAATACAAAATTGACGCAAGGTTCTAGGCCTTTATATACTCGCTCTATTGTAGACTCGGCACCCTTTTGTAGTTCCCGAACTCTTAGGTGTGCTTATTCGGAGTATTTTTTTTCTTGACTTTTTGATTTGGATTTGTTTTTAACTCTGTAGTTTTTTCTGGAAGTACTGACCCAGCTAGCCGTGCCACTTCTTTTGCCTTGTTCCCCGGGTATTGTTTGATTTCATTTTCTTTGCACTAGTATAGTATTTAGTTCTGTTATTTCCATTTTCTATACTAAGCGTTAATTCCGGCCAATTTAAGGTCTGGTAATATGCTATTTCTATACCTCCATCTGTTCCTTTATTAGGGGCTGACTTGTATCTTGTTGAGGATCTAATTAATTTCTGACAATCGATGGTCATTTACAAAGTACTCTCAGCCAGTAAATGATTGGAATGAGCTCTTGTCTTAAACTAAACTGCTATTCAGCATTTGCAGCTTGAGGAGTCTGTAAGCAGTGCAGGCTTCCAGCGGTATACAGGTAATTGTTAAACTTTGCATTGCACTCCTGGCACTATAACAGTGGGTTACAGTTGTTATGATGCTTGGAGAGTTATTTCACATTAGTCACTAATTAAACCTTTTTAATTGAGAATATATTAGTGATGTGTCTGAATGCATTGAATAAATAAAACATGGGTACAAAAGCAATGTTAATAAGTATAGTAAAAAAATTAAATAAATGCAACTTATAATTTGGTAATCATGTATTCCAGTCATTGCGATGAAATAACTAACACTGTGTGACAAGTGTTAAAAAAAATAATATACATTTCTTAGAGATAGTTTAAATATCTCAGGATAAAACAAGTAATACAACTTGATCAAGTCATCCATCTCCAAAGCATTTACGTCACTGGTTCAGGTGCATATAAATCATTATGAAGCCATCCAGCTGTTTTGTTTCAGCAACAGTGAAGATGAGAAATATATTCAATTTGTCTTGCTGTACTCTATTAAAATGATCTGACACACGGGGTTGAATGTAATTAAAAAAAACTTTTTTTTAATTAACTGTTTTATCTATTAAAGGGTATTCAATAGTAAATTGCACATCAGATACATTAAAGGTTATATACGTTAAAATACATATTTATTAGGCTGACAGATTCTCTTCTTTCCACTTTGCTCAGTATAAGTGTACAGTTAATGATTTACTATTATGTTTCAATACATTTCTAAGAGTCGTGTTCATCATTCTCTGACAGTACTTCTGGTTATGTTATGTTGTGTTTGTAGAATTTTTTATGAAAGAATACTTATCTGAAAAGTAAATATATATATATATATATATATATATATATATATATATATATATATATATATATATATATATATATACACACATAAAACTTCCTAAATTAACTTTCTATCTTACTCTTTATCCAACCCCCTCTTCCGTTTCCCCCTCCCCCCCCAAAAAGAAAAAAAAACAAACAGTTTTGGCCTTATTTTACCTACTAATGCTTGCAAAAGTATAGATAAATTCTACAACCAAGACACAGCTGATTACTATATAACTGCAGTGATGAAAGTTAAAAAAAATGGGTTAGTATGTCTGAGGACAAATTTGTTTGCAGTTCAAAAAATGGTCAGAAAAATATACTTTTTTAATCCAAAATGCATTATTTTATTATAAATAATTTTCTAAAAGCCAGACTTGTTTGATATTCACTACAGTAACATTAATTATGACAAAGTTCTAAAGTGACTGCTTGACATAAGAGCAAGATAAAAAGGGTTGCTTATCAAAATATGCCGGTCACAGAAATATTATTTAAAAGGACACTATAGTCAACTGAACAACTTTTGCTTAATGAAGCAGTTTTGGTGTATAGAACATGCCCCTGCAGCCTCACTGCTCAATCCTCTGCCATTTAGGAGTTAAATCCCTTTGTTTATGAACCCTAGTCACACCTCCCTGCATGTGACTTGCACAGCCTTCCATAAACACTTCCTGTAAAGAGAGCCCTATTTAGGCTTTCTTTATTGCAATTTCTGTTTCATTAAGATTTTCTTATCCCCTGCTATGTTAACAGCTTGCCAAACCCTGCAAGAGCCTCCTGTATGGGATTAAAGTTCAATTTTGATATTGAGATACAATTATTTAAGGTAAATTACATCAGTTTGAAAGTGAAACAAGTTTTTTTTTTTCATGCAGGCTCTGTCAATCATAGCCAGGGGAGGTGTGGCTAGGGCTGCATAAACAGAAACAAAGTGATTTAACTCCTAAATGACAGTGAATTGAGCAGTGAAATTGCAGGGGAATGATCTATACACTAACACTGCTTTATTTAGCTAAAGTAATTTAGGTGACTATAGTGTTCCTTTAAGGATTAAAAAAAAGTAAAATCCTTCATTGAAAAGGTCTGTATTTTCCAACGGTCATGCAAGTTATGCTTAAAAAATGTCTGCTTTAAAAAGATTGGAGCCACTTGGCTGAATTGTGACAAAAAATCCATATGTTTGGCATTTACTACTAGCAGAGAAAAAATACAAATAAGCAAACAAGAAATATGTTAAATAAGAACAGGCTTCACATTCCCGACTCAATGCATCTCTGTTGAAAGGAAATGAGATTTAGCACATGTCCCACCAGTTGCACAGACATTCCCTCCTTATAATATGTGGTGGATAATTAAAGGATTACTTTACTGATTTTTTTTTTTTTTTTTAGTAGATAAACCATGCATTTTCTTGTACATGTTTTGTTTTTAGGGTTATGAAAAAATATTTTAAAATAGCTGCAGATCTAGTGTCTGCAGCTATTGCAACCTGTAGTGCTTTACATGTTTGGAGTGTTCTTTTTTGTACTTGTAGGTTGCTTTTAGATGTATTTATACATCATATTATAAAATTGCCAAAGTAACACTACTAGTATCTGGGCTTTGTATGGTGAAAAATATTTTTCGGGATGGACAAAGTTCACCCAAATGGCAGTTCCACTCATCTGAATCTAGGAAAAAGATTATAAAATATATATTATGTATATATACAAATAAACCAATTACTAGAAACAGAACAGTACAAATTATGCCTAATTACTGTATGATTTTTGTTGGATAGCTAAACTGTTAAACTTTAAAATTATACTTCATTATGACAATTTCACAGATATTCTGTTATATCCCAGTTATGTACTATTTTACAGCCTATTATTTTATGTGTTAGAAATTAAGTGATTTATTGACTCATGGCATTTCAAAATAATAGAAAATCCCATATAGTTATAGCCAACTCTGAATTTCAATTTCTAGCAGAAAAGAAATGTGAAAAGGGGGCTGTGATAGAGTTCCTGTAATCTGACAGAGTACCTCAGCCCAGTTCACTTCCTAGTCACTTGCCAGGACCCTGGAGCGCTTCAAGCCTCGACGACTGGGGTCTCTCTAAAGCTTTTCCATCCGATCAGGCTGCAGCTCTCCTTACAAACCGTTATCATCTCCTCTGCCTATTCCATTGCAGCCCTTCTTCCAGGCAGGTATCGTCTCCTCTGGATATTCCTCTGCAGCTTTCCTTGCAGGCAGATATGTATCTCTGCCTGCAATGTGACAACTCTTGTCATTCTAAAGACACTTTTGGCTCTCTCTTTTTATTTGCCCCCGGACTAGAGGGATCATGTAGCCAGCTAACAGACATGGCAACTCTGTTACTGGGGTTCCTAAAAATCAGGACACATGGTTCCAAAAGTACATCCACATGCATCCACAGCTTAATTTTTACTTGGGACTAGCCCATATGGGTATTACATTTAGATTAATGTGACAACTGCAATAAACTACAAATAACCAAATCATATCAGACAACATATAGAAATGTATAATAACAAAATGATATATTAATAATGGTTGGGTAGGCAAGACAATAATTAACACAAAAAATCTCTCTTGCCAGCAGAATTAGCAATATGCAAATCCACATGAATATGCAAATGTACAAGCCTTGCTATTCATGTAGTGCATATAGCTGTTGCAGGAGGTTTGTTTAACAGTAGTGTGAGGGCTTGCCAATTGTTGAGGAACAAGAGAAAAGAGGGTTTCCAACACACTGTCTATGACGGGATGTCAACATGTGGTGGAACTCAACTTTAGAAGTGCTAAAAATAATTTTAGATCAACAGAGGGCCACCCATAGTCTATCTTCCAACCACTCTATTGTTGTTAACTCCTCACTGGGATGTGAAAAAAAAACAAAAACATACACAGGCTTAGTTGGTAAATTCCCTGACTACAAAACCTGTTCAAAAATGCAAGGTACAGGTTCAAATCCTGGCACCCCTCACACACAAGCACCACAACCCTTACACACACAGAGCACCCCTCACACACACAGCACCCCTCACACACATACATAGCACCCCTCACACACACACAGAGCACCCCTCACACAGACAGTACCCCTCACACACAAACGCCGCACCCTTCACACACACAGAGCACCATTCCAAACACAGCACCACACACACACACAGCACCCCTCACACACACACAGAGCAACCCTCACACAGACAGTACCCGTCACACACAAACGCCGCACCCTTCACACACACAGAGCACCATTCCAAACACAGCACCACACACAGCACCCCTCACACACATACAGAGCACCCCTCAAACACACATAGAGCAACCCTCACACAGACAGTACCCCTCACACACAAACGCCGCACCCTTCACACACAGAGAGCACCATTCCAAACACAGCACACACACACACACACACACACACACACAGCACCCCTCACACACACACACTCACAAAGCACCCCTCACAAACACACAGCACCCCTTACACACACACACATAGAGCACCCTTTACACACACCCATACAGCTCTCCTCTGATACACACCGCGCCAATGACATACAGCAGCCCTAACACACACAGAGCAACCCCCCACACACACAGAGAGCTCCCATCACACACACAGAGCACCACTTACACACAAAGAGCATCATACACATACACACACACACACACACAGAACACTCCTTACACAGACACACAGCACTCCTCTCACACACACTGCACAATTGACATACAACAGGCTTAACACACACACAGAGCACCCTCCACACACACAGAACTTTCCACACACATACACATACACACTGAATTACACGAACAACACTGAAGCCACCGACCTCTACACTGGATCCTGTATACGAACACCATCCTGTTCGGTAGTTTTAATTCACGAATTGACTCATCTCAGATAGCTATCCCATGGAGCCTATTCGTATACCGAAAGACTATGTGCACAATTTTGGCTCCATGGCGATTGGACTATGTGTATGGGATCTGAGCGCCATTCGGTAATAATGTGCGCTCAGATCCAAGCTATCTGAGGATATGTTGAACCCATATATTTATTTCAGTTATTGTAATGTTATACAATTTTATGTATTTTCTCCACCACGTGTAAAATGGAGTTTGGTCTCTATCCTGGGAGATAATTGAGTTACTCCCCAATTATCTCCAGGATAGAGAGGAGGGTTCTGTACAGCTAAAGGGGAGTGTTTATAGCCAAAGTGTTTCTATTGGCTACTGTATCATATTTGTCCCAGTTTTCCACCAGGTCCTCTAGGGGAGTGTCCACCTGGTGGAATACCGCATAACTAACTTGATTGCGTTCTACGAAGAAGTAAGTAGAAGTATAGATCAGGGTGTTGCAGTGGATGTGATCTATTTGGATTTTGCCAAGGCATTTGATACAGTTCCACACAAAAGATTAGTGTTCAAACTCAAGGAAATCGGTCTCGATGAAAATGCTTGTTCTTGGGTAGAACATTGGCTTAAAAACAGAATACAAAGAGTTGTCGTTAATGGTAAATTTTCAAGCTGGACAGAGGTGGCAAGTGGTGTCCCTCAGGGGTCTGTTCTGGGACCCCTTCTGTTTAACATTTTTATAAATGATCTTGAAGACAGCATTGAAAGTCATGTTTCAGTGTTTGCAGATGACACAAAACTTTGTAAAATAATACAATGTGAGCAAGATATTACTTTGCTGCAGAAGGATTTAGATAGACTGGAGGACTGGGCACTCAAATGGCAGATGAAATTTAATGTTGAAAAATGCAAAGTTATGCACTTCATAGTTACATAGTTACATAGTTAGATAGCTGAAAAGAGACTTGCGTCCATCAAGTTCAGCCTTCCTCACACCTGTTTTTTGCTGTTGATCCAAAAGGCCAAAAAAAAAAAAAAAAAAAACCCCAGTTTGAAGCACAATTTTGCAACAAGCTAGGACAAAAAATTCCTTCTTGACCCCAGAATGGCAGTCAGATTTATCCTTGAATCAAGCAGTTATTACCCTACATTGAAAGATTATATCCTTGAATATTCTGTCTTTGCAAGTATGCATCTAGTAGCTGTTTGAACATCTGTATGGACTCTGATAAAACCACTTCTTCAGGCAGAGAATTCCACATCCTGATTGTTCTTACAGTAAAAAAACCTTTCCTTTGCCTTAGACGAAATCTTCTTTCTTCCAGTCTAAACGCATGGCCTCGTGTCCTATGTAAAGTCCGGTTTGTGAATAGATTTCCACACAATGGTTTGTATTGGCCCCGAATATATTTGTATAATGTTATCATATCCCCTCTCAGGCGACGTTTTTCTAAACTAAATAGGTTTAAATTTGTTAACCTTTCTTCATAGCTGATATGTTCCATTCCTTTTATTAATTTTGTAGCCCGCCTCTGCACTTTTTCTAGTGCCATGATATCCTTCTTTAGAACAGGTGCCCAAAATTGCACAGCATATTCAATATGTGGTCTTACCAGTGATTTATAGAGAGGCAAAATGATATTCTCGTCCCAAGAATGAATGCCCTTTTTCATGCATGACAATACCTTACTGGCCTTGGCCACTGCTGATTGACATTGCACATTGTTGCATAGTTTGTTGTCTATAACAATTCCCAAGTTCTTTTCGTGTGTTGTTATCCCTAATTCACTTCCATTAAGGGTATACGTTGCTTGTGTATTCTTTACGCCGAAGTGCATAACTTTGCATTTTTCAACATTAAATTTCATCTGTCATTTGAGTGCCCAGTCCTCCAGTCTATCTAAATCCTTCTGCAGCAAAGTAATATCTTGCTCACATTGTATTATTTTACAAAGTTTTGTGTCATCTGCAAACACTGAAACATGACTTTCAATGCTGTCTTCAAGATCATTTATAAAAATGTTAAATAGAAGGGGTCCCAGAACAGACCCCTGAGGGACACCACTTGCCACCTCTGTCCAGCTTGAAAATTTACCATTAACGACAACTCTTTGTATTCTGTTTTTAAGCCAATGCTCTACCCAAGAACAAGCATTTTCATCGAGACCGATTTCCTTGAGTTTGAACACTAATCTTTTGTGTGGAACTGTATCAAATGCCTTGGCAAAATCCAAATAGATCACATCCACTGCAACACCCTGATCTATACTTCTACTTACTTCTTCATAGAACGCAATCAAGTTAGTTTGACATGACCTGTGCTTCATAAAACCGTGCTGATTTTTGCTGATAACCATATTCTTCTCAAGGAATTCTTGAATATTATCCCTTAATAACCTTTCAAATATTTTACCAGCCACAGAAGTTAAGCTCACAGGTCTATAATTTCCAGGCAAGGATTTTGAACCCTTTTTGAATATAGGAACCACATCTGCCTTCCTCCAATCCTCCGGAACACTTCCTGAAAGAAAAGAATCTTGAAAGATTAAAAACAGAGGTTCACTTATTTCTACACTTAGTTTTTTAAGTACACGTGGATGGATACCGTCAGGCCCTGGAGCTTTCTTTAGTTGCTGCAGCACATTGTCTTGAGTTAACCAATTACAATTATTCTGCAAGTTTTTAGTAGCAATCATTTGCACATCTATTGCCATGGGTTCTTCTTTAATATATACGGAGGAGAAATAGTTATTTAGAATTCCTGCCTTTTCTTGGTCTTCATTAACTAACACCCCCGTTTCAGTTTTAAGTGTACCTATACTTTCATTTTTGGGTTTTTTGGAATTTATGTACTTAAAAAATGCTTTGGGGTTGGTTTTGCTCTCTTTAGCTATAATTTTTTCATTTTGAAGTTTAGCAAGTTTAATTGCCTTTTTGCACGCATTATTTGCTTTCTTATATCTTTTATAAGATGCATCTGATTTGTCTGATTTAAATGCTTTAAATGCCCTTTTCTTATTTTTAATCTCTTGTTTTACTTCTCTACTAAGCCACATTGGCTTTAATTTGTTTCTTTTATACTTATTTCCCAATGGTACATACTGAGAAATGTACCTTTCTAATATTTGTTGGAAGATGATCCATTTATCCTCAGTGTTCTTTTCACTAAAGAGTTTATGCCAGTCAATATATTGTAAAGCTTCC
Source organism: Pelobates fuscus (assembly GCF_036172605.1). Lineage (NCBI taxonomy): Eukaryota > Metazoa > Chordata > Amphibia > Anura > Pelobatidae > Pelobates > Pelobates fuscus. The sequence continues at coordinate 126,655,922 of NC_086319.1, read as the reverse complement.
CTTATCTTATTGAAATTGGCCTTTTTAAAATTATATGTTTTAGTATACCCCATGTGCTTTTGTTTTTTTGAGTTTATTTCAAAGGACACTATATTGTGATCACTATTTCCCAAGTGCTCACCTACTTGAATGTTGGTCAAAAGATCAACGTTGTTTGTTAAAACCAGGTCCAGACAAGCGTCCATTCTAGTTGGTGCTTGTACAAGTTGTGACATGAAGTGTTACCAAGATTTGCAGCTTTCTCAATTTGCTCAAACAGCTGTTGTTCCTCCTCAATATTAACATTAGGTGGTTTATAACATATCCCAACCAATAGTTGGATTCCCTTCTTTTCCCCCAAGCAGATATGTACCCATAAAGCTTCCACATTTTCCTCATCGCATTCAATTTGCTTAAGATTTGGCTTTAAATCATGGTTGACATACAAACATACCCCACCACCCTTCTTGTTTTTCCTATCCTTCCTAAATAATGTGTACCCATTTAAGTTAACTGCCCAGTCATGTGTCTCATCCCACCATGTTTCAGTTATGCCTATTATATCATATTGTTTAGTGTATGCTAATGCCTCTAGTTCCCCCATTTTGTTATTTAGGCTCCTTGCATTAGTAAGCATACATTTAATATCATGCGTCTCTTGTTTATTTTGTGAATTACCAACATTACATAGCTTCTCTGTTCTGAGCTTGCACCTCCCCCCGTCTCCACCCTACTTATACTGTTCTAAAGCCCATCTCCTTTCTGTCCTATCTCCATTTTGTAGATTGCTATGACCCTCCCCCCCTACTACTAGTTTAAAATCTCCTCCAACCTTCTAGCCATCTGTAACGGACCGTTTCAGCATAAAAGGGGAAAAATCCGTTTAGGCGATAATCCCCTTTTCTAGAGACAGGCACAGCTTGTGGTTTCGCCACAATTCTCCCCTTTACCAATTAGACTAACAGGGTATCTGACCTCCTGCCGGTCAGTGCCCTGGTTAGTCCAGCAACCCACCCACAGAACAGAAGTAGTAGAGCAGCCCACCCATAATAAACAGTTACCACACCTGGGTGAGGGAGAATTTTGGCCAAGTTCAGGTGCCTCCCCACGGCTGTGTGAGAGACTGATAGGCTGCCTTGGTGGGTTGCTGAGGGGGCAGAGACCAGCGGTACTCTGTCCTGTTGCCAGCACTACCACGGGAGTAGTCTGGTGGGAGCCTGGCTGCTGGAGACCGACTGTCTCCCCTTTAGATATATCGCTCTGTGGCTGGGGGACAGGACCGACCGTCCCTACCCCTGGGGCTGTAAGTGCAGAGACTACGGTCCCATCTGCACAGATGTGGGGCTTAACATCTCCCCTTGGTGGGTTAGGCTGCCGCTGGAGAGAGGGTGTAACAAGCTCCTCTCTCTGGACGGTAAACTGCCGCTGGGGAGGGGAGTTAGCAGGCTCCTCTCCTTGCCACTCTCTCTGCTGGTGGAAAGGGGGACCAGCTGTCTCCCCTTTCATTCTCTTGTCCGGCTGCTGGGGTGCGAGACTGACTGTCTCTGCTCCCTGCAGGACACACTGCCGCTGGGGAGGATGGACGACACCATCAGCTCCCTGGGATACACACTGCCGCTGGGGAGGAAGGGCGACACCTTCTGCTCCCTGGGACACACACTGCCGCTGGGGGGGAAGGACTGCACCTTCTGCTCCCTGGGACAGACACTGCCGCTGGGGAGGGAGGACACTGCTCTCCTCTCCCTTCGCTTCACACTGCCTTCTTGGCATATCACTTTGCCGCTGGGGGGCAGGAACAACAACCTCTGCCCCCTGGAACTCAGCCTGCCGCTGGGGAGGAAGGACTGCACCTTCGGCTCCCTTGGACACACACGGCTGCTGGGGAGGATGGACGACACCATCAGCTCCCTGGGGCACACATTGCCGCTGGGGAGGGAGGACGCTGCTCTCCTCTCCCTTCCCTTCACACTGCCTTCTTGGCATATCACTTTGCTGCTGGGGGGCAGGAACAACAACCTCTGCCCCCTGTAACTCAGCCTGCCGCTGGGGAGGAAGGACTGCACCTTCGGCTCCCTTGGACACACAGGGCTGCTGGGGAGGATGGACGACACCATCAGCTCCCTGGGGCACACATTGCCGCTGGGGAGGGAGGACGCTGCTCTCCTCTCCCTTCACTTCACACTGCCTTCTTGGCATCTCACTTTGCTGCTGGGGGGCAGGAACAACAACCTCTGCCCCCTGTAACTCAGCCTGCCGCTGGGGAGGAAGGACTGCACCTTCAGCTCCCTGGGACACACACGGCTGCTGGGGAGGATGGACGACACCATCAGCTCCCTGGGCCACACATTGCCGCTGGGGAGGGAGGTCTGCAAACCCCCTGGCCCGCTCTGATTCCCACGGCAAGTACTCTCGCACTGCTTTCTTCACATGCTGTATTAGATCCTCTGAGAGGTTGGGTCCGCATATAGCCAGCACCGCGGTGACCTCTCTGTCATACGCCTCTTGAGTGTAACTGGGTGCCATGCTTGCTCTGCTGCAGTTGGTTCCTTGTAGATAGGGGCGCTGTACGGGTACTGGCGTTGCCCTCACTTTGTAATCCAGGAATGGTGTTGTCTGTAGCTGTCCCTCTGGTTGTAGGAACGATCCCGCCGCTTGCCACCAATTGTAACGGACCGTTTCAGCATAAAAGGGGAAAAATCCGTTTAGGCGATAATCCCCTTTTCTAGAGACAGGCACAGCTACTGCAGAACATCAGAACTCACGAGCTGGATACGAAATAACACTCCGAACTGGAACAGCTGAACAAGAAAAGCATACAATCGGCTTACACTCTTGGCAGTCAGCTTACAATCCAATCCCCCCCAAGAACGAGACGACACTTCATTTTGAGGGTTAAGCAGGAACTCAAGACTGGGGCACCCAGTCTGGCTTTTATTACCAACAAGTACATACAGGACACTCCCAGGGGGAGGATGAAATTAACCAATCACATGGATGTACCTCCCACACATTTCCTCCCCTTAGATTAACACTTAACACAATTATACTGTACACCTTTTTCCCCAATTCCTGGATGTACCCCAAATACATATGCTACCCCTCCAAAACAGGTATCCCCTGATAGCCCTTATTCAGGGGGACAACATATGCAAGAATCAGCCCATTCGGATAAATGGTTCAGGAGTTATGGGACTTTAAAGTATTGACCGACCGCATGGGTAAAGTATCCGAAAACAGTTCCATGCATTTTGGCCCTGCGGTCGGTCACAAACAGGTGAATGAAACATACGAATTACTGGTGTTATAGAGACTAAGGGGAGTTCGTATGATTCCCTTAGTTCGTACGTTTCTTTCTACCGAACGGCGGGCCGTTCGGTAGTTTCCCCACGAAATCCTGGAAGTCTGGAGGTCTCAGCGGTGTTTGCCTAGTCGAGTGTCCGATTTCAGTTCCAGACACTCGACGGCAAAACACCGCTGTTCGGTAGTTAAAGATGGCCGCCGCCACGTGTTGGTTTCCTGAATGGCGGCCACCCAGAGGACAAAGACCACACTGCACTGATTGCCAATTACCCGTTTGCAACATTGTTGCAAACGGTAATTGGAGGCACACTTAGTCCTGGGTGGTCTGGTTGTTCGGTAGTTTCCTCAATACAAGGAATGGAGTGATTCTACCGAACAATCAGATGAAGGCTGCATATATATATAACCCAGGTTAACTGCATACATAAATACATATACAATATACAGGCAGTACAATAGGATATGCTTCACAGTCTTAAAGGGACAGTAGTCCCAAAATGTCCATCGCTGATTTTAAAGGGCCAGTAGCAGCAATATAAATTAGTACATGCCCAAATATAGTCTTTAAAGTGCAATATGTCCAGGGGCCATAGTCAGCGGGCAGGAGGCTAGCAGCCAGGCTTCTCCAGCCCACAGTGGCGAAGTTGGTTTCGCCACACCATCCTATCCCCCAGCACTGCAGACCCCCTTCCGTTTAGGTGCAATCCATCACTACTATATAGGTTCGGCGTGTATTCGGCGTAAAGAATACACAAGCAACGTATACCCTTAATGGAAGTAAATTAGGGATAACAACACACGAAAAGGACTTGGGAATTGTTATAGACAACAAACTATGCAGCAATGTGCAATGTCAATCAGCAGTGGCCAAGGCCAGTAAGGTATTGTCATGCATGAAAAAGGGCATTCATTCTCGGGACGAGAATATCATTTTGCCTCTCTATAAATCACTGGTAAGACCACATATTGAATATGCTGTGCAATTTTGGGCACCTGTTCTAAAGAAGGATATCATGGCACTAGAAAAAGTGCAGAGGCGGGCTACAAAATTAATAAAAGGAATGGAACATATCAGCTATGAAGAAAGGTTAACAAATTTAAACCTATTTAGTTTAGAAAAACGTCGCCTGAGAGGGGATATGATAACATTATACAAATATATTCGGGGCCAATACAAACCATTGTGTGGAAATCTATTCACAAACCGGACTTTACATAGGACACAAGGCCATGCCTTTAGACTGGAAGAAAGAAGATTTTGTCTAAGGCAAAGGAAAGGTTTTTTTACTGTAAGAACAATCAGGATGTGGAATTCTCTGCCTGAAGAAGTGGTTTTATCAGAGTCCATACAGATGTTCAAACAGCTACTAGATGCATACTTGCAAAGAAAGAATATTCAAGGATATAATCCTTCAATGTAGGGTAATAACTGCTTGATTCAAGGATAAATCTGACTGCCAATCTGTGGTCAAGAACAAATTTTTTGTCCTAGCTTGTTGCAAAATTGTGCTTCAAACTGGGGTTTTTTTTGGGGTTTTTTTTTGCCTTTTGGATCAACAGCAAAAAACAGGTGTGAGGAAGGCTGAACTTGATGGACGCAAGTCTCTTTTCAGCTATCTAACTAACTATGTAATACCTGGCAGGTAGCCCACATTAAACAGATCTCTGCTTAACCCTCAATACGGAGCTTGGTCTCGTACTTGGGGGTATTGGATTCGTATGGTTTACTCGTTCGGCTGTTTGGTTCTTGAAGGATTTTGTATGGTTCCTGTTCGGCTAATTAGAGCTTTCGTTAGCTGCTTCTCTATTCGGAAAGGGAACATCTTCAGCTGTATTAACCCCTCTTATACCTGGGTGTACTGTAACAACCTTTTCCCCCAAAACCTTAAAAGCACCCCAAAATACATAACATCTCCATAAATGTCATAAAATTATACATCCCCTGTCATCTATAAATGTCACAAATTATAAATCCCCTGATAGCCCTGATCTGGATGACCAAAATATCCCAAACTCACCCAGATCAGTTCAGGGGTTTCAGAGTTTCATGGAGGTCTTAGTTTGACCGACCACACATGAGGCTCTTGCCCAGAAACAAGGAAAGACAAATTAGCTAATGAGACTTAAAAAAGAAACATGAGCTAAAAAAGTGGGATAGCACATACAATATAGAGGATACAAGGTAAACGATACAACATGTATAACAGGACGTGATCTCAGACAAATCTAAAGGCTAATTAATAATATATAGTGAAGTACGTATAGAAAACAAAATCTACATCCAGGAGGTAGAGAACTTACAAGAGGTATTGATGATCTGCGCTTATCACCCCTTGGGGGTATCTGAATGCAGAAATAGAATTCTCCTCAGGTTTGAAATCCTCAAATGGATAGAGAAAAAAAATATACATAGAGTAGTATTGTTAAAAAATTATAAATGTATTACACTGATTGCACTTACATTCAGGTCGCAATCAGCAGGCATATCTCCACTCACAAGTGGAACAAGATGGTAGATGCGTCTATGCTGCAGATGGAAATGATAGCTGATCACAACTAAGTGCTAAAAATAATAATAATAATAATAATAATAATAATAATAATACAATCATAAAATAAAATGGAGATAAAAGTCCATCCAGATGCTCAATCCAACGCGTTTCGTCGATACCGATTTCTTCAGGGATATGAGTGAAGTCCAAAGTAATTTCTTTATATACCCTTGGACACAGATGTTTCTCGTTCATCAAATTTTCCCAAGGGGTTGAATACTTCCGGGTTCTGACGTAAGTTATTCTCCATTGGACGGATCAATAGAAACGTAATATGACACATGGACGTCTCCGCAACTTCCGCGTTCCAGAGTGGAACGCACAACGGAACAGCCACACAGCAACCATTACATAGCGTTCCACAGTGCAACGCACAGCAAAGGAGAAAACCAACAAAACAAACCAGGATGACAGTGGATGAAATAAACAAACCACTGTCATCCTGAACATATATGCCCATAAAACAAACAAAGTAAAAGCCACAAATACAGAAGAAATATATCAGCCCATTCACAGGAAAACTAAAAGTAATATATAATATATAATATATAATATATAATATACATAGAGACTTTTCATGAAAAACAAAAAAGAGAAAAATAATAATAATAATATAAATATTACATAAATATGCTAGTATAGGCATCATGTGAATCCGCTCATATGTACATATCGATCACAAGATTGAAATTCCATAAAACACAAACAATATATATTTATACAGAGAATACAAAACTCTCTCAATATTCTATAAGAGAAGAAAGACACAAGTTAGTATAATATATATATATATATATATATATATATATATATATATATATATATATATACATTTCGCTTGTATTCCTTGCACACACACTTTCTTATCAAAATAAGTGCCTGGTGCATTCAGCCACAGCCAAATTATGCAGTGAAAAATAGTAAACAAAGGCTTGCACTCACGGTCTTCTGTAAAAGTATAATTTCTTTATTCCATTTCCATTAAAAAATCGACGTTTCAGCCCTCGTCCGTGGCTTTCATCAGGATCAACAAAACAACAATGATACATAGACTAGCTACTGCTCTTATATAGCTAAACTAACTAATTAAATAATTATAAAATCACTCACCACCTGTACCGCTACTTTCTCGGCGTCCGTCTGACGTTTCTGCGCATGTGCGAACACATCGAATTCTGGTGCGGCTTGATGACGTCCTTAGCCGCGACCAGGAAGTAGCGCGTTTCTCTCACCGTTTGTTGCCAGGGTTACACAGTATACATTCCGGTTCCCTGGCAACTAGGTGTCACAATATAATATTGCATTCAGGAATGGGAGCAAAACGGATGAATACTTTAAAAACATTAATGCTACAAACTCGTGTCTTAATTAATCTCTACCATAAAAGTACTTTTTCTTCCTTGATGGTATTTAGATATATTGCGACCTAGAATACATGGGTTTAATATTGTCTCTGAGTTCAGACTTTTTATCTTACCTATTAAGCATATTAAGCATATATACCCACTGTGTATAATTCACATAGTTATTAATTATTTTCTCTTTTTATTATTATATGTATATTCTGTCTCTTGCATATTTGATCTACTTAAAGTGATACTTGTGTCCACTATATACAACAAAATGCCCAGCGTTTTTATGTACATTAAAGTGATCCTTGTGCTTCTATGTACACAAAAGTGCTTAATCTACTTAAAGTGATACTTGTGTACATTATGTACAGTAAAGTGCCCAGCGTTTTCATGTACATTAAAGTGATACTTATGCTTACAATCTTTAAAGTGGTACTAGTGTTTATTATTAACACAAAAGTGTCTAGTGTTTTTTATATGCATAAAAGTGATCCTTGTGCTCTTATGTACACAACAGTGCTTTATGTTGGTTATGTACATTAAAGTAAACCTCATTATTAAAGTGAGCCTAGTGCTCGTGTAAAGTGCTTCCAGTATTATATATACACTAAAGTGAAACTCTTGCTAATTATGTACAAAAAAGACTATTTACAGTGAGTTTCTGCGTTAAGTGTTATTTATACTATATACTGTCAATCCCTCTTTTTCTACAGTGGTATTAACTCCTTTTGTTTGCACTAAACTATATACAGTGTACACAATATTCTAAAATTATATTTTACATGCTATACATCTTTCATAGGTCATTCAATAAATGGGAGATTAATGTAGACAGCATATTCTTATCGGCACTTTTTTCTACTCATATAAATGAAGAATATGTTATCATTTCATTCAATCCACGTGGTGCAACTGTATCCAGTTCCTGAATCCAAAATGTTTCCCTTCTTAATAACATAGATCCTCTATTTCCTCCCCTCCTAGACAGTGGTATATGATCTATTGCAACAAATTTCAATGTGGCCAACGAGTGTTTATATTCCAAAAAATTTTTTGAAATATAAAATTGCCACAATTTGTCGTATATAAAATAACATGCCCATGTGGCTTAACCTATGTAGGAAAGACAGAGACACAATTGTGTGAACGGATTAGGGGCCACAGATCGAACATCAGAACAGCCTACAGAGATGGGAATACGGACAAACCTATGGCAAAACATTTTTTGGAATATAAACACTCGTTGGCCACATTGAAATTTGTTGCAATAGACCATATACCGCAGTCTAGGAGGGGAGGAAATAGAGGAACTATGTTATTAAGAAGGGAAACATTTTGGATTCAGGAACTGGATACAGTTGCACCACGTGGATTGAATGAAATGATAACATATTCTTCATTTATATGAGTAGAAAAAAGTGCCGATAAGAATATGCTGTCTACATTAATCTCCCATTTATTGAATGACCTATGAAAGATGTATAGTATGTAAAATATAATTTTAGAATATTGTGTACACTGTATATAGTTTAGTGCAAACAAAAGGAGTTAATACCACTGTAGAAAAAGAGGGATTGACAGTAAATAATCTCTGTCTCATAGTTATAAAAGTATAAATAGCACTTAACGCAGAAACTCAATGTAAATAGTCTTTTTTGTACATAATTAGCAAGAGTTTCACTTTAGTGTATATATAATACTGGAAGCACTTTACACGAGCACTAGGCTCACTTTAATAATGAGGTTTACTTTAATGTACATAACCAACATAAAGCACTTTTGTGTACATAAGAGCACAAGGATCACTTTTATGCATATAAAAAACACTAGACACTTTTGTGTTAATAATAAACACTAGTACTACTTTAATGATTGTAAGCATAAGTATCACTTTAATGTACATGAAAACGCTGGGCACTTTACTGTACATAATGGACACAAGTATCACTTTAAGTAGATTAAGCACTTTTGTGTACATAGAAGCACAAGGATCACTTTAATGTACATAAAAACACTAGGCACTTTTGTGTAAATAATAGACACTAGTATCACTTTAAAGATCGTAAGCATAAGTATCACTTTAATGTATATAAAAACGCTGGGCATTTTGTTGTATATAGTGGACACAAGTATCACTTTAAGTAGATCAAATATGCAAGAGACAGAATATACATATAATAATAAAAAGAGAAAATAATTAATAACTATGTGAATTATACACAGTGGGTATATATGCTTAATATGCTTAATAGGTAAGATAAAAAGTCTGAACTCAGAGACAATATTAAACCCATGTATTCTAGGTCGCAATATATCTAAATACCATCAAGGAAGAAAAAGTGCTTTTATGGTAGAGATTATTAAGACAAGAGTTTGTAGCATTAATGTTTTTAAAGTATTCATCCATTTTGCTCCCATTCCTGAATGCAATATTATATTGTGACACCTAGTTGCCAGGGAACCGGAATGTATACTGTGTAACCCTGGCAACAAACGGTGAGAGAAACACGCTACTTCCTGGTCGCGGCTAAGGACGTCATCAAGCCGCACCAGAATTCGATGTGTTCGCACATGCGCAGAAACGTCAGACGGACGCCGAGAAAGTAGCGGTACAGGTGGTGAGTGATTTTATATATATATATATCCATAAATTCCTCAAAAAAGTGGTCTAATGAGCCCACCACGTGAAAAATAGAAAAACCAACACATTTTAGTAATTAGTAATTAATCTATATAGATAAGAAAAATATAAAAGGAGCCCTGTTAAGTCAATATCTTGGTTTAAACCAGTCTTTAGAGTTTTTAAATTGTATATCCACTGTGCCTCTTTTTTGGCTAACTCATGGATTTTGTTTCCCCCTCCCCCTATGATCAGCTATCATTTCCATCTGCAGCATAGATGCATCTACCATCTTGTCCAACTTGTGAGTGGAGATATTCCTGCTGATTGCGACCTGAATGTAAGTGCAATCAGTGTAATAAATTTATAATTTTTTAACAGTACTACTCTATGTATATTTTTTTCTCTATCCATTTGAGGATTTCAAACCTGAGGAGAATTCTATTTCTGCATTCAGATACCCCCAAGGGGTGATAAGCACAGATCATCAATACCTCTTGTAAGTTCTCTACCTCCTGGATGTAGATTTTGTTTTCTATACGTACTTCACTATATATTATTAATTAGCCTTTAGATTTGTCTGAGATCACGTCCTGTTATACATGTTGTATCTTTTACCTTGTATCCTCTATATTGTATGTGCTATCCCACTTTTTTAGCTCATGTTTCTTTTTTAAGTCTCATTAACTAATTTGTCTTTCCTTGTTTCTTTGCAAGAGCCTCGTGTCTGGTCGGTCAAACTAAGACCTCCATGAAACTCCCAAACCCCTGAACTGATCTGGGTGAGTTTTGGATATTTTGGTTACCCAGATCAGGGCTATCAGGGGATTTATAATTTGTGACATTTATGGATGACAGGGGATGTATAATTTTATGACATTTATGGAGATGTTATGTATTTTGGGGTGCTTTTAAGGTTTTGGGGGAAAAGGTTGTTACAGTACACCCAGGTATAAGAGGGGTTAATACCGCTGAAGATGTTCCCTTTCCGAATAGAGAAGCAGCTAACGAAAGCTCCAATTAGCCGAACAGGAACCATACAAAATCCTTCAAGAACCAAACAGCCAAACGAGTAAACCATACGAATCCAATACCCCCAAGTACGAGACCAAGCTCCGTATTGAGGGTTAAGCAGAGATCTGTTTAATGTGGGCTACCTGCCAGGTAGTTATGCGGTATTCCACCAGGTGGACACTCCCCTAGAGGACCTGGTGGAAAACTGGGACAAATATGATACAGTAGCCAATAGAAACACTTTGGCTATAAACACTCCCCTTTAGCTGTACAGAACCCTCCTCTCTATCCTGGAGATAATTGGGGAGTAACTCAATTATCTCCCAGGATAGTGACCAAACTCCATTTTACACATGGTGGAGAAAATACATAAAATTTTATAACATTACAATAACTGAAATAAATATATGGGTTCAACATATCCTCAGATAGCTTGGATCTGAGCGCACATTATTACCGAATGGCGCTCAGATCCCATACACATAGTCCAATCGCCATGGAGCCAAAATTGTGCACATAGTCTTTCGGTATACGAATAGGCTCCATGGGATAGCTATCTGAGATGAGTCCATTCGTGAATTAAAACTACCGAACAGGATGGCATTCGTATACAGGATCCAGTGTAGGGGAGAGGTCAGTGGCTTCAGTTTTGTTTGTGTAATTCAGTGTGTATGTGTGTGTGTGTGGAAAGTTCTGTGTGTGTGGAGGGTGCTCTGTGTGTGTGTTAAGGCTGTTGTATGTCAGTTGTGCAGTGTGTGTGAGAGGAGTGCTGTGTGTCTGTGTAAGGAGTGTTCTGTGTGTGTGTGTATGTGTATGATGCTTTTTGTGTGTAAGTGGTGCTCTGTGTGTGTGATGGGAGCTCTCTGTGTGTGTGGGGAGTTGTTCTGTGTGTGTTAGGGCTGCTGTATGTCATTGGTGCGGTGTGTATCAGAGGAGAGCTGTATGGGTGTGTTTAAAGGGTGCTCTATGTGTGTGTGTAAGGGGTGCTGTGTGTTTGTGAGGGGTGCTTTGTGAGTGTGTGTGTGAGGGGTGCTGTGTGTGTGTGTGTGTGTGCGCTGTGTTTGGAATGGTGCTCTCTGTGTGTGAAGGGTGCGGCGTTTGTGTGTGAGGGCTACTGTCTGTGTGAGGGCACTTTACTGTACATAATGGACACAAGTATCACTTTAAGTAGATTAAGCACTTTTGTGTACATAGAAGCACAAGGATCACTTTAATGTACATAAAAACACTAGGCACTTTTGTGTAAATAATAGACACTAGTATCACTTTAAATATCGTCAGCATAAGTATCACTTTAATGTATATAAAAACGCTGGACATTTTGTTGTATATAGTGGACTAAAGTATCACTTTAAGTAGATCAAATATGCAAGAGACAGAATATACATATAATAATAAAAAGAGAAAATAATTAATAACTATGTGAATTATACACAGTGGGTATATATGCTTAATATGCTTAATAGGTAAGATAAAAAGTCTGAACTCAGAGACAATATTAAACCCATGTATTCTAGGTCGCAATATATCTAAATACCATCAAGGAAGAAAAAGTACTTTTATGGTAGAGATTAATTAAGACACGAGTTTGTAGCATTAATGTTTTTAAAGTATTCATCCGTTTTGCTCCCATTCCTGAATGCAATATTATATTGTGACACCTAGTTGCCAGGGAACCGGAATGTATACTGTGTAACCCTGGCAACAAACGGTGAGAGAAACGCGCTACTTCCTGGTCGCGGCTAAGGACGTCATCAAGCCGCACCAGAATTCGATGTGTTCGCACATGCGCAGAAACGTCAGACGGATGCCGAGAAAGTAGCGGTACAGGTGGTGAGTGATTTTATAATTATTTAATTAGTTAGTTTAGCTATATAAGAGCAGTAGCTAGTCTATGTATCATTGTTGTTTTGTTGATCCTGATGAAAGCCACGGACGAGGGCTGAAACGTCGATTTTTTTAATGGAAATGGAATAAAGAAATTATACTTTTACAGAAGACCGTGAGTGCAAGCCTTTGTTTACTATTTTTCACTATATATATATATATATATATATATATATATATATATATATCTATATATATATATATATTTATACATATATCCATAAATTCCTCAAAAAAGTGGTCTAATGAGCCCACCACGTGAAAAATAGAAAAACCAACACATTTTAGTAATTAGTAATTAATCTATATAGATAAGAAAAATATTAAAGTCAATTGTTAAGTCAATATCTTGGTTTAAACCAGTCTTTAGAGTTTTTAAATTGTATATCCACTGTGCCTCTTTTTTGGCTAACTCATGGATTTTGTTTCCCCCTCCCCCTATGATCAGCTATCATTTCCATCTGCAGCATAGACGCATCTACCATCTTGTTCCACTTGTGAGTGGAGATATGCCTGCTGATTGCGACCTGAATGTAAGTGCAATCAGTGTAATAAATTTATAATTTTTTTAATTTTTTTAAATTCTTTATTTTATTTGCGCATGAAATGACTGCAAGCGTGCAGCGCCACGACAGCTGCTGCAAGCAGTTTCGTATACATTACAAATCGTGACAGGTTAAACAGCGCAGTTTTTTTTGAAGATAACAAGCTATAATACAATCATGGTAAATGCGTGCATATTAAGATTAAACTCGCTCAATGTTATAAAGCTATTAAAACATATAATGACATTCAGACTAAGTTGGTGATGTCTACAGTGTAAAACAATATACATGTAGTGGCAAACGAAAAATTGCTCAATTATTACAAGTTTACTTCGCTAGTTATGTGAGCAGGCTAGATCATTCTCTAGAATAACATACAGGCTGGAGCAAGATATATCGCTTCAAAAACATAGGGACATGGTTGATCTAACTGTGCCAACAATAGGAGGAGCAGGCAATAGTCGCTGAGTAGCTGGTGCATTACAAAATATAAGTTCTGAATCTGTTAGATATTAGTCGCTTATTTTTTAAACTATGTTTGGTCTACCTGTGCTAATGATAGGAAGAACAGACAATACTCGCTTAACGGCTAGCACATTGCAAAACATAAGGTATAAATTTATAATTTTTTAACAGTACTACTCTATGTATATTTTTTTCTCTATCCATTTGAGGATTTCAAGCCTGAGGAGAATTCTATTTCTGCGTTCAGATACCCCCAAGGGGTGATAAGCGCAGTTCATCAATACCTCTTGTAAGTTCTCTACCTCCTGGATGTAGATTTTGTTTTCTATACGTACTTCACTATATATTATTTATTAGCATTTAGATTTGTCTGAGATCACGTCCTGTTATACAGGTTGATTCTTTTACCTTGTATCCTCTATATTGTTTGTGCTATCCCACTTTTTTAGCTCATGTTTCTTTTTTATGTCTCATTAGCTAATTTGTCTTTCCTTGGTATTTATGTTGCGTGAGTGAGGCACACTCTTGGTGATAGCACGTTCTGACTTTCAGGTTTGCGCTATAGTACATCTCCTATATATTTCTTGCCCAGAAACAGTTCCATGAATTCAGGTTGTGCGGTCGGTCTATTGTGGAAAGTCTCAAAACCGAATAAATTCACGAACAGTGCCCCCTGGCTCATAGTAGCGTTTGTTCTCCTAGTTTGTGGGAACAAAACTACTGAACAGTGCTCTCCTAGCTGGTCGGGAAAAAGAAGCAGGCGTTCGTATGGTTTGACTGGTGTTCGGGAAGTCGAGTGTCCAATTTTGGTTCCAGACACTTGACGACCAAGTCCCGCTGCCTTCTTTTGTGCAAACAAAATGGCCACCATTTTTCCTGCACGTGGCGTTCGACTATACGAACCACAGCCACACAAGGAGAGCACTGATTTCTTGAACTCTTTGCAGTTAACGAGCCAGGGGGGTGGTCTGTGTTCTGTAGTTTCAACTGCCGAATGGAAAAAAGTTAAATAACCAAAATAACAGGGTCATTTCTTCACATTGCTCCCCCTTAGTTCCATGGGTCGGCATACCCGCTTAAACCCTGCCGGGTTGGCTTGGGGATGTCCGGGAAAGTCCATTTAAGGTTCTAGTTCAGTTTGCCGAGATAAACCATCTGCATTGCCATTTTGTTTGCCTGGCCTGTACTGCTTGTGAAATTGTAGGGTTGTAAAGCCAGGCTCCAGCGCAACAGATGGAGGGTTGTCTCCAGCCACTTGGTTCAGCCAAATAAGGGAGTTATGGTCAGTCATGAGAGTGAAGGGACGACCGTACAGGTATGGTTGCAATTTCTTCAATGCCCATACCAGGTTTAGGCATTCATTCTCCACGGTGGCATAACTGACTTCTCTGGGCAATAGTTTCCAGCTGAGATATGCCACTGGGTGTTCCATCCCATCGTCCCCCACTTGGCTTAACACAGATCCCAGCACAAACATGGAAGCATCTTTTTGCACAAGATATTGCTCAGTATGGTTTGGGGCTGCCAACACAGGTGCCTCACTCAGTGCTGTCTTAAGTTGCTGGAAAGCAGCCGCACACTCCGGGGACCAGGTTACCTGTCTAGGGAGGGCCTTTCTGGTTAGGTTGGTGAGAGGTTTGGCCAGGGCACTGTACTCGGGGACAAATTTGTGGTAATAGCCTGCTGTTCCTAGGAACACTAGTACCTGGGTCTTGCCTGACGCTACTCTATGGCCAAGGTATTGTACCTGATGTGGCACTTATCAGGCCATGCTGATGTGGCACTTATCAGGCTTCAGAGTCAGCCCTGCTGCCCGAATTCTCTTCAGTACCCTGGACAGGTGCTCCAGATCGTCTCCACATGTGCGGCTGTAGATGGCAATATCATCTAGATACGCACATGCAAAGTCCTGAAAATCCTCCAGGAGCCTATCGGCCATTCTCTGAAAGGTAGCTGGGGCATTTTTCATCCCAAAGGGCATAGCCTTAAACTGGTATAGCCCAAATGGGGTAATGAATGCTGACTTAGGAATGGCTGCTGGCTTCCGGGGGGATCTGCCAATTTCCTTTGCACAAATCCAAGGTAGTCAAGTAATCCCCCCAGCCATACAGTCTAATAACTCATCTATTCTGGGCATGGGGTAGGCGTCGGTTACTGTCCTCTCATTAAGCCTCCATTAGTCGACACAAAAGGGACTCGTGTTGTCTTGCTTGAGTACCAGCACTACCGGCGAAGCCCAAGGACTCTGGGAGGGTTTGATGACTGCAAATTTTAGCATTTCCTGTATCTGTGCTAGCATATTTTCTCTAACTGCCTCAGGGATACGGTAAGGTTTTTGTCGTAGTGGGGTTTCTCCCTGGGTCTCAGTTCGGTGCACCGCAGCAGAGGTATACCCGGGTATGGCGGAGAACATCTCCTGGTATCCCTGAAGTAGCTTAGAGACGTCTGCCTTTTCTATTGTGGTCAATTTTTTGCCTAATCTGATTTGCTTGATTGTACTGGAGGTGGTTGCGAGAAAGTCAGGTAGGGGAAGGCCCTCGCTATCCTCAAAGGGGCACATGTGGCCAATACGTCTTCTGCCCACTCAAAGTAAGGCTTGAGCATGTTCACATGAAAGGCTCTCCATATCCTTTCATCTGAACATTTACCTACTATGTAGGTAGTGTCGCTTATACGCTCCACTACCCGGAAAGGTCCCTGCCATGCGGCCTGAAGTTTGTCTTTCTTGGAGGGCTTCAGGGTTAATACCTTCTGCCCTATTTCCAGCATTCTATCTCGGGCGCCTCTATCGTACTCTATCTTTTTCTGGTGTCTCTGGGCCACCTGCAGATTCTCCCGGACAGAGACAGAGATAGGGTACAATAGGTACTCCTCCATCTTCTGTGTTACCCTCCCAGAGTTTCCGCATGAGATCCAGGGGTCCCCGGACGTTTCTCCCGTAAAGAACTTCGAAGGGGGGGGAACCCAGTAGATGCCTGGGGAACTTCACGGTAGGCAAACAGAAGGTGGGGAAGGGGCTTCACTCCACCACTCTGCCATAACTGTTGGGTCACAGTTGCGGTAAATTGAGTACCCCTATCTGCCAGAATCTCCTTGGAAAACCCGACTCTAGTAAAGGTGTTTACCAGAGCTTCTGCTACAGTTTCCGCTTCTATGTTAGAAAGAGCTACAGATTCCAGGTACCTAGTCGCATAGTCTACTACTGTGAAAATGTAGCTCTTCCTGGATGTGTTGGGTTTGCTGAGGGGGCCTATCAGATCCACCACTACTTGGTGGAAGGGTTCCTCAATAATGGGGAATGGTTGCAACTTGGCCTTTTGGTGATTACCCCTTCTCCCAGTCTTTTGGCAAGTGTCACACGTCCTGCAATAATACTTCTGGTCCTGTGTGATCCCTGGCCAAAAGAAAGTCTGGGTTAACTGGTCCTTAGTCATCCGGACCCCCAGATGTCCTGCTAGAGGGATATCATGGTTGAGCTTGAATAACCCAGCTCTAAATTTACGGGGCTCTATCAATTGCCTTTTGGTTATCTGCACTGCCTTACTTCCCATTCCTCTGTTACTCGGTATAACAGCCCCTTGTTCCACTCAAACTTTTCCTGGGTTATGTCACCTCTGGGGGACGCTGCTGCCTTCCTATACCCCTCTAGTGCAGGATCAACTCTCTGCTCTTGCTCAAACCCTCGGGGAGTATGCCAGAATGGGGAGGGGGATTTGGTTAGGGAAGGGATCAAAGCTCCTACATGAAGTTGCTCGGAGTACGGTGGTTCTCCCCTGCGGGCTTGGGCTCGGGTGGTCACTGGATAGGCTTCGGCTGAGTTGTTGTGTGTGAGCTGGGAGGTTAAACAGCCCAAGTCATTTCCCAATAACACCTCCGCTGGTAGTTCTTTCATGATGCCCACCTCTAGGTGCTTGTCTCCGGAACCCCAGCTGAGATGCACCCTGGCCGTGGGAAGTTTTTGGATGGCGCCTCTAGCCACCCTTATGGCTACTGTTTTGTTAGTACGGGCTTGAGCTCGAACTTTGTGTGGCTGGATCAATGTGAGCATGGCACCAGTGTCTCTAATGCATCCATTCCGTCAACGGTAACCCACTGGCGATGATGTTCACGGTTGTCTCCTGCCGCCTGGACCAGATTTGCCTCATGAAGAGTCATCCACTGCTCCTCGCTGGTGTTGGTGTCGCTGGGGCCCTCCTGGTAAAAACAATGTGCTGCGGCCCTGGGTGGTTGTGATGTTTGCCTCTCCCAGCCTCCTCGGTTTCGATTAGGGCAGGCGTGCTTTATATGCCCAGGCTGGTTGCAATGATGGCATAAGAAGGTGGCCCGGCATGGGGGTGCCGAAGAAGGTGCCGGGTTTAAAGGGGCAGATCTGGGTGGTGTAGGGGTGGATAGTGCCTGGTAGGAAGCTCTGAAAGCAAGGCGCCCTCCACTTAGTTGAAGTTACCCGCCATCCTGATACTCATCCGCCAATCTGGCAGCTTCCTCCACGGTTGTTGGTTTGCGGTCTCTCACCCAGTCTCTGATCTCATTGGGAGTGTGAATGTAGAACTGCTCCAATAATAACAGTTGTACCGCATCCTCCAGTGATGTTGACCGTCAACCCTGCTTGCAATTTTGGGTAGCCCAGTGTAGACGGAAGGCCCAGTCTTTCCCCCCTTTACTGAGGCATAACATTTCTTCCGGTACGCCTCTGGTGTGACCGCACATCTGGCCAATAACATGTCTTTTACTTTATTTCTTCAATGCCCATACCAGGATTAGGCATTCATTCTCCACGGTGGCATAACTGACTTCTCTGGGCAATAGTTTCCAGCTGAGATATGCCACTGGGTGTTCCATCCCGTCGTCCCCCACTTGGCTTAACACAGATCCCAGCACAAACATGGAAGCATCTTTTTGCACAAGATATTGCTCAGTATGGTTTGGGGCTGCCAACACAGGTGCCTCACTCAGTGCTGTCTTAAGTTGCTGGAAAGCAGCCGCACACTCCGGGGACCAGGTTACCTGTCTAGGGAGGGCCTTTCTGGTTAGGTTGGTGAGAGGTTTGGCCAGGGCACTGTACTCTGGGACAAATTTGTGGTAATAGCCTGCTGTTCCTAGGAACACTAGTACCTGGGTCTTGCCTGACGCTACTCTATGGCCAAGGTATTGTACCTGATGTGGCACTTATCAGGCCATGCTGATGTGGCACTTATCAGGCTTCAGAGTCAGCCCTGCTGCCCGAATTCTCTTCAGTACCCTGGACAGGTGCTCCAGATCGTCTCCACATGTGCGGCTGTAGATGGCAATATCATCTAGATACGCACATGCAAAGTCCTGAAAATCCTCCAGGAGCCTATCGGCCATTCTCTGAAAGGTAGCTGGGGCATTTTTCATCCCAAAGGGCATAGCCTTAAACTGGTATAGCCCAAATGGGGTAATGAATGCTGACTTAGGAATGGCTGCTGGCTTCCGGGGGGATCTGCCAATTTCCTTTGCACAAATCCAAGGTAGTCAAGTAATCCCCCCAGCCATACAGTCTAATAACTTATCTATTCTGGGCATGGGGTAGGCGTCGGTTACTGTCCTCTCATTAAGCCTCCATTAGTCGACACAAAAGGGACTCGTGTTGTCTTGCTTGAGTACCAGCACTACCGGCGAAGCCCAAGGACTCTGGGAGGGTTTGATGACTGCAAATTTTAGCATTTCCTGTATCTGTGCTAGCATATTTTCTCTAACTGCCTCAGGGATACGGTAAGGTTTTTGTCGTAGTGGGGTTTCTCCCTGGGTCTCAGTTCGGTGCACCGCAGCAGAGGTATACCCGGGTATGGCGGAGAACATCTCCTGGTATCCCTGAAGTAGCTTAGAGACGTCTTCCTTTTCTATTGTGGTCAATTTTTCGCCTAATCTGATTTGGTTGATTGTACTGGAGGTGGTTGCGAGAAAGTCAGGTAGGGGAAGGCCCTCGCTATCCTCAAAGGGGCACATGTGGCCAATACGTCTTCTGCCCACTCAAAGTAAGGCTTGAGCATGTTCACATGAAAGGCTCTCCATATCCTTTCATCTGAACATTTACCTACTATGTAGGTAGTGTCGCTTATACGCTCCACTACCCGGAAAGGTCCCTGCCATGCGGCCTGAAGTTTGTCTTTCTTGGAGGGCTTCAGGGTTAATACCTTCTGCCCTATTTCCAGCATTCTATCTCGGGCGCCTCTATCGTACTCTATCTTTTTCTGGTGTCTCTGGGCCACCTGCAGATTCTCCCGGACAGAGACAGAGATAGGGTACAATAGGTACTCCTCCATCTTCTGTGTTACCCTCCCAGAGTTTCCGCATGAGATCCAGGGGTCCCCGGACGTTTCTCCCGTAAAGAACTTCGAAGGGGGGGGAACCCAGTAGATGCCTGGGGAACTTCACGGTAGGCAAACAGAAGGTGGGGAAGGGCTTCACTCCACCACTCTGCCATAACTGTTGGGTCACAGTTGCGGTAAATTGAGTACCCCTATCTGCCAGAATCTCCTTGGAAAACCCGACTCTAGTAAAGGTGTTTACCAGAGCTTCTGCTACAGTTTCCGCTTCTATGTTAGAAAGAGCTACAGATTCCAGGTACCTAGTCGCATAGTCTACTACTGTGAAAATGTAGCTCTTCCTGGATGTGTTGGGTTTGCTGAGGGGGCCTATCAGATCCACCACTACTTGGTGGAAGGGTTCCTCAATAATGGGGAATGGTTGCAACTTGGCCTTTTGGCGATTACCCCTTCTCCCAGTCTTTTGGCAAGTGTCACACGTCCTGCAATAATACTTCTGGTCCTGTATGATCCCTGGCCAAAAGAAAGTCTGGGTTAACTGGTCCTTAGTCATCCGGACCCCCAGATGTCCTGCTAGAGGGATATCATGGTTGAGCTTGAATAACCCAGCTCTAAATTTACGGGGCTCTATCAATTGCCTTTTGGTTATCTGCACTGCCTTACTTCCCGTTCCTCTGTTACTCGGTATAACAGCCCCTTGTTCCACTCAAACTTTTCCTGGGTTATGTCACCTCTGGGGGACGCTGCTGCCTTCCTATACCCCTCTAGTGCAGGATCAACTCTCTGCTCTTGCTCAAACCCTTGGGGAGTATGCCAGAATGGGGAGGGGGATTTGGTTAGGGAAGGGATCAAAGCTCCTACATGAAGTTGCTCGGAGTACGGCGGTTCTCCCCTGCAGGCTTGGGCTCGGGTGGTCACTGGATAGGCTTCGGCTGAGTTGTTGTTTGTGAGCTGGGAGGTTAAACAGCCCAAGTCATTTCCCAATAACACCTCCGCTGGTAGTTCTTTCATGATGCCCACCTCTAGGTGCTTGTCTCCGGAACCCCAGCTGAGATGCACCCTGGGTGTGGGAAGTTTTTGGATGGCGCCTCTAGCCACCCTTATGGCTACTGTTTTGTTAGTACGGGCTTGAGCTCGAACTTTGTGTGGCTGGATCAATGTGAGCATGGCACCAGTGTCTCTAATGCATCCATTCCGTCAACGGTAACCCACTGGCGATGATGTTCACGGTTGTCTCCTGCCGCCTGGACCAGATTTGCCTCATGAAGAGTCATCCACTGCTCCTCGCTGGTGTTGGTGTCGCTGGGGCCCTCCTGGTAAAAACAATGTGCTGCGGCCCTGGGTGGTTGTGATGTTTGCCTCTCCCAGCCTCCTCGGTTTCGATTAGGGCAGGCGTGCTTTATATGCCCAAGCTGGTTGCAATGATGGCATAAGAAGGTGGCCCGGCATGGGGGTGCCGAAGAAGGTGCCGGGTTTAAAGGGGCAGATCTGGGTGGTGTAGGGGTGGATAGTGCCTGGTAGGAAGCTCTGAAAGCAAGGCGCCCTCCACTTAGTTGAAGTTACCCGCCATCCTGATACTCATCCGCCAATCTGGCAGCTTCCTCCACGGTTGTTGGTTTGCGGTCTCTCACCCAGTCTCTGATCTCATTGGGAGTGTGAATGTAGAACTGCTCCAATAATAACAGTTGTACCGCATCCTCCAGTGATGTTGACCGGCAACCCTGCTCGCAATTTTGGGTAGCCCAGTGTAGACGGAAGGCCCAGTCTTTCTCCCCTTTACTGAGGCATAAAATTTCTTCCGGTACGCCTCTGGTGTGACCGCACATCTGGCCAATAACAAGTCTTTTACTTTTCCATAGTTATGGATGTCCTCATCAGGTACTGCTCTGTAAGCCTCTGCTGCCTGTGTCTAGCCCTTCCAAAGCACACTGACACTCAGAATCTTGTAGGTAGCTGTCAATCTCCATCTCTCCGTCAGTGAATGCTTTGAAGACAGCATAGTTTACTTTCCATGGAAGCCCATTTGTACTTGGGAATGCTAGCAAATCCCCTTGCAGCGATCTGTCTCTTTCCTTCCGATCTCTCTGCACTTGTCTGGCTTGTGCAATAATCTGTGTTACGAACACTGGTATAGTAGATACCCTGTTCGCCTATTCCTCCCAAACTGCTGAGCCTGCGTGATTATAGCTGCAGTTCTAGTGTAGATACGAATAGTTTCAGATGAATGCAGCTTCCAAGTAGTTTCTCCCCAGCAAGTAGACAGTTACACAAACATGGGCCTAGACTTCATGAAGGGTACAACAGGAATGAATTTTGAATTTGACAATTTTTATTGTTTTCAGCATAACAAGGGGGTACAGAAGAGAAGGGGGGGGGGATAAATAACATTGCTACGATTCCAACATTCTCGTGTTTCGGGGAGGGTACAGAAGAGAGAGGGGAAGGGAGGCAGGGGAGCCCTATATTTGTACCAATGTGTTAACCTCTTATTTTCCTCCTGTGTATATATGTGCTTGATAGTGGGAGAGAGGTATAATCAAAGAGGTTGCGATTTAGAACGAGTATTTGACTCTCCTCCTTATGTTTGTGTCATGGTATATGTTTGATGGTGTATTGCCCGTAACTTGTAAGTGTTGGTGCAGCATTGTAGTGGTTCCAGTCTGGCATCTGTAGTTTTCCTGGAGTGATGTTGTGGGGGATGTGCTTGGCGACTTGAGGTTTGAGTCTTGGGGGGGTGGGGATGGCGGTTTTGCACTATGCCATGGCAGCGTGGGTAGGGGGGGTGGGTCGTGGAGGCAACAGTAGGAGATTTAGTGTTGGTTTGGTTGTGTTGCGTGAGCTACCTTTGTTGGGTGAAGCTCCCTAGTTGGGGGGGGGGGAAGGTGGACGGGGCGTTATGTGCCCTCTATTCGATGAGGCATATGTCTGTAGTTTGGTTTGTGCTTGTGTGTCCTATGGGGTGGGTCTATTTTGGTCCCATCATTTCCAGGCTTCGGACCAGTGTGGGCCGTTCCGGTGTGTTCTCCTGGCCATGATTTCATAAGTTTTGTTATTTTCTATAATTGCGATGGAGTATCATGCTTCCATTTCCTACTGATGCTGGTTAGTGCAGCTACAATGATATGACAATTGAGGTATTTCTGATGGTTGTGTGGTGTTTGAGGCAAGGAGAGGAGTAGGTAAGTTTCTGGCTTAAGCAGTAACTTGGAGCCCGTGCAGTTGGCAATTAAGTTTGCTACCTGCTGCCAAAATTGTTGGATTTTTTTGCAGTTCCACCATATATGTAGCATGGTGCCCCTATCATTTTGGCATCTCCAGCATAGGTCTGACGTGGCAGGGTAACTGTGTTTAAGGCGTGTAGGGACCAGGTACCATCTATATAGGATCTTGCGGGTCAGTTCGAAGTGGTTCGTGCAGAGGGTGAGTTGTTTATGTGCTTTGAAGATGGTTTGCCATTGTTCTTCAGAGATCTTGTGACCAATGTCTTTCTCCCACGCCTCCATGAAGGAGGGGGGGGCGTCTTTAGGGTATAAGCGTTTCCGATGCATAGATTGTGGAGATCACTTTCTTAGTTGGTTTGGTTGATGTGCAGATTTGTTCTATTTTTTGCCAGCTTGTGTCATTGTCATTGGTTGTTGTTAGTGTTGGTTGCATGGCGTGCCAAGATAGCAGTTGCCTGTAGGGGAACAGTGCCGTGGCGGGTAGTTTGTATTGTGTTTTGAGGTCCAAGAACGGTTTTAAGTGAGAGCCCGCTAGTAGTTGTGATAGCGTTTTTATTCCATGCCTGTTCCAGATTTTGTAGTTGAAGTCTGGTATGAGGAGTCTCATTGCTTCAAGTGGGAGGGCAGGGGAGAGCAGTGTCTTGTTTCCGAGGCGTTTCCGGTAGTTGTCCCATTTTGATATAGTGAGCTTGGTAGTGGGTAGCATTCCAGTTGTTTTTGGTCTATGTGGTTTTGGTAACCAGGCTAGTACTGAGATGGGAAGGCCATTCACATAATTAGCCTCTATTTTAGTCCACACTAATGGTTCACGTTGGTGTGGTGCCGCCAGCAGGGGAGCTATGTGAGCTACTGGGCAGACTAGATGGGCCGACTGGTTCTTATCTGCCATCACATTCTATGTTTCTATGTTTCTATGCCTTGTATTATCCCAGTATATCCGGCAGTCCCATCCCTCCTCTGGCAAGTGTTTTGTGCATCGTGGTTTTCGCTACCCTAGGTCTTTTTTCCTCCCAGACATAATTATTTATGATGTCCTGTAGGTCTCGTATGTAGTTTTGCGGGAGTCGTATTGGTAACGTTCTAAATAGATATTGAATTTTGGGTAAGGCTACCATCTTTACCGAAGCTATTCTACCCGTCCAGGAGATGAATTTCCCCTTCCAGCTTTGTAGAAGTGTTCTAATTTCGCTAAGCATTTTAATATAGTTTGCTTTAAATAGTGAGTGTGGTGTGGGGGTAAAGTTAACTCCTAAAAATGTTTAGTATTTTATGTGTGCCATCAGCTCCCTGCCTGCCTCCCACAAATCCCACCTGGTCCCCCTTGACTAAGGTCGGAATAATGGGTGCTAGCCTATTTGAGAATATTTGTGCAAGGAGCTTCATGTCTGTATTCAATAAGGATATTGGCCGCAGGTTCTGACATCTATCCGGTGGTTTCCCTGGTTTCGGGAGCGTAGCAACATGTGCCATCAACATTTCTTGCGGCATATTGCCAGTAGTTAGTATTTGGGTGAACATTGTTCTCAGGCGGGGGGCCAGTAGTGATGCGAATTGTTTGTAATATAGGTTGGTTAGACCATTCGGGCCTGGGGATTTCCTGGGCGGGAGAGCCTGTATGGCCTCCACGATTTCCTGAGTGGTTATTTCATCTTGTACGGAGCGCGCTTGATTCGGCGACAGAGTTGGTAGTTGTGCTCCTTGGAGGAATATGTCTATTTCTCGTTCGGTAGGTTGATGTACCGTGGTATCGGTTTTTAGGTTGTACAGGTTTTGGTAATAGTCAGCCATTTCATCATTTATGTTTTGTGGGTCTAGCAGTTTTCCTCCCGTTTTAGCTATTAGGTAAGGTTTTTAACCCAGACTGAGTTTTCCAATCATGCTAAACTGTGTAGCCTAGATGTGGAGGCATTGTATAGCTCAATCCCCCATGAACTAGGAATTGAACACTGTAGACTATTCCTCTCACTGAACCCCAAATTACCTGAGAGGTATATTGGCTTTATATCAGATCTATTGAGATTTGTTTTGACCCACAATATATTTCTCTTTAATGGGAAACTCTATCAGCAAGTGAGGGGAACTTCCATGGGGACACCATGTGCACCATTGTATGCAAATCTACATCTGGGCTGGTGGGAGAGAGTAATCAGGGAGGACCCTAATCTTAAACAGTATATGGACTATGTCCTACACTGGAAGAGGTACATTGATGACATCCTTATTGTCTGGATGGGTACCTCAGAGCACTTTGGGGATTTTGTTACAGCCCTTAACGATAACACTCAGAACCTGCGATTCACAAGTGAGATAGGGGGTTCTAAGTTATGCTTCCTGGATGTGTCTCTAGAAATAGGGGTTACGAATAAAATACACACTACCCTCTTTCGCAAAAAGACAGCTACAAACAGCCTTTTAGACTGGTCTAGTCATCATCCTACCCCATTAAAAGCTGGAATCCCGATTGGCCAGTATTTGAGACTACGGCGTAACTGCTCGTCTCTAGATGACTTTAAATCTAAAGCAAGAACATTGAGATTGTCATTTAGGGAAAAAGGGTATCCCAATAGGGTGCTTAAAAGAGCATATTTGAGAGCCCTTTCAACAGAACGCCAAGTCCTTATTGACTATAACACTGTGAAACAGGAGGGTCATACGATAAGGTGTATAGGAACATTTGATGCAGGTTGGGCAAAGATGATGGGAATCTTTAAGAAATATTGGTCCATCATATCTTCGGATAAACATCTTAAAGAGGTCGTGCCCACATACCCCTCTATAACAGCACGTAGGGGGCGGAATTTCAGAGATTTACTTGTTCCCAGTCATTTTTCCTCGTCATCTACACCAGGACCCTTTGGGAACTATTTACCTATTGGCACATATCGATGTGGCCATTGCAGTGCTTGTCCCTATATCAACAAGAATTCTAGAGTTTATACCAATAGTACTAACTCAGAGACATTCAACCTCCGTTCATTCATTAATTGCCGTACTACTGGGGTAATTTATTTACTCACATGTTCATGCGGCTTGATGTACGTGGGTAAGACTTTTCGACCTTTTAAACTCAGAATTAGGGAGCATGTAAACTCGGTAAGAAGACGCTTGGAAACCCCCATATCAAGACACCTACACCTTTTTCATAACCACTCCTCAGAGGGAATACGCTTTACGGGGATTGAACATATCCCTCAGCCCCCACGGAAAGGTGGTTGGGACATTAAACTTCGCCAGAGGGAGGCATACTGGATCTTTAAACTTCAAACTTCAAACTTTATCACCAAACGGCCTTAATGAGGGGTTTTCATATACCCCTTTTATTTAATCAATGATCCATATTTAGTAACTATGTGGGTTGTTAAATGCCAAATTATGATTTATGAATTATTATTTCTGAAGTTTTAAATTAATCTTTTTTTCATTAGTGCTTATTATTTAGGGATCATTGAACCATGTGGCACATCTCCATTAATAACTCCGGATGGGCTATATAAGCTATGTACTATGTAGCTGATTATCTGTAATATGAGTCTCCTTATTGGTCTTTTTCACTTTATCCACACTCTCCTGTAGGGCTTTATAACATCTGTATAACATCTTGGACACACATTGGCAATAGGTATCTTAGTGTAATAATGTATACACATCATATAAGTGAGAGATTCATTTTACTTTCTCTCTCATTTCTGATCAGCAATACAGATACTAATGTAGCTTTTTTTCTGTCCACACTGTAGCACCGGGATCGGATACTCCGCCCATTGAGTGACGTCCTAGCAATTTGCTAGGTATCGTCAAACGGGTAGGAGTAGTTCCCGCCCATTCAGTGATGATTCATCGACGCACTGAGAGTTGTGAGTAGCGGAGGAGGAGTCTCAGCAGATATTTCCCGCCCCCCTCCCTCCCCGCTCACGTGACTTAGTGATGATGTACCTACCACGTGGGGTACAGGGAAGTGGATTGGTCGGCATAGTTTGCTGACAGCTGGGCGGGGTTTTCGTCCGGACCAATGCCAAGCAAGTGCTTGTTATGGGAATCAGCTGATATCGGTCTGCTTAACTACATACCGGCTATTTAAGGAGTGGGAGGTATGGCTTTGGTTTTTTGTATTTGCCCCTGACGACGGCGTCTAGATACGCTGAAACGCGCGTCGGGCTTTCTTTTGATTTTATTTAATCTATTTTGATTTCTTTTCACCATGCACTGGGGTTGTGGGTGGTAGCACTTGGATATTTTCTCTAGTCCCTCGTTAGATCTAGCAGTAATGGTAGGCATTAGCACTTTGCTATGCTGAGGTAATTAGGGATCCTTTGTAGACAGCATTTAGTTGTCAGTATGATGTATGGACAGAGAGACTAGGTTTACCTTAGATTGTGTGTGATATACATAGATGGTGTATCTTTTTGCCTTAAAGATATACACACACTAGGTTTATATCTTCTCTTTAGTCCTCGCTTTTGGATTACCCTTGAGAATTACCTACAGCTGTGCTATTGGTTATGAAGCCTACCCCACTCTAGTATCTACTTGATAGGAGACTAAGTGTTTTTAGCTTTACTAATAAATATTTTTCTTTTGATTATTTAGCACATTCTAGAGGGTTGTACAACTTTTTCCCGGCACAATACCCATCTGGGCATGTGTGTCGGTGAATTAGTATATTCTTTTTTCTTTTGTCTACTAGGTTATTTCATCTTGTACGGAGCGTGCTTGATTCGGCGACAGAGTTGGTAGTTGTGCTCCTTGGAGGAATATGTCTATTTCTCGTTCGGTAGGTTGATGTACCGTGGTATCGGTTTTTAGGTTGTACAGGTTTTGGTAATAGTCAGCCATTTCATCATTTATGTTTTGTGGGTCTAGCAGTTTTCCTCCCGTTTTAGCTATTAGGTAAGGTATTTTGGAGTTTGCTTGTTTCTGTTTCAGCAATGTTGCTAGATATTTCCCCATCTTATTGCCTTGGGTGTATGTCTTCATTTTCAGTTTGGTGAGCATGTAGGCCATTTTGTCAAGGTTCAATCGGTCGATGTGGTCGGTTATGGTTTTGATGGCATCTCTGCGTGTGTCGGAAGGGTTCAGGAGGTGTGCAGTTGATGCATCCCGGAGTATTTTTAGTAGTTGTAGTAGTTCACTATCGCGCTTACGTTTCAGGTAGGACGCTCGGCTGACTAATGTCCCTCTCATGACCGCTTTATGAGCTTGCCAGAGGGTTGTGGCAGTAATATTTGGAGTGTCGTTTAAGTCAAAATAATCTTGTAGTTGGTGGGTGAGTTGTTTTACAAAGGTTTGGTCATTCAGAAGCATGTAGTTGAGGCGCCATGGGGGTTTGCCCCTATATTGGTAGGTGTCCCATAGCGTCAGTCTCGAAGTCTCGTCATTTTCTGAGCGTAGCCGCGGAGAGATCCGCCATAATGCGTACCGTGGGATAGGCCTCATGCAGGCCCGGCCTGCTGTGGTATGTTTTGAGCACTATCTCCTTTATATGGAAATAGTGTGCACGGAGGAGGATGTCTCGAGGGGTTGAGTCTGGTAGGTAACTTGGTTTCCGCACTCTGTGCACTCTATCAACAAGGAACATGTCTGCCGGTATACTTGGGGCGTATGAGTGGAGAAGGCCTCTCACATAAACTTGGAGGTCGTCTGGAAGTACCGTTTCTGGGACTCCTCGCAGCCGCAAGTTATTACGTCTTGCCCTGTCTTCATAGTCTGCCATGCGTGCCTCCTTCCCCTCCATTTGTTTCTGTAGATTGTGTAGATGCTCAGTTGTTTCTAGCTGCTGGGATGCGAGTTTTTGGCACTTCTGCTCCACGTGCGAGGTTCTGGAGGAGAGATCACGTACCTCTTGTTTGATTTGATCCGCAGTAGATTTCCAGGTAGATATCAGTTTGGTCGCCATAGCGTCCATGGCCCTTTCAAAGTAGTCTCTTGTGAGGCCTTCTGGGGAGTTGGGTTCCTCCGCTATGTGCTGAGCACAATCCGCGGTATTGTAGTCGGCGCCATCTTGCGCGGACAGCCGCGTGGTTTCAGGTGCTATCGTTCCTTTCTGACCAAAGAAGTTTGCTTTGTCCGCTTTCGCAGCGGTTTTCTTAGCCTTGGGTTGCGACATCATGTGTTCACAGGTAAAGGTCATTTTGGGACCGATGCTGTTCCGATGTAATAAAGATTATATGGAGCCCATGTGCCGGAGCAACGATTCACGCGTCCATCCTGCTCGACGGCTAGCCACGCCCCCAACAGGAATGAATTTTAATGGTGCCACACTGGCTTTTATGCAAGTCCCCATGCAAGGGGCACTCCCACATGGACATTGCGGGGGACAGGGACACAAAGGTTACAGCCAATAATATTACAGTGACAAAGATGAACACTCCCAATGCAAACAGACAATCCCCTCCTCTCTGCCTGTGAGATAATTGAGCCAGCAACTTAATAACTCAATTATCTCCTGGCAGTAAAAGTATATTTTCCCCAAAACTTGGAAAGTACCCCAAAAACACATAGTATCCGCACACAAGTCACATCCACCGATCGCCCTGATCTGGGTAACCAACATATCCAAAAATCACCCAGATCAGTAATGCTTTTTTTAAATTTTATGGAAGTCCCATTTGACAGACCGCACACGAGGCTCCTGCCCAGAAACAGTTCCATGAGCTTAGGCTGTGCGGTCGGTCTATTTTGAAAAGTCATAAAAACTAATAAATGCATGAATGGAGCCCCCTGGCTCATAGTAGCGATTGTTCCCCTGGTTCGTGGGAACCAAACTACCGAAAAGCGCTCTCCTGGCTGTTCAGGAAAAGGAAGCAGGCGTTCGTATGGTTTGACCGGTGATTGGGATGTCGAGTGTCCAATTTTAGTTTCAGACACTCGACGACCAAGTCCTGATGCCTCCTTGCAAACAAGATGGCCACACAAGCTTTCTTTGAAGATAATGAGCCAGGGGGTGGTCGGTGTTTGTTAGTTACAGCTACCGAACCAATAAAACATAAAACGTCCCGAATGGCAATACAAGTCTTGAATAACATGCTATTTTCTTCACATTGCTCCCCCTTAGTTCCATGGATCAGCATACCCGCCTAGACCCTGCCAGGTCAGCTTGGGGATGTCCGGGAAAGCCAATTACAGTTCTAGTTCAGTCTGTCGTGAAAGTCCATCCACATTGCCATTTTGTTTGCCTGGCCGGTATTGCAAAGTGAACTTTGTAGGGCTGCAAGGCCAGGCTCCAGCGTAACAAGCGTGGGTTGTCTCCAGAGACTTGATTTAGCCAAATTATAGGGTTGGAGTTTCTTTAATGCCCATACCAGAACCAGGCATTCTTTCTCCACGGTGGCATAGCTGACTTTTCATGGAAGTAGTGTACGGCTGAGATATGCCAGCGGGTGTTCCATCCCGTCGCCCCCCACTTGGCTTAGCACAGCTCCCAGTCCAAACATTGAGGCATCTGTATGGCCGAGAAATTTTACCGGGGCCTCGCTCAGGGCAGTTTTAAGTCTCTGAAAGGCTGTTGCACACTCCGGGGACCACGTGTCACATATCCATCTGCCACCTTTCCCTCACCTAGTGCTCATCGGCCAGAAGCTTGCAGTCCTGACTATCTCAGCATACAGTCTGGCACCGGCCGCTGCACATCCACGGTCGGAAATAACCCTGCGAGCGCGCACGTGACACACACATGTTGGAGCCAAAATGCCGGTCTGACCAATGGGAAATGGAGAATGGGTATAAAAACCTAGTCTGACCTCCACTCAGCGCCCTGTCGTGGTTTCCCTTGTGGTTGCCCGAGAGCGCGTTCCTGTTTATAGTTTTCTACCTGGCTTTTGACTTTGGTTTTGCTTATTGACTTCTCTGTATTCTGGTATCCTGACTCCTGGCTTTCCTCATCGCTGCGTCCCTTTCTGTGTTCCCTGACCTCGCTAGTATTCTGACTATTCTATATACGTTAAATCCGGCCATTCTAAGGAACGGTAATATGTTACTTATTTGTCATCCAAGCTATACAGTACTATGTGCTGGATCATACAGTAATCCTGATACCACGCTACTTGTTTGGGCAGTGACTTCTTGGTTAAGTAAGTAAGGGTTTTAGCCAGGGCTCTATACTCAGGGACACATTTCCGGTAATAACCTGCGGTGCCAAGGAACGCTAGTACCTGGGTTTTTGTGTGGGGTTTGGGCCAATTTGTAATGGCTTCTACTTTGGCTGGCTCAGGCCGCTGTTTCCCTGACCATACTCTGTAACCAAGATTTTGAACCTCTGCCATGCCTGCATGACACTTTTCCGGTTTTAGAGTGAGGTCGGCCTCCTGTATCTTCTGAAACACTGTAGCCAAGTGCCTCAGGTGAGCTTCCCATGTGCCACTACAGATGGCAATATCATCTAGGTAGGCACATGCGAAGTCCTGCATTCCATCTAGGAGTAGGTCAGCTATTCATTGGAATGTGGCAGGGGCATTCTTCATCCCAAACGGCATAACCCGAAATTGTTATAGCCCAAAATGGGGTGATGAATGCCGATTTGGAAATGGCTGCCAAGACCAGAGGGATTTGCAAATACACCTTGCACAGGTATAGGGTAGTTAGATAGTTCCCGCTTGCCATGCGATCGAGTAATTTGTTGATCCGTGGCATGGGGTAATCGTCTGTTACCGTCCGGTCGTTCAGTTTCTGGTAGTCAATACAGAAGCGAGTCGTACCATCTCGCTTCGGTACTAGCACTACCGGTGAAGCCCAGGGACTCTGAGAAGCCTCAATGACCCCCAATTCTAGCATATCTTGGATTTCTTTCCACATGCTAGACCGAACTGCTTCAAGAATATGGTACGGTTGTTGCCACAATGGGGTTTCTTCCTGAGTCTCCACTCGGTGGACTGCAGCAGAGGTTTACGCGGGTATTGAGGAGAATATTTCCCGATATTCCTGGAGCACTTGTGTCATGTCAGCCTGCTGTACGTGGTCTAATTTTTCCCCTGACCCGACCTGCTCAATCATACATGGGTTAGTATCCAGCAGATCTGGTAGGGGAAGTCCCTCACTATCCTCGGTTGACGGGGCTGCCTGCAGTTAATTCTTTTTGGAGGGTCTGAGTGCTAGTACCTGTTGACCAATCTCTAATACCCTAGCTCGGGCCCCCTTATCGTAGCACCGTTTCTGTCATTTTTGAGTCGCTTGTAGGTTTTCTTGAACTGAGTTGGTCAGGGCCTGCAACCGGTCTCTAAGTTCTAGTACATATGGTACT
This sequence comes from Pelobates fuscus, assembly GCF_036172605.1. Taxonomy (NCBI): domain Eukaryota; kingdom Metazoa; phylum Chordata; class Amphibia; order Anura; family Pelobatidae; genus Pelobates; species Pelobates fuscus. The sequence continues at coordinate 126,623,468 of NC_086319.1, read as the reverse complement.
ACAGGGATTCCTCCTTCTCCTGTATTGCCCTCCCAGTGCTCCTGTATGAGGTCCAGGGTTCCCAGACTTTTGTCCCGTAAAGGAGTTCGAAGGGGGAGAACTCAGTGGACGCCTGGGGCACTTCTCAGTGGGCAAACAGGAGATGGGGAAGAAACCATTACCAGTGTCCATAGGACTCTGTGAATGCCGTGAGCATCTGCTTAAGTGTGCCATTAAAGCGTTCACAGAGACCGTTGGTCTGGGGATAGTAGGGAGAGCTGAACAAGGGCTTGACACCGCATCTCTGCCATAAATGTTGAGTCACAGCTGCGGTGAACTGAGTTCCTGGTCAGACAGGATCTCCCGGGGAAAACCTACTCTAGAGAAAATTTTGACTAGGGCCTCTGCTACAGTTTCTGCCTTGATATTGGAAAGGGCTACAGCCTCTGGGTATCTAGTGGCATAGTCCACTACCATGAGGATGTAGCTCTTTCCTGAGAAGCTGGGTTTGCTGAGGGGGCCTATCAGGTCCACCGCTACTCGGTGGAATGTCTCTTCTATTATGGGTAGGGAGCGTAATTTAGCTTTAGGATGGTCACCCCTCTTTCCAATCTGCTGGAATGTGTCACAGGTCCTACAGTAGGCCTGTAAATCTTTAGCGATCCCGGGCCAAAAGAACATCTGGGTGAGGCGGTCCTTAGTTTTCTTCACACACAGGGAATATCGTGGCTGAGCTTAAGGAATTCTGCCCGGTATTTCCGTGGTACCACTAACTGTTCAGCGCTAGGTGTCGGTGTCTCCAGTGTCTTGTGGTGGTAGTAGTGTGTCGCTGCTCTTGTTGGTGGTGGTGCTGGTCTCTCCTAGTTCCCTCGGCTCCGCTGGGGACACTGCATTTTGTAATGTCCCGGCTGATTACAATGATGAAACAAGGGCGCTGCATGACGGTTGTTGTTGGAAAGGGGTGCTGGTGTGAAAGGGTTAGGTCTGGGGGATGGCACAGCCCCGGGAGCTAGAACAAAGGGTTTCAAAGGATTCCGCCCTCTGCTCGATTCCACCTTCCTCCCATCATGGAATTCATCTGCAAACCGAGCTGCTTTCTCCACTGTAGTAGGTTTCCTATCCCTCACCCAGTCTCTAGTCTCTGTTAGTGCATGATCAAAAAATTGTTCCAGCAGTATTAGCTGTAGTGCCTCCTCTAGCATAGTTGCTTGGCAGCCTTGTATCCAGTTTTGGGCCGCCCGGTACATCTGAAACGCCCATACTGTATAGGAGTCTCGGCTTCCTTTCCTCAGAGCCCAATTTTTTCTCCTATAAGTTTTCAGAGTGACTGCATATCGTGCCAGCAGAATGTCTTTTACCCTTGCGTAGTCATGTATGGCTGCATCAGGAACTGCTCGGTATGCCTCTGCTGCTCGGCCAGTGAGCTTGCTGCTTAATATTGCGGCCCACTGTTCTTGCTCCAGTCCCTCTAAAGCGCACTGACACTCGAAATCCTGCAAATAGGCATCAATCTCCATCTCCCTGTCCAAAAAGGTTTTAAAAGCAGCATAATTAATTTTTCTCCGCTGCCCTCCATTCGTAGATCCTGATAAAGACGCTGTGTCTCCCTGGATAAGGTTTGCCTGCTGTGAACTCTGTTCTGTGCTTACCTGTGCCAGGACTTGTGACACCATCTCCGGTGTGGGTTTGGTGCAAATAAGTTTAGCCTCCCCATCACTTTCTGCTGGAACTCTGCTTCCTCCCGGCTTACATTTGCCGCACTGCTGGTTTGATCGCCCTCCATCAGTTCTGATATGAGGGTAGCTCTCTTTTTGTTGCTTGCCAACTGACCCCGGGCTTCCAGCAGATCTTTAAGCGTGGTGTTCTTTAGTTTCTCGTACTGCTAGGCCATTCACCAGGTTTCCTTGGGAGTCCCATTCGGTCCCGCCGCTTGACACCAGTTAGTACGAACATTGTTTGGTATCGTCTGCAGACGGATTGGGCCCCAGCATGTTGAGCATCCATCTCACGTCCTTTTGTAGTTCTGTTTCCTCCAGGTGTTCCATTTCCATATCACTGGTTCTGTCGCTCTGTATTCATTCTGCAATTAACATGGCTTTTTTTCTTGTTGCTTACCACTATGCCTCGAGTTTTCAGTAGGTCTTTCTTGTTGGTCTTTTTAATAGTTCATATTGCTTTAAATCTGCATGCTGAGACTCAGGAAAAACAAGCAGTCTGCTGACATGTGATAGCCTGATCCAATCACAGTGCTTCCCCATAGGGTTGGCTGAGACAGACAAGGAGGCAGATCAGGGGTAGAGCCAACATGATTCAAACACAGCCTTGGCCAATCAGCATCTCCTCATATAGTTTAATTAAGTTTGGTCCTTAAGGGGTTAAGGGGTTAAAATTCCGTTTTAAAAATATGGTCGCTCTCTAATATATAGTGGCTTTTTATATGATCATTTTTCATACAAAAGGTTTTTCTTTGAAAAATGTTGCACTGAAGTACAATAGTGCTTATTCTTTTTGGCTATCATTCACTCATTCTATATGTTTAGTTATGTCACAGGATCACGTTAAATGTTTTACATTGTTTTCATTCATATATGAATTTTCAGGCTATTGTAAATGTCGATCACTATTTTATGGCTACTACCTTATGAGCTACATCATTATGTAATGTATTTGAATTTGGGACTTTTAACATGTAGGCAACATATTCCTGGACATTTGCAAGCTAAGGTTTGAACACGAGATATGCAAATATTGGATATAGGGATTTTGGACTTTGCTCTTAAATGTCCCTCTCCAAGATGGAGTTATCGTCATGTCCTGAGGAAGCCGCAATTAAACGTTGAAACGCATAGATGTCATCCAGAGGGGGCGGAACTTACAAATTGGAATAGCATAGCGGGAACCAGAGACCTTGTCGACTGAAGTTGGTGAGGATTTCATTTCTTCACACAGAGACGCTGACAGCCCCACTGAATTGAGCCTGCTAGTGGGTAATGGTATATGCCGTGTTTACTCACCACCTGTTCTCGTACGAGGCAGTGTTTTCATTCATTTGTTTTTGTTATTTATTATACTTGCATATTATCTATAATAAAACCATGTTGTAAAACGTTAAGTGCCTATTTCCCAAAAGGCAATCTCTCCACGTTTATACACGTTTTAACTTTAAGGTATAATTACCATTTAAAGTGTTATAAGGTGTATGTATACCACACTACTACTACTGCACATGTGAGAGATAGTTGTACATAATAGGAATATTATAGGAGTATTATATATTGTTAATATGATCTATACTATCTGTTATTTTTTCTTTCCCTTTCCTATGTATACTTATTGAGTGACATCTACGGGAGGATTAACATATTACGGTTTTATACTGCACATACTGTTGTTTTATTTGTTCTTTGTGCATTGGGATTGCACTGAAGTGTGTAGCAGATATCAATTGGTAAGTCAAAAAGTGTTTTTTTATTGCCTAACCTAAGTGCAATAATATATTTAGCGCTCCAAAAAACTTCAATTTTTACATAATTCTTTAAAATTCTTGGTGACCAGGTTAAAACAAAAAAATTTAAAGAAAAAAGAGAAGAAAGGTATATGGCACAAGAAAGGTAAAAGGGCCAATATTCCTTTAATAACACAAAAGTTTAAAAGAATTTAAAACGCGTTTCACCAACACAGGGTGGAAATGCACTGCAGCTATCCTCTTATATACACATAGGATTAGTTAATCTCTGCAGGGACTTCCATGTGTAGGCGGCACCCATAAAATTACATTTTCCGAGATCCCAGCTGTTGGACGTGTATACACATACGCAAGTCCCACGACCCGCCACCGTCGCACTAGACTGTGAAGCCAGCACATCCCAAACACGTCTGGGATATAACCCCCATAGGCTATTGCGGCTGACCACGTGACACGGCACTACATCCGCGTGTCACGTAATTGGACTGGTAAACTAGTATATATACAGATATAACCCTTGTTTTTACATTATTTTTTTAAATTTTTTATTTTAACATCAGATAATGGTATTTGAGTCATAATTTTTTTTATAATAATATGCTTTAATATCAGATAACCTATCATCATTTGTTAAAACTATTATTTTATAATTTCATTCTTTTTTAAAATATATATTTAAACGTGGTGACATAGCTGCAGTCCAACTCAAGTAGACTTCCATTCATTCAAAATTCATACATTCTTGAGCGCTATCGGGGGGGGGGGGGAATCTGCCTTCTAGGTCACCTCTAAAACATCCGTAACAGTCTCCCAGGGGTTCCATATTCTATTATAATCCTGTTTTTCCCCCATATTGATATACACTGCTTTTTCCATCGTTTTTTGAAAATGTATCTGTACTTGTATCTCCGACCATGATGGAATTATGCTAGTTTTCCATCTCCTAGCTAGACAGATTTTTATGCCATTAAAATCTGTATCGTCAATCTATGAGAATAGATATTGCTATCTGGTAAATCTAAATGAAATAGAAATGATTAGGAGGTTAAACGAATATTGATTCCATAGATTCTACCTATTACTAATTCCAATTTGTTTTTTTACTAATTGAAGCTTAGGGCAATCCCACCATATATGTAAATGTGTACCAGTAAACATATTACATTGCCAACAAATATCGCTTGACCCTGTTTGAAATTTAAAACGTTTTACTGGTACCATGTACCACCGATGTAGAATCTTAATATAATTCTCATGAATAATAATATTATGTATTTTTTTTTTGTTATTTTAAATGCCTTTGCCCATTCTTCTTCAGTAAAAACTTTTTTTATTTCTTGTTCCCAACTACTGATTTTATTTAATTGATTCCTAGGAGTATAGTCATATAATATTTTATTTATTTTGGAAATTAACTTATCTTTCCCGTTTATTGATACAATTTTATCAAAGAGATCTTCTTCAATACACTTAATTCTCAGATTTTAAAGGGATACTTAATTCATATATTTATTGGAAAGACTTTATGTTATTATCTATATAAAAGTCTCCCATGACTTTATATCCTTCCTGTTTCCATTTGCTCAAGTTTATATCATTTATATATCCCTTCAGAACATCTATTGGGGCAGATACTAAGAAATTGTTTTCAATTTTATATATTTTTTTTAGGTAGTTCGTATAATTATATAGTTATTATTTTGTACCTTTAATTTCTTAAAGGCTATTTTATCCATCCAGATTAAAACAATTGGATCTATATTTTCCGATAGTCGTTCAATACTTACCCAAGATTTTTGTTCCGAGTCTTTAAACTTTGAATTAATTAAGTGCATAATCATAATTGCATCGTGTCTCATTATTAAATCAGGAAAATATACCCCTCCTTCATTTTGTCTATGGCTTAACATTTGGTGTGATGTTCTTGGCTTTTTAGATCCCCAGACAAATTTCAGGAAGGTTTCATGAAACTCAAGCAGTATTTTTTTTGGTATCCTCATTTGGATTGATCTCATTAGGTATTCAAGTTTGGGTAATACATAGTCTTTAATAACACTTATTCTCCCCATCCATGAAATATACAAAGGTTTCCATATAGATAATGTATTTTTTATCTCCTGAAGAAGAGTGTATAATTTATCTCAATAATTTTGTTCCAATTAAAACCCAATCTAACTCCCAAATATTCAATAAATTCAGATGACCACTTGAATTTATACTTCTCTTTTAAAGTATTGAGATCCGATTCTAAGATGTTATAATGCAGAACAAGAGATTTTGACATATTGATTTTATAGTTTGAAAATAGGCTAAATTGATCTATACACAAAATTACCGCTGGGATAGATGTATTAGGTGAGGATAGTGTGAGAATTACATCATCAGCATATAGAGAGATCTTATATTGTGAAGCTGCAATATTAATTCCCTGTATCTCTTTTGTTTGTATGATCAATGCGGCCAATGGTGAGAACATACAGCATTGGAGCCAATGGGCATCCTTGTCTCGTCCCATTGTTTATCATAAAACCTTTAGAATTCAATCCCCCGCCACATACTTTTGCAGATGGTGATTTATATAAGCTCATTATTCGATCATAAAAAATATCTTGTATACCAAAGGTTGTTAAGACCTCCGACATGAATTCCCAGCTAACCCTATCTAGGGCAGCGAAGACTGCAGGGTCATTATCTCTATTTATTTTTTGTATCAGATTCAATATTTTACGAATATTGTCACTTCCGCTCCTTTTAGGTACAAAACCTGTTTGATCTAGATGAATAAGACTGGGTATTATATGTTTCATTCTTTCCGCTAAGATCTTAGAATATAGCTTAATATCAATATTTATAAGAGAAATTGGGCAATAGTTACTAACATAGTTCGGGTCTTTACCTGGCTTGAGAATTGGAACTATATTAGTTTGCAACATTTCTCTAGGAAATTTCGTCTGATTACCAATTCCATTAAATAGTTTATTTAATATTAAAAGAACCGATCCCCCAAATCTCTTAAAAAACATTGGAGTAAACCCATCTGGGCCTGGAGCTTTTCCTGTTTTTAGTTCCTTGATATTCCTCTCTATCTCTTAATTAGTTATGTGAGCATTTAATCCTGCTAGAGCTGTGCTATCCACCTTTGGGAGTTTAATCTTCTTCAGAAAATCTCTGATATCGGATGTTGATACCTTTGGAGTATTCAAATTATATAAAGATTTGTAATATTCTTCAAAAGCGTTACTAATTGATTCGGGTGATAAACATACCTTATTTCCTACAACTATTTTCTTAATTAGAGAAAGATTTTTCTTAGATTTTAATTTATTTGAGAATGCTTTCCCAACTCTATTATCTGCGTAATACCAACATTTGATGTTCTAGTTTCTAATTTCTTTTTTATTTCTTTTTGGAGATCATTTATTTTTTGTATGTTATATTCTGTTACCTTCTGTTTATTCTCTTTTTCTAATAGTGCTAAAGAAATATATAAATCCTGTAATGGTTTACCCATCTTTTTCTTTTGTCTAATCCCCATTTTGATTAGAACTACTCTTATATAACATTTAAATGTACACCATAGCGTGCCTGGATTTACCTCCCAGTTATCGTTATTTTCAAAAAATTCATCAATTTTGATTTGCAGGAATTTAAGATTCTCTTCTGATTTCAGTATAGCTTCATCTAATCTCCATTGAGGTCTATTTGCCCCTATTTGCCCCTTTATTTTCCTCATTTATTATAAGGTTATTGGGGCATGATCTGACCAAGTAATAACTTCTATCTTAGAATTTACAAACTTTCCTAAATTATAGGCATCTGTAATAAATAAATCAATTCTTGAATAGACCTTATGAACCTTAGAAAAGAAAGAGTAATCTCTTTCTCTAGGATGATGCACCCTCCATATATCATAATAATTAAATTCAGACAAGAGAGCTTGAATTTTTTTATTTTTCTTCCTGTCCCCTTGGTTTTTATTGTTCATTATCTGTTTTTTTTGTTCTATCTATTTTATCATCTGGGGCCACATTCATGTCTCCCGCTATTAATAGTCTTCCTTTTTGTATTTTGAGAATATTTGAAAAAGCCTTCCTAAAAAATTTTTGGGAGTATACATTTGGGGCATAGATATTTACTAGTGTGTACAATATGTAATTAATCTTGCAAATAATTATAATATATCTACCTTCGGTATCCTTTTGCTCTAATATCAGATCAAATTTTAATCGTGCAGCTATCAATATGGCGACCCCTCTCTTCTTTTTTTTATCTTGTCTGGATTCGAAAACAAGTGGATATTTTTCATATCTCCATCTTTGTTTATCTCCCTCCTTCCAATGTGTCTCTTGTGTAAAACACATATCTATATTTCCATTTATTAATGAGTTATATAAGCAACCCCTTTTCTGAGGTGAGTTTAAACCCTGGGAGTTTATTGAAAGCACCTTAATCATCACAATTGACGATGGGTGCTATATTCTTATCAGAGGCGGCCCAGGCCATTGCCCCTCCCCCAAACCGACAACGCTCTTCCTTCATCCCAAACATACATACTAAAACTTTCAAACAGTTTGAATCCATGCCTAGTCTAAGCTAAGCAATTTCCTAGCGAAAAAAAATAGGGATTAAAAAAAAAAAAAAAAGAGTGTCTCAGCTAGATACAGTTGCTGGCGCGATGAGGAGCTTAGAGCGAGTGAGGAAACTAAAATATATCCCCGGGGATTCCTGAGTCAAAAAGGGGACTCTCCTCTCCCCCCCCCCCCTTCCTGATGTACTTATATCAATAAATCCATACATTCTTCTCTATTCCTATCTCCTCTCTTGTTCTTTATCTAATTCTTTGTAAACTACTCGATATTCATAATCTCATTTGTTAATTTAAACAGGAATCCATTTATTATAATTCGTTATTATTCTCTCCCAGTTCTGGGAAGAGAAAGAAGGAAAAAAATATATATATAGAAAAGAAATAAATCCCCCCTATTTTTTCCCTTTTTTTTTTTTCCCTCCGTTCCCTCCTCTCTTTCTCCTTTTTCTTTACCCTTCTGATATCTACCCCAATTGTGAGTGGTTTATATATGTGTTAGCATATTTACAACTTTCTATTGTGAATATTCCTATATCTTAATTTCTTCTTTATCCTCCCGTCTCTTTCATCAATATCTTCATCTTATATATTTATTAATTAATGTGTCAAATTTTCTGACTATATAAATAATTTCTCTAAGCAATCATTTATGTTGTGATTTATGTCTATAAATTGTGTATGTTATCAGTGCTTATACCTATAAATTATTATTATATGTGTATATTTCTCTCTTTTTTCTTTCTTTTCTCTTCTTCACCCTTTCCCCTCCCCTTGCTTTCCCTTTCCCTTCCCTTCCCTCCCTTCCCTCCTTTCCCCTTTTTCTTTTAATTATTATTATATCCCATTTAAAGGTTACAGAAAAAATTATTTCCCAGAATGGGATCCCATGTTATGCTTTTACTCCATTGGATCCTTGGCCAAGAAAGTTCTCTATGTATTAAATTGTATACTTAGTGGGAGGCGCCCAACTTTATGGGATATATACTTTATCAAAGCCCTAGGTATATCTCTGTATCTTTAATCCATCTTGTAAAGCGATTTTGGACATAAGGATTTTCTGTTTATCTATCTGTCCGGATATTATAGGGGTATTGTATATCTCATATCATCTTTGAATATCACTCATCTAGTTCCTTGCGAGGAGGTATATTTTTTAGTACGAAAAGAATGTATATATTATTTGATTTAATTTCTCGGTTTCTATAATATTCTCTTTTAAACCCATTATTCCATGGTTTGAGGGAGTTCATAAAAGGTCCCCTTTGATCCAGCTAGTACTGATGGTGCTGCATTAAAATTTGATGCTTTAGAGCATAAAGAGAGCAGTAATAATATTATATTCTTAAAGCCTCCCCTAACAGACCCACTTATTCCGTAAGTTTTTTTTTTGGTTTTTTTTCAACTGCGGGTACTGCCTAATGCTCTAATAGCCCAATCTGGGCGAATGTTCGCCTTTCCATACCACTACCATTACCAGTCTCTCCCCTGGTCCTATGTCTCCTTCTCCCAATTTTTTTTGTTCTTCTTTTTTTCTCTCTTTTTCTTCTCTTCTCTTCCCCCTTCTTTTCCCTTTCCTTTTTCCTCTTTTCTTCCCCCCTCTTTCTCCTTTTTTTTTCCTTTTCTTTCCTCTTTTCTTGGTCTTCCATCTCTGATCATCTTGTCTCTTGTTCTTTGTGGCGAAACTGACCTCGCCACGTGGCCTTTGAGGGGGCTGCTTGCCCGCCTCTTGCCTTTGGACTATGGACCAGACTTTATGTGAATGTGTTAACCCAGATAGCTATGCCATGGAGCCCATTCGTGTAGTTAAAGACTTCGGCTCCATGGCAAGTGAACTGTGTGAATAGGATCTGCGCGCTATTCGGTAGTTTTGTGCGCTCAGATCCCAGCTATCTAGGGATATGTGAAATGTCTGTGTGTTATGTGTAAAAGGTGAATTTATGTATTTTAAAGTGTTTTACTGTCTTTGTGTCCCCACGTGCTCAATGGAGTCTGTCTCTGTGCTGGGAGGTAATTTGATTACTTCTCCAGGAGAGAAGGCTCTGTAAAACCGGTCTGAGCTGGAAAGCTAGGGGTTTTAAAAGATACTTTACTAACTTTTGAACCCCTGGTCTGATCCATGCCATTTTTTTATATGTTGTTCCCCTGAATGGATTGATTGTGGGTATGTAATTTTATGTGAATGTGATGTATGGTTTTGAAGTTATAAATATTGTGTAAAAAGTATATTTTAAACTGTATGAGTAATGGGATTATGTGTCACACTAAGGGGAGGGGATGTGTGGGTTGCACCCGTGATGCTATTGGATATTTTACACCTCCCCTGTGGGCGGTCTTATATGTGTGAGATGGAAATAAAAGCCAGGCTGGATGTGCCAGTCCAGAGTTCCTGTTTAACCCTCAAAGTGAAGTGTTGTCTCATTATTGGGGGAGGATTTATTGTATGCTGTTCCAGTTTGACTGCTATGATTGAAAACCTATTCGTATGGTTCCTATTCAACTGTCTACAGCATTCAGAGGCTTGAGAGGATTCATATGCTTCTCTGATACGATGATTGTGGTGTCTGCCAGAGTGCTTGGAGTCCTCAGGAAATGCTAGGAGCATCCTTTAACGGAGGTACCCAGTCGGGGTGCCAGCCGATCCGTTACATTCTTCATACATTACTTATATTGATCTCGATATTTTACTCCTCCATCAGAATTCCGTATATTTTCATTTCTTGTTTTTCTTTATTAAATCTGGATTTATTTTAGGTTTCGAGTTTGTCCTATATGTTAATTTTTAATTGTAATTTCCATAGCAATACAGAAACTTTAATTTCCAATATGGATTCCCAATTTGTCTAACTCCTCTGTTGGATCCTTAGCCACAATTGTTTTCTCCTTATATGAAATAAGAAGCTTGGTGGGGAACCCCCATCTATATGGGATATTATGATTTCTCAATGTAATGGTCATATCCCTAAATCGTTTACGGTTATTCCTGGTGGCTTGTGACAAGTCCGGAAATATTACTATATCCGTATATTTTCCTTCTTGAAGTTTTATTTTTTTATTTTTTTTGAATTCTTTATTTTTGCAATGCATATGATGGTAACATACTGGCACGTGGTACCCCAAAGGCAATCCGCATGCACATTTCAAAACAAAGAGTGTATAACATGGAAAGCATTAGGGTATGGTAGGACAATGCACTTTTTTATATTTATGGACAGGCTTAAATCATAGTGAAGTAAATAGCTTGAAAAGTTGTAACAAGTTAAGGCTAGCTGTGTCATAGTAGAGAGGTATCCAAGAGTTAATAGGGCTTTTGTAAAGACCTGACACTGGGTATTAATAGAACAAGTCATAGCAACCAGCAGAAGCAGTAAACATAATAATACTAAAGAAATAATAAAGAAAATAAATGCAATTTACGATCACGCTGGTGAGAGATATATCTGGCTGATACCCTGGTTGCATTAGGTCGTTTGTGAGTCCGCTTGTGGTGTTCAGCCTACGCCGCATAGAGGCCATGTAAAGCGTTGTCGCCCGGTACCAGTCTCTGCATCCCCCTCCTGTTCTTTCCGTGTGCGGTGTATGGGCAGAATGGGATGTGATCTCCGAGTGCTGTTGGGCTTACACACCCTGCGGTTTAAGGGGACTGTCTCTGATTTGTGCCGTACTCGCTGGGGAAGTCTGGAGCTCTGCAGTCGAGGTGGGTAGAGATGTCCTCGCTGGTGGTCTGGTCGGTAATGCGGTGCCCACCGTTGTGGCTTCTTGTACTTTCTCCTGTTGATGGTCGTGCGGGGGGGTGTTTTTTCTTACCGCTTCGTTTTACAGGCTGACCCCCGGTAGCTGCTGGGCTTCCCGCCAGCTTATAGTGTAGCTTTCTGGGTTGTTCTCCCTCAGGAGATCGATGTGATGGCTCCGCAAGACGAGCTTCCAACTTGGCCCAGAAGCTGGCAAAGATCGCGTCCAAGCGCTCCAGCACATGTTCGGCGGCCCCTCCTCTAGCCTCCGTGGGCTGATGCAGGCATGTTTGTTGGGGCTTATGCATGGCCGCCATTTTAGGTGATCCGGCCTCGTGCAGGCTTTGTGAGGCAGTAATCGCTTAGGGTTGGTGTAGGCGTCAGCCAGTGGATACCGGGATGACCCCCGCCGGTCCAGGGGGGGGGGGATCGTTTTATTCCCGGGTCCGCTCGAGTTGGCCAAGGTGCCTGGGGAGCGGCCGTCTCCCCAAGCTCAGGCTTGTGCAGGCCGCAAGTCGCTAGCAGGACGTTCCGGGGTCGGACAGGCACCCAGCGGGTATCCACCAGTGCACCGTCGGCCCGTCAATAAGGTGAGTGCGCCTTGCAGTCTGGTTGATGGGCAACCCGGGTATTAATCTCGTTTTTTAGGCCCTGTTGCAGGAGCTCTTGCAGAGCACGTCTGGCTGCCTTAGCTGTCAGGCTCCGCCCCCCTTGAAGTTTTTTATATCGGGCTTTTATCATCAGGGAGTCTTTAAGTGCACAGTTCAAGAATCGTACTATGACATCCCTTGGTTCAGTTATTTTTATATTAAGAGGTTTTTGAATTCTATGTATTCGCTCGAATGGTGCTTCACCAATCTCGTGAGTTTCCATAAATTGAGCCATATATTCTTTTAAATAGTCCTCCATTTTATCTGGTTTAATTTCTTCCGGGACTCCTCTGAATCTCAGATTGTTCCTTCTTGATCTATCTTCAATGTCCGTGGTCCTAATTTCTAATACACTCACTTGTTCTTTTAGTATATTATTTTGTGTTTGAAGGAAGTGTATTTCTTGACGTGTTTCTTTAATATATTCATCTTGTTCACTCACTTTCTGCTTTAGTTCAGTTACTTCAGACTTTAATTCAAGCATAAATGCTTTGAAATCATTACTAATTTTTCCATAAAGATTATCTAGAGCTTCCACTAAGCTTTCTTGAGATACCATTTTGGATTTGTCATTAATCTGTTTATCTGGCTGTCCAGGAACTGTGGAGGAATTCAATAACTCATGTTGTTCTGGAGATATTGAGCGTCTTTGATCTTTCCGTAGAGCAATAGTTATTTTTGGTGAGAAGAGGGTATTTGTATTAGTTGTTTTGGTTTTCTCTGTTTCCAGAGATTTCTCTTTTTTTGGACCCATTTTCAGGATATTTTTTTTTTTTTTTTTATAATATATACTCCAAAGTAATGATCCAAAGGGAAGGAGAGAAGGGTACTTCTTAGGGCTATTAGTTCTAATTAGTACTGATGCAGGTAGCACATAGGTTGTAGTATGAAATTATATCATAAGATATTCTATCAGCGTCTCAGTTATCCTGTTCTTAAGTTATATATTTATATATATATATATATATATATATATATATATATATATATATATATATATATATATATATATATATATATATATATATATATATATATATATATATATATATATATATATTAAGAACTTTATGCTCTTTTAATAAGACTAAATTGCTGATTAATTCAGTTATTTCTGGGTCTATCTAGAGAGGCTGTGTACCAGTTAAAGAAGCCTGGTCTGAATGGTAAACGGGTACTGATTAGGGCATAGTATTATTACATTGCAACAGGTAATGGCAGTTAATGGCAGTTTATGTCAGTACAGTATACTTGCGACCTCCTTTGCCAGCCTCGGTTATTCTTTGTATACTGTTGTATAAAGGGAATAACACCCTAAGCGTACCAGGAGATCTTCTAACTATACAAAAAAAAAATGTAAGTACACAGATCTAAAAGTAGAGAAAAAAGAGAAGAAAGAAGCAAGAAGAAAGAGGGAAAAAGAAGAAGAGGGAACTAGAAAAGAGAAGAGAAAAAAAAACACAGGAATTACATATATCCACAGCAGTACTGGCCCAAAATTAATCCAATACGTAAAAAGACAAACTGATAAAGGTGGAGTATCTAAACGTATCACAATCGAAAGATATAGTCTCTGTAATTAGTAGATAGGTCCAAAAAAATGCTTAAAATCCTTGAAAAATAGAGGTAAAGTCTGTATAAATAAATATAATGAATACAGACTGCCCGTATCCAAATAGACAGATGTGGTCTCTATAATATGTAGATAGATCAAAATATTCAAAATCCTTAGAAAGGTAAGGTAAAATCTGTATAAATAAATGTAACAGTGGATACAGACTGCCAGTAGTGTTGTCGCGAACCCGAAATTTTCGGTTCGTGAACGGCGAACGCGAACTTCCGCAAATGTTCGCGAACCGCCATTGACTTCAATGGGCAGGCGAATTTTAAAAACAACAGGGACTGTTCACCCTACATAGGGTCACTTGGCAGATATGGATTGACACCTGTCCTCCAAACCCCTGATACACACTGACACAGAGCAGAATAGAGACTGTTCCCTGTCCACAGAGACCATGATACACACTGACACAGAGCAGAATAGAGACTGTCCCCCCTACATAGGGTCACTTGGCAGGTATGGATTGACACCTGTCCTCAAAGCCCCTGACACACACTGACACAGAGCAGAATAGGGACTGTTCCTCCTACATAGGGTCACTTGGCAGATATGGAATTACACCTGTCCTCAAAACCCCTGATACACACTGACACAGAGCAGAATAGGGACTGTTCCCTGTCCACAGAGTCCATGATACACACTGACACAGAGCAGAATAGAGACTGTTCCCCGTCCACAGAGACCATGATACACACTGACACAGAGCAGAATAGGGACTGTTACCCCTACATAGGGTCACTTGGCAGGTATGGATTGACACCTGTCCTCAAAGCCCATGATACACACTGGGGGGAGCTACTGTCCTCCCCAACCCCTGCGCGGTGGGTGGGGGCCATAAATCACAATGGGGGGACCTACTGTCCTCCCCCCCTCGGTCCCCACCCCTGCGCGGTGGGTGGGGGCCATAAATCACCCCACAGTGTTTGGTTCTAATGAGTGCAACGTAAATGGCTGCACAGGAGCTGGCCAACTGGAGAATTCAAAAGAGAAAACATGCACTGGAACTAATCGAGAAAGAGGAAAGACAGCCATACCAGATTCAGATGACAAAGCTGACACACAAGGGGTTAATTGAAATTGATACCGTGCCCGATCAGAACTTGACCCTAGAGGATCTGTCTGATTCTGTGTGGCAGCCTCAGGATTCTCAGCAGGATTGCATCTCAGAGAAAAGGGACACAACATCCCAACACAAGAGCCACCTTTTAGATCAGGACTGCCTTATATGCAAAGGGCTGATAAACCCCCCAGGTGATGCTGACTTAAGCCAATGGGTAATTACCAAGAAACCAGAGAAAATATGGAAACACCATATAACTAATGGCAATCAACATTCTTCATGCATTGAAAAGAAGAACAAGAAATTGTATGATCCAGATACTAGACTCACAGATCCAGCAGACTCAAGTGTGTGGAAGGGATTCCTTCACATGTTCTCTATAAAGCAGTTTAAAGTTACAGACATGCCAGAGTCTGGTTATAGCAGTCATCTTTGCCAGGATTTACCAAAAGTGTTAACATCCGAAGGATGCATTTTGCAAGAGTCTGTTTGGGAATATGTGGATCATATCTGGCCAGAGTGCACCAAGGACATGTGTGTGATCCGACTGAATCAAAGAACGTCAAGTGATGCAGTTTCATATGCTCGGCTGTATTCTTATCTTAATATAGATAAGCAATCATCAGAAGTCATGGCATGGAGGCGTTCCTAGTGCCTCTACCTGCCGACCAACCCATCCCTCAAAGATTGCGTCCTTTGGGAGGTCCAGGTTTGGAAGACACCCATCCTATTCTGCTTCTGATCTTGCTTCTTCCAAGCCATCCTTCCTGGACAGCTTATCCCAAAAAATCTTCCAAGAAACATAAAGAAGGTTTTTATATCCCAGATGATATTTTCTCTGACATATTAGCAGATGTTGAACGAGAGGAGAGACAAATGGCCGAGCAAGGGCTCCCTCCTCCAGGTTTCCCAAATTTTGAGCAGTGGAATCAGAATTCTGAGGATACAGGAGAGGAAGTTGGCATGCCTGAGATCATGAATATGCTCCAAAATTTGAGCAATGGCCTTCAGTTCCCAGGAGAATTCTCTGTAATTATAGGAGAGAGTCAGGGTGCTAATATTATGCCACCTCTCCATGTGCCAAATACTGTTCCAGCAGGTCTCCCATATCCATCTTTTCCATTGTATCCAGAAGCAGCCTACCCTGGCTGGCATGGTATGTTGCCCCCTACTCATGCAGTAAATCCATTGTCCATTGACCCAGCCAATCTCTTCTCTTACCCGCTTTCACAAATAATACCACCTAACTTCTTATCTGATCAACATTTTACAGCAGGACCTCAACCTTTTGCATAAATGTTGTAGTTTTGTTATATTTACGTTTTTGTTTTTTTTTAACTGTTATGTTTTAGCGAAATATTGAAAAAAATACATGTAATGTGCTGAACATCAAAGCTGAAATTGTAATTTGTCTCAGTAAGTTGAAAGCCATACTTTCTATGGGAGTTTCAAATGTTCAATAATTGCTTTCTGAAGAAAGCATAACTGTCTGTTTTTAGCAAGCAACAACCCCATATTAAGCTGTTTATTCACTGAACATCTATTTGTACTGAATTGAAAACTGAATGACAAAATGTAGGCAGAAAACGAATGATTTGAATATATTCTTCAAATACCAGAATTTTTTAATTTGTTTTTTAGTTCACTACTATTCTGTGTTTAGTAATGTATAAGTGTGCCAGATGTGACAAGTTTACATAGGTTAATTATAGCCACTGTTATATCTGGGCTACAAATACATGCATTTTGGCAAACACCTCAAAGAACATGTAAGCTTTGTGTTGTTGAATTTCAGTGATTTCTTTTATGTTGCATGTGTACAGTTGTACTGTAAAATGGGTAAAGCATGGGATATGTTTTTACATTTGTATACTAAAAATTTTAATATACGTTGAAAAAAAAAAAAAAAGGACGCATGAGCCTACAGGCATTGCGCATGAGCGTCCAGTAACGTGGCAAAAAAATTCCCAGCTCCCCAGAGGCTGTCCTAGCACCCCGGTCATACAAATATTCATTAACAGCTTTTTCTTGTTGGAGCAGGCGGTCGAACATTAGGAGTGTTGAATTCCAACGTGTAGGGCTGTCGCAAATCAAGCGCCTCACTGGCATGTTGTTTCGCTGCTGGATATCGGCAAAGTGAGCCATGGCCGTGTAGGAACGCCTGAAATGGCCACACACCTTCCTGGCCTGCTTCAGGACGTCCTGTAAGCCTGGGTACTTATGCACAAAGCGTTGTACGATCAGATTACACACATGTGCCATGCACGGCACATGTGTCAACTTGTCCAACTTCAATGCCGCTATCAAATTTTTTCCATTGTCACACACCACTTTGCCAATATCCAGTTGCTGCGGAGTCAGCCACTTTTCCACCTGTGCGTTCAGGGCGGACAGGAGTGCTTGTCCGGTGTGACTCTCTGCTTTCAAGCAAGTCAAACCCAAGACGGCGTGACACTGCCGTATCCGGGATGTGGAATAGTACCTGGGGAGCTGGGGGGGTGCCGTTGATGTGGAGCAAGAAGCAGCGGCACAAGAGGACTCAGCCGAGGAGGTTATGGAAGAGGATGGAGTAGGAGGAGTAGAGGAGGTGGCAGCAGGACTGCCTGCAATTCGTGGCGGTGTCACCAACTCCTCTGCAATGCCACGCATTCCTTGCTTGTCAGCCGTCAGCAGGTTTACCCAATGCGCAGTGTAGGTGATATACCTGCCCTGACCATGCTTTGCAGACCAGGTATCAGTGGTCAGATGGACCCTTGCCCCAACACTGTGTGCCAGACATGCCATGACTTCCTTTTGCACAATCGAGTACAAGTTGGGGATTGCCTTTTGTGAAAAGAAATTCCGGCCGGGTACCTTCCACTGCGGGTACCTTCCAATAGCTACAAATTTTTTGAACACCTCAGACTCAACCAGATTGTATGGTAAAAGCTGGCGGCCTAATAGTTCGGACAAGCCAGCTGTCAGACGCTGGGCAAGGGGGTGACTTGGTGACATTGGCTTCTTACGCTCAAACATGTCCTTGACAGAAACACAGGACTGTGGGCAGATGAGCGGGAACTGCTCAAGGCGGGAGACGGAGTGGCGGATGGTTGAGAGGGGGCAAGAAGGACAGCAGTGGTTGACGTGGCTGAAGATGCTGGACCAGGAGGAGGATGGCGGCTTAGAGTAGGCGTGCTGCTTGTACTCATGTGTTGATCCCATAGGCGTTTGTGATGTGAGATCATGTGCCTACGCAAAGCAGTTGTACCTAGGTGGGTGTTGGACCTCCCACGACTCAGTTTCCTTTGGCACAGGTTGCAAATGGCATCGCTGTTGTCAGAGGCAGACACACAAAAAAAATGCCACACTGCTGAGCTCTGCAATGACGGCATTCTGGTGGTGGACACAGCATGCGTTGATTGGCGTGCTGTCGGGCTGACCCCAGGTGCCGATGCATGCTGTCTGACTGTGCCACTAGCTCCTTGCGACGACCCCCCCTGCTTCCAACTCGTCTCCTCCTCCTCTCTGTCTCCCCATCTGAACTTTACCCCTGTTCTTCTTCTTGCCGAGCGGGCACCCACGTGACATCCATGGACGCATCGTCATCATCAACCTCTTCGCTTGTATCTGACAACTCAGAAAAGGAAGCAGCAGCGGGTACAACATCATCATCATCACACCGTACCTCCATGTGTTTAATGCTGCCTGCCTGAGACATATCCCTGTTATCTACATCCTCTAGCAATAATGGTTGCGCATCACTCATTTCTTCAAACGGGTGTGTGAATAACTCCTCTGACATACCAAGTAAAGCGGCTGTGGTGCTAGTTTTGGTGGTGGCGGCAGGCGGGTGAGTGCTATCTTGAGAGGTGCCTGAAGCTAAGCTGGAGGAGGATGGTGCGTCAAGGTTCCGAGCGGAGGCTGTACAAGATTGGGTGTCCTGTGTTAGCCAGTCAACTGTGTCCTCAGAACTTTTCAAGTTCAGGGTACGTGGCTTCTGAAAACTGGGCATTATTCTAGGGCAAAAGGGAATCACAGCACCACGACCACGACGGCCCCTGCGGGGTGGCCTGCCTCTGCCTGTCATTTTTTTTGGCATTAGTGGTACTATGCGTGCAAGCTACTGTGAGACCAGATATGATTGGCAATGTGCACTGGAACAGTTCTGCAGAGCACACACTGTAGGCCTGAGACACCCGCTTGAAGACAAGTAACTGCTATTCAATCTATAACAGTGAAAAACAAATTTTGGTTTTAAAAGCACGCTATAGAGACACCAGATATGATTGGCAATGTGCACTGGAACAGTTCTGCAGAGCACACGCTGAAGGAAGGACTGACAGAGCCGCTTGAAGACAAGTAACTGCTATTCAATCTATAACAGTGAAAAACAAATTTTGGTTTTAAAAGCACGCTATAGAGACACCAGATATGATTGGCAATGTGCACTGGAACAGTTCTGCAGAGCACACACTGTAGGCCTGAGACACCCGCTTGAAGACAAGTAACTGCTATTCAATCTATAACAGTGAAAAACACATTTTGGTTTTAAAAGCACGCTATAGAGACACCAGATATGATTGGCAATGTGCACTGGAACAGTTCTGCAGAGCACACACTGTAGGCCTGAGACACCCGCTTGAAGACAAGTAACTGCTATTCAATCTATAACAGTAAAAAACAAATTTTGGGTTTAAAAGCACGCTATAGAGACACCAGATATGATTGGCAATGTGCACTGGAACAGTTCTGCAGAGCACACGCTGAAGGAAGGACTGACAGAGCCGCTTGAAGACAAGTAACTGCTATTCAATCTATAACAGTGAAAAACAAATTTTGGTTTTAAAAGCACGCTATAGAGACACCAAATATGATTGGCAACTGTCAAAGCACTCTGGAACAGGTCTACAGAGCACACGCTGAAGTAGGCCTGACACCCAGACGCTTGCAGACAACTAACTGATCTTCTATTACAATGAAAAAAAAAATATTTCTTTAAAATCTAAAGCTTAAGCTATTGTTAAAACAGATATGAGTGGTGGCACTGACTGTGCAAATGGACAAGGCATCCAACCTGACACAGAAGCTGGCAGGCAGGCAACTGCTCTTCTATTACAGTGAAAACAAATTATTTATTTTAAATGTAAAGCTTAACCAATTGTTAAAACAGATATGAGTGGTGGCACTGGGCAAGTAGGCACAGTATCAAATGTGAACCTCACACAGAAACTGGCAGGCAGGCAACTGCTCTTCTATTACAGTGGAAACAAAATTTTGGTTGTAAAAGCACGCTATAGAGACACAGATATGAGTGGCAACTGTCAAAGTACGCTGGCAGGGTTGTGCAGGGCACACGCTGAAGGAAGGCCTGACAGAGCCGCTTGAAGGACACTGACTGTCTGCTATTAGCTTACACTGGAAACCTTTTTTCTTTGTAAAAGCACGCTAAAGAGACACCAGATATGATTGGCAACTGTCAAAGCACGCTGGCACAGGTCTGCAGAGCACACGCTGAAGTAGGCCTGACACCCAGACGCTTGCAGACAACTAACTGATCTTCTATTACAGTGAAAAAAAATGATTTCTTTAAAATCTAAAGCTTAAGCTATTGTTAAAACAGATATGAGTGGTGGCACTGACTGTGCAAATGGGCAAGGCATCCAACCTGACACAGAAGCTGGCAGGCAGGCAACTGCTCTTCTATTACAGTGAAAACAAATTATTTATTTTAAATCTAAAGCTTAACCAATTGTTAAAACAGATATGAGTGGTGGCACTGGGCAAGTGGGCCCAGTATCCAATGTGAACCTCACACAGAAGCTGGCAGGCAGGCAACTGCTCTTCTATCACAGTGAAAAAAAAATATTTATTTTAAATGTAAAGCTTAACCAATTGTTAAAACAGATATGAGTGGTGGCACTGGGCAAGTAGGCACAGTATCCAATGTGAACCTCACACAGAAGCTGGCAGGCAGGCAACTGCTCTTCTATTACAGTGGAAACAAAATTTTGGTTGTAAAAGCACGCTATAGAGACACCAGATATGAGTGGCAACTGTCAAAGTACGCTGGCAGGGTTGTGCAGGGCACACGCTGAAGGAAGGCCTGACAGAGCCGCTTGAAGGACACTGACTGTCTGCTATTAGCTTACACTGGAAACCTTTTTTCTTTGTAAAAGCACGCTAAAGAGACACCAGATATGATTGGCAACTGTCAAAGCACGCTGGCACAGGTCTGCAGAGCACACGCTGAAGTAGGCCTGACACCCAGACGCTTGCAGACAACTAACTGATCTTCTATTACTGTGAAAAAAAATGATTTCTTTAAAATCTAAAGCTTAAGCTATTGTTAAAACAGATATGAGTGGTGGCACTGACTGTGCAAATGGGCAAGGCATCCAACCTGACACAGAAGCTGGCAGGCAGGCAACTGCTCTTCTATTACAGTGAAAACAAATTATTTATTTTAAATCTAAAGCTTAACCAATTGTTAAAACAGATATGAGTGGTGGCACTGGGCAAGTGGGCCCAGTATCCAATGTGAACCTCACACAGAAGCTGGCAGGCAGGCAACTGCTCTTCTATTACAGTGAAAAAAAAATATGTATTTTAAATGTAAAGCTTAACCTATTGTTAAAACAGATATGAGTGGTGGCACTGGGCAAGTAGGCACAGTATTCAATGTGAACCTTACACAGAAGCTGGCAGGCAGGCACCTGCAATTACATTACACAGGAAAAAAAAAAAAAAGCAGCCTGATGTTATAGCCCTAAAAAGGGCTTTTTGGGGTGCTGTCCTTACAGCAGAGATCAGATGAGTCCTTCAGGATTGTAGTGGACACTGAATACCCTAGCCTAGCTATCAATTTCCCTATCTAATCAGCAGCAGCTAAACTTTCCCTCCTCTCACTAAGCATGCATCTTCCGAATGAATCGAAAATGGATGCTGGGAGGGAGGTTGGAGGGTGTGGAAGGGAGGGAGTGCTGCTGATTGGCTGGAATGTGTCTGCTGACCGAGAGGCACAGGGTCAAAGTTTGCGCAATGATGACGAATAGGGGGCGGATCGAACTGCGCATGTGTCCGCCCGCCGTGGCGAACGCGAACACGCTTATTTCGCCGGGAACTGTTCGCCTGCGGACAGTTCGGTACATCACTAACTGCCAGTAACGAAATATAAATACGTCCCAGCTACACTGTATCGCTATCTGTAATGCTATATCTGTATGATAACAAACATACACAGAAATGTAATCATATATCATGCAACAAGGGCTTCTGATCACACACTAGGTCACTGTCATAGATCTAGAGTGATAAAGTAAATGTCCTCTGGTACTTAATAAGTACAGCAAACACCCATCGTATGAATAAAAAATATATATCAAATTTATTTGCACAGCATCATCAATAGTAAAAATAAAAGAAGTAATAAGTAAAATCAAAAATCAAATGGATATATTTACAAAGTCCTTGGGAATAAGCAGAATCCGGGCTAAGCGGTTACTCACTAGACCTCTGGCCGGTCAAGAGGTAGCAGTAAAAAGAGAAAAGCCGGGGAGATAGTTGTCAAAATCTTCGCGTGCGTCTCACTTAGTCTCGATCTGCGTTCCACTGGGTCTCGGTGAAATTGCGGCTCCTGCCGTAAATTGCCTTACGCATTTCATGACTGAATAGTGTCACTTCTTCAGAGGCTTGTAATCCTTAGCTGTACATGCATTGCACTTCTGTCTTTCTTCATTACCAGATCCCTGTGTGTAGCTAAAAATCTTTGCACTGGCCCTGATGGTGCCTCTCTCTGTCACAGCCAGCCCACCACCTTCTAACAGTGTTTCAATACCTTAAAGTGTGCTATATTGCCTTGTTTAGCATCCTATAATTGTAACTGAAGATGATGTTGTTACAGATACCGGACTTATATCCATTTCCAATGTAGACTCTTTATCTGTGTAAGCTTGTTGTTGAAACTTCCTCAAAATTTTTATTTTTGACAAAAATGTTTTTTTTCACTGTGAACGTCAGAGGATTACAGGACAGTCTAATTTGTTAAAAACACACAGAGTATTTAAATTCCATGAAGATTCAATAACAATCCTCTAACTTCTGTTAAAATCAAAACATTTAAGGTATCGAAACACTGTTGGAAGGTGGTGGGCTGGCTGTGACAGAGAGAGGCACCATCAGGGCCAGTGCAAAGATTTTTAGCTACGTTCCATGCTGCCGCCATTGCCGACCGCTCCCCTGATCCCGAATCTCCGTCTCGCTCTCCCTCGCTCTGCCGTCCTCCTCGCGCACCCGCAACCTCACTCCGTTAGCTACGTCATCACGCTCACAGACACAATGTTGTTTTTACATTTTAATTGAAAAAGGTATTACCACAAACAATAACTGTTACTACAATAAACTTTAATTATGTTTTGAAATGTATGTACTAATTTTCTGTCTCATGTTGATGACGTCATTTTGGCGCCACATCTTTAATTGTAATTGATTGTACTAACTATATATATCCTTATGTACCAGGTTAATGTTTTTACTACCAATTGATGAAGCCCTGTGTTGGCAAAACGTGTTGGGTTGCTTTTAAACTTTTGTGTTTTTAAAGGAATATTGGCCATTTTACCTTTCTTGTGCCATATACCTTTTTCTTTTTTCCTTTTTTCTTTTAACCTGGTCACCAAATATTTTGAAGAATTACTTGGGGGGATTATACCACCTACGCCTAGAGAATTGAGCAGTATTTCCTGCTCACACAAATGTGAGTGTAAGATCTTATAATTTAATATTTTACACAATTTTACACAGAGAGCACTATTTTCGCCTTGTCTTTTTTTTTCCTTGCTGGGACATCTTTACCCTGAGAAACCTACCGACAATATCATCACCTACATCCTACCAGTGGGAGATTAACGCCACTGATTTTGTATTAGCTCTAAAATAGGTGAGTAGGACTACTACATATTGCATACTTGTCAGTGTGTGTGTCTTTGTAACTGCATGTGTGTTAGTGTTTTATTCTGTCTGTATCTGCATGTGTGTCAGTGTTTGTATCTGTATGTATGTTTTTGTGTGTCTGTGTGTGTATGTCAGTGTTTTTATTTGTATGTTTGTGTATCATTGTATCTGTGTGTCTGTACATCTGTACCTGTATGTATGTATGTCAGTGTGTGTATCTGCATGTGTGTTAGTGTTGCATCTGTGTATATGCAGGTGTGTGTGTGTATCTGTATCTATATCTGTGTTAGTGCTTGTTTATGTGTGACCGTTTGTGTGTCTGGGGCAGAGGAATAGCAGGGAGAGCCTGGGGAGGAGGAGAAGCATGGAGAGCCTAGGGCAGAGAAAAAGAAGAGATGGGACAGAGAAAAACATATACATTTGAAATAAATGCAACTATATTAATTACAAACATTTTGTTAATGGGAGGGGTACAATTTATGGAAATGAGCTGCCAATGGGGTACTCAAGTGAAAAAAGGTTGGGAACCACTGCCCTACCGCATAGCACCGATCAATGGCTGAAAGATTTTGTTCCAAACTGTCAGCCATCTTCGAAAGGATCCGGAAATAGAGAAATAACGGGTGCACCAGATCACTTCAAGTCTCAACTTACTGTGTCTGTCCAATCACAGACTTTCCAATGCAGCTCAATTAGAAGTCTTTGAAAGACAGGTGCTCTGGGCAATTGTCTGCTTCTCGTGTTTAGCTTCACTAAGAGAGATTGTAAAACTAA
Source organism: Pelobates fuscus (assembly GCF_036172605.1). Lineage (NCBI taxonomy): Eukaryota > Metazoa > Chordata > Amphibia > Anura > Pelobatidae > Pelobates > Pelobates fuscus. The sequence goes on along the minus strand of NC_086319.1, from coordinate 126,598,674 downwards.
CATCCAAAGGTGTAATGCAGCTAGTTTATAAAAGTGTAAATCTCTCTTGAAAACGGCATTAAAAAAAAAAAAAAAAAGTAGAGGACTCACTCTTCAAACACAGAGCATTTTAGCAAGTTAAAGTGCTTTAGGGGTCTGGAGTGTAATTTTAAGGCTAAAATAGACAATATGTAACTTCAGCTAATTAGAGATTATTTTTTTCCAAATAAGCTATTCTAGTCTAAATATTGCCAATTTTCAATTTGCAACAATATGAGTTAAGCGAATAGCCTCAGATATTTTCTAATTTGGAATATGTTGACCAAATAAATTGGCCAGAGAATTGTTAATTTTGAGCCTAAATGACTGAATTGGGAATATACTCTCAACTCAGCTATTATTATTTTTTTTAGCTTAGCCTAATTTGGCCTAATTTTGGTTGGAGAAAAGAGAAGATCTCAGGACACCCAGCAACTTCTCATGCATGGCTATCATGAGCTAATAGCCTTAACCTTTTCTTGAACCTCTTTACTCAAATTCCCTGAATTATTTTGAGTCAGATTATGTTAGCATCAAATTATCAAGTGAAAATTAACAGTGACATCCCAGTAACAGGTCAAAATATATATCTTCAGGCATGTGACTGATGTGAAAAGCTTCCACGGAGGTCACATGCCTATTACTGATTCATTATAGGGGCTATATGGGCAGACTAGATGGGCCGAATGGTTCTTATCTGCCGTCACATTCTATGTTTCTATAGCACAGCACTAGCCCATCACAATTTTGCACACTTGTACAGTTTTGCCACCTATGCAATTGCTGCACCAGACTGTCACAGTGATTACATAACTCAGTCCATGGTGTTTTCTGATGGTCTGAAGCAGCAGATAGTGTGATGTATCACAGTGATACCACTGCCTGTATATCCATGTTCAAGGGTTATTGCTCATAGTTGAACAAAACATAACAGTAATAATCTGCCGTGTGCAAAACCTATTATCCAGTTTCTCCTCTTCTCTCCCTGTCAGCATGGTGAAGCCATTCAAAGAGAGAAGAAATGTAGTTTAAGTTTTGACATCAAAAGGCAATGAATGAACAAATCATTCAACTGTCATCAAACCTCTAAATACTTGAATTCACTGAAAAAGTGTTGAATCAACTTTCTAAATAGACTTTAATTTGCTAACTTTCAAGGAAATGTCCCTTGTTTTAAAATTCAACTACTGAAAAAGTGTACACATACTTAGAAGTTAGATGATATGTATGGGAAATCATTCATTTGTCTTTTACACCAATGACATCAACAGTTTGGTGACACCAAGCTGGAGAGAGCTGAGCATTGAACCTCCTTACTCAAATCCCTAATCCCTTTGTCAACTTGTGTCAACCTCCAGGTTGAACATAAGGAAAAGTAGTTCCTTATGTATAACTTTGCAAATAAGCATCACTAAAACATTTTTAAAAAAAATGCATAACATTTAAAAAAAATAAGCATTACAAAACAAAAAAACAAAAAACTAAAACAGTGCTGGCTGAGGGTGAATATTGGAAATGCCAATACAAAAATAAAAGTGACAGAGCTCTTTTAATTTTACATGAAACCTATTGATCACAATTAAGAAAAAGAAAATGCAGAAATACATATCATGATAGCTCACCATATAAATGTGTTTATATGCTTTCTAACACTGACAAAGTTAATTTATTTATTCATTTGTAAAAGTTTTCCAGCACAGATACATTGGATTAAAGAATGTATGATATAGCCACTCCAATCCATTTTTCCTAATTTTCAATTTAGACGTGTGTGTGTTGGTGACCTCTAGTGGTCACATTAGAAATTTAGCAGAGATCTGCAGGGAAATAACATTGCTGTCGTGTGTGCATAAATAAATCTGTTTTGTTTAAGTGTTCTGTTATACATTTACTTGCAGGTACTGATCTTAAACTATCAATTAGCCAAAGTGTTTCTTGGATTAGTCTATATTTTCTCTCTTTGTTATGTTATGTGACGTCTGCCTTTCTTTCAAATGTTAACTAATTTCTCTTCCGTTTAAATGTTATCTTTTCTAGTGCCGTTTTGAAAAAAAAGGCCTGCACCTATTCCCCCAGCTTACGGACTTGGACCACGTGTGCAAGGAGTGCACCAACGAGACAAAGAAGCATGGAAGGCTGGACTGCTTGTGGTGGTGGTGAGTAGGCCCCACTGGGACATGTGGGGTGGAGTGTTGCCACTGTTGTCAGAGTTGTGGGGGGCAGGTAACATAGAAACATAGAATGTGACGGCAGATAAGAACCATTCGGCCCATCTAGTCTGCCCAGTTTTCTAAATACTTTCATTAGTCCCTGGCCTTATCTTATAGTTAGGATAGCCTTATGCCTATCCCACGCATGCTTAAACTCCTTTACTGTGTTAACCTCTACCACTTCAGCTGGAAGGCTATTCCATGCATCCACTACCCTCTCAGTAAAGTAATACTTCCTGATATTATTTTTAAACCTTTGTCCCTCTAATTTAAGACTATGTCCTCTTGTTGTGGTAGTTTTTCTTCTTTTAAATATAGTCTCCTCCTTTACTGTGTTGATTCCCTTTATGTATTTAAATGTTTCTATCATATCCCCCCTGTCTCGTCTTTCCTCCATGCTATACATGTTAAGATCCTTTAACCTTTCCTGGTATGCCCTTTCTGGTATACCCTCTCCATTATTTGTCTTCTCCAGTTTGTCCCCTGCACTCCTCCCTTCTCCCTCTGCTCTGTCCCTTGTTCACCTTTGTTGGTCCCCTTTTGTCTCTTCTAATCTTACTCTTCCCGCTCCCCTCCCTGATGTGCCTTCTTTTCCCATGTTGGGCTCTCTGGGCTTTCTGGTAGGTCCCCTCCACCCCCTGCTTCTGTCCCACTGTAGAAAATGTGCTCACCATCTGCTCTTCTCAAAGGCCTTTGCTGCCAATACTGGATCTACCCAGCTGGTGGTGCCTGGAACATCTGTGGTCTTAACTGCAGGGAAGAATACTCAGAACCTACCTCTAACAGGACCTTTTTCGCAGTCTGTGCCACGGTCTGACAGACGAGCACTTGCAAGTGAGTACAATTTACCTTTGACTTGCCAGTTAGGGGATCCCATGCAGGGGAAGTTCCTGTCTGATCTTAGGGAATTATTAGATCAATGGGAGCAGGGTGCACTTGCGCAAAGGGGCTCCACATTGGATGGTCAGCTTTGTTAAGCTTGGTCCCCCTATATTGAGCCCCCCCGGGGTGCAGACTCCTCCAGTGGTTTCAGAGCCCCATTTCAGGTGGGCCGGGTGATTGTCTGTATTCATCAGTGCTAACTATAGTGAGCCTGCGGTGTGCAGTGCAGAGACAGGTACTTCTGCAGCTATCTTGGGTTTGGGTAATTCAATGAGCATCTCTGATGTTTGGGGGCCTGCTCATATAGTTGCAATTAAAAATTATTCAACCCCCATTAAAAATCAGGTTTATTGTCAAAATGTACAGACTTTCAGCTGTTTGCAATGAACAAATGAAGCAAAAGTAATTGAAATAGCTCAACACAATGAATGCTTCAAGTGGTTTTACCAAATTCAACTGAAAATGCAACTTATAATGCTTTATCCAGTCTCAAAAGTATTCAACACCCTGTATAAAATCCCTTACAACAGCACAAATACGCAAAACAGGTGTTGTCTTAAGCACACTTGATGTAACTAATCAAGGAAGTAATTTGCTGCACTGGAGGTGCTTGAGGTGGAACACTTGAAATTACTGAATTGGCTAGGCGTTTGTTGAGTGTTACTTTTGACTGCATGTTAGAAGTATGGTAAGTCAAGAATGATCTACAAAATTAAAGGGAAACTATAGGCACCCAGTGTCCCAGGTCCCTTAACCCTGCAGATTTAATTATTGCAGGTTTTAATAAATTGCAATAATTATATTTGAGGGTTAGCTCCACCTTTAGAGGTTGTCTACCAAGGACTTCTGGGTCATTTGGTGACTTTTGGTCTCCTGACGCTGGACGTCCTCACGCTATGCATGGGGACATCCAGCATTGTGTAAAACCCCATAGAAAAGCATTATACATGCTTTCCTATAAGGCAAGTACTAATGCGAACGCAGCCATCACTACACATGTGCATTAAGTCCCCTCTGTCAGCTGACATCGGCGGGGTAGGAACAGAGCGGAGAATTTAGGGAAATCACTTGAATCATTTGTTGTGTTGAGCTATTTCAATTGTTTGTTGGTGCCTTGTTGATGAAAGCCAATGTGGAATCAGATTTCTTATTGTTGCCAGTGTACCCTGAATACCATTACCTCTTTGGTTGTGTTTTTGATGGTCAATATTAACTGGATATGTGCTTCCTTATGGATTGTGACATATCCTGCTTTTACTTTGAGATCTTCAATACATTCCTGGAATGGGTGGTTTGGAGGGAACCGGATATTGACTCACTTCTGTACTACCTGAGATTTGAAGAGTTTTGTTTTGTGTATGTATGAAGCTTGGCCAGGACTAGATTTACATCATATTCTCAATTCTCAAGCATCCCCAATCCCCCCTTTTAAAACTAATTGAAAAAAAACTTCACAGTTTAACTGTGGATAAAATTGTTGTATATACACACCGATAATGTGTAACTGTGTGTAATGTGTACATGTATATTGGGGTGTGTGAATGGGTGCGCGTCTATGTGTATACACATTTCTGTGTAGTAATGTGTGTTTCTACAGTGTGGGTAGCAGTATGTGTGTGTTGGTGTGCATGTAAAAGTGTTGGTACCAGTGTGTGTAGGGGAAAAAGTATAGGTAGTCGCATTATGTATTATTAGAATGTCAAAGAGAAATTAAATGAAAAAAGGAGCTACCCTATTTCTCCCCAATATTGGGCATAGCTCACAGAGACAGTAGTAGGACAAAAGTAATAGGATCACTGTTTAGATAATATACCCTTACTGCAATGAACTTCTCTTATACATTAGAGATGCCCCGAATAGTTTGCTGGCGAATAGTTCCCGGCGAACATAGCTTGTTCTCGTTCGCCACGGCGGGTGAACATATGCGATGTTCGGTCAGCCCCGTATTCGTCATCATTGAGTAAACTTTGACCCTGTACCTCACAGTCAGCAGACACATTCCAGTCAATCAGCAGCAGACCCTCCCTCCCAGACCCTCCCACCTCCTGGACAGCATCCATTTTAGATTCATTCGGAAGCTGCATTCATTTTTTTTTTTTTAATTCTTTATTTTTGAAGTGCAGTGAACATACTAGTAGTGAAAATTACATATGGTGCAATGCAAAATGTTGGAATACAGACTTAGAGTTATGAAACAAAATGTCAAGAGGAACTGCACATTTTTAAAATATAAAACAATCATGCTAGGTAAACTTGATATAAGTGAAAAGCATGGCATAGGGAAATCGTCAGACATGTTGAGAGTGTTCGTAAGTTTGAATACACATGCTTGAACTGAAGAGGGGTAAGGTGATTAACACCACCAGTTATAGATCAACATGTGTGAATCAGAATATCAAAACTAGAAATAAGTAGACTAAATAACCTCTTAGTGAGTGTTGTTAAATGCTAGACAACTGACTACACCTCATAACAAGGGCATTCTAGATTCTCAGTAGCAGAGATGTTTTAGCCAATTCCTCTGACATGCTTCAGAGAGTGGTCGTCTCTACTCGCATCCATGTGCCGCTTAGTAGTGCTTCCACCGCCTGCCGGGTGCACCAGAGGATTGCTCAGACCACGAGGGTCAGCAGGTCGGCGCATCAGCACCCTTGCTCCCTGAGCCCAGTCCACTGTGGAAGAAGATGCATGGTCACCCCCTAGCCCTCCAGCTTCAGTATAAGTAACCTGTGAGGTTCTGGGATCGGTCCTGTTCAGTCGTGGGCGGCTGGTTGGCATGCCATCCCCCCTGGCTCTCTGTTCCGAAGGAGAGCACAATGCTGGGGCACCTCTGGAGATCTCTTCCATCCTAGGTGAGGTGAGTAGCAAAGCCCTCTGCCGTGATTCAATCCGATTCCAGAAGGCTGCACAGAGAGCATCAAAGGCTGCATGGAACTTAGCTTCCCAGTGTGGGCTTGATTGCTCTGTCGGAGTGGCGTCCGTCTTAGCTGTGACACGATGGCTCGTTTTGTCAGGGTGAGTAGTGGCCATTTAGCCTTGTGGGTTACTTTAGCCTTTCCCTGGTGGGGACCGGGATAACCCCCACCGGTCAAGAGGGGGGGGAAACGGGGCTGTAGATATGAGGTGCAGACACGATGAGAGCTCCAGGCCGGGAGATTCTCCCTGCCACAGAACCCCCAGAGCAGATAGGCCGCAGGACAGTGCATAGTCATAGGCTGCTAAAAACTTGATCGGGTAAGCTCCCTGGTGTTAAGGAACAGGTAAGTGTTCAGTGAGCAACCTCCAAAGGTATTATTCCCTCTGTGGGTCTCACTTTGCAGGCTGTATGCAGGGAGCTCACTTCATGCACGTCCGTCCGCCGTGCTGGCCAGGGCCCGCCTCCCTCCCCCCCCCCCCCCCTGGAAGCTGCATTCTTAGTTAGAGGAGGGACAGTGTAGCTGCTGCTGATTTAATAGGGAAATCGATAGCTAGGCTAGTGTATTCAATGTCCACTACAGTCCTGAAGGACTCATCTGATCGCTGCTGTAAGGACAGCACTCCAAAAAGCCCTTTTTAGGGCTAGAACATCAGTCTGCTTTTTTTTTTTTCCTGTGTAATCTAATTGCAGGCTTACAGCATATACTGTGCCCACTTGCCCAGTTCCACCACTCATATCTGTTGTCACAATAGCTTGTTTTTAAAAATAAATAAAAACTTTTTTGACTGTAATAGAATAGCAGTCAGTTTCCTTCACACGTGTGCATTTCAGGGCCTGCCAGGGCACAGTGTCACACCAGTGCAACTCATATCTGGTGTAACAGTAGTGTACATAAAAAAATAAATAAATTGAAATTTGACTGTGAAATAATAGCAGTCAGTTTCCTTCACACGTGTGCGTTTCAGGGTCTGCCAGGGCACAGTGTCACACCAGTGCAACTCATATCTGGTGTAACAGTAGTGTACATTTTAAAAAAACAACACTTTTTTGACTGTGAAATAATAGCAGTCAGTTTCTTTCACACGTGTGCGTTTCAGGGGCTGCCAGGGCACAGTTTCACACCAGTGCAACTCATATCTGGTTTAACAGTAGTGTACATTTAAAAAAAATCATTTGTGGACTGTAATAGATTGAATAGCAGTTAGTTGTCTGCAAGTGTGTGTGTCAGGCCTACAGCGTCTACTCTGCCAACTTCTGCCAGTGCACAGTGCCACTCATATCTGTTGTCACAGTAGCTTGCACGCAAAGTACCACTAATCGAAAAAAAAATGACAGGCAGAGGCAGGCCACCCCGCAGGGGCCGTCGTGGTCATGGTGCTGTGATTCCCTTTGGCCCTAGAATAATGCCCAGTGTTCAGAGGCCACGTACTCTGAACTCGAAAAGTTTTCAGGACATAGCTGACTGGCTAACACAGGACACCCAATATTCTACAGCTTCCGCTCGGAACCTTGACGCACCATCCTCCTCCAGCTTAGCTTTGGGCACCTCTCAAGTTACCACTCGCCCGCCTGCCGCCACCACCAACACTAGCACCACAGTCGCTTCACTTGATCTGTCAGAGGAGTTATTTACACAGCAGTTGGAAGAAATGAGTGATGCGCAACCATTATTGCCAGAGGATGTAGATAACAGGGATATGTCTCAGTCAGGCAGCATTACACACATGGACGTACGGTGTGATGATGATGATGTTGTACCCGCTGTTGCTTCCTTTTCTGAGTTGTCAGATACAAGTGAAGCGGTTGCTGATGACGATGCTTCCGTGGATGTCACGGTGGTGCCCGCTAGAAGACAAGAAGAACAGGGGTAAAGTTCAGATGGGGAGACAGAGAGGAGGAGGAGACGAGTTGGAGGCAGGGGGAGGTCGTCGCAAGGAGCTAGTGGCACAGTCAGACAGCATGCATCGGCACCCGGGGTCAGCCAGACAGCACGCCAATCAACGCATGCAGTTGCCACCACCAGAAACCCGTCATTGCAGAGCTCAGCAGTGTGGCATTTTTTTGTGTGTCTGCCTCTGACAACAGCGATGCCATTTGCAACCTGTGCCAAAAGAAACTGAGTCATGGGAAGTCCAACACCCACCTAGGTACAACTGCTTTGCGAAGGCACATTATCGCACATCACAAACACCTCTGGGATCAACACATGAGTACAAGCAGCACACAAACTCAAAGCCGCCATCCTCCTCCTGGTCCAGCATCTTCAGCCACGTCAACCACTGCTGTCCTCCTTGTCCCCTCTCAACCATCCGCCACTCCGTCTCTCGCCTTGAGCAGTTCCTGCTCATCTGCCCACAGTCAGGTGTCTGTCAAGGACATGTTTGAGCGTAAGAAGCCAATGTCACAAAGTCACCCCCTTGCCCGGCATCTGACAGCTGGCTTGTCTGAACTCTTAGCCCGCCAGCTTTTACCATTCAAGCTGGTGGAGTCTGAGGCGTTCCAAAAATGTGTAGCTTTTGGGACACCGCAGTGGAAGGTACCCGGCCGAAATTTCTTTGCTCAAAAGGCAATCCCCAACCTGTACTCGATTGTGCAAAAGGAAGTAATGGCATGTCTAGCACACAGTGTTGGGGCAAGGGTCCATCTTACCACTGATACCTGGTCTGCAAAGCATGGTTACATAGTTACATAGTTACATAGTTACATAGCTGAAAAGAGACTTGCGTCCATCAAGTTCAGCCTTCCTCACATATGCTTTTGCTGTTGATCCAAAAGAAGGCAAAAAACCCAGTCTGAAGCGCTTCCAATTTTGCAACAAACTAGGAAAAAATTCCTTCTTGACCCCAAAATAGCAGTCAGATGTCTCCTTGGATCAAGCAGCTATTACCCCACTAATTAGAAATTGTATCCCTGTATGTTATGTTTTTGCAAGTATTTATCCAATTGCAATTTGAACATCTGTATAGACTCTGACAAAACCACCTCTTCCGGCAATGAATTCCATATCCTTATTGCTCTTACTGTGAAAAAACCTTTTCTTTGCCTTAGATGAAATCTCCTTTCTTCAAGCCTAAATGTGTGACCTTGTGTCCTATGTATAGCCCTGTTTATGAATAGATTTCCAGATAATGGTTTTTACTGGCCCCGAATATATTTGTATAATGTTATCATATCCCCTCTAAGGCGCCGTTTTTCCAAACTGAAGAGATTTACATTTTTTAACCTTTCTTCATAACTAAAATGCTCCATTCCTTTTATCAATTTTGTAGCTTGTCTCTGCACTTTTTCTAGTGCCATGATATCCTTCTTTAGAACAGGTGCCCAAAATTGCACAGCATATTCAAGGTGTGGTCTTACCAGCGATTTATAAAGAGGCAAAATTATATTTTCATCTCGAGAATTTATGCCCCTATTTATACATGACAAAACCTTACTGGCCTTAGCAACGGCAGATTGACATTGCATATTGCTACCTAATTTGTTGTCTATAACAATTCCCAAATCCTTCTCGTGTGTGGTTATCCCTAGTTCACTACCATTTAGGGTGTAAATTGCTTGTGCATTCTTAACCCCGAAGTGCATAACTTTGCATTTTTCTACGTTAAATTTCATCTGCCATTTTAGTGCCCAGTCCCCCAATCTATCCAAATCCCTCTGCAGCAAGGCAATATCCTGCTCACATTTTATTACTTTACAAAGTTTTGTGTCATCTGCAAACACTGATACATGGCTTTCAATGCCCATTTCAAGATCATTTATAAATATGTTAAATAGAAGCGGTCCCCAAACAGAACCCTGAGGGACACCACTTACCACTTTTGTCCAGCTTGAAAATTTACCATTTATGACAACTCGCTGTACTCTATCCTTAAGCCAATGTTCTATCCAAGAACAAGAATATTCATCTAGACCAATTTCTTTTAGTTTGAAGACTAACCTATTGTGAGGAACCGTATCAAATGCCTTGGCAAAATCCAAGTAGATCACATCCACTGCAACACCCTGATCTATATTTCTACTTACTTCTTCATAGAATGCAATAAGGTTAGTTTGACATGACCTATGTTTCATAAAACCATGCTGATTATTGCTAATAACACAGTTCTTCCCAATGAATTCCTGAATATTATCCCTTAATAGCCGTTCAAATAATTTCCCTGTCACAGAAGTTAAGCTCACAGGTCTATAATTTCCAGGCAAGGATTTTGAACCCTTTTTAAATATAGGAACAACATCTGCCTTCCTCCAATTCTCCGGTACAATACCTGAAACAAAAGAATCTTGAAAAATTAAATACAGAGGTTCACTTATTTCCCCACTTAGCTCCTTAAGTACTCGTGGGTGGATACCGTCAGGCCCCGGAGCTTTATTTACATAAATTTTCTTTAATAGCTGTAGCACCTTGTCTCGAGTTATCCAATCACAAGTTATCTGCAAGTTTGTTGCAGCAATCATATGCATATCTATTGCCATAGGATCCTCATTAATATATACCGAAGAAAAATAGTTATTTAAAATGTCTGCCTTTTCCTTGTCTTCATTGACTAACAGACCCATCTCTGTTTTCAGTGTACCTACACTTTCATTTTTTGTTTTTTTAGAATTAATGTACTTGAAAAAATGTTTGGGGTTGGTTTTGCATTCTTTGGCTATCAATTTCTCATTTTCTAGTTTAGCCACTTTAATTGCCTTTTTGCAAGTATTATTGGCTTCCTTATATCTTAAATAGGATGCATCTGATTGGTCCGATTTAAATGCTTTAAAAGCCCTTTTCTTATTTTTAATCTCTTGTTTTACTTCTCTACTAAGCCACATTGTTTTAATTTGTTTATTTTATATTTATTACCCAATGGTACATACCATATATACTCGAGTATAAGCCGAGTTTTTCAGCCCATTTTTTGGGCTGAAAAACCCCAACTCGGCTTATACTCGAGTCAAGGTCTGTATTATGGCAATTTGCATTGCCATAATACAGACTGGGGGGAGAGGGGGGCTGGCAGAGCTGTAACTTACCTGTTCTGCAGCTCCTGTCAGCTCTCTCCTCCTCTGCGCCGTCCGGTCAGCACCTCGGTCAGCTCCCAGTGTAAGTCTCGCGAGAGCCGCGGCTCTCGCGAGACTTACAGTGTAAGCTGACAGAAGAGCAGAACGGACGGCGCAGAGGAGGAGAGAGCTGACAGGAGCTGCAGGACAGGTAAGTTACAGCTCTGCCAGCCCCCCTCTCCCCCCCACTGAACTACCACTGGACCACCAGGGAAGGAGAGCCCCCCTCCCTGCCATATATCAAGCAGGGAGGGGGGACGAAAAAAAAAATATAAATAAAATAAGAAGAAATAATAAAAAAATAATAATAATAAAAAAAAATTAATAATAACAAAAAAAGGGGGTATAAGGACCACTATGGGAGGGGGGGGGGGGGGGTATAAGGACCACTATGGGAGGGTGGGGGTGGGTTAAGGACCACTATGGGAGGGTGGGGGTGGGTTAAGGACCACTATGGGAGGGAGGGGGTGGGTTAAGGACCACTATGGGAGGGAGGGGGTGGTATAAGGACCACTATGGGAGGGAGGGGGGGATAAGGACCACTATGGGAGGGAGGGGGGGATAAGGACCACTATGGGAGGGAGGGGGGATAAGGACCACTATGGGAGGGAGGGGGGGATAAGGACCACTATGGGAGGGAGGGGGGGGATAAGGACCACTATGGGAGGGAGGGGGGTATAAGGACCGCTATGGGAGGGAGGGGGGTATAAGGACCACTATGGGAGGGAGGGGGTGGGATAAGGACCACTATGGGAGGGAGGGGGTGGGATAAGGACCACTATGGGAGGGAGGGGGTGGGATAAGGACCACTATGGGAGGGAGGGGGTGGGATAAGGACCACTATGGGAGGGAGGGGGGTATAAGGACCACTATGGGAGGGAGGGGGGGTATATGGACCACTATGGGAGGGATGGGGGGGGATAAGGAACACTATGGGACGGAGAAGGGGGATAAGGACCACTATGAGAGGGAGGGGGTGGGATAAGGACCACTATGGGAGGGGAGGGGGAAGTAAGGACCACTAGGGGAGGGGAGGGTAAGGACCACTAGGGGAGGGGTGAGTCTGGACCACTGGGGGGGTTGAAGGAACACGGGGGTGGGGAGGTAAGGACCACTGAGGGAGGAGGAGGGGAAGTCAGGACATATGGGGGGGGGAGGGGGCGGCAAAAAATGTTTTGCCTACGGCGGCAAATATCCTTGCACCGGCCCTGCACACACTGCATTCACACACTGCATTCATACACACACACACTGCATTCATGCACACACACACTGCACTCATACACACACGCTGCACTCATACACACACACATATGCACACACTGCATTCATTATACACACACTGTAAATAAATATTCAATTAATATATTTTTTTTAGGATCTAATTTTATTTAGAAATTTACCAGTAGCTGCTGCATTTCCCACCCTAGTCTTATACTCGAGTCAATAAGTTTTCCCAGTTTTTTGGGATAAAATTAGGGGCCTCGGCTTATATTCGGGTCGGTTTATACTCGAGTATATACGGTACTGTGAAATGTACCTTTCTAATATTTGTTTGAATAGTTTCCATTTTTCCTCAGTGTTTTTATCACTAAGGCGTTTATGCCAGTTGATATGTTGTAGAGCTGCCCTAATCTTATTAAAATTGGCTTTTTTTAAATTATACGTTTTAATATACCCCACATGATTTTGCTTTTTTGAGTTTATTTCAAAAGTTACCATATTGTGATCACTATTTCCCAAATGCTCCCCTACTTGAATGTTGGTTAAAAGATTAACATTGTTTGTTATAACGTGATCCAGACAAGCATCCTCATGGTCAGGGCTGCATTGGGTAAACCTGCTGACGGCTGCCAAGCATGGAATGCGTGGCTCTGCAGAGGAGTTGGTGACACCGCCACGACTTGCAGGCAGGCCTGCTGCCACCTACTCTACTCCTCCTACTCCATCCTCTTCCATAACCTCCTCGGCTGAGTCCTCTTCTGCTGCTGCGTCTTGCTCCACATCAACGGCACCCCCCCAGCTCCCCAGGTACTATTCCACATCCCGGATACGGCAGTGTCAAGCCGTCTTGGGGTTGACTTGCCTGAAAGCAGAGAGTCACACCGGACCAGCACTCCTGTCCGCCCTGAATGCACAGGTGGATCAGTGGCTGCCTCTGCACCAACTGGAGATCGGCAAAGTGGTTTGTGACAACGGAAGAAATTTGTTGGCGGCATTGAATTAGGGCAAGTTGACACATGTGCCGTGCATGGCACATGTGTGTAATCTGATCGTACAACGCTTTGTGCATAAGTACCCAGGCTTACAGGATGTCCTGAAGCAGGCCAGGAAGGTGTGTGGCCATTTCAGGTGTACCTACACGGCGATGGCGCACTTTTCAGATATCCAGTGGCGAAACAACATGCCAGTGAGGCGCTTGATTTGCGACAGCCCGACACGTTGGAATTCAACACTCCTAATGTTCAACCGCCTGCTCCAACAAGAAAAAGCCATTAACGACTATTTGTATGACCGGGGTGCTAGGACAGCCTCTGCGGAGCTGGGAAAGGACCTTCAGTGCAGCAGGAGGTATTGTCACTGAGAAGAGAAGTCGCCTAGGTCAAAAAAGTCTAGATTACCTCACCTTTATTAAGATGAATGAGGGATGGATCCCGAAGGGACTTACAGTGGGCGATACATTCGACTAAAAAAGGCCTGATGAGGGGGACGTAACAGGGATTAAACTGATAAGAATAGTACTACTTAAAGGGACACTCCAGGCACCCAGACCACTTCTGCTCATTGGAGTGGTCTGGGTGCCAACTCCCACTACCCTTAACCCTGCAAGTGTAATTATTGCAGTTTTTTTTAAACTGCAATAATTACCTTGCAGGGTTAAGTCCTCCCCTAGTGGCTGTCTATCAGAAAGCCACTAGAGGGAACTTCCTGGTTTCTAGCACAGGTTTTCTGTGCTAGAGCATCGCTGGACGTCCTCACGCTGTGTGAGGACCTCCAGCGTCGCTCTATTCCCCATAGGGAAGCATTGAAATTCATTTTCAATGCTTTCCTATGGGGTGCGCTAATGCGCATGCGCGGGGTCTCCTCGGCCGGCGGGCGGGATCAGTCTCGCCCACCGGCCGACGTATGCAGAAGGAGGAGCGGCGGGGGAGGAGGAAGCAGCGACGTGGGACCTGTCGCTGCCTCTGGTAAGTCACTGAAGGGGTTTTCACCCCTTCAGTAACCGGGGATTGGGGGTGGGAGGGAGAGGAACCCTCCAGTGCCAGGAAAACTGATTGTTTTCCTGGCACTGGAGTTTCCCTTTAACACACCACTCCTATCTGGTGGCACATTAGATTGCACGCGCAGTGCCCCAAATTTGAAGTAGGAGGACCAACCAAGCATCTTTTCCCATCTCCCGGTTCCTAAAATCGATGCCATATACACGTCCCCTGATAGGGGACGTAACAGGGATTAAACTGATAGTTATAGTACTACTTAACACACCTTATAATAATGCAGAGAGAGGCAACGCAGAGAGAGGAGTCTGAAGAAGAGGAGTCAGAGGAGGAAGGTGGCTTTGAGGAGGTGGAAGACCAAACACAGCAGGCGTCCCAGGGGGCTTGTTGTCACCTTTCGGGGACCCTTGGTGTTGTACGTGGCTGGGTGGAGGAAGAGACCTTCAATGACATCAGTGAGGACAAGGAACGGGACATGGCTAGCTTGGTATCCAACCTTGTGCAAATGGGGAGTTTGCGGTTGTGCAAATGGACTGTTTGCAGTTATTTGCGGTGCGGAGCGGTGCGGTGCGGAGTTTGGTCTGTCACTGTGAAGCGGGCGTAACCCTTACACTACCTGATTGATACAACATCATACCTGATGTTTTAAAGCATGTTATTCCAAACAATTTAGGAATGTTAGGTGATTTATGCCCTTTATGGATTAAAACCAGACTCTGCATCAACTATGTAATTTTCCATGGGAATTTTGTCAGATACTGTATTAACCCAATTATCTCCAGGATGTAAAACACATATTTGTATAAAACTCCAAAAGTACCCCCAAAACACATAAAATCCCCACAATTGTTACATCCACTGATAGCCCTGCTCTGGGTGACCAACATATCCAAAAATCACCCAGATTAGTTCAGGGGTTCAGGAATTCTATGGAAGTCATTATTTGACCGACCGCAGGCATGGTCCCATGCCCAAAAGAGTTCCAGGAAATTAGGCTGTGTGGTCGGTCTACTTCGAGGATTCAAAGTAGAATATAAAATACTGAACGTGTAGGTCCGAGAGTAGGTTCATTTTATGTATCTCCTTTGGGAGTTCATTCCCACCGAACTCCGTTCGATTCCCATTTGAATAGCCAAACATCAGTGGACGGTATGTGTTTAGCTGTGTTCACGGCGTTGAGTGTCCAATTTGAGTTCCATGCACTCTACGACCAAACACCGCTCGGTGTGCTTGCGGCTTAAGATGACCACTGCCACGTGTTCGAATGCCAGCCGACCGCTTTGACCTACTTCGAATCGCTTAGAATCGCTTTGAATGTTCGGGAGTTCGAAGTGTTACTGCTTCGGACGTTCAGGAGTTTGAAGTGTTACTGAGTGAAGAATGTTACAAGTCCAAAAGGCACAAACAGTGTATTTAACCAAAGTTTATTACAGGGCCATAGTCACAGGGCAGGAGGCTGGCAAACAGGATCCTCGAAAAGCCAGTGGCGAGGTTACTTTCGCCACATAATCAAATTGACAACACTACAAAGAACTAAACAATATTGAGTGTTTCCAACTTTAAATCTACTATATTGCCATTATGCAGCTTTTCATATCAAATGTTGTTTAGATGTAAATGGACCCAAATGGTTAATGACGCAATCTGATGCGGTTAACAGCCAGGTGTGGTCGGTGTTCAGGGAGGTATAACGAGGGTCCACAAACTGTCCATTCGGGAAACGAACAAAGGGAGTACGGACAGCCGAACATAAAGGGAATGAGACACACAGATACAAACACTGACATACATACAGCTGCACAGATACACTAATACATACATATTGCCAACATAGAGATACACAGACACAGATACAAACACTGCCACACACGCAGAAACAGAGCCACACGGAAAGAAACACTGACACATTTAAAGGTACACACACTGACAAATATACGGATGCACAGACCTACAGATGCAAACAATGACACACACACAGATACACAGACATACAGATACACACACTGACACACATACAGATACAAATATTATGTACATACAGATACAGACAAATAGATACAGACACACAGAAACACAGAAAGACACACATACAGATAAAAATGTTAGCCACCCTCTGGTTTCCTACCCTGTTGGCGCAGAAGGGTGGCTTCTACTGGCTGGGGCAAATTATACATCAAAACACAGGTTTCTGAGAAAAAAATAGCACAAAAATATTGAAAAAAATATAACAACATGGACCAACAATACAGGTAGTAGAGTTACAAATTATTAACTCTTTGAGTAGCAGCAAATAAAGAAGAATATTGGGGGACATCTTCTTACTAACGGAGTGTTCTACTGTTATGTAGTTTAGTTGTTAGTGTAGTTTATTTGTTCTTTTTCTGTTATATAATATAGATTGTTTTGCTGTTAGAGTAGTAAAGAAGAACTGTAATGTATAATAATAACCTTGTGCCTGCTATAACATTTAAAATGATCAAATAACTGATATAAATTACAGAGTAGACAGCAATCTAGGTTCTGAGTTGTTATGTTTTCAAAGCAGTTATTTAGTAGTGAAAGTGTGTGAGTGCTTGTACTGAAATTTTGTAGAATTGAAAATTTTAAAAAGAAAGAATGTTGCTTCGTAAGTAAAAATTTGCTCAGTAGGTGTCACTGTTACCCTATACCAGGGTTCTAAATCTGACCTATTATTTTAAACCCTCACTGAATAGAAAATGTGATTATTTTAGACTTGCAAGCCATATGTAGACCACAACAGCACAATCTACCCTTTGCTATTTTTTTTAATGTTATATTAGGTGAATATTTATTAAAGGAACACTTCAAGAACCATAACCACTACCCACTGTAGTGGTTATGGCGTCAGGAGCACCCCAGCTCTAATAAACTAAGCTCCGATGAGGCCCTGGGGAGATAGCGCAGCTAAGCGGACAAGGGCACATGTAGGAGTGTGGGGATAGATGCATGGGAGGGTCTTTGGTAGTGTGTGTATGTGTGTGGGAGGGGTTAGGGCTATGTGAGTTAGTAGGGGGAGGTCTTACCTCAGTGCCACTTGGGATTCGGGCCAGTAAACAGCTTCCTGTCTCCTGCTCCTGTTTGCCTGGGCCTTTAGTCTTCACAGCTTGAGGGATGGATGCAGGGCCGGACTGGGATAAAAATTTGGCCCGGGCATTTTTTTATCACAGCGGCCCACTAAGAAGGGGCGGGGCAGAGAGGGTGTGTTTTGTCGTCACTAACGACAAACACGCCCCCTTCTCAAAGTGCAGGCCAGGGCAGACCATGCGCAGAGCTCTGCTAAAGCCCTGTATTTGTTCTGCACAGTGCAAGCAAATTTAATAACATGCTTGCACTGTGTTTCCTTGCAACTTGTCTCTGGTGTCTCTATAAATGGATACCAGGAGACAAAAATGCCAGGAAAGAGTATTGTGCTGTGTTTGGAGCCTGCTTGTGGGATTGTGTGTGTGTGTATAGAGTGAGCTGATTGTGGTGTGGTATTGTGTAATAAGGTCGGTTTTAGTCGTGTTGTGTTTGTGGTGTAATGTAATGCATATGTGGCTAGGGTCTGTAGAGAATGTGTGTATAGGGGATGTAGCAAGTGTGTGCATACATGCTATAGTGTGTGTGTGTGTGTATATGTGATGTAGTGTTTGTAGAGAGTGTGTGTTTAGGGGTGTAGTATGTGTTTGCTTACAAGGAATCTAGTGTGTGTATAGGGTATCCAGAGTGTGTATGTCAGGAATGTAGTGTGTATGTGTGTGGTCAGGAATGTGTGTGCGTGTGTATGTGTATATATATATATATATATATATATATATATATATATATATATGTTTGGAAGTATTGTGTATGTGTGTGGTGCAGTGTGTTGGGGAGGTTCGGTGTGTATGTGAGGAGTGCAGTATGTGTGTATGATGGATGCTGTGTGTGATGAGTGTGAGGGTGCTGTGTATGAGGGTGCTGTGTATAATGTGTGTGAGTGCTGTGTATGATGTGTTTTGTGATAGTGCTGAGTGTGATGTGTGTGAGAGTTCTGTGTGTGATGGGTGTGAGAGTGATGTGTGTGATGGGAGTGAGAGTGATGGGTGTGAGAGTGCTGTGTGTGATGGGTGTGAGAGTGCTGTGTGTGATGGGAGTGAGAGTGCTGTGTGTGATGGGAGTGAGAGTGCTGTGTGTGAAAGTGCTGTGATGGGTGTGAGAGTGCTGTGTGTGATGGGAGTGAGAGTGATGTGTGTGTGAAAGTGCTGTGATGGGTGTGAGAGTGCTGTGTGTGATGGGAGTGAGAGTGCTGTGTGTGAAAGTGCTATGATGGGTGTGAGAGTGCTGTGTGTGATGGGAGTGAGAGTGCTGTGTGTGATGGGAGTGAGAGTGATGGGTGTGAGAGTGCTGTGTGTGATGGGAGTGAGAGTGTTGTGTGTGAAAGTGCTGTGATGGGTGTGAGAGTGCTGTGTGTGATGGGAGTGAGAGTGATGGGTGTGAGAGTGCTGTGTGTGATGGGTGTGAGAGTGCTGTGTGTGATGGGAGTGAGAGTGCTGTGTGTGATGGGAGTGAGAGTGCTGTGTGTGAAAGTGCTGTGATGGGTGTGAGAGTGCTGTGTGTGATGGGTGTGAGAGTGCTGTGTGTGATGGGAGTGAGAGTGATGTGTGTGTGAAAGTGCTGTGATGGGTGTGAGAGTGCTGTGTGTGATGGGAGTGAGAGTGCTGTGTGTGATGGGAGTGAGAGTGATGGGTGTGAGAGTGCTGTGTGTGATGGGAGTGAGAGTGCTGTGTGTGAGAGTGCTGTGTGTGATGGGTGTGAGAGTGCTGTGTGTGATGGGAGTGAGAGTGCTGTGTGTGATGGGAGTGAGAGTGCTGTGTGTGATAGTGCTGTGTGTGAATGTTTGAATGGATTGTGTGTGTGTGGGGTAAAAAAATAAAAATTAAGCAGTTATAATGTCCCCCCCTCCCTTCTTACCTTTATCCTGGGAGGGGGAGACCGGCACGCTGGAACCTGGGAGAGTGAGGGGGGGACCGGAACTCGCACTCCGACAGCATCCCTGGTGGTCCAGTGGTGAGTGAACTCTAGCCTGCGGGCTAGAGTTCACTCTCGCGAGATCCGGTCGTTGCCATGGCAACGCGCCGGATCTCGCGAGAGGAACCCGGCGGAGCTGCAAGATAGAGCTCCGCCGGGTCCTCTCCTGGCTCCCTCTCTCTCTCCTCACTGGCGGCCGGAATATTCTCTATGTGGGCCGGTGAGGGAGATCTTTGATCTCCTCACCGGCCCCTCATTGAAAACAGCGGGGCCGGCGCTCGGATAGTGCCGGCCCTGCATAGGCCGGCAGGGGAGATCCTGGGACTTCCCCTGCCGGCCTCGGCCCATGGCCACTGCGGCCCACCGGGCATTTGCCCGGTGTGCCCGATGGCCAGTCCGGGCCTGGATGGATGTTGAGGTGATCCTGGCATCCCTCAGGGCTGCTGCTGCGCTGTACGGTGGCCGGCAACTGAGGGAGCAATTTGCCAACATTACTGGAGGTATGGCTAGCGGTGTGGGCCAACCCTCCCCTGGGGCACCCCCTGTGGTCTCCCCTGCTGCTCCTCCTGCGGTCCCTGCCCCTGGGGGCCGCACCAGCACTGGCAGGCGTTCCCGACCGCCTGCCAGGCTCTCCCCAGATCCCACTCCTCGGGCCCGGTTGAGGAATGGGAGCCCGGGCCCGAGGCATCGCCGGAACCGCTTGTCTGGGGCTCCAGACACGCGGCCTACAACAAGGAGGAGTGACTTGCGGCCTTCTGCGGCCGCGCGCGTGGCACGGCCTTCAGTCACGGGGCCTGCCACTGCCGCGCGGCCAGCCACCTCCGTTGCCGCACGGCCTTCCACTTCGAGGCCGGTGGATGCGGCCTACTTCCGCCGCACGGCCTGCTGCCTCCGCGGCCGCGCGGCCTACTACTCCTAGGCCGGGGATGCGGCCTGCTTCCGCCGCGCGGCCCCCTGGTGCGGTTGCCGCGCGGCCTACCCGTGGATCCCCCTCTACACCATCCGCCCCGGCCGCCTGTGCTGGTTTGCGGTCCGGGGTCGGTGGGCGGCGGATTCTGCAACGGTCTAGGTCCCCCCGCGGCCGGCGGGGCGGTACGGCGGTGAGTAGGCCCTCGCGGGCCGCGTGGGGTACCTCTGTACTGCCGTTGGGGGTCCAGGGTGGGTCTCCCTGCCCGTCAGGAGCCTCCTCTGCCAGTGAGGAAGGCTCTGTCTCCCCTCCTTCTCCTGCTCGTTCTCATGTTTCTTCCAGGGGGCCCAGCTTACCCTTTCCTGGGCCCCCTGGTCCCCCTCCCTCCTGCCCGATTTCTGTCCCCCCCTCTCCTCCTCTGGTGGGCCTCCTCCCCTTCTTTTCTTACCCCTCCCCCTTCTTTTCTTACCCCTCCCCCTGCTTTTCTTACCCCTCCTGCCTTTTCTTCCCCTCCTTCTGGTCCCCATCCCTCCCTGTCTGCCCTCCCTCTCTTCTATTCTGCCCCCTCTGCCCTGCCTGGCCCCCCTCCCCCCTGCAGGTCACTTACCTTGGCCATCTCCGCTGGGGCATGGGCTCACGTCCTCTCTGCTGCTCTCTTCTCAGGATAC
The DNA here is from genome assembly GCF_036172605.1 of Pelobates fuscus. Classification (NCBI taxonomy): domain Eukaryota; kingdom Metazoa; phylum Chordata; class Amphibia; order Anura; family Pelobatidae; genus Pelobates; species Pelobates fuscus. The sequence goes on along the minus strand of NC_086319.1, from coordinate 126,577,801 downwards.
TGCTGCAATTCATGGATCAGTCCAGCAGGTGGCGCCCGGATCACAGCTGTTGTCTTCAGTGGATGCTGGAACTGCAGTTTCCTTACCTCAGCCTTCTGTGAGCGCAGTGCCGGGCTTGGATCGCCAGTCTGCGATCTGTGAGTACCTTATTCCTTCCGTTTCTGGCGCTGCGGGTCCCGGGTTGGGGGGGATCCTCTTAGGTCTTAGTTTTTTTTCGATCAGTGGGAGAAGGGTGGGGCGGTTAGCGGTAATGCTATTGATGGTCAGCTCCGGTCAGCGTGGTCCCCTGCCCTGCTCCCTCCTCAGGTTCAGTCTTCTCCTCCTCCCACTCATACACACACACATACGCACACACTGCATTCATTATACACACACTGTAAATAAATATTCAATTAATATATTTTTTTTAGGATCTAATTTTATTTAGAAATTTACCAGTAGCTGCTGCATTTCCCACCCTAGTCTTATACTCGAGTCAATAAGTTTTCCCAGTTTTTTGGGATAAAATTAGGGGCCTCGGCTTATATTCGGGTCGGTTTATACTCGAGTATATACGGTACTGTGAAATGTACCTTTCTAATATTTGTTTGAATAGTTTCCATTTTTCCTCAGTGTTTTTATCACTAAGGCGTTTATGCCAGTTGATATGTTGTAGAGCTGCCCTAATCTTATTAAAATTGGCTTTTTTTAAATTATACGTTTTAATATACCCCACATGATTTTGCTTTTTTGAGTTTATTTCAAAAGTTACCATATTGTGATCACTATTTCCCAAATGCTCCCCTACTTGAATGTTGGTTAAAAGATTAACATTGTTTGTTATAACGTGATCCAGACAAGCATCCTCATGGTCAGGGCTGCATTGGGTAAACCTGCTGACGGCTGCCAAGCATGGAATGCGTGGCTCTGCAGAGGAGTTGGTGACACCGCCACGACTTGCAGGCAGGCCTGCTGCCACCTACTCTACTCCTCCTACTCCATCCTCTTCCATAACCTCCTCGGCTGAGTCCTCTTCTGCTGCTGCGTCTTGCTCCACATCAACGGCACCCCCCCAGCTCCCCAGGTACTATTCCACATCCCGGATACGGCAGTGTCAAGCCGTCTTGGGGTTGACTTGCCTGAAAGCAGAGAGTCACACCGGACCAGCACTCCTGTCCGCCCTGAATGCACAGGTGGATCAGTGGCTGCCTCTGCACCAACTGGAGATCGGCAAAGTGGTTTGTGACAACGGAAGAAATTTGTTGGCGGCATTGAATTAGGGCAAGTTGACACATGTGCCGTGCATGGCACATGTGTGTAATCTGATCGTACAACGCTTTGTGCATAAGTACCCAGGCTTACAGGATGTCCTGAAGCAGGCCAGGAAGGTGTGTGGCCATTTCAGGTGTACCTACACGGCGATGGCGCACTTTTCAGATATCCAGTGGCGAAACAACATGCCAGTGAGGCGCTTGATTTGCGACAGCCCGACACGTTGGAATTCAACACTCCTAATGTTCGACCGCCTGCTCCAACAAGAAAAAGCCATTAACGACTATTTGTATGACCGGGGTGCTAGGACAGCCTCTGCGGAGCTGGGAAAGGACCTTCAGTGCAGCAGGAGGTATTGTCACTGAGAAGAGAAGTCGCCTAGGTCAAAAAAGTCTAGATTACCTCACCTTTATTAAGATGAATGAGGGATGGATCCCGAAGGGACTTACAGTGGGCGATACATTCGACTAAAAAAGGCCTGATGAGGGGGACGTAACAGGGATTAAACTGATAAGAATAGTACTACTTAAAGGGACACTCCAGGCACCCAGACCACTTCTGCTCATTGGAGTGGTCTGGGTGCCAACTCCCACTACCCTTAACCCTGCAAGTGTAATTATTGCAGTTTTTTTTAAACTGCAATAATTACCTTGCAGGGTTAAGTCCTCCCCTAGTGGCTGTCTATCAGAAAGCCACTAGAGGGAACTTCCTGGTTTCTAGCACAGGTTTTCTGTGCTAGAGCATCGCTGGACGTCCTCACGCTGTGTGAGGACCTCCAGCGTCGCTCTATTCCCCATAGGGAAGCATTGAAATTCATTTTCAATGCTTTCCTATGGGGTGCGCTAATGCGCATGCGCGGGGTCTCCTCGGCCGGCGGGCGGGATCAGTCTCGCCCACCGGCCGACGTATGCAGAAGGAGGAGCGGCGGGGGAGGAGGAAGCAGCGACGTGGGACCTGTCGCTGCCTCTGGTAAGTCACTGAAGGGGTTTTCACCCCTTCAGTAACCGGGGATTGGGGGTGGGAGGGAGAGGAACCCTCCAGTGCCAGGAAAACTGATTGTTTTCCTGGCACTGGAGTTTCCCTTTAACACACCACTCCTATCTGGTGGCACATTAGATTGCACGCGCAGTGCCCCAAATTTGAAGTAGGAGGACCAACCAAGCATCTTTTCCCATCTCCCGGTTCCTAAAATCGATGCCATATACACGTCCCCTGATAGGGGACGTAACAGGGATTAAACTGATAGTTATAGTACTACTTAACACACCTTATAATAATGCAGAGAGAGGCAACGCAGAGAGAGGAGTCTGAAGAAGAGGAGTCAGAGGAGGAAGGTGGCTTTGAGGAGGTGGAAGACCAAACACAGCAGGCGTCCCAGGGGGCTTGTTGTCACCTTTCGGGGACCCTTGGTGTTGTACGTGGCTGGGTGGAGGAAGAGACCTTCAATGACATCAGTGAGGACAAGGAACGGGACATGGCTAGCTTGGTATCCAACCTTGTGCAAATGGGGAGTTTGCGGTTGTGCAAATGGACTGTTTGCAGTTATTTGCGGTGCGGAGCGGTGCGGTGCGGAGTTTGGTCTGTCACTGTGAAGCGGGCGTAACCCTTACACTACCTGATTGATACAACATCATACCTGATGTTTTAAAGCATGTTATTCCAAACAATTTAGGAATGTTAGGTGATTTATGCCCTTTATGGATTAAAACCAGACTCTGCATCAACTATGTAATTTTCCATGGGAATTTTGTCAGATACTGTATTAACCCAATTATCTCCAGGATGTAAAACACATATTTGTATAAAACTCCAAAAGTACCCCCAAAACACATAAAATCCCCACAATTGTTACATCCACTGATAGCCCTGCTCTGGGTGACCAACATATCCAAAAATCACCCAGATTAGTTCAGGGGTTCAGGAATTCTATGGAAGTCATTATTTGACCGACCGCAGGCATGGTCCCATGCCCAAAAGAGTTCCAGGAAATTAGGCTGTGTGGTCGGTCTACTTCGAGGATTCAAAGTAGAATATAAAATACTGAACGTGTAGGTCCGAGAGTAGGTTCATTTTATGTATCTCCTTTGGGAGTTCATTCCCACCGAACTCCGTTCGATTCCCATTTGAATAGCCAAACATCAGTGGACGGTATGTGTTTAGCTGTGTTCACGGCGTTGAGTGTCCAATTTGAGTTCCATGCACTCTACGACCAAACACCGCTCGGTGTGCTTGCGGCTTAAGATGACCACTGCCACGTGTTCGAATGCCAGCCGACCGCTTTGACCTACTTCGAATCGCTTAGAATCGCTTTGAATGTTCGGGAGTTCGAAGTGTTACTGCTTCGGACGTTCAGGAGTTTGAAGTGTTACTGAGTGAAGAATGTTACAAGTCCAAAAGGCACAAACAGTGTATTTAACCAAAGTTTATTACAGGGCCATAGTCACAGGGCAGGAGGCTGGCAAACAGGATCCTCGAAAAGCCAGTGGCGAGGTTACTTTCGCCACATAATCAAATTGACAACACTACAAAGAACTAAACAATATTGAGTGTTTCCAACTTTAAATCTACTATATTGCCATTATGCAGCTTTTCATATCAAATGTTGTTTAGATGTAAATGGACCCAAATGGTTAATGACGCAATCTGATGCGGTTAACAGCCAGGTGTGGTCGGTGTTCAGGGAGGTATAACGAGGGTCCACAAACTGTCCATTCGGGAAACGAACAAAGGGAGTACGGACAGCCGAACATAAAGGGAATGAGACACACAGATACAAACACTGACATACATACAGCTGCACAGATACACTAATACATACATATTGCCAACATAGAGATACACAGACACAGATACAAACACTGCCACACACGCAGAAACAGAGCCACACGGAAAGAAACACTGACACATTTAAAGGTACACACACTGACAAATATACGGATGCACAGACCTACAGATGCAAACAATGACACACACACAGATACACAGACATACAGATACACACACTGACACACATACAGATACAAATATTATGTACATACAGATACAGACAAATAGATACAGACACACAGAAACACAGAAAGACACACATACAGATAAAAATGTTAGCCACCCTCTGGTTTCCTACCCTGTTGGCGCAGAAGGGTGGCTTCTACTGGCTGGGGCAAATTATACATCAAAACACAGGTTTCTGAGAAAAAAATAGCACAAAAATATTGAAAAAAATATAACAACATGGACCAACAATACAGGTAGTAGAGTTACAAATTATTAACTCTTTGAGTAGCAGCAAATAAAGAAGAATATTGGGGGACATCTTCTTACTAACGGAGTGTTCTACTGTTATGTAGTTTAGTTGTTAGTGTAGTTTATTTGTTCTTTTTCTGTTATATAATATAGATTGTTTTGCTGTTAGAGTAGTAAAGAAGAACTGTAATGTATAATAATAACCTTGTGCCTGCTATAACATTTAAAATGATCAAATAACTGATATAAATTACAGAGTAGACAGCAATCTAGGTTCTGAGTTGTTATGTTTTCAAAGCAGTTATTTAGTAGTGAAAGTGTGTGAGTGCTTGTACTGAAATTTTGTAGAATTGAAAATTTTAAAAAGAAAGAATGTTGCTTCGTAAGTAAAAATTTGCTCAGTAGGTGTCACTGTTACCCTATACCAGGGTTCTAAATCTGACCTATTATTTTAAACCCTCACTGAATAGAAAATGTGATTATTTTAGACTTGCAAGCCATATGTAGACCACAACAGCACAATCTACCCTTTGCTATTTTTTTTAATGTTATATTAGGTGAATATTTATTAAAGGAACACTTCAAGAACCATAACCACTACCCACTGTAGTGGTTATGGCGTCAGGAGCACCCCAGCTCTAATAAACTAAGCTCCGATGAGGCCCTGGGGAGATAGCGCAGCTAAGCGGACAAGGGCACATGTAGGAGTGTGGGGATAGATGCATGGGAGGGTCTTTGGTAGTGTGTGTATGTGTGTGGGAGGGGTTAGGGCTATGTGAGTTAGTAGGGGGAGGTCTTACCTCAGTGCCACTTGGGATTCGGGCCAGTAAACAGCTTCCTGTCTCCTGCTCCTGTTTGCCTGGGCCTTTAGTCTTCACAGCTTGAGGGATGGATGCAGGGCCGGACTGGGATAAAAATTTGGCCCGGGCATTTTTTTATCACAGCGGCCCACTAAGAAGGGGCGGGGCAGAGAGGGTGTGTTTTGTCGTCACTAACGACAAACACGCCCCCTTCTCAAAGTGCAGGCCAGGGCAGACCATGCGCAGAGCTCTGCTAAAGCCCTGTATTTGTTCTGCACAGTGCAAGCAAATTTAATAACATGCTTGCACTGTGTTTCCTTGCAACTTGTCTCTGGTGTCTCTATAAATGGATACCAGGAGACAAAAATGCCAGGAAAGAGTATTGTGCTGTGTTTGGAGCCTGCTTGTGGGATTGTGTGTGTGTGTATAGAGTGAGCTGATTGTGGTGTGGTATTGTGTAATAAGGTCGGTTTTAGTCGTGTTGTGTTTGTGGTGTAATGTAATGCATATGTGGCTAGGGTCTGTAGAGAATGTGTGTATAGGGGATGTAGCAAGTGTGTGCATACATGCTATAGTGTGTGTGTGTGTGTATATGTGATGTAGTGTTTGTAGAGAGTGTGTGTTTAGGGGTGTAGTATGTGTTTGCTTACAAGGAATCTAGTGTGTGTATAGGGTATCCAGAGTGTGTATGTCAGGAATGTAGTGTGTATGTGTGTGGTCAGGAATGTGTGTGCGTGTGTATGTGTATATATATATATATATATATATATATATATATATATATATATGTTTGGAAGTATTGTGTATGTGTGTGGTGCAGTGTGTTGGGGAGGTTCGGTGTGTATGTGAGGAGTGCAGTATGTGTGTATGATGGATGCTGTGTGTGATGTGTGTGAGGGTGCTGTGTATGAGGGTGCTGTGTATAATGTGTGTGAGTGCTGTGTATGATGTGTTTTGTGATAGTGCTGAGTGTGATGTGTGTGAGAGTTCTGTGTGTGATGGGTGTGAGAGTGTTGTGTGTGAAAGTGCTGTGATGGGTGTGAGAGTGCTGTGTGTGATGGGAGTGAGAGTGATGGGTGTGAGAGTGCTGTGTGTGATGGGTGTGAGAGTGCTGTGTGTGATGGGAGTGAGAGTGCTGTGTGTGATGGGAGTGAGAGTGCTGTGTGTGAAAGTGCTGTGATGGGTGTGAGAGTGCTGTGTGTGATGGGAGTGAGAGTGATGTGTGTGTGAAAGTGCTGTGATGGGTGTGAGAGTGCTGTGTGTGATGGGAGTGAGAGTGCTGTGTGTGAAAGTGCTATGATGGGTGTGAGAGTGCTGTGTGTGATGGGAGTGAGAGTGCTGTGTGTGATGGGAGTGAGAGTGATGGGTGTGAGAGTGCTGTGTGTGATGGGAGTGAGAGTGTTGTGTGTGAAAGTGCTGTGATGGGTGTGAGAGTGCTGTGTGTGATGGGAGTGAGAGTGATGGGTGTGAGAGTGCTGTGTGTGATGGGAGTGAGAGTGCTATGTGTGATGGGAGTGAGAGTGCTGTGTGTGAAAGTGCTGTGATGGGTGTGAGAGTGCTGTGTGTGATGGGAGTGAGAGTGATGTGTGTGTGAAAGTGCTGTGATGGGTGTGAGAGTGCTGTGTGTGATGGGAGTGAGAGTGCTGTGTGTGAAAGTGCTATGATGGGTGTGAGAGTGCTGTGTGTGATGGGAGTGAGAGTGCTGTGTGTGATGGGAGTGAGAGTGATGGGTGTGAGAGTGCTGTGTGTGATGGGAGTGAGAGTGCTGTGTGTGAGAGTGCTGTGTGTGATGGGAGTGAGAGTGCTGTGTGTGATGGGAGTGAGAGTGCTGTGTGTGATAGTGCTGTGTGTGAATGTTTGAATGGATTGTGTGTGTGTGGGGTAAAAAAATAAAAATTAAGCAGTTATAATGTCCCCCCCTCCCTTCTTACCTTTATCCTGGGAGGGGGAGACCGGCACGCTGGAACCTGGGAGAGTGAGGGGGGGACCGGAACTCGCACTCCGACAGCATCCCTGGTGGTCCAGTGGTGAGTGAACTCTAGCCTGCGGGCTAGAGTTCACTCTCGCGAGATCCGGTCGTTGCCATGGCAACGCGCCGGATCTCGCGAGAGGAACCCGGCGGAGCTGCAAGATAGAGCTCCGCCGGGTCCTCTCCTGGCTCCCTCTCTCTCTCCTCACTGGCGGCCGGAATATTCTCTATGTGGGCCGGTGAGGGAGATCTTTGATCTCCTCACCGGCCCCTCATTGAAAACAGCGGGGCCGGCGCTCGGATAGTGCCGGCCCTGCATAGGCCGGCAGGGGAGATCCTGGGACTTCCCCTGCCGGCCTCGGCCCATGGCCACTGCGGCCCACCGGGCATTTGCCCGGTGTGCCCGATGGCCAGTCCGGGCCTGGATGGATGTTGAGGTGATCCTGGCATCCCTCAGGGCTGCTGCTGCGCTGTACGGTGGCCGGCAACTGAGGGAGCAATTTGCCAACATTACTGGAGGTATGGCTAGCGGTGTGGGCCAACCCTCCCCTGGGGCACCCCCTGTGGTCTCCCCTGCTGCTCCTCCTGCGGTCCCTGCCCCTGGGGGCCGCACCAGCACTGGCAGGCGTTCCCGACCGCCTGCCAGGCTCTCCCCAGATCCCACTCCTCGGGCCCGGTTGAGGAATGGGAGCCCGGGCCTGAGGCATCGCCGGAACCGCTTGTCTGGGGCTCCAGACACGCGGCCTACAACAAGGAGGAGTGACTTGCGGCCTTCTGCGGCCGCGCGCGTGGCACGGCCTTCAGTCACGGGGCCTGCCACTGCCGCGCGGCCAGCCACCTCCGTTGCCGCACGGCCTTCCACTTCGAGGCCGGTGGATGCGGCCTACTTCCGCCGCACGGCCTGCTGCCTCCGCGGCCGCGCGGCCTACTACTCCTAGGCCGGGGATGCGGCCTGCTTCCGCCGCGCGGCCCCCTGGTGCGGTTGCCGCGCGGCCTACCCGTGGATCCCCCTCTACACCATCCGCCCCGGCCGCCTGTGCTGGTTTGCGGTCCGGGGTCGGTGGGCGGCGGATTCTGCAACGGTCTAGGTCCCCCCGCGGCCGGCGGGGCGGTACGGCGGTGAGTAGGCCCTCGCGGGCCGCGTGGGGTACCTCTGTACTGCCGTTGGGGGTCCAGGGTGGGTCTCCCTGCCCGTCAGGAGCCTCCTCTGCCAGTGAGGAAGGCTCTGTCTCCCCTCCTTCTCCTGCTCGTTCTCATGTTTCTTCCAGGGGGCCCAGCTTACCCTTTCCTGGGCCCCCTGGTCCCCCTCCCTCCTGCCCGATTTCTGTCCCCCCCTCTCCTCCTCTGGTGGGCCTCCTCCCCTTCTTTTCTTACCCCTCCCCCTTCTTTTCTTACCCCTCCCCCTGCTTTTCTTACCCCTCCTGCCTTTTCTTCCCCTCCTTCTGGTCCCCATCCCTCCCTGTCTGCCCTCCCTCTCTTCTATTCTGCCCCCTCTGCCCTGCCTGGCCCCCCTCCCCCCTGCAGGTCACTTACCTTGGCCATCTCCGCTGGGGCATGGGCTCACGTCCTCTCTGCTGCTCTCTTCTCAGGATACTGCTGCAATTCATGGATCAGTCCAGCAGGTGGCGCCCGGATCACAGCTGTTGTCTTCAGTGGATGCTGGAACTGCAGTTTCCTTACCTCAGCCTTCTGTGAGCGCAGTGCCGGGCTTGGATCGCCAGTCTGCGATCTGTGAGTACCTTATTCCTTCCGTTTCTGGCGCTGCGGGTCCCGGGTTGGGGGGGATCCTCTTAGGTCTTAGTTTTTTTTCGATCAGTGGGAGAAGGGTGGGGCGGTTAGCGGTAATGCTATTGATGGTCAGCTCCGGTCAGCGTGGTCCCCTGCCCTGCTCCCTCCTCAGGTTCAGTCTTCTCCTCCTACTGGGCCCCTACCCGGGTCGGGTGGCGGTGCGGTGCCTCTGGGTTCCCCGGCGCCCGCGGTGGGCAGTGTTGGTTCCGCCGCGGGCGATGCTTGTCTCGACGGGGGGGTCGCGGACGTGGCAAGGGGTGCTGCTTACATGTGCTGGTCCGGCCCCCTGGGCTTGCACTTGAAGCAGGAGACTAAGCAAAAAATTTGGAAGGGGGAGTTTGTAGAAATATTTTCCCTTCTGCCGCTGGAGGAGGCTCCTCCCGTGGCGGACAAGGACAGAAAGGAGTCGGAAAAGGATAGGTAGAAGTACCGTTTTCGCAAAATTCCCCCAAACTTTGGGAACTGGATTCGGGCGTTCTCTATTTTGGCCAGCGTGGTGGGAGAGAAGTCTCCCCAGAAATGTTCCGCTCTGTTCTGTTATCAGGACACGATTTGGAACGCTTGTCGCACCTATGGGGGACTAGGTTGGTGGAGGTACGATGAGCAGTTTCGACAGCGGCTGGCAGTGCGTCCCTCGCTGTTGTGGGACCAGATGGATATCGGTCTATGGCTTTCCATCATGACTCGTCCTGCCCCTCAACAGGGTGCATTTTCGTCTTTTCTTGGGGGGGGCGGTGGGGGCGCATCCTCCTCCTCATCGGCCTCCAGTCAGAGGTCCGGCTGTTGTTGGAAATTTAATGACAGCCTCTGTAAGAGGGGTTCCTCGTGCCAGTTTAAGCACGAATGCTCCGGCTGCGGCGGGGCCCATCCCGCCTCCCGCTGTTTCAAGCGGGGAAAAACGGGGGAGAAAGAGGATATGGGGGCTAAGGGCGACGACGCCGGTCCTCGTAAACGCGATGCGCCCGTGGCTCGACCTTTATGAGAATCGGGCTGCGGCGCGTATCCTGGTGGATGGGTTTGAGCAGGGGTTTTGGATCCCCTTCGCGGAGCGCCCTCCGCTGCTCTCCGTCCGGAACCTCAAGTCCGTGCGGGTTTTTCCTCAGGTGGTGCGGGAACATTTGGATAAGGAGGTCTCCTTGGGTCGGATGGCCGGCCCCTTCTCCACCCCGCCGATGGCGAATTTACGGGTTTCTCCCTTGGGTGTGGTGCCCAAGAAGGATCCTGGGAAGTATCGTTTGATTCACCATTTGTCGTACCCTCGTGGCGGATCGGTGAATGACGACATTTCCACGGAACTTTGCAGGGTTTAATATGCATCCTTTGATGCGGCGGTTCGCATGGTGAGAGCGGCGGGCCCGGGGGCGTTGCTGGCTAAGGCGGATGTGGAATCCGCTTTCCGGCTGCTCCCGGTGCATCCGGATTGCCATCATCTTTTGGGGTGTACCTCTGAGGGCCAGTATTTTGTGGACATGTGCCTCCCCATGGGTTGCTCTCTGTCCTGTTTTTATTTTGAGTGCTTTAGCACTTTTCTGGAATGGGTGGTGCGGAGGGAAGCGGGGGTCGCTTCCCTCCTACACTACCTGGATGATTTCCTGTGTGTAGGCCCAGCGGAGTCGCACGTCTGTGCTCTCCTGCTGTGTGTTTCAGCGCTTCGGGGTTCCATTGGCTCATGACAAGACGGTGGGTCCGGTCACGTGCTTGAGCTTTCTGGGCATCGAAATCGATTCGATGGCTGGGGAATGTCGGCTGCTGCACGATAAGGTCTCGGACCTGCGCCTAGCGGTGTCCCGTGCCCTGGGGCGGCAGCTGCGCTGCCTGTAGTCTTTGCTGGGGAAGTTCAATTTTGCCTGTCGGATCTTGCCAATGGGGCGTATCTTTAATAGGCGCTTGGCGGCGGCGACGTCGGGGGTCGCTCATCCGCTACATTTTATTCGGCTTACCCGGCCCTTACGGGCCGATTTGGCCGTCTGGGACTCCTTTTTGGCCTCCTATAATGGCAGGTCTTACTGGCAGGCCCCGGAGGTCTCTAATGCAGACCTCCATTTGTTTACCGATGCGGCGGGTTCGGCCGGCTTTGGAGCCATTCTAGGCACCAAATGGTGCGCTGACTCGTGGCCGGAAACCTGGTATGCGGCGGGGCTCACACAGAATCTGGCGTTTCTGAAGCTCTTCCCAATTTTGGTAGCATTGGAGGTATGGGGTACCCTGCTGGTGGATAGGCGGGTGGTCTTCCAGTGTGACAATTTGGGTGTAGTCCAGGCTATTAACCAGCTGTCTGCATCTCCCCCCCCCCCCCGTGGTTCGCTTGCTCCGGCGCCTAGTGCTGCGCTGTCTGGAGCTGAATGTGTATTGTAGGGCTGTGCACATCCCGGGTGTATGTAATGTGATGGCCGATGCTCTCTCTCTCGTTCACAGTGGGACGTGTTTCGGGCGGTGGCTCCACAGGGTGTCCCGTGTCCGACAGAGATGTGGTCCTTGGGTCTGACAGACTGATGGAGTTGGTCCGTGGGTCGGTCACGGCGGCCACATGGGACCGCTATAATAAGGTTTGGAGGGAATGGGAAGGGTGGGAGGGGTCCTGCGGGGGCTTCCGGGACTCATCCTCTCGTCTGCAGGGTTTGGTTCGGCTCTTAGGGGACTGGGAGGCCGCGGGATTGTCTCCCTCAGCCATTTCGGCACGCTTGTCAGGACTCAGCTTCCTGTTTAAGTTACGAGGTTGGGAGGATGCTACAAAGGCGTTCATTGTACGTCAGGCACTGAAGGGCTTGATGCGGGGGAGGGTGTCTGTGCCGGACTCAAGGCATCCTGTCTCGGGCACGCTCCTAACTGCTTTGTGTGAGGCGTTGCACGGGGTTTGCCATTCGGATTTCGAGGTTCGGCTGTTTCGCCTTGCCTTTTCCCTGGCATTCTTCGGCGCCATGCGGATTGGGGAGCTAGAGTGCCCCAGCCGGCGGCAGGTAGGGGGGGTGCTATTTGGTGACGTTTTGTGCGTCACTGATCAGATCTTGTTCCGGATTCGCCGCTCTAAGACGGATGTCTTGGGGAAGGGTAAGTGGGTCCATTTGGGGGCTGTGCCGGGTTCCGGCATTTGTCCTGTGTGGTCCTTTGGGGAATATTGTGCTGTGCGCTCTTCTCCTGCGCTGCCTCTCCTGGTGCATGGGGATGGGAGTTTCCTTTCCCATTTCCAGTTTGTTAGAGTGTTTCGTTTGGGGCTGGAAGCCATGGGGTTGGATAGCAAGGAGTTCGGGGGCCATTCCTTCCGGATTGGGCGGCGACCGAGGCCTCTCGGCTATGCATGCCAGCGCAGGTGGTTCAGAGGATTGGTACGTGGGACTCGAGGCGCTATGTTTCCTATGTTCGTCCGGCCGGTTTATTGACGTGATTTCTTTCCACAGTTTCGGTTCCCCCCAGGATCTGGATCGTCGGACACTCTTATGTTTACTGGGCTGGGCAGCGTGCGGCGGTTCGGCCTGGAGGTTCAAGGTTGGGTTTCACGCCTTTCAAAGCGGAAGTTCGATGGCTCGGTGCGCGGGGTATGAGGTGTTCACGGCTCCTCCCCGAGTTGGTGCAGCTGTCTCTGCTCCTGGGTGCGCCAAGTGTCCTGGTGATCCACCTGGGGGAGAATGATCTGGGTTCGGTGCCCATCTGGGATTTGATCTCGGCAGTGAAGCGGGACTTGGCCTGCATCTCGGTTTTGTTCCCGGGCGTGCGCTTGATCTCGTCGGAAATTATTGCCCGCAACTATTGGCGTGGCGCCAGGAGTCAGAGTGCCATGGAGCGTTGCCGGCGCAAGTTAAACAGGCGTTTTTCCCAGTTTGTTTTGGGGGCTCAGGGACTCCCGGTCCGCCATAGGGTTTTTGAGCGGGATGCGGCGCATTTTTTTTGTGGGGACAGTGTACACCTCACGGAGGTCGGGCTCGACCTTTTTAATCTTGCCCTGCAGGAGGCGGTGGAACAGGCCATGGGTGGTTTTGGTGGGTTTTCCCCACTGATTTAGGGGTAAAACAGCGGGTCTGGTGGCGGGGGTATGTCCTTGCCAATTAAGTTTGGTTATGTTTAAGGATGGAATAAGTTCCTTATGTTTACAGGTCTCAGCCTCCCCTGCTTCAAAAGGTTTAACTTTAGGTTGCCTGAGGTCTCGTGCCCATCGAGCGTGGATAAGGTCGGCTGATACCAGGCATTGGAATCTGTTTTTATGACGGGGGGGAGGTGAGAGGCAGTGGTGTTTAGGAGCCACTGTAGGTTTATTGGCAAGGACGGGGGGTCTCTGTATAGCACTGTATGTTGAATTGTATATGTATATATGTTATTTATGATTATTTGTTTCTAACAATTTCGTTACAGAAAGAAGAGTTTAATATATGGAGTTATGGGTGTGTTATACAGTAATTTATTTATGTTATAATAAATGCTGTGGCCTGTTCATCCATACCACGTTGTCTGTCGTTATTGGGGGGAGGTTGAATGGGGTTAGTTATGTTTATGCTTCATCGTAATTCCCCACTACGTACATACAAGGCCCTGGGGAGATAGCGCAGCTAAGCGGACAAGGGCACATGTAGGAGTGTGGGGATGGATGCATGGGAGGGTCTTTGGTAGTGTGTGTGTATGTGTGTGGGAGGGGTTAGGGCTATGTGAGTTAGTAGGGGGAGGTCTTACCTCAGTGCCACTTGGGATTCGGGCCAGTAAACAGCTTCCCGCCCGCCCACCCCGTGTAGGTTTAGTTAGTCACAGCTAGTCGGGGGTATGTTCTTGCCAATTAAGTTTGGTTATGTTTAAGGATGGAATAAGTTCCTTATGTTTACATGTCTAAGCCCCCCCTGCTTCAAAAGGTTTAACTTTAGGTTGCCTGAGGTCTCGTGCCCATCGAGCGTGGATAAGGTCGGCTGATGGCAGGCATTGGAATCTGTTTTTATGACGGGGGGAGGTGAGAGGCAGTGGTGTTTAGGAGCCACTGTAGGTTTATTGGCAAGGACGGGGGGTCTCTGTATAGCACTGTATGTTGAATTGTATATGTATATATGTTATTTATGATTATTTGTTTCTAACAATTTCGTTACAGAAAGAAGAGTTTAATATATGGAGTTATGGGTGTGTTATACAGTAATTTATTTATGTTATAATAAATGTTGTGGCCTGTTCATCCATACCACGTTGTCTGTCGTTATTGGGGGGAGGTTGAATGGGGTTAGTTATGTTTATGCTTCATCGTAATTCCCCACTACGTACATACATGCAGTGCCAGTTAATTGGCTTAGAGTGTCAACTGAGCGCTCTTACCAAGGAGAATTGCCCTGCACAGGCAGGCCTAGTTCAGTGGCAGGATCTCCCATTAGAAGGGGAAGCAGCACCGGGCACCTGGCAGACCCAGGTAAGTTGTCAAGTAATTCATTGATGGATTTATCACTTACTTTTGGAAGGCACCAGGGGGACAAGGATGAATAACCACAGTAAGTACACCAGGGGAGCAAGGAAAAAACAGCGTGGAACAGAGGACATAGAAGGAAGAGAAAGAAGGGGAACAGGGGACTCACCAGTGGGGCTGAAGGGAAGCAGTGGGAAGGCCAGTGGAAGCAGAGGAAAGGGTGCCTATTGGAGATCCCATCACCCCAGAAAAGACAGAGGCAGCCATGGTGGGCCCTCAACACTGGCGGCATCACACCACCAGTGAGACCCATGCAGCAACCTGGCAGGCCTCTGCTTCGCATCCCGGACTCCAGCGTACATTAGAGAGCTTCCTGGGACGCCAAAGTGGGTGCAGACCATGTGCTGCAAGGCCCGGACAAGCGGAACTGTGGATGCCTCAGGCCCAAACTCCAGTAACAGTAGCTCCAGTAGCGGGCCTGAGGGGATGATCCTCTGCTAAGTCGGGCCGGCAGATAGTATGGCCACCCACTCACAGGGGAGACCAGGCGGAGAGTAGTGTGTAGGTAAGCAAACTGCTCACGTAGGAGTTTGCCACTGCACAGCTGCACCTCAGCCCTGAGGGTTAACAGAATCACCTCAATCTACATGCCCACAGGCTGCTACGAAACTACACGCCCAACAGAGAATTGCAAGCTGCTGCAGGAAGCTGTTTTCAGTTACCACTAATTCATGCTGTAAACACTCTCACACACACATACACCAACCAGTCACCAACTTCCATACCCACACTAATACATGGCTCTGATTCATTGGACTCTTAGTCTGTGACTGAGAGTCTGACACGGGAAGGCTTAGTCTGCCTGCCCAAGGAGAGAGAGAGACCGGCAGCCTCCAGTCTGTAGCTCTTTCAGGTGCTAAATTGCAGACCCTGAAGTAGATGTCACCTAGCTCCGGCCAATCAGAGCATTGCCACAGGTTACCACAGCAACACACTGACATTTCACATGCTAGAGCTCCCGAGACAACTACCTTATGGTCTGTCTGCACCTGAGAGAACTGCAGGCCTGATAACTAGCCCACTGGACCACCACTGACCACCAGAGTATCGATTAGTACCCCCTTCCTGCCCAGGGGGGCATTTACATGCACACATTCACCCACTCTAACCATGCCACACGTACCCTTGCTCTGCCACACTCACCTTTTCACATTAAGCCACCCATCTAGTCACACTTACCTTGTCTTGCACTGTCACACCCACCCTATCAAATTAACCTTTTCAATACTGTCACACTCATCCCCTCAACCATTCCACACTAATCCTGTCACTGGTGGATCCAGAGCCTTATCTTGGGAGGGGCCCTCATAGATTATTTAAATAAACAATCCAGGCACAATAAACACTACAGCTCTCTGTAGTGGTTATGGTGCCAGGAGTGCTGTGGTGCCCTCCCAGAGTAAATAGTCAAACCGTTTAAGAACAGTTTGACAATTTACCTAGGGTCTGCCAGGATAGGGGCTATAGTATGGGAAACATTGTGTGCATAGGGCCAATATGTGTATGAGAGTGCAGTAGGGGTTTGTGTGTGTATTGGGGGTGCAGTGTTTGTTTTGGGGGTGCAGTGAAGGCAGTGCGTGTATGGGGGAGAGGTGTGTATGGGGGTACAGTGGGGGCATTATGTGTATGGGGGTGCAGTGGGGGTAGTGTGTGTATGGGGGTGCAGTTTGGGCAATGTGTGTATGCTGGAGAAGTATGTGCATGGGGAAAAAGTGTGTGTATGGGGGTGCAGTGGGGTAAGTGTGTGTGGTGGGGCAGTGTGTGTGTAGTTGGGGGAGGGGGCTGATTAAAACAAATGTGTTTTTTTTAATTAAATTTAAAAAATATGCTTTATATCCCCCCTCACTTCTTACCTTTTCCATGGAGGGGGATATAAACCATATTTTTTTAATTTTTAAAAAAGAACACTTATTTGTTTTAATCAGGAATTGCTCTTATAAATAGTATCCCCCCCCTTCTTACCTTTGCCCAGGGAGGGGGGATATCAATTCTAAAGCCCTGGTGGTCCTCATGGTGAATCCCTGGCGGCTCTAGTGGGGAGTGAACTCTAGCCTGCACCTCCTGGGCTAGAGATCACTCTCGCGAGAATGGGGCATTGCCATGGTAACCGCGGCAATGCTCCGTGCTCGTGAGAGGAGACCCGGCGGAGCTGCAAGCTAGAGTTCCTGGGTCTCCTCTCCCTCCCGTGCCAGCCATCTAGTAATGTGCCAGTGGACTGGTGAGGGAGATCTCTGATCTCCCCTCCAGTCCGTGAAGGCACACAGAAGGGCCGGCGCTTGGATAGCACCAGCCCTACAGGGTCGAGCATCGGCTCTGGGGGGGGAGGGGAATTACCCCGTTGCCCCCTCCTGGATCCGCCACTGAATCCTGTCACATAAACACACCCTATTTGTATCACACTCAACCCTGTCACACTCCCTCCCCCAATCATGCTACATTTACCCCCAGCCCTGTCATGTTCTTCCACTAATCATGCCACATTAACCCTAACACAGTAACCCCTAATCCTGTTACACTCACCTCCCCTCGCCCTATAAAACTCTCACCGTCAACCATGACACACTCTCCCTGTCACAATAACCCCCTTAATCCTGTCACACTCCCTCCTCCAACCCTTCCACACTCATCCTGCTACATGAACCCCCATTATCATGTCATATAAACCCCTAGTCCTGTCACACTAACTCTCCCTCACTCTGTCACACTCCCCAAAGGTCTTAGTCACCTCTCTCACCCTGTCACACTTCTTTCCACAGTTACCCCTTTGCTCACCAAGTCACAATCCTCCCCTGAAGACAGTCATTACACATACAAAGTCATGAAACACAGCTTCTCCATAAACACAATGCACTACAGGCACTACAGGCAACATCCCATACACAGAATACAGTGCATGCAACTTTCCCACACACATACAGTTGCAGATACAAACATACACTTGCTTACAGAGACATGCATACTCACTGGCAGACTCACAATCTCAGGCACATACATAGGTAGACAATGCCAGACACCATGTGTCTTTCTTCCCCCATCCCCTTTGTGTCTCTTTGTCTCCCCCATCCCCTGTTGGTGTCTTCCCCCCAGCCCCTCTGTCCCTCTTTGTCCCCCAGGTCCCTTGTATGTATTTTTCTTCCCATCCCCTTTTGTGCGTCTCTTTCTCACCTTCCCAGCACCTCTGTGCCTCTCCCCCCAGCCACTGTCTGTCTGTTTTGTGTCCCCTCCTTTGTGGTCTATTCCCCCCATCCTGTGCCTGCTCACCTTTCTGTGCAGCATGTGTGGCTGAGCTTCTGTTTCCTCTACCCTGGTCTGTTCAGCGCTATCTGTGAGTACTTCCTGTCAGAACGGGTACAGGAAAGAGAAGCTCATCTTCTGCTGGTCATGGCTCATCCACGCAACAATAGCTGACTGGCTGAATGGGGAGGGCTGTGCTGTATACTCTCTTCCTGCCAGTCCAGTGCCTATTCTGCTCCCCCGGGCCTTATAGTTGCACCAGCCCTATATATGTGTATCTGTGCATATGTCTGAATGCATACATATTAATATGTTTTGAGGTGTCTTTGTGTGTCTTTTTTTTTTTTGAATGCTTTATTTTTGTTGTGCATTGTATAACAAAAGGCTTGATCAGCCACAATAGCAGTCTCAAGCAAACATAATGTGGCATATGAGATTACAGTACAGTTTTAGTCATGTATGAGAAACTAAGACACATTAATTGAGCTTTTATGTATAGAGGTGTCTGCACATTTTAGGTATATGGTATTTGAGAAACAGGCTAGTCTAAAAGGTAAAACAGGTTAATAACAAGATAGAGCCTAGAGCCCTGTAGGATAGAGAGCGGTCTCGCTTGTCCGGTATGCGGGCCTTCATAGGGTTAACCAACTTGTCACGCTAATCGCAGCATGGGTCCACTATGTGTAGCATGTACTAATTTGGCGGGACTGGACTTCTGGATAATATGAGAGTCTACAACTATAGATTTGTGTAGGCTTTTTAAACTTTGCACATTTTTTTTTAAGTTATTAACGCTTGACACAGAATTGTATTCAAACTGATTGCTAGCAAAAGTAGGAAACAGGACTAGCTTAAGACAGGTCATGAGAAAAGTAGATAATTTTGCAGGCTAGTTGTTCAGGCTTATGTCACTATGTAATAGAAATGTTAATTACTAGAATTATCTAGCCATGCATACAACACAGTTCAATATACGCTTGACAGTATCTGAGTTTTACATGCTAGGAAGTCTTGCAGAGGTTAGCTTGGCTCACAGCATAGAGAGCTTATTTTTATAACCGCCTCAGCAGCGATTTGCCTATATGGTTCAGCGGGCTAGTACTTTAGGGCATCTATAACGGTAACGATGGGATAAGCTTAAAATGAGGGCATTATGTCCCCGAATAGCTAAAAGAGTATATGCAGCAGTAGTATGCACCCCTTGTGAGCACATGAGTTTATGGTTCAAGCCCTTCATTCAGACTAACAGGGTTAATTGTAGTGTGGACCACCTAGTCAGACATGTATCTAGCTACAATAAGCTTTACTGCTAAGCTGACTTTATAGTTGTTTAGTATGAGAAAAGGAGATGAAAGCTAGGCATATATGGCACTGAGAGGAAAACATCATATTACATTTGCGAGCTGAGGCAATTATAGTCTTGGGAACAGTGCACCAGTGATAGCCTGTACGGTGGGGTTATGTATTATCACCGTTCTTGGGCTTGCAGGCGCAGAGACCGCCTCCGGTGTAGACTATCTGGATTAGCCGATGCCGGTTCTGGAGGCTTGACAGAAGGGCCCGGTGCAGTAGTAGAGTTGGTACTGCGGCCATGCTCCCTTTCCCTTAGGGCCTGGAGGGGCTCTCAGCTTGTGTCTGTCGCTTGTGGAGAGCTGTGCTGCGTTATGTTGAGCCATGCGAATGGCAGTCATAGTCCTTGCATGTGGGGTCGCATTTTGTGGATCAGAGGATTCTGTTGCCGCTGTGTGGTGAGCTGGTCGGGCAGGCTTGGTGGACTTCTTCTGGTGTGTGCGAGGGCAAGTGCCGGAGTCTGAGGGGTTTGTTGCCATTTCCCGCCATTCTGGTCTCCGACTTCTTCTCCGTCTGGCCGCCGCTCTGGGTGCCCTGGGTGGGTACCTGTTTAGGTGGCGTCTGGTGGCCGGGCGAATCCATGTCGCAATTTCCCTCAAGTCCAGAAGGAAGTTCTGACCCTTAGTGTGGGGTTTCGTCCATAGTTTGGCACAGAGCCGGTCGAAAAACTCTAAGGTGTGCGTTGGCCCCCATAGTGCCGCTCAGAGCCGGTCGAAAAACTCTAAGGTGTGCGCCGGCCCCCATAGTCTCGCTCGATTGCAGGTATATCCGCTTGTGGGGGCCGCTTTGCTGGGGTAGCTGACCCCTGCAAGGACCGGGGTTAACCCCCGCCGGTCCAGGGGGGGGGGGGTAGCAGGGCAGTGCTGGAGTGTCGCTTTTGAGCAGGTCCTGTGCCGGGAGATCGGCCGCTTCCCCCAGGCCTCAGGCTCCGCTCTGAAGTAGGCCGCATGGACGTTTCAGGCGCTTGCTTTATGTTTCGGTGCAGGACTGGTATCATTTTGTTCCCAGTGTGTTCCTGTATCGTTTTTTGGGCTTCTCGTGTAGCTGGCACAGTTTGGGCAATCAGGATTGTTGTTTTTGTGTTTGCTAGGGCAAGAGCCCTCAGAAAGCACGTCCTGCCATCTTGGTTGTCAGGCCCCGCCCCCGTCTTTGTGTGTCTTGATGTAGATATCCATGAATGTGCAACCATTTGTGTCTGTATTTGTGTATATGTGCGTGTATGTCTGTATTTGTGTGTGTGTCCTTAAGTATGTATGCATTTGTATCTGTATGAATGTGTCTTGATGTGTGTGACTATGAGGGTGTATTATGTATCTGCAGGGCTGGTGCAAGGATTTGCAAGGACATGCAAATAAATGTAGAACTTTTTACATGCGTTTTTCTGGATTTTTTTTTGTTTTGTTTTTTATTTTGTCTTTCACTGTTAAAATATACCTACAATTAGAATAATAGATTGATCATTTCTTTGTCAGTGGGCAAACATTCTAAATCAGCAGGGGATCAAATGCTTTTTTCCCCTCACTGTACATACAGAGACATACAGACAGTCATACATATATACAGACTCAGACATACAGACACAGTCAGGCAGAGACATACATACGCAGTCATACAGACACAGGTTGTCATACATGCAATCACAATTATATACTTACCTCTAAGCCCTGTAAAATCAGGTCCCTGGGAAGCATGTTGTTTATCTCTGATCCATGGGCATCCGCAGGAATTTTTCTGGGGGGGAGGAGGAGGGTGGGGGGTGGGGGGCATAATTGTAATGACATCCATGCTTGGCCCCTTTTTGACAGTGTTATGAAGGGAAGGAGCATAGTCATTATCACATAAAGCCAGGGTGAATAGCGTTTTCACAACTATGGTGTCAGGATTACATGTTTGTATTCCTGACACTATAGTGTTCCTTTAAGCAAATTAAAGGAACATTCTGGTCACCATAACAACTTCATGTAAATGAAAATGCTATGCCAGGAGGTCCCTTGGCACTCTCTTTCCTTTAAGGAGTTAAACTGCTCTCAAATGGTTTAACCCCAAAGGCTTCCTACAGCTTCAGATCTCCAGGTCGCTCAGTGGCATTCGGCTTCTGAAACGGAGTGTCAGGAAGTGCAGATTGACGTCAGGCATGGGTGCCACTGATTGGCTAGATTGGTCAGCTGACGCTCTAAGCCAATCACTAGTTCCCGATTCATAAATTATTTTATGTGTTTATGAATGGAGAGCTACTGATTGGCTTAGAGTGCCAGCTGACCGTTGTAGCCAATCAGTGGCACCCCTACCTAGCGGCCCTCTGTGTTTCCTGATACTCAGTAAATAAAAGTGAACACATTAACACTGATATGTTTTTTACCTGGGGAGATGAGAAGGTTCAAAGTTTCCTGCCAGGCCCAGGTACCAAAACCTTACGATGTAGTGTCCAGAATGAAGTGGAGGGGTCACTTCACTTGTCCTTCCTGCTCCAATCTAATTTTCTTCTCCATTTGACACAGTCTTCTTTTTCTAATTTTGAATCCTCCTTTTTCTCTTCCTCCCTTCTTTCTCTATCCCTTTCCCTCCCCCCCCCCCCCCCTTTCATCTCTCTCACTCTCCCCACAGTCTTTCCCTGCTCTCCTCTCTCTTTCGTCTCTATTAGTCGACCTTCTCTCATCTCTTTCGTGTATTCTCTCTTTTTCCTTATATAACTGTAATTATAGAGTAATGGGGTATTCTGAAATTTCCTCCAGTATCTCTGATACAGTATAAATTATTTTATAAACTACTCAGTACTTATTTTTGTTTCAGAATTTATAAAGACGACCTTCTCTTTAAATCCAGCAAGGTCTTACCTTAATCCATTATTAGAGACCTTTTACTTCCAAAGAGACATAAATATCAACTCATACCTTAGGTTTAGTGTTGGAAGGGAACCTTCATTGATCGATACCTGACGGCGTTATGGAGATTGTTGACAAATACCTCACATTTTACGCCGATGTTCCTCTGATTTGTCTCCGGTCGTGCCACAGGCGTACCTTAGGTTTGATGTTTGCAAAAAGCAACGTCCCTGAATTGATACCTCTCAAGGCTATGAAATTGTTGTCGAGCCCCTCACATTGAAAACACCGCTGCTCCTCTAAATTACTCTCCCTACACGCCACATCCGCGCTCACGCAACGCCTTACTTCCGGTTGATGTCCTACGTCATGCCGTCACGCCGTCACGTCTTCTTTTTCTTCTGACACTGTCTTCTCTCCTCTTTGGCTCCTTCACCTTTCTGCTACTTTCTGCTTATTTTGCACCCTTCTGCTCCTTTCTCTTTCTGATCCCTTTCTGTTCCTTGCAGACTCTTCCTTCTCTTGATGCTCATTTAAGTTCCTTTTCCTACTTTACCTTTGTGCTCCTTCTGCCCCTTCCAGATAATTGTTGACCCTTTCTGCTCCTTGATTTGCCTTCCTGCTCATTGCAGACCCTTCCTCCTTCTTGCTGCCCCTTCCTCCTTCTTACTGCTGCTTCCTGCTTCTTGCAGCCCCTTCCAGCTACTTGCTGACACTTTCTGTTCCATGTAGTCCCTTTCTGTTCCATGTTGTCCCTTACTGTTCCTTCTCCTACTTTACCTTTGTGCTCCTTCTGATTCTTTCTGCTCCCTCCTGCCCCTTCTTTCTTCTGCTGCCCCTTTCTGCTCCTTGCAGAACTTTCCTACTCCTTGCAGACCCCTCCTGCTCTTTGCTGCCCCTTCCTACTCCTTGCTGATGCCTCCTGCCCCTTGCTGCCCCTTCCTGCTCCTTGCAGACCCCTCCTGCTCCTTGCTGACCCTTCCTGCTCCATGCTGACCCTTCCTGCTCATTTCTGTTCCTTCTACTTCACCCTCCTGCTCCTTGCAAACCTATCCTACCCCTTCCTGTTCCTTGCTGATACCTCCTGCTCCTTGCTGACCCCTTCTACTCCTTGCTGTCTCTTCCTATTCCTTGCTGACACCTTCTGCTCCTTGCAGACCCTTCCTGCTCCTTGCTGACCCTTCCTGCTCATTTCTGCTCCTTCTACTTCACCCTCCTGCTACTTGCAAACCTTTACTACCCCTTCCTGCTTTGTGATGCCCATTCCGCTCTTCCCATGCCTTGCTGATCCCTCCTGCCCCTTGCAGAACCTTTCTGTTTCTTCTACTTCACCTTCCTGTAGGCTGTCCCCCCCCCCCCATCCCTCACTTACTACTTGATCTGTAGGCTGCCCCTCCCCAATGCCTCACTTACCTGATCTGTAGGTTGAGCTCCCCCACCACATGCTTGTTGGCTACACTCTGCTGCTCTCCTGCAGATGCAGTCAGGTGAAAGAAGCTGTAGCTTCCTATCCCTGCCTTTCTCCATTCACACTGGTCGGCGCCGGTATTGCAGTTTATTATCACACAAACGAAAAATAGCAGCACAACTCCTCCCCCCCCCCCCCCCCCCGTGGACGCCCATGCTCAGATCTGTGAATCCAATTCAGCAGCCCAGTCCCATAACTATGTGCACCCCAATGCTACACAGGGATCAGGGATATGGCGTGATTCATATTCCCGGAATTAAAAGTGCATTCCCCGTCCTTGAGTCTTACCTTTGAAAGTGGACTGCTATGCCATAAAATGCCTAGGTCTATTTTATCTCCCAGTTCATCTTGACAGCTACTTACACAAAGTCACACACATCACTCACAGATACCCACACACAACAATACACATTACTCACAGCTACCCACTGATCAAACATTGTCACAAATATCACTCACAAACGTATCACTTACAGTTACTCACACAACTACACATACCACTCATACCTACGCACACACATCACTCACAGCTATACACACACAATACAGCAGCCTTATATATCACACGAAGAAAGCCACAACACACCTCACACACAGCTACAACACTTGTCAGACATCCACACCGCACACCCACTCAACATTTTACTAAATATTTACATTTGATAGCATTGAAAAATAACATATGGGAAAATGTTTCCGGTGCACACCCTCATGAAAGGGACTGTACATGCCTATGGGTGTACAGCTGTTTTTTTAATGCACTGGATCAGTCTGGCTATGAAATTACAAGAAGCCTCTACACTAGTATCCAGCAAACCATGACAGAAATTGACTGGTTTTAGTGTTGCAGGTGAGTCAGAAACTTAACATGTATTAACCCCTTCAGGACGGAGTCAATAGTACACGTTCTGATCTAAACAAAATGTAAACAAAAACTGGAATTTGCGCTATATGTCTGTTCACCCGTAGTTCACCTCTTTCATATTAAGTGCACCCACACTTATATATAATTTTGTTCAGGAGAAACAGGGCTTTAATTTCACATGAACTATTTATATATGAAACAATTTATTATGAATACAATTTTTTTTAAAAAAGTAACCCATCTGGCACATTTTGATGTGAAAAAAATGAAATGCAAGCCTTGTATTTGATGCTCTAACTTTCCAAAACACCATAAAACCTGTACATGGGGGGTACTGTTTTACTTGGAAGTCTTCGCTAGTGTTTCAAAATGGTAACTTGTATTACAACAATGATATTTGTTGTAAAAGTTACGTTTTTTTGTATTTTAAATCACATAATTATGTTAAAACATTACTTAAATATACATGTAGAATTTTAATATATATATATATATACATATATATGTATTTAAAGTCTACGTGTACACTTATGCAGTTATTTATGTAATTATATATATATATATATATATAGAGAGAGAGAGAGAGAGAGAGAGAGAGAGAGAGAGAGAGAGAGAGAGAGAAAGAGAGATCAAATGTAGGAAAAGCACTCCAAGGACTTCTTTCAATGTTGAAAATACTACACTTGTTACTACACTTGGTGTTGAACCAGAATTACCAGAATTACTTGGCGCCTATGTATGCTAACAGTTTTATGTACATCTTTGAGCAGCAATACATACTCACCCCATTTCAAGAGAATATATTGTTCTACAAACGTTTCATAGACGATATCATTATGATTTGGAAAAAAGGTGGCTCTACCCCTGAGCAACTGCTGGAATACGTCAACGGTACCGACACACCGGTCCGCCTCACCATGACGACGAATGAACAAACAATAGACTTTCTTGATATACGACTGTACAAAGAGAATAACAAAATAGCATACACATTGTATAGCAAGCCAACCGACAGAAACACTATCCTGCATGCAGACAGCTACCATCCAAGACACTTAAAGAACTCCCTCCCACAGTCACAATTTTTGAGAGTAATCGGGAATAACTCTAATGAAACCAACAGGCAACACCAACTTAAGGAAATGTGGGACAAATTCTTGGCTCGGGGATACAGCCCTGTCATACTACAGCAAGCCTTGAAGAAAAGCCTTGAAGTAGCTCCAACACAGAACTCCAAGGTGGGAAGACTAACATTTCCCATCACATATACAACAATCTCTAACCACATCAGGGAATCCACTAACCGTAACTGGCGTATGATGTCAAATGACACCAGCTTACCGAGCCAATTCCGACAGCCACCAATGATGTGTTACCGTAGGGGTAAGAACCTAAGGGATTTGCTGGTCAAGACGGACCCCACACATTGCTATAACCAACCGACTACCCACTCAAACCTGGGTTGTTACAGATGCCTTGGATGTGTAACTTGTAGCCACATGATTCCGTGCAAAACCTTCACCCACCCACATACGGGCAGAAAATACACCATCAGACATAGACTGACCTGTACCAGTGATCATGTGGTGTATAAATTAGTCTGCCCTTGTGGACTAGCCTATGTGGGCAAAACGGACCTTCCACTGAGGGAGAGGATGCGCAATCATCGATCGAGTATCCGCATAGCATACAGGGACAAGGGTTCGGAACTACCAGTGGCCAAGCACTTTTGGGAAAAGAGCCATCCCCTGCCCTCTATGAAGTTCACAGCGATAGACCATATCCCACAGCCACTAAGAGGCGGCGACCGGAAATTTTTTTTACTACAAAGAGAACTCCATTGGATCCGTACGCTGGACACGGTCCAACCCAAGGGTCTCAATGAGAAGTATACGTTGGGCATCTTCCTATGATTGGACACTGTGGTGATACTGGTCTGCAACAGACTTTATGTAAATAGTCGTGTAAATAGTCGTGTAAATAGTAGTGTGGTTACTAATTTTGCCCTACCCACCAGCGCTAGACCGAACTGCAAAAAATGACCCCTGGGAGTATTCTACGCCCTCTCACCCATGCCCAGAGTTCTAAGCCAACAAGCTGGACATATAGTGTCCCCTTAGCTGGGCTGTGGAGGTTTAGCTCTGGACACCTTTCAACCAGTACCCATTCTTACCATAGGGCCGAATACCCCATATCACTTATCTGGATGTATCTGGTGTATTTATATGGACTAATATGTTATTATGTATATACCATTAGCAGTATGATATTCACAGTGTGTAGACAGAGTGTGGGCCGACCAGTCTTGCCGCATTGCCACACTATTTGGTAGTTCTATACTCTGACTAATACCTTGCATAATATACAGGCTGTAGTGCATCTTTATGCTTATACCACTGGTAGCTATTTTGCCTTGCCTAACTGTCACACTGTTAGGCCTAATACCCCACATCACCTATCTGGATATACTTGGTGACTGTATGTGGATTGTTATGTTATAATGCATATACCATTAAGCAGTATGTTATATATAGTATGTATACTGATTGTGGGCTGACCGGACTCGTCTTATTGCCACACTGCTAGATATCTTTATTTTCTTGCCACTTATATCTTACTAAATTATTATGCTGTAGTGCACCTCTATGTGCACACCACTGGTAACAATTTTGCCTTGCCTTATTGCCACATTGTTAGGCAGTTGTATAGACATGTCACCAAGACCTTGCTCAGTAATCATACTGGTATGTATAATGAAGAAAGCGCACTATATGCTGAGGTGGTGCCCCTTAAAAAGAGAGACTACCCAGCAAGCTGGTAAGATGACAAACCGACATTGATATTGAGCCTAATCAATCTTAAGATTTGGAGTCCAGTAGATAGGGAAGAACTAGGGGAACGAAATAGGAAACCAAATGGTACTAGAAATTATGGATACAGTGCAAAAAAAGTATCTCAAAATCAACAGTGTTACACTGAAACTTTATTAACTGCTTAATAAAGCTTATAGAAAGAAATGCACTTGCCACTATGTATCCACATATACTTCTGTATCCTATGAGTGATTTGAAAGTCTGTCCCTGGTATGCAAATGAATACTTGGTTCAGAGTGCTGTTCCCAGAGGAGTATGAGACAATAAGCCCCTAGACAGTATAGTCCCTTAAGGATATAACTTGTGCAGTCTATGAATATAACCATGAGAGGCACAGTATTCAGTAGGGGAAAAAGCATCTAGCCAGTACTGATGCACAGTAATGAAGTGAAATAAAAAATGTCTAATGACATACACAGGCAGCGACAATAGTAATGTATAATGAGAAAAAATGTATCTGATAACACAAATCAATCGCTAGTCTGCTGTGATTCCCTTTGCTTCTGCTAATAAACACCTTCGTGGGTGTTTTAACGCTAGACGGCTAAACTAGATACTGTTTCCTATCAAATGATATCGGACTCCAAAACAAAATAAACGATCGAGATAATAGTTAACGAAAATTAAACATAACGAAAAATGTGCAGAGAGGGGTTTCCCTTAGTGCATGATAAGTGGTGCACGTGAAGTGTCAAAGTGCAGTGAGTGGGAATACCCCCCGTCTAACCCGACGCGCGTTTCGGAGTCTGAAAACTCCTTTGTCATGGTATGTAACTGCATGTAACTGGTATGTAACTGCATGTTTATAGCACTGGTAGCTGCTTTGCCATTTGAATATGCCTGTACCCCTGCCTCCTGTGTACAGAACTGCCCTGCAACCCGATCGGTTCACGATCGGCAGGTTGCCATGACAACGTGTAAACTAACGCTGACTCGCGTCCCGGCCGGTCACCATGGTAACGGCCGACGCACAGAGCGCACACAGCAGCAATCTGGACAGCTGCTGCATACATGATACGGAATCAATTTTGCCCGCGATTTTCTGGCGCCCAGGGAGATCGGTACACAGGCTGAGGGGTAAGCATCAGGTGTTCCTTATGTACTGAAATTTGATTTTAATTTGATTAGAACTGTGTAATTTTGCTATATATTCTGTAACAATTACAATGCACTGTTATCCTGACGAAAGTCCTGACACAGGACTGAAACGTTGATTTTTCATGGCAGTTGCCGGATAAAGTTTAGTTATTTATTTTCAACATTGAAAGAAGTCCTTGGAGTGCTTTTCCTACATTTGATCTCTATAAATTCTGCTGACAAGCACCGGGCTATATCTACAATTCTACAGGAGTGCAAGCATTGGACATTATATATATATATATATATATATATATATACATATACATACAAAAAAATACCGGCACTCCAAGGATTTCCAGAATGTTGTCTTCTGTATTCTAAATGACATCAACGTTTCAGCTCCCTTACAGAGCTTTCATCAGGATACACAAACTACAATAAAATGAAACAAGCTCATATAGGACATGTAATATAAATTAAATTAAAGGGTACTCACATACAGGTGATCCTCATTTCCGTTTGCCGCCTGGTTCGCTCAGATCGCCGACCTGCTCGCAATTACTTCTGGGTTCCGGCATGTATATCCGAGCCCACCGAGTAGTGTATTCCATCAGGCTAGGCGTCACACGTCGCTGGGGCAACCATAGACGCTTACGTCTCTTTGGCTGCTCCCGCGTGTCCAGGCGCCGATTTCAGTCAAACTTCATACCTACTCAGTTTGAGTGTGATGTTACCATGACGATCATGGCACACCCCGGCGGTCAAAAAGGAGATGACAGGATATTATAGCATGTATTCAACAAGAGATCTGCAGCCACTGGGAGAAAAAGTGTCTAGATAAAGAAACCCTAATGAATAAACTTAATAATCATAAAACTATTTACATCAGTGGTAATAAAAGGTGCAATTTTTTGTAGAAAAATGTCCTATTATATATTTATTTTTTAACAATCAAATTAGACCCCGGACTTAAATATGGGGAAGGAGGACAATCAATCCTCTTGCTCAAAGTGTTTATTATAAAGATTGTTCAAATATGTATAAGTGTATTGTACCAATGTATATAAGGTGAGACAGTGAGTGTTTGTGCCCTAAGTGTCTCCCCATAAAATTAAGAGGGCATCTAGTAAAATCTGTGTCAAAGTGAAAAAAGTATGTATATGAAATTCCTCAGGCTAGAATCTATCCTGTATACACACCTAAAAGTTAGCACTCACATGTATATTATAAATTTTTCAGGGTTTTAAAATTCAGCAGTTAAAAAAATGTTTTTTTTCTGAACTAAACTACGGACCATAAGTGGGACACGTACTGACATAATTCCCCCTAATGGGATGTTAGGGCTGATAACTATCACGATTGCCCCAGCGGTTATATTAGGAAAATATATAGTCAAAGACTCCCAAAAATGGCCCTACAGTTACCAACTGTTTACAAAAACATGGAATAAGAGCACTTCTCATTTAGGCCCCTAGGTGACAAGGTTCCCAATTGGAAAATCCAATAGGCCTCTCTTTGTAGTAAGAGTTTGCCTCTGTCTCCCCCACGGGCCGGAATGGGAATGTGCTCAATTGCAACACATCTGAGGGCTGACAATTGATGTCGGAATGGATACGTTGTTGTACTTTATATAGCTTGCCTGTGTACGGATGGGAAAAGGTTTTTGGAAAAGGTTTTGGAAGGGATGATGTGACCGCACGTCACACAACCCAAACAACTTACACATCCGACATTTGTATCTACTTTTTTGACAGGGCTATAACAATGGTGTGGGTCAGTATTGACCAGTAAGTCCTTCAAATTCTTGTTGCGTCGATAGCAGAACATGGGCTTTTGTTGGAAGATCTCAGGGAGGGATGGGTCCAGTTTCAGTGTTTTCCAGTTATTCCGGACTGAGGAGGTCAATTCTGAGCTGGTGGTGTTAAAGAGCATCAGGAAGATGTGTTTAATATTAGCAATCCTCTGAGGTTGGGAGGAGGGAGATAAGTAGGTTGTTTTAGCCTTCACTAAGGCTTGAACCAAGACATTCCGAGGGTACCCCCTAGCTTGAAATTTGTCATACAGGAGAAGTAGTTTTTAAACCCGTTGTTCCTGAGAGAATTATTACTAAATACCCGTAAAAATTGAGAGTACAGTAATGACTGTTTCAGATGTTTGGGATGGAAGCTCTGAAAATGTTATATTGTATTCCGATCCGTTGGCTTGGAAAAGAGTTTATACTCTAATTTCTGATTTGCAATCATAATTTCCAAGTCCAAAAATTGGACACTGTACTCATCAATAGTCACTGTCATTTTCACCTGTGTAGGTAAATTTTTAAAAGCATGTACAAATTGTAGAGCATCTTCTTTAGAGCCATTCCACAGGATTAAGATGTCATCAATGAATCTAAAATAACGGGTAATCTGGTGATTATAACATGAAAGGATATGTTGTGTCTCATATTCATACATGAAGGCATTCGCATACATGGGGGCCATTGCCGCCCCCATTGAAGTACCTGCCAACTGTAAGTACCAATCTGTTTCGAACCGAAAATAGTTGTTCTGTAATGCGATGCCTAATAGTTCTAAGACAAATTCAATCGAGCGACCCTGGTAGTATGGAGAATGTGTTAGGAGATTCCTCATGGCTTATATCCCTGTTTCATGCGGATAATGGTATACAAGCTCCAAACATCCATGTTAATAATGATGCCATTAAGGGATTCGACTTTGTTAAGACGTCGTAGTAAATCAGGAGTATCATTGAAACACGTATCGAGAGCTGTGACCGAATCTTTAAAAAGGAAATCCAGATACTTTGCTATCGGTTCAAATATCCCCTGAATAGCTGATACAATGGGGCGTCCCGGTGGACGTTCAAGATTTTTATGAATCTACGGGAGTGTGTACAGTACTGGAGTCCGAGGGTGTTTTTTCTGGAGGTATTGGAATAACTCTAAGTTTATATGACCAGCTTGTAGGCCAAAAGTTAGTACGTCCTCAATTTTCTTTGCAATTGAATTCATAGGATCCCCCTCCAAATGCGAATAAGTCTTGGTGTCAGTTAATTGTTGTCTTATTTCCTCCGCATAGTTGTTATAATCTAAAATTACAATTCCTCCCCCCTTGTCCGCTGGGCGGAACACGATAGTTGGATCCGCTGCCAAATTTCAGACAATGGTATGTTCTTCTCTTGACAAACTAGAGTGCCCGGGTTGATGCTGTTGTAGAATGGAATCTGTGTCCCATTTAGTTGTTGAAAGGAAGGATTTTATGGACACTTGCGTAGCCGGAGGGTCGAAGGTACTCGGAGTTTTAAATAGGTATGTAGTTCTTTCCATAGAGGCAGTCGGTGCGGGAGATATAGGGTTTTTGAAGAAATCCTTAAATCTAATTGATCGGCCAAATTTAAATAGGTAAATTTCCCATTGAAACTTATTAGGAGGTGATGTCGAGATGAAGGACAAGCCTTTGCTCAAAACATGAGTCTCTGCAATGGTCAGTTCTCGTTTTGATAGGTTTAACACCGGAGCTACTTGCATGTCAGCGGTTTGCCTTTGGGACCAATGTGTGTGTCCCTTTTGTCCACGTCTGGTATTAGATCTTTGCCGTGTTTGCTCATGCTCCTTGTGACCGTTGTAGGCTGTAGCACTTTGTTTTGTTCCAAATCTTTGTCTAAAAAAGAGGGTGTCTGAGCTTGAGGCTGAATTCCTTCACCATCAGAGGCCGATTCCCCTCATGTCACATCAATAGTAGATATGTTAGGTTTTATTATTCTGTTCCGAAATCGTCTAGGTCTCCCTGTATGCTCATCTGATAACCATCTGTACACTGTACCCTCCTGATAATCAAGTTGCACCATTTCCATTTTCTGGCGTTTAAATTTTATAAGCTGATTTTTATACTTGATGATTTCCTCACTTAATTTAATTAACATTTCAGTAGCTTCCTGGGAGTTTAAATGAAGGGCAAATTCCATCTCTACATTTTGAATCTTTTTCCTGATGTCCACCAAATCTTCCTTGACATCCTGAATAGTCACCAGCATGAGATCTAAGGAACATTTATTTAAGACTGACGTCCAATCCCTACACACCCTTGCTTTCATTCTGCCAATAGTGGGAATACTTCTTACCCTAAACCAACGGGGAATTTGTTTTGCTCTGTGATAATCTGACAGGAAGGTGCCATGTAGATCAAGATCTACTTCCTTTTTCTTTAATTTCAACAACTTAAAATATACATCGCGTAATGTTGTTGTAGTTGGTAATTGTAGGCTAGTAGTGTTCCATAAGATTTCCTCCGCCTGAGCATCACTAAATTGAAGCGTGCTTGCCTGTGATGCACATGCGCCTGTATATACATATATAAAAAAAAAAAATATATATATATATATATATATATATATTTGCGGTTATTTGTATTTTATATATAGATAGATATATATAGAATGTTATTCTAAGTGTATTTTGTTACATATATATATATATATATATATATATATATATATATATATATATACAGTTGCAAGAAAAAGTATGTGAATCCTTTGGAATGATATGGATTTCTGCACAAATTGGTCATAAAATGTGATCTGATCATCATCTAAGTCACATCAATAGACAATCACAGTCTGCTTAAACTAATAACACACAAAGAATGACATGTTGCCATGTTTTTATTGAACACACCATGTAAACATTCACAGTGCAGGTGGAAAAAGTATGTGAACCCCTAGACTAATGACATCTCCAAGAGCTAATTGGAGTGAGATGTCAGCCAACTGGAGTCCAATCAATGAGATGAGATTGGAGGTGTTGGTTACAGCTGCCCTGCCCTATAAAAAACACACACCAGTTCTGGGTTCGCTTTTCACAGGAAGCAATGCCTGATGTGAATGATGCCTTGCACAAAAGAGCTCTCAGAAGACCTACGATTAAGAATTGTTGACTTGCATAAAGCTAGAAAGGGTTATAAAAGTATCTCCAAAAGCCTTGCTGGTCATCAGTCCACGGTAAGACAAATTATCTATAAATGGAGAAAGTTCAGCACTGCTGCTACTCTCCCTAGGAGTGGTCCCTAGGAGTGTAAAGATGAGGTGAAGAAGAATCCCAGAGTGTCAGCTAAAGACTTACAAAAGTCACTGGCAAATGCTAACATCCCTGTTAGCGAATCTACAATACGTAAAACACTAAACAAGAATGGATTTCATGGGAGGATACCACAGAGGAAGCCACTGCTGTCCAAACAAAACATTGCTGCATGTTTACAGTTTGCACAAGAGCACCTGGATGTTCCACAGCAGTACTGGCAAAATATTCTGTGGACAGATGAAACCAAAGTTGAGTTGTTTGGAAGAAACACACAACACTATGTGTGGCAAAAAAGAGGCACAGCACACCAACATCAAAACCTCATCCCAACTGTGAAGAATGGTGGTGGGGGGCATCATGGTTTGGGGCTGCGTCAGGGCCTGGATGGATTGCTATCATCGAAGGAAAAATGAATGAAGTTTATCAAGACATTTTGAAGGAGAACTTAAGGCCATCTGTCTACCAGCTGAAGCTCAACAGAAGATGGGTGTTGCAACAGGACAATGACCCAAAGCATAGAAGTAAATCAAAAACAGAATGGCTTAAACAGAAGAAAATATGCCTTCTGAAGTGGCCCAGTCAGAGTCCTGACCTCAACCCGATTGAGATGCTGTGGCATGACCTCAAGAAAGCGATTCACACCAGACATCCCAAGAATATTGCTGAACTGAAACAGTTCTGTAAAGAGGAATGGTCAAGAATTACTCCTGACCGTTGTGCACATCTTATCTGCAACTACAGGAAATGTTTGGTAAGTTATTGCTGCCAAAGGAGGTTCAACCAGTGTGGTGTGTTCAATAAAAACATGGCAACATTTCATTCTTTGTGTGTTATTAGTTTAAGCAGACTGTGATTGTCTATTGTTGTGACTTAGATGATGATCAGATCACATTTTATGACCAATTTGTGCAGAAATCCATATCATTCCAAAGGATTCACATACTTTTTCTTGCAACTGTAGATATATATAATAACAAGATACAGTTAGAATGAAATTACCTATGTATTTATAATTTGTTTTAATTTTTTAAAATATTTTATTTATTTTATTTTATTTATTTATTATTGTAATTATATGTGTATATATATAAATATAATATATATAGATGTATTTTATATATATATATATATATATAATATATGTATGTATATATATATATATATATATATATATGTAACGTCATTCTAAGTGTATTTTAATACTAATATATGTACTTATATTAACATTAAAATACACTACGTATGAGGTTACATATATATATATATATATATATATATATATATATATATATATATAAACAAACTTAGCTCCTGCATTCCAACCTTAAAACATAAAAAGTACCCGGTGCTCTGGGGGCTAAGAGATATACAAGAAAAAAATACCGGCACTCCTGGGATTTTCAAAAGCAATCTTCTTTATTCAAAGAAACCACATCAACGTTTCAGCTCCTGTTGGGAGCTTTCATCAGGACATTTCAAATGTCCTGATGAAAGCTCCCAACAGGAGCTGAAACGTTGATGTGGTTTTTTTGAATAAAGAAGATTGCTTTTGAAAATCCCAGGAGTACCGGTATTTTTTTCTTGTGTATATATATATATATATATATATATATATATATATATATATATATATACACACACACACACACACACATACACACACACTCATACAGACACACACACTTATTTTATTTTAAAACATGTTTAATTATTTTTTTTTACTCTTCCCACCAGCAGGGGGACTGTCTGACATTTCAGACAGTCCCCCTGCTGGCAGATCCACAGCCAGCTATAGGGGCCATGTGCTTGAGAGTGATCACATGGCCCCATGGGGCCTGATTTGCCGGGGGAGGGCTGCCTGGGCTGTCAGGCAGTCCTCCCGAAGAGGATCGCGGCGGAGGTAAGGGGGCTTAAGCCGTTACATCGTTCTATGCCGCCGCAACGGCTTTAAAGCCCATTATAATGGGGACTGCATAGAACGCCGTAAGGGCATTAAGGGGTTAAACATGGTTTGCATGATCATTGATCTGATTACATAATCTTTATTACATTTGCTTTCTTTGCTGTTTTTTTTTTTACTTTTTTAATAAAATAGCACCATGAAGTGCCATTCCTCTTGTGTATTTTGAGTGTTCACTTAATATTAATATTATTTTAATTATATATATATATATTATTTATTTATTTATTTATTTATTTTCCTTCTATTGAGTCTAGTCTTACCTGTGGTCTGCCCGGTGCCACTCCCCACCTTTGCTGTATCAGACAGGAAGCTGGAAATTCAGCTGTAAGAATAAGGCTTAGGAGCTTCTGGCTCTCCATTGCAAGTATTGGATACAGGGAGAAGCACCCACGGGACTTTATGGGTTTTAAAACAGTTTGACTACTTAATAATAAAGTTTAGATTACATTTTTTCTATGTGGAGGCCAAAAGATGGATTGGATCTAGCAACATGCCTAGATTTTTGAAAGAACAGGCTGCGGTCAGTGTGTTAATTAATTGTTCGGATGCATTATTCTGATGCATAGTTGGGAATTTGGTAATTTATATAATTTAGTTACTGTTCCAAAGATCAATGTGACTCTTTTTTGTTATTTATGAAATGTTTAT
The DNA here is from genome assembly GCF_036172605.1 of Pelobates fuscus. Classification (NCBI taxonomy): domain Eukaryota; kingdom Metazoa; phylum Chordata; class Amphibia; order Anura; family Pelobatidae; genus Pelobates; species Pelobates fuscus. Next base: position 126,541,945 of record NC_086319.1, on the reverse strand, counting down.
CTGTGATCCACTTTTCTACCTCTGTGAACTGGTCTTGGAGCACAGCTTCAAGCTGTAGTAGATGTAATTTGCTAGCTTAGATTATGGTGTTGTCTGCCTGCATGTGTACAGTTGAGGCTTTGCAGTTGTTGGGCAGATCATTTATGAATAGTGTGACTAGTAGGGGGCCAAATATGGATCCTTGGGGAGCACCACATGTGACTAGGAGAGGGAGGAGGCAGTGTCAGAAATGGACACATATTGTGATCAATCCGATACATGTGATTGAAACCAGGTTAGTGGATGATCATCAATACCCTGACTTTCTAAGTTTTTGCAATAGAATGCAATTGTCTATTGTGTCAAAAAAATTGGCAAACTCAATGAAAATAGCTTCCGCTAATTTGTTTCCTTGCTCCATGCCAGTTTGGATGTCATTGTAAACTTTTAAGAGGGCAGTTGTAGTTGAGTGATGTGGATGAAGGAATGATTGATCAATGGTTAGATAGTTGATAATACTTATGTAGTTGTGTGTAAACACATTTTTCCAAGATTCTTGACAATACAAAGAGCAATGATATCGGATAATAGATACCAAAGTATTGTCACCACTTTTATGGGTAGGTACTTTTCTTGCAGTCTTCAAAGTTTGAGTATGTATCCAGACAGCAAGGATTAATTGATTATGGTTGCGACAGGTTTAGCAATTGACAGCACACTGAGTTCTGGGGCGACCACGTCTGGCTGTCTGGATGACATGGTGAGAGCTGTGACAATCACAACATTTACCTATATACCTAATAGACCAAAAAAACTGTTTCATTTATACTTGTATTGAAACATTTAACCAAACATGTGTTTGATGAGACACTAGATTTAGTAAAAGGCAAGCAAATTCAACTCAATTTGCAGGCTGTTGCTATTCCAAAATTTTGTTCTGGTAATTTTGCTCTTTCAACAATGTAGCATATAATTCTCTAATTTGGTATCTGTTGGAAAACAAATTGTTTTACCTATGCAATGCTTAGTGAATATTCCCCTAGGCATACAGAGCTATTTATTTTATGTTACAGGGTGTCCGTCTCATGCCCTGCTTTCTACTTCTGTGTTTCTTATTACGTAGCTAAAGTATTACTGTATACATAGCTTGAAAGACCGAATGGTCAATAGACCTGATTATAATACAAGATACTCGTGCTTTGAAAAAGGTTAAACTCACATTTGTTAAACATACAATATTTTTGTGTTCTTGCACCTGACACCAGGTTTCACTATCTTCTATAACCATCCTGCACTTGAAAAAAATAGCATTCTTTCTAGCACCTGCAATTTTTAATTGTATTCCTAAATCTAAGACTGTCACGTGCATCAGTTAACAGGAGACTAACTAACAGCATTACGTCATGTTATATGAAGAATTATACTTTCGGGTTCTGAGACTCCCATGATTGTTATTGAAATATACACCCCTAGACAAACTGTGTTTTATATATATGATGTACTACGCATTAAACCTTTGAATGCTTATTGATAATCCATCTGAAATAGTGTGACTTTTTTAAGTATTCTCAGCAGCTGATTACAGAAACAAAGGGAAGCAGAAACGTGTTAGTGCATAAGTCCATAGCATCGTAAGGGTTTGCAGACCCTGTTGTGATTTCCAGCCTAACAATTGGGGGCTACGTCCTAGGGGCGGGATTGTGGTACCTAATGGTGAGTACAAATATATTGACTTATTTCTGTGTTTCTTTGTCTACTCACATGGGTGTCACAGTCTCCTGTCTTGAACCTGTCTTGAGCTGAGAGAGAGAACTGTCGGTTGGACAGAATCTCTGAGTAAGAGGTTGAGAACGTGATTGTCCATTTGCCTCTGAGGTTGATAACGGCATAGGCCATTTGCCTCTGTACCAGATTTAATATAGACTTAGGAGTTCTTGAGATCTGGTTGTTCAGAAGTGGGAACAGGATAGGCCACCCATCTCGACATCTAGTTAGTCAGGGAGACTCTATGTGAGTCTATATATGGAATTATTGTCTGTTTAGTTAGTCAGTAGGGGATTTATAAGCTTGGTAAACTCTGTCCCCTGGAATCAGTGGAGAAGTTTCTCCTACGTTATTGTGTATATTTCTTTCTGCTTTCCACTGTCTCTTATTATTTTAAAGAGCGTAAGATTTATGACTTGCAGTTGCACATTTTACCGAATAGGGTCTGATGCAATTGTACTACGAATGTATGATTTGTGTGTTTGTTATTAATAAACTCAATGAGCCCAATATTTTTCCTTTTACGTTGGGGCTAGGAATATATGTTTGCAGTGAAAGAATTTGTAATCTGAATGAGTGGTTACATTTTAAATGAGCCTGGTACATTTTTATGAGACCAGGACTTTGCCTTAAATTAGAAGAACACATTTAGGGATAGTTCCATAAGTCCAGCTATGTGGACAGAGTGATACACCAAACAGCACTCAAGATTGTTAAAGATCCCATTTTCCTGAAAATGTATAAAGACCCATAATGCTAATCCTCACTAAAGAAATCATGTATATTACAACTGTTGGTGTGTCACCACCCTCCCTTCCTGGGGCAACGGGAGGAAGACAGATGCCTGATGAAACAGGGGATAAAACATGATAAAATGAAAAAAATATTTTAACTTAAGGGTATGACATTAATAAGTTGCACAATACTAACTCCCCATTTCATTAGGTTAATTTTTTTAGGGAATACTCCCTCTTGGGTTGTAAAAAGGCCTACCACTAATATATCTGTGATTTAATGTGTTATTTTAAATTGTAAAAGTGGACTCAAATGTTGAAGGAGATTTGCTGAGGTTTTTATTCCTTGTGACCACAAGTGTAGACTCCATGTGCGTTAAGACTGAGGTTTTGGTTTGTAGTCTGGATCAGAAAAGCACGGGCAATGGTAGAAACTGAATTTGTCTGGCCCTTGGATACTCAACATGACTTGTCAATCAAAGGTCTGCCAGACTGTTTTAACATGGTGTAGCGCAAATATTTTGAATCTCTGAGAGTCCAGAAAAAATGCAGATGTCGCCTGTTCCAAACGTTTATTAGGTTGATGTAGCTTCATCTGAGAGAAATACATTTATTGATAGAGTACAGACCTTCTGTGGCCAGAACAGCCAGCATATATGCAATTGGTAAATAAAAGTTGAAATTAAAAATCAAAGAAAAAAGCACGCTATATAATGGGACCCATTCTTTTTTTTTTTTCATCTTTATCTAGACATACAATCAGATTCACATCATACAATCAAGTGTGTATGATCAGAATAGTTTACAACTGTTTAAATAATCATATAGTAGATAAATGTCAGTATGTATTGAAATCTGTAACCTTACAACAGACCATGTAAAAAAAAATAAAATGATTTTGGATGGTTACTGGATCTATCTGGAGCAGAGATAATTCCAACAGTATAGAGTCAAGTCAATATAAAACATGGAGAGGAGGGGAAAAAGGAGAAAACAAAAAGAATAAAAAAGAAAAAAAGGAAAAAAACTCCATCCTCCAAAAATTAATACATAATTAAGACTTTTCCTTTTTCCTTTTTTCTCACTATCTCTCAAGGCTCTGTAACTCTTGGATAATCTTGGGGCTAGTTCATTCACATGTTATATTAATCATTGATGTGGCCTATAACTTTCATAAAGTGAAATCCATGGATCCCATTTTTTTTGTATACACTTAGATTCTTTGTTTTTTTTTTATCAAAGAATAATTTGTCTGCCTCTCTCTGGAAATTTTGAATTTTAATTTTATTTCGATCCCTAGTGGAGCGGTGTTATTTCTCCAATGTCTAGCTAGACATATTTTCACTGCTGCAAAGATAGTAACACATAGGTATCTATCATATCTTCCTGTAACAGGTAAATTAATATGGAACAACATGCTTGTGGCTTAAAGGGACACTCCAGGCACCCAGACCACTTCTGCTCGTTGGAGTGGTCTGGGTGCCAATTCCCACTACTCTTAACCCTGCAAGTGTAATTATTGCAGTTTTTTTAATAAACTGCAATAATTACCTTGCAGGGTTAACTCCACCTCTAGTGGCTGTCTACTAGACAGCCACTAGAGGTCACTTCCTGACTCATAGCACAGATTATCTGTGCTAGAGCGTCGCTGGACATCCTCAGGCTGTGTGAGGACCTCCAGCATCGCTCAATTCCACATAGGAAAGCATTGGAAATCTTTTTCAATGCTTTCCTAAGGGGAGACCTAATGCGCATGCGCGGCATTGCCGCGCATGTGCATTGGGTCTCCTCGGTCGGTGGGCGGGATCAGTCTCGCCCACCGGCCGACGGAGACAGTAGGAGGAGCAGCGTGGAGGAGGAGACAGCGACGAGGGACATGTCGCTGCCTCTGGTAAATGACTGAAGGGGTTTTCACCCCTTCAGTAACCGGGGATTGGGGGGATGGAGGGAGAGGGGACCTGCAGTGTCAGGAAAACAGATTGATTTCCTGGCACTGGAGTTTTCCTTTAAGACTATATTCTAATGAGAAGAGGGCTATTAGCTGTTCTTCTACAAATATTTTGATAAGAGTCAGTCTCGGGCATTCACACCAAATGTGAATTTTTGTGCCTGGATAGTTTTGGCAATGCCAGCAAAAATTATGTGGATTTGAGTCAAACTTTGCAAGGTGTATAGGAACCATATACCATCCCTGTATTAACTTGAAGTATTTTTCATGTAGACTGATACAATGCATGGCGGTTCTCGTGATTCGCCAGGCATTGTTCCAAATCTCTAAGGAAGCAGTAAAAGTGCAGTCTCTCTCCCAGCTGGAAACAGCTTTAGATTTATTTGAGACAGTTCTCTCTAGAATTTAGAATTTTGCCAATTGTAGCAATTGTTTTAGAGTCAAGTTTTGTAGTATGAAGAGTGTCTATTATTTCTGGATGACTTATTAGATCTGAAGTAAGAAAATATTTAATCCTAATATATTATATATTTCTCGTGATGGTAGACCATACTTTTCCTGTAAGTTGGAGAAAGATCTTAAGGATTCGCTATCATAGTGTCACGATCTCCATTGTGACATATGGAAGGCAAGGTGTGCTAATCATCCTGGTGGCTTCAGGGGATTTGAACTCTGAACTCTGGTCCTGCTCTCTTACCTCTGAGCCACTCATCTACTCTTGGTTTTTGCCTATGTCCAGCCTTGCCTTATCTCTGAACTTTACTCGTGGCTGTTCATGTTTATCTAGCCCACCTGAAGCAGATGTTAATCACCTTGGTATTTAAGCACTGCCTCACCCTGATAACTTTGTCAGTTCATTGTATCCTGATTCCTGTTGTTCCTGACTGACTTGGTTTTTGACTCCTGTTTCTGTATATTCGCTATTGCCTGCCCTGATCTTTGGAAACTCGCCTGACTACTCTCCTGGATTTGCCCTTGTCTGTTTCCTCGTACCTGGTTATTGTTCCTGCACAGCCTCCGTGCACAGACTCACAGACCAGGTGAATTCTTACCTGACCACCTCGGTGTGTGTCTATTTGCAAGAGTGAGCACACATCTCTGCACTTCAGACTCCAACCAAGGTAAGACCGTTACACATAAAGATCTGAAATTATTTTTATATCATAATGTTGCCATTGTAAAATATCTAGGTCTTCTATATACAAAGGAAGAGACAAAATATGAATAGCTCTACTGTTATAATTTATGGTTTGTTCCTTTTCAGTAATCTTTCTGAATCTAAAAAAACAGGTCATCAATCCCGATATTATTTGATTTGATATTTTGAGTTGTCTAAAATGTTTATAGTCCAGCCAGAGGAGAAAATAAGGCTCAATCCCTCTTCATTTACTTCCTTTATAGATTGTTCCATCCCACATGTTTATGTCTTTTAATGTTTAACATAAATAGATGGAATAATTTTTTTGTAGGTCTGGATATCCCAGTCCTCCTGAGTTTAAATTTATTTTGAGAACATAACAAGGTACTCTTGGTTTTTTAGCACTTCAAACATATGAAGATAAAATAATTTCCATTTCTTTTATTAGACTAGATGGAACTGGGATCAGAATAGTTTTATACAGATATAGAATTTTTGGGAGAAGATATGATTTAAGTATATTTACTCGTTTGAGCCAAGAGATCGCTAGACCGCTCCACCTAAGATCTATCATTAAATCCATGTAGTTTTTATACATCGTGAACTTTGAATCTGAGCAGAGTATAATTCCTTAATTCCTAAGTATTGTATTTCTTTGTTGGACCAATTTAATGTTTCATAACTTTCTTTGACAGATAGATAATTAGTATTAGAAATGTAAAAGGGCATAATTTGAGTTTTTGAAAAGGTGAGCTTATAATTAGAAAATAGACTAAATGTCTGTGATATCCTAAGAACTTCTGGAAAAGAAAGTTCCAGAGAAGATATTGTTAGGAGAATGCCATCTGCATAAAGGGAAACCAGGTGGTCTTTTCGTCCATCCATTATTCCTTTAATTGTAGCTGTCTTTCTTAATAGAGCTGCCAAAGTTTCCACTGTAAGGACATAAAGGAGGAGGGCTGATGGGCAACCCTGACGGGTGCCATTTCAAATTTTCAAGAATTAAAGAAAGGGCCAGTAATCCTTGCAGTAGGAAACATGTATAGCGCCATAGTCCTTTCAGCAAATGTGCCTCTAAGTTCAAACGCTTGTGGAATCTAAGCCATAAATCTCCAATTTACCCTATCAAACGCCTTTTTGGAATCTAAGGCCATAATAATAGATGGAGTTTTCTTATAGTGAATTTCATCTATGATGTTAATGACTCTGCGGGTGTTATCCTCCCCTGATCTGCCTACTACGAAGCCAATTTCATCAGGATGTATCAAATCTAAGATAACTAGGTTTAACCCCTTAAGGACACATGACATGTCTGACATGTCATGATTCCCTTTTATTCCAGAAGTTTGGTCCTTAAGGGGTTAATCTCTGTGCCAAGATTTTAGAGTATATTTGTATGTCTAACTTAATTAATGAGATTGGTCTATAATTGGTCTATAATTGGTTACCATAGTAGGGTCTTTAACTGATTTTAAAATGGGTGAAATAGTGGCTTCAAGCATTTCTTCATTTAATCCAGGAGTAATCTTAAATTGTAAGATTTGATAAAAAAAAAGAGCTGTGAAGCCATCAGGACCCGGTACCTCCCCTCTCCCTTCCCCCCTACCCTTCCCCTTCATATCATTAATTGCATTCCTGATTTCTATCTGGGAAAAAATGTTTGTTAAGTATATTTCTTTTTTCTAAAGATAGTATTGAATAATACCATCTTTGTTTAAGATGTGTTAATGTAAAGTTAGTTTGTTCTTTTAATTTGTTCTTAAAGGACCACTATAGTGCCAGGAAAACATACTCGTTTTCCTGGCACTATAGTGCCCTGAGTGTGCCCCCACCCTCAGGAACCCCCTCCCGCCGGGCTCTGGGATAAGGAAAGGGTTAAAACTTACCTTTATTCCAGCGCCAGGCGGGGAGCTCTCCTCTCCTCCTCCGATCCTCCCATTCGGCTGAATGCGCACGCGCGGCAAGAGCTGTGCGCGCATTCAGCCGGTCTCATAGGAAAACATTATCAATGCTTTCCTATGGACGCTTGCGTGCTCTCACTGTGATTTTCACAGTGAGAATCACGCAAGCGCCTCTAGCGGCTGTCAATGAGACAGCCACTAGAGGATTTGGAGGCTGGATTAACCCATTTATAAACATAGCAGTTTCTCTCAAACTGGACCTGGCACCCAGACCACTTCATTAAGCTGAAGTGGTCTGGGTGCCTAGAGTGGTCCTTTAAGCTCTTGTTGAATGATTATTATTTCGCTACATATTTCAGGAGAAGGAAGTAGCTTGTTTGCAAAGCGAATATAGAGATCAGCTAATGATTTACCTTGTTTTTGTTTCATATAGATTTCCTGTTTCATCAAACACCCCTTAAGGAAACAATTCAACAAGCACCAAAGGGTGAGATCTGAGGCAGCTTTATTATCATTCTCTTGAAGAAAAACTTCAGCAGCCTTCAATAACTCTTTCTTATTAGACTCAGAAGTTAATATAACATTGTTTAATCTCTATTTTGAATGACTCTTATAATACGGATTATTTTTTAAAGACATAAATACAGGAGCGTGGTCTGACCAACTTCTATTCCCTATTTGTGAGTTAATACCAAGGTCTAAAGATGTTGCTTTCATAAAGAAAAAGTAGATTTGGGAATATGAGTCATGAGGGTTTGAAAAAAAAGAAAAATCCTTTACTCCAGGGTGTTGTTTTTGCCATGTCATATAAATTGTATCTATATATAAACTTTGCTAGGGCCTTCAATTGAGTCAGATCTCTCTTGTTAATTTTAGTATTTGTAATTAATCTCTTTCTGTCTAGTTGAGTACAAGCTATACGATTTAAGTCTCCTGCCAAAACAAGAGTACCCTTAGAAATCTGTTTGACTACTTACATCGGGGTAGTCAACCTTTTAATACCTACCGCCCACTTTTGTATCTTTGTTGATGGTAAAATTTCCTTACCGCCCACAAGTGCCACAGTAATACATTTTGAAGCACAAGTGCGATTTGATTTATTTGTTTATATTTTTTTGAAAGGAGGGTTTAAAAAAAAAAAAAAAAAAGTACTTAAATGTATCTATTATTTTTCTTCCATTTTCCCTCTTTTTTTCTATGTGTGTCTGGAAGGTGCGGTGTGTGTGTATGTGTATGTTTGTGTGTGACGGGTGTATGTGTGTGTGTGCGAGAGAGGTGTGCAGTTTGTGTGTGAAGGGTGTAGTGTGTGTGTGTGTGAGGTGCAGTGTGTGTGAGGGGGCACTGTGTGTGTGTGTGTGTGTGTGTGTAAGGGCTGCAGTGTGTGTAATGGGCTGCAGTGTGTGTGTGTGCGGGGTGTAGTGTGTGAGGAGGCAGTCTGTGTCTCTGTGTGTGTGGGGGGGCAGTATGTGTTTGTGTGTGAAGGGTGCATAGGGTCTGTGCTGTGTGTAGGTGGGTGAGATGTGAAAATCTATCTAAATGTCTTCACTAGTGATGTACCGAACTGTCCGCCGGCGAACAGTTCCAGGTGAACTTAGCGTGTTCGCGTTCGCCGCGGCGGGCGGACACATGCGCAGTTCGATCCGCCCCTATTCGTCATCATTGGGCAAACTTTGACCCTGTGCCTCTCGGTCAGCAGACACATTCCAGCCAATCAGCAGCACTCCCTCCCTTCCACACCCTCCAACCTCCCTCCCAGCATCCATTTTCGATTCATTCGGAAGATGCATGCTTAGTGAGAGGAGGGAAAGTTTAGCTGCTGCTGATTAGATAGGGAAATTGATAGCTAGGCTAGGGTATTCAGTGTCCACTACAATCCTGAAGGACTCATCTGATCTCTGCTGTAAGGACAGCACCCCAAAAAGCCCTTTTTAGGGCTATAACATCAGGCTGCTTTTTTTTTCCTGTGTAATGTAATTGCAGGTGCCTGCCTGCCTGCCAGCTTCTGTGTGAGGTTCACATTGGATACTGTGCCTATTTGCCCAGTGCCACCACTCATATCTGTTTTAACAATTGGTTAAGCTTTACATTTAAAATAAATATTTTTTTTTCACTGTAAGAGAAGAGCAGTTGCCTGCCTGCCAGCTTCTGTGTGAGGTTGGATGCCTTGCCCATTTGCACAGTCAGTGCCACCACTCATATCTGTTTTAACAATTGGTTAAGCTTTAGATTTAAAATAAATAATTTTTTTTCACTGTAATAGAAGAGCAGTTGCCTGCCTGCCAGCTTCTGTGTCAGGTTGGATGCCTTGCCCATTTGCACAGTCAGTGCCACCACTCATATCTGTTTTAACAATTGGTTAAGCTTTAGATTTTAAATAAATCATTTTTTTCACTGTAATAGAAGAGCAGTTGCCTGCCTGCCAGCTTCTGTGTGAGGTTCACATTGGATACTGTGCCCACTAGCCCAGTGCCACCACTCATATCTGTTTTAACAATTGGTTAAGCTTTAGATTTAAAATAAATAATTTTTTTCACTGTAATAGAAGAGCAGTTGCCTGCCTGCCAGCTTCTGTGTCAGGTTGGATGCCTTGCCCATTTGCACAGTCAGTGCCACCACTCATATCTGTTTTAACAATAGCTTAAGCTTTAGATTTTAAAGAAATCATTTTTTTTTCACTGTAATAGAAGATCAGTTAGTTGTCTGCAAGCGTCTGGGTGTCAGGCCTACTTCAGCGTGTGCTCTGCAGACCTGTGCCAGCGTGCTTTGACAGTTGCCAATCATATCTGGTGTCTCTTTAGCGTGCTTTTACAAAGAAAAAAGGTTTCCAGTGTAAGCTAATAGCAGACAGTCAGTGTCCTTCAAGCGGCTCTGTCAGGCCTTCCTTCAGCGTGTGCCCTGCACAACCCTGCCAGCGTGCTTTGACAGTTGCCACTCATATCTTGTATCTCTATAGCGTGCTTTTACAACCAAAATTTTGTTTCCACTGTAATAGAAGAGCAGTTGCCTGCCAGCTTCTGTGTGAGGTTCACATTGGATACTGTGCCCACTAGCCCAGTGCCACCACTCATATCTGTTTTAACAATTGGTTAAGCTTTAGATTTAAAATAAATATTTTTTTTTCACTGTAATAGAAGAGCAGTTAGTTGTCTGCAAGCGTCTGTGTTTCAGGCCAACTTCAGCATGTGCTCTGCAGACCTGTGCCAGCGTGCTTTGACAGTTGCCACTCATATCTTGTGTCTCTATAGCGTGCTTTTACAACCAAAATGTTGTTTCCACTGTAATAGAAGAGCAGTTGCCTGCCTGCCAGCTTCTGTGTGAGGTTCACATTGGATACTGTGCCCACTAGCCCAGTGCCACCACTCATATCTGTTTTAACAATTGGTTAAGCTTTAGATTTAAAATAAATATATTTTTTTCACTGTAATAGAAGAGCAGTTAGTTGTCTGCAAGCGTCTGTGTTTCAGGCCTACTTCAGCGTGTGCTCTGCAGACCTGTGCCAGCGTGCTTTGACAGTTGCCACTCATATCTTGTGTCTCTATAGCGTGCTTTTACAACCAAAATTTTGTTTCCACTGTAATAGAAGAGCAGTTGCCTGCCTGCCAGCTTCTGTGTGAGGTTCACATTGGATACTGTGCCCACTAGCCCAGTGCCACCACTCATATCTGTTTTAACAATTGATTAAGCTTTAGATTTAAAATAAATATTTTTTTTTCACTGTAATAGAAGAGCAGTTAGTTGTCTGCAAGCGTCTGGGTGTCAGGCCTACTTCAGCGTGTGCTCTGCAGACCTGTGCCAGCGTGCTTTGACAGTTGCCAATCATATCTGGTGTCTCTTTAGCGTGCTTTTACAAAGAAAAAAGGTTTCCAGTGTAAGCTAATAGCAGACAGTCAGTGTCCTTCAAGCGGCTCTGTCCGGCCTTCCTTCAGCGTGTGCCCTGCACAACCCTGCCAGCGTGCTTTGACAGTTGCCACTCATATCTTGTGTCTCTATAGCGTGCTTTTACAACCAAAATTTTGTTTCCACTGTAATAGAAGAGCAGTTGCCTGCCTGCCAGCTTCTGTGTGAGGTTCACATTGGATACTGTGCCCACTAGCCCAGTGCCACCACTCATATCTGTTTTAACAATTGATTAAGCTTTAGATTTAAAATAAATATTTTTTTTTCACTGTAATAGAAGAGCAGTTAGTTGTCTGCAAGCGTCTGGGTGTCAGGCCTACTTCAACGTGTGCTCTGCAGACCTGTGCCAGCGTGCTTTGACATTTGCCAATCATATCTGGTGTCTCTTTAGCGTGCTTTTACAAAGAAAAAAGGTTTCCAGTGTAAGCTAATAGCAGACAGTCAGTGTCCTTCAAGCGGCTCTGTCAGGCCTTCCTTCAGCGTGTGCCCTGCACAACCCTGCCAGCGTGCTTTGACAGTTGCCACTCATATCTTGTGTCTCTATAGCGTGCTTTTACAACCAAAATTTTGTTTCCACTGTAATAGAAGAGCAGTTGCCTGCCTGCCAGCTTCTGTGTGAGGTTCACATTGGATACTGTGCCTACTTGCCCAGTGCCACCACTCATATCTGTTTTAACAATTGGTTAAGCTTTACATTTAAAATAAATATTTTTTTTCCACTGTAATAGAAGAGCAGTTAGTTGTCTGCAAGCGTCTGTGTTTCAGGCCTACTTCAGCGTGTGCTCTGTAGACCTGTTCCAGCGTGCTTTGACAGTTGCCAATCATATTTGGTGTCTCTATAGCGTGCTTTTAAAACCAACATTTGTTTTTCACTGTTATAGATTGAATAGCAGTTACTTGTCTTCAAGCGGGTGTCTCAGGCCTACAGTGTGTGCTCTGCAGAACTGTTCCAGTGCACATTCCCAATCATATCTGGTGTCTCTATAGCGTGCTTTTAAAACCAAAATTTGTTTTTCACTGTTATAGATTGAATAGCAGTTACTTGTCTTCAAGCGGCTCTGTCAGTCCTTCCTTCAGCGTGTGCTCTGCAGAACTGTTCCAGTGCACATTGCCAATCATATCTGGTCTCACAGTAGCTTGCACGCATAGTACCACTAATCCCCAAAAAAATGACAGGCAGAGGCAGGCCACCCCGCAGGGGCCGTCGTGGTCGTGGTGCTGTGATTCCCTTTTGCCCTAGAATAATGCCCAGTTTTCAGAAGCCACGTACCCTGAACTTGAAAAGTTCGGAGGACTTAGTTGACTGGCTAACACAGGACACCCAATCTTGTACAGCCTCCGCTCGGAACCTTGACGCACCATCCTCCTCCAGCTTAGCTTCAGGCACCTCTCAAGATAGCACTCACCCGCCTGCCGCCACCACCAAAACTAGCACCACAGCCGCTTTACTTGGTATGTCAGAGGAGTTATTCACACACCCGTTTGAAGAAATGAGTGATGCGCAACCATTATTGCTAGAGGATGTAGATAACAGGGATATGTCTCAGGCAGGCAGCATTAAACACATGGAGGTACGGTGTGATGATGATGATGTTGTACCCGCTGCTGCTTCCTTTTCTGATTTGTCAGATACAAGCGAAGCGGTTGATGATGACGATGCGTCCATGGATGTCACGTGGGTGCCCGCTCGGCAAGAAGAAGAACAGGGCGAAAGTTCAGATGGGGAGACAGAGAGGAGGAGACGAGTTGGAAGCAGGGGGGGGTCGTCGCAAGGAGCTAGTGGCACAGTCAGACAGCATGCATCGGCACCCGGGGTCAGCCCGACAGCACGCCAATCAACGCATGCTGTGTCCACCACCAGAATGCCGTCATTGCAGAGCTCAGCAGTGTGGCATTTTTTTTGTGTGTCTGCCTCGGACAACAGCGATGCCATTTGCAACCTGTGCCAAAGGAAACTGAGTCGTGGGAGGTCCAACACCCACCTAGGTACAACTGCTTTGCGTAGGCACATGATCTCACATCACAAACGCCTATGGGATCAACACATGAGTACAAGCAGCACGCCTACTCTAAGCCGCCATCCTCCTCCTGCTCCAGCATCTTCAGCCACGTCAACCACTGCTGTCCTTCTTGCCCCCTCTCAACCATCCGCCACTCCGTCTCCCGCCTTGAGCAGTTCCCGCTCATCTGCCCACAGTCATGTGTCTGTCAAGGACATGTTTGAGCGTAAGAAGCCAATGTCACCAAGTCACCCCCTTGCCCAGCGTCTGACAGCTGGCTTGTCCGAACTATTAGCCTGCCAGCTTTTACCATACAATCTGGTTGAGTCTGAGGCGTTCAAAAATTTTTTAGCTATTGGGACACCGCAGTGGAAGGAACCCGGCCGGAATTTCTTTTCACAAAAGGCAATCCCCAACTTGAACTCGATTGTGCAAAAGGAAGTCATGGCATGTCTGGCACACAGTGTTGGGGCAAGGGTCCATCTGACCACTGATACCTGGTCTGCAAAGCATGGTCAGGGCAGGTATATCACCTACACTGCGCATTGGGTAAACCTGCTGACGGCTGACAAGCAAGGAATGCGTGGCATTGCAGAGGAGTTGGTGACACCGCCACGAATTGCAGGCAGTCCTGCTGCCACCTCCTCTACTCCTCCTACTCCATCCTCTTCCATAACCTCCTCGGCTGAGTCCTCTTGTGCCGCTGCTTCTTGCTCCACATCAACGGCACCCCCCCAGCTCCCCAGGTACTATTCCACATCCCGGATACGGCAGTGTCACGCCGTCTTGGGTTTGACTTGCTTGAAAGCAGAGAGTCACACCGGACAAGCACTCCTGTCCGCCCTGAACGCACAGGTGGAAAAGTGGCTGACTCCGCAGCAACTGGATATCGGCAAAGTGGTGTGTGACAACGGAAAAAATTTGATAGCGGCATTGAAGTTGGGCAAGTTGACACATGTGCCGTGCATGGCACATGTGTGTAATCTGATCGTACAACGCTTTGTGCATAAGTACACAGGCTTACAGGACGTCCTGAAGCAGGCCAGGAAGGTGTGTGGCCATTTCAGGCGTTCCTACACGGCCATGGCTCACTTTGCCGATATCCAGCGGCGAAACAACATGCCAGTGAGGCGCTTGATTTGCGACAGCCCTACACGTTGGAATTCAACACTCCTAATGTTCGACCGCCTGCTCCAACAAGAAAAAGCTGTTAATGAATATTTGTATGACCGGGGTGCTAGGACAGCCTCTGGGGAGCTGGGAATTTTTTTGCCACGTTACTGGACGCTCATGCGCAATGCCTGTAGGCTCATGCGTCCTTTTGAGGAGGTGACAAACCTAGTCAGTCGCAACGAAGGCACCATCAGCGACATCATACCATTGTGCTGGATCAGGCTGTAGATGAGCGTGAAGAGGAAGAGGAAGAGTTGTGGTCACCATCACCACCAGAAACAGCCTTATCAGCATCGCTTGCTGGACCTGCGGCAACGCTGGAAGAGGATTGTGAGGAAGAGGAGTCAGAGGAGGATTGTAGCTTTGAGGAGGAGGAGGAGGAGGAGGAGCAAGACCAAACACAACAGGCATCCCAGGGTGCTCGTTGTCACCTATCTGGTACCCGTGGTGTTGTACGTGGCTGGGGGAAGAACATACCTTCAATGACATCAGTGAGGAGGAGGAACGGGAAATGAGTAGCTCGGCATCCAACCTTGTGCAAATGGGGTCTTTCATGCTGTCCTGCCTGTTGAGGGACCCTCGTATAACAAGGCTGAAGGAGAACGACCTGTACTGGGTGTCCACGCTACTAGACCCCCGGTATAAGCAGAAAGTGGCGGAAATGTTACCCAATTACAAGTCGGAAAGGATGCAGCATTTGCAAAATAAATTAAAAAGTATGCTTTACACAGCGTATAAGGGTGATGCCACAGCACAACGGGAATCTAACAGGGGGAGAGGTGGAAGTCATCCTCCTCCTCCTCCTCCCACGACCACGCCGGCAAGGACAGGACGCTTTAAAGACGTGTTGTTGATGGAGGACATGCGGACGTTTTTAAGTCCTATGCATCGCCACAGCCCTTCGGGATCCACCCTCAGAGAGCGACTCGACCGACAGGTAGCAGACTACCTCGCCTTAACTGCAGATATCGACACTCTGAGGAGCGATGAACCCCTTGACTACTGGGTGTGCAGGCTTGACCTGTGGCCTGAGCTATCCCAATTTGCGATAGAACTTCTGGCCTGCCCCGCTTCAAGTGTCCTGTCAGAAAGGACCTTCAGTGCAGCAGGAGGTATTGTCACTGAGAAGAGAAGTCGCCTAGGTCAAAAAAGTCTAGATTACCTCACCTTTATTAAGATGAATGAGGGATGGATCCTGAAGGGACTGACACTGGGCGATACATTCGCTTAAAAAAGGCCTGATGAGATGAGCTGCCTTGGGCTAAAAATGGTCCACACGCTGCTGTATTTTAGCTCTGAATGACGTTTGACTTGCGTGACTTATCCGCCACCAACTAGGGTTCAAGCCGCCATGTTTTAGGGCACTTTCTGCCTGTGAAACAAACATCAATTTTTCTGGCCGCTGCTACAGCAGCGGCTGCAACAATACCACATTTTTCAGGCATGTGTACATGCCTAATTTTTAGGCCCACTGGTGCAGCACTGTGGCTTCAAAAACCAAACCAAAAATTAAAATCCTCCAAGATGGCACCAATATACCAGTGGTCTAAGCATCTTCCCACCTTGGCCTAAAAAGGGGAGGTGATTCAACAATTAAAAATCTCTGCCATTTACACGTCCACTGATAGGAGACGCAGAAGGTATTAAACTGATATGAACAATACTCCACTCCTATCAGTAGGTCCGTCCCATTTTGATTTATGCCCCCCACCCACCGCGCAGGGATGGGGGCCGGGGGGAGGAAAGTAGGCCCCCCATTGTGATTTATGCCCCGCACCCACCGCGCAGGGGTGGGGGCCGAGGGGGGGAGGACAGTAGGTCACCCCATTGTGATTTATGGCCCCCACCGCGCAGGGGTTGGGGAGGACAGTAGCTCCCCCCAGTGTGTATCAGGGGCTTTGAGGACAGGTGTCAATCCATACCTGCCAAGTGACCCTATGTAGGGGGAACAGTCCCTATTCTGCTCTGTGTCAGTGTGTATCAGGGGTTTTGAGGACAGGTGTCAATCCATATCTGCCAAGTGACCCTATGTAGGGGGAACAGTCTCTATTCTGCTCTGTGTCAGTGTGTATCAGGGGTTTTGAGGACAGGTGTCAATCCATATCTGCCAAGTGACCCTATGTAGGGGGAACAGTCTCTATTCTGCTCTGTGTCAGTGTGTATCAGGGATTTTGAGGACAGGTGTCAATCCATATCTGCCAAGTGACCCTATGTAGGGGGTACAGTCTCTATTCTGCTCTGTGTCAGTGTGTATCAGGGGTTTTGAGGACAGGTGTCAATCCATATCTGCCAAGTGACCCTATGTAGGGGGAACAGTCTCTATTCTGCTCTGTGTCAGTGTGTATCAGGGGTTTTGAGGACAGGTGTCAATCCATATCTGCCAAGTGACCCTATGTAGGGGGAACAGTCCCTATTCTGCTCTGTGTCAGTGTGTATCAGGGGTTTTGAGGGCAGGTGTCAATCCATATCTGCCAAGTGACCCTATGTAGGGGGAACAGTCTCTATTCTGCTCTGTGTCAGTGTGTATCAGGGCTGGGCTTTGAGGACAGGTGTCAATGTTAGGTGATTTCTGCCCTTTATGGATTAAAAGCAGACTCTGTATCAACTGTGCAATTCTCCATGGGAGTTTTGCCATGGATCCCCCTCTGGCATGCCACAGCCCAGGTGTTAGTCCCCTTGAAACAACTTTTCCATCACTATTGTGGCCAGAAAGAGTCCCTGTTGGTTTTAAAATTCGCCTGCCCATTGAAGTCAATGGCGGTTCGCGCGGTTCGCGCGGTTCGCCGGTTCGCGAACATTTGCGGAAGTTCGCGTTCGCCGTTCGCGAACCGAAAATTTCGGGTTCGCGACAACACTAGTCTTCACCTCCCTTCTTTTTACCTTTTACCAGGGAGGGGGGATATAATACTGCAAGCCCTGGTGGTCCAGTGTTGGCATGTTCACTTTAGCGTGCAGCTCCTCTATCTGCAGGCTGACTCTCCTGTCCTCCTGCGAGCACAGCACTGTACCAGAGTGTTGCCATGGTAACGCATGGCAACGCTCCAACCAGCCTGCTCGTGTGAGGAACACAGGGCATGCCAGGCCCTTACCTCCCTCTGCTGGAACTAAGTGCTTTGATTTCCTTACCAAGGCTGGCTCTGCATGGGCCGGCAGGGGAGATTAAATGATCTCCACTGCCGGCCTTGGTCTATGGCCATCGAGGCCCATTGGGCGTTTTCTGCAGAACCCACCACCGCCCATCTGAAATCCCAATTCGCCCACTAGTGGGCAGTAGGGACCAGGTTGACTACCCATGACTTACATGCTAGAATCTAAAAAAATAGCTGGATGGTCTGAAGGTGCATATAAGTTCAATAGGGTAAATGAAATATCATTGCTCTTACAAATTAAAATTAATTATCTCCTCATATCATCAGAAAAATGGTGAATATATTCAAACTTGACTCCTGATGAGATTTTTATAGCCACCTCATGTTTTTTCCTAACCAAAAAGCTAGATGTATAAATATTTGGATATTTACACTATTTCCATAATCCATTATCTGTATCTTTCCAGTGTGTCTTTTGAGTAAAAGCAATGTATATGTGGTGTCTAATCAAGAGATCTAAAAGACATGCTCTTTTAAAAGGCAAATTCAATCCCTGTGAATTTATAGTAACAGATTTTAATGACATTTTATCCCATTTGTCCCACCTTCTAGAGCCTCCTTCTCATATGAACCGCAAAACATTTTGACCAGTATCTGTCCAAAAATATTAACACTCATTACACTATGGTGTCTACACGTAAGTGGCATAGAAAATGTTCCATCTCGTGTTATAAAAGAACCACCAGAGACATTGAGTGGCACTGTGTCCGTGAAGAATGATAAGTGTATTATATGTAGATATTAAGATCAATCCCACTACTGCAGTGTGGTAAACCTAGCATAAAGAAGAAAAGGGAGAAGCGGAAAATGATTTTTTTTTAAAAGGCTTATAGATCGATGAAGAGTATTCCTACCCTTTTGCATATAGTATCAAAAACTAGCAAAAAGTTGTCATAGTACAAAAACTCAGCACTCCATTAAAAAAAAAAGTCCCCCTATAGGGCCATAAATTTATATCTTAAATAGTAGGAAAATGTTTTGATATTAGAATCATAGATTTAAAAATTTGATTTAATTAATATATTAAATATGTAAATAAAAAGTATATATTGAGTTGAAAAAAAGGGGGGAAACCCTCTAGAGTCATATATGGGAAGAAATATTCTTAGTTTTTCTCCTTTTTTTTCTTTTTTCTTTTTTCTCATTCCTGGGTTACCATACGGTCTCAAAGGCAACATTACCAAACTGGCAAATTTCAATGTGAAAAAAAAAATCAAATGAAAGCCTTATATTTGACTTTCCAAAACACCATAAAACCTGTACATGGAGGGTACTGATATACTTGGAAGACTTCACTGAACACAAACATTAGTGTTTCAAAGCAGTAAAACGTATTATAACAATAATATCATCAGTAAAAGTGCCATCCGTGTGTGAAAAATGCCAAGAACTTCACTTTTACTGAAAATATAATTGTTGTAATACAATTTACCATTTTGAAACACTAATATTTGTGATCAACAAACTCCATTTGTTTAAAAATACATAGGGATGTGGAAAGAGCGCAGGTAACTTTTTTCCCTTTGGTTTTTACTATCTGTATTTTGGCTGATGTGTACTATATATTAAATAATAAATTTACTATATAATAATGTTTAGCTGTTACATTGTTTCTTTTGCCAAGTGATGTTATATCTTAAGTATTGACTGTCTCTGTAAAGGTGTAATAGCTGTTTGTAAATCTAAATATGCATGAGTGTGTTAATGGTGAACTCAGTATATTGTATAAATCCCAATTCTGTTATCCCAACTGTGTTTTGCCCAAGATAGAGAATGGAGTATAATATTTAATTGGAGGTATTAGTTTAAGATTACATTTGTAATCAGTCACCTTAGTCAGTTTGTTAACTACCCTTTGTAAATATGAATATGTCCTTAGCATAGAAACCTACATTTTTGTCTTACTGTGTTTCATCTGAGAGATATAGAGTGTGTAATCTATTTACTTATTTTGGATTGGTTATGGTTTATCTGCATCTCCATGAATATGCTTTTGCATTGGAAACTCTGCTGGTTGTCCATAGTGTGTATCTTCTACATCTTTTGTTTTCTGTTTTGTGGGATGACAACATGAATCATATTGCAATGATTTTTAAAGGACCACTCTAGGCACCCAGACCACTTCAGCTTAATGAAGTGGTCTGGGTGCCAGGTCCAGCTAGGGTTAACTAATTGTTTTATAAACATAGCAGTTTCAGAGAAACTGCTATGTTTATCAATTAGTTAAGCCTTCCCCTTTTTCCTCTAGTGGCTGTCTCACTGACAGCCACTAGAGGCGCTTGCGTGATTCTCACTGTGAAAATCACAGTGAGAGCACGCAAGCGTCCATAGGAAAGCATTATGAATGCTTTCCTATGTGACCGGCTGAATGCACGTGCAGCTCTTGCCGCGCGTGCGCATTCAGCCGACGGGGAGGAGAAGAGGCGGATCGGAGGAGGAGAGCTCTCCGCCCAGCGCTGGAAAAAGGTAAGATTTAACCCCTTTCCCCTTTCCAGATCCGGGCGGGAGGGGGTCCCTGAGGGTGGGGGCACCCTCAGGGCACTCTAGTGCCAGGAAAACGAGTATGCTTTCCTGGCACTAGAGTGGTCCTTTAAGTATGAATTCTATGTTTTGTAATGAATTGTTGTGTTATATGTTCATGTCCATTGTCCATGAGTTTAAATAGTACAGTGAGGAATATTTGCATGTTATTAATGCAAGCCTGTAGTGTTTTTTTTGTTTTTTTTAACAGGTCACATGCTGTACAGCCGGCAAGAATGAAACCATTGCATGCTATCACTCCAGGAGATTTTTTGAGGATAAAAGCCTTTGCAAGAACAGTTACACCTTACATGAAAGGAGCCCCACAAAATGCAACTGATCAAATCGTGGATCCACATTTCCCATTGTAAAGTGACTAATCCTGAATGTGATTCTTTCATTGGAAACAGACTGGATGGACTAAGCGATAGCTTTCCCTTATAAAGAAGTACTATTATGGGGAGTATTGTCCAGCTCAGAGTTAACTCATTGCTTTGTTTGTGTCAAGAAGTATGTTATCCATATTGATTGGTGTAATGGCATTTTGCTTCACAATTATTCTGTACATTGCATTGATCCTTTTAATCTTTGTTACATGGGTATTTGGGTTTTAGGTACTAAGCAACCTTTCCTCTTAGGTGATAGATAATGGTTTTATTACTCAGCCACAGGCTTATAAATACTGTCATGGTCCTGATACCATTAATAAAAAAAAAAAAAAAAAGGTTAGTATGGTTTATCCAAAGTAAGTTCATCTACTGTACCTCTTTGATCAAAGCAATGGTGAAATTGTATTTTTTAATAATGATCAGAAAAATGTATGCTGAAATGAGTACATTTGTAAGTGAGGCAATGCTTATCTATTTAACTAGTGTATTATATTTGTATTGATAAATTAAAAGCATTTTGCTGGAAGACCTTATTAGATATTTCAGCAAAATAACCCAGACGAGGATAGAAATAAATAATATACTAATTTAACAAGGAGTGAGTTTGTTGTTTAGGTCATCTCGCCCTAGCACTATTCATTATTTGGAACAAAGGGCTGAAGTTAGGATTTTGTAGTAAGAGATTAATCATTTGTTCAATAATTTCTGAATTGTTATGAGGTTTAATAGTGCAGAAAATGTCTTCATATTTTTATATTGAGATGTGTTTATGTTTTTAACATTTGCTATATGAGTATTTTGAAAAGTTATAATTTTAGAAGTTAATCCAAGAGTATTAAACAAATTAATTAGCATTATTAAATCAAGGTTTAAGTTTAGGAACCAAGTTTTATTGGGATTTATCCCCATAAGTATATGTTAAGATTATGTACAGACTTAGTCTGTTAGTCACTTGCTTGAAACATTTTTTAGTACTCATACTGTCCATAAGCGTTTATGTAGAGTGAATGCGTCTCTCATCAATCGGTTTGGCTATTTGCACCTGTTTGCGCTAATAATTGCATGAATAGTGCGATGCGCACGGTTTCGTGCCTTTCTGCACGAACGGGCAGCTAACTGAAGCTTACCGTTCGTGTAGATTGGCACAAAAGAACTGACTTCGCCACAGTACCAGTCCATTTGTGGTTTTCTCCACCTAGGGTGTTCGGCAGTTTGGTCAAGTTAACGAATGTTCGTGAACTTTCTGCAGAACGCTTCACTTAACACTGTATTTCGTGACTTTCCCCGCTTTCGCAGGCTTTTTCCTGTCAGCCACCCAGGGTCTCTCGCAAGACCCGCGGTGGCCATTTTGTTGGTGAAGTTTAGTAGGAGTGCAAATCACAGCAGGCGAAGGCTCTCGTTTTGGACAAATTTCAAGCGGAATTGCAGAGGTGAAGTCTGAGTTGGACCTACACAGGTTGGTGCTATTACCCCTGGGGAGTGGGACTGCCAGTTAGGTATACACTAGTAGCCTGGCAAGGGGTGAGCCCCCATTTGGGAACTTCCCTAAGTGCTGCCTAACGGAACCTGTCCAAGCAGTTTCCAATCTCCTGGGTGAGCCCCAGTGTAAAGGAGAGGCGGAATCATCCGCCACAGCCACCATGCAGGAACAAGAAATATTCCTGGATGCCACGGGGCAGAGAATGTTTGACCCCAGGAACATTCAACACCCCTGCTCCGGGGAATGGGCCCCACAGGTTTATGCATTTTTGGATACGTAAACCCCTGGAAAAACACATCCGCAAGAGGATGAGGGCGCAGTGCCCCAGACCATCACTGCCAGACAAAGTGGCCCTTACACTGGAGTTCGACCAGCTCATGCTGACGTTCATGGAGCAAGGAGGTCGCGATCCGCGCAGGGGGATGGAAAAGTTTTAAAAGGGCGCAAGACAAGCTCCTGGACACGATGGGGCCACTATACCTGGCGAACGAGGCCTACGCCCGAGCGGACTCGTTTACAGCGGACATTGTGCGCGAATGGGCACATGCTATCCGAGAATGGACCCAGAGGGGTTTCTGTTTTCTCGGAAATACCAATACGGCCCTCTCAGCAGAGCGCCGCTGCGCAGCACTTTTCCGCATAGACCCCAAACTGGCTGATCTGGGGGTAAAAGAACTGGGCCCACAGGCACAGGGCAAACTCTTCGGTGAGGCCTTTATGAAAGTGCTGAATAAACATGTCAATGTATTTACCTCGCTGAACAGAGCCCACAAATCCATGTGCAAAGTCTTCTGAGGCAACTTCCTCAAGGGGTGGGTTTTTTCAGGGCTGGTCGGCATTCTGTCCATCAGGCCCTCGCATGGGACACCCATGGTAGTCGAGACGGGTACGTGGGGTCTAACGTAAGACACCAAGAGTTGGCCAGAAGATGAGACCCGGAGTAGGGACGTGACCTCTAAGTACTGACATAAAGTAGACACCACACAAAGTAGCGGGTCGGTAGGGAAAAAGGGATTGAAGACCGATGAGGAGTCGGATTTCGTACGACGCGATACTTGGAAGGTAACACCCTCTGGGGAGACCGAAAAGGCATCAATGTCGAATGCCCGTATGTCTGATACCCGGCGGAACGAGACTAAGCAAAGTAGGAGCGTCAGTTTGGCTGATAGCTGTCGGAGGGAGAGTCTGTGGTTATCTGGCCAGTTTCAAACTGTAGGACAATTTCAACATCCCATAAATGGGAATATTTAGGTCTCAGAGGTCTCTGTAACCGGATGCCCCTTAGGAGTCGGCATACCAGTGGGTCTTTCCCGACGGGTATCCCCAGAACCGGTACGTGTCCGCCGAAATCGCGGAGCGCACGACGTTGAGGGACCGGTAGGACCGGCCCGTGGAAAAAAGATGGGAAAGAAAATTCCGGATGGCTGTTATAGGTGCAGTAAAGGGATCGAGGTTCCGTTCACTGCACCAAGAGGACCAGGAGTTCCACGCTGACAGGTAACATCGTCTGGTTCCTGGTGCCCACGAATCCCATATGAGGTCTCTAGTCGTTTGCGATAAATCTTTGGTCTGCCAGGCACCCCTGAAAGAGTCCAAGCCACTAAAGTGAGGCGGTCTTCCAGGATGAGAGGTTGAGGGTTCCCTCTCGGGTCTGTGAGGAGCGTTGGGTAAGACGGTATGAGGAGAGGATCCATGTAAGATGATGCTAGGAGGTCCGGGAACCATGGTTGGCCCTGCCATAGGGGAGTGATGAGGAGCAGAGACCCGCGTTGAGTCTTCAGGTACTGAATCGTCCTCACTACCATGGCGAACGGGGGAAAAGCGTCCGCGGCCGTGGGCGGCAATGGTTGGAGAAACGCATCTACTGCCTTGCTCTCTGGGTCTGGGAGCCAGCTGAGGTACTCGGTTGTCTGCTTGTTGTTGCGTGATGCGAAAAGATCCAGGTGGAGGGAACCTCTCCTGACCGAGAGGCGATGGAAGATCGGTGGGTCCAGTCTCCAGTTGCTGCTGTCCCGCCAGTGGCGCGAGAACCAATCTGCTGAAGATTTCCTTCGTAATCTCTGAGAGGAGTCTGGACTGCTCTCCTCCCAAGCGGTTGAAGTAGCAAACCGCTGAGATGTTGTCCATCCGGAGGAGAATGCAGCAGTCTGTTCTGTTCCTCGCTAGGCTGCGGATTGCGAACGATCCCGCCAGGAGTTCTAGGCAGTTTATGTGAAGGTTGATTTCATGAGACGTCCAGGTGCCTCCTGTCGACCTGCCTTCGCCCGTGGCGCCCCAGTCCCAGAGGCTGGCGTCCGATTCCAGGACTATGTCAGGTGTGTTCCCGCAGATGTTCAAAGCTTCCATGCTGTCCAACCACCATCCGAGTTCTTCCTTGACTTCCTTTGTTACTGGAATGGTTTGATCGTAGGAAGGGTTCTGGCGAAGGAAGGAGGCCTTCAGGCGTTGCATCGGCCTGCAGTGGAGCGGACCCGGGAAGATTGCCTGAATAGATGCGGACAGCAAGCCCACTATCCGAGCCAGGTTGCGGAGTGGAATGGTACGGCAGCAGATGACTCTGCGCAGTTCCTGATAGCTGCGATCTTTGATGTCGGTAGTCGTAGTGTGCTGGTCTTGGAGTCTCGAAGCCCAAGAATTGTCCCGTCTGGGCTGGAGAGATTGCCGACTTCTGGTAATTCACCACGAAGCCTAGGGATGTCAGAAATTGTGTGGTATATCGTGTGTGTTGTGTCAGTCTGGACCTGTCGAGGAAAACAGTAGCAGGTCATCCGGGGCTGAGCTGAGGCTGAAGGGGAGGCATGTGAACTGCCAGGGTCGGCCTCGCCATTTGAATCTGAGAAATTGGTGGAAGGAGAGGTGGATGGGTACTGACAAATAAGCGTCCTTGAGGTCCAATCTCGTGAACCAGTCTCCGTCTTGGAGGAGGTCTCTCAGAAGGTGAATGCCTTCCATCTTGAAATGCCTGTACACTACGTAAGTGTTGAGCCTCCTCAGGTTTATGACAGGACGGAAGTCTCCGGATTTCTTTTCTACCAGGATTATGTTGCTGAAGAAACCCCTTTGGTCGTGAGCGGGTTCGATCGCTCCTTTCGACTTGAGCTCTCGTAGCTCGTTGTCGATTAGGCAGTGGTCCTCTCTGGAGCACTGTATGGGGTGCGGAGGGACGGTCTGGTATGGGTTTCTACGAAGTCGATGACGTAGCCTCGAACCATCTGGAGGATCCATGCATCCGCGGAGATGGTTGTCCAGTTCTGAAAAGACAGAGAGATACGACCTGCAGTATATGGGGTAAGTGGATCTTGAGACACAAGATCGCTTACCTGTGGGGAAGCGTGCTCTGCCACGGTTGCGAGGTCCTCTGCCTCGGTCAGCTCCTCTGGTGTAGGAGAAGGGTTGCCTGAAGCCCACTTTTGGGTAGAAGGGTTGAGGTCTATGTGAGCGGGGGCCAGAGGGCCAAAATCGGCTGGCTGCTCGGCCCCTGTGACGGCCAGCCCGTCCAAAAACACCCTGACTGGGGTAGCTCCTGAAGACTCGTTTCATGGAAGTCTGAGCCTTATTGAGGGACGTAAAGATATTAACGTGTTTGTTTAGTTCTTTCAGGAAAGCTTCCCCGAACAATTTGCCCTGTGCCAGTGGTCCCAACTCCTTGGTGCCCAATTCCACCAGCTTCCCGTCAATGCGGAGCAATGCTGCCTTACGCCTCTCAGAGGAGAGGGCTATGTTGGTGTTGCCAATGAAACAAAAACACCTTTGTGCCCATTCTCTAATGTCATGCGCCCACTCTTTTACCATGATGGCATCAAACTGGTCAGCCCTTGTAAATGCGTCGTCCGCCAAATACATAATGCGGGAAAGTGGGCCGATGGAGTCCAGCAGTTTGTCCTGGACTCCGCAGAATCCTTTCTCCACACCTCTCTGGGGATCACGACCACCCTGAGACTTGAAGGTGGTCATGACTTGGTCGAACTCCGGAGTTTGAGTTACGTGGTCTGCAGGGGTTTGGGATGCTTCCATAATGTCTTGGAGTGGGAACGGTATTGATCAAATATATATTTGGCACAGGGTGTAGGTTGGGCTAGGGGTCAGGCAGTTGTGTAAGGAACAACGTAATTGATGGTACCAGCGGTACCTGTAGAACCCCAGCAGGTTATAAGTATATGGAAAAAACTAAAGTATGAACACCCCAGCAGGGTGTGTGTAAATTAAATGGCACCAAATCCACCTGATGGCAGCAGAAATGAAAGGGCTTCACCCAGTTTATGTATTACTAGGTGGCACAAAATCCACCTGATCTGTTTTTACAGTGGTTAGCACTGAATAGGGCCAGCAGCCTCTATAGCAGATTAGTGTGTATGGACTAACCTGCTGACCCCTGCCAGGCTGGTGAGCTTGCACACAATAGTATGTGTGGGCCGAAATGAAGACCGGGTCATCCTCTGGAGGGTAGGTCTGTCCGTTTATCAGACCGGGAGGTTTGCGATCGGGTGCCGGCACTGTGGGGATCGCGTGTCACCTAAGATGGCGGCCGTGAATCTCGCAATGTGCGAGATCCAAAATGGTTGCCGGGGAGACGGGAAAGGGGTTTCCCAGCGTGCCGGCGAGATTGAGTGCGGTCAGGAGGCCGCGAGGAGAGCAGAGGGAGGAGGGTGAAGGTTACCCTCAGAGTATGTTGCTGGGAACCAGCAATACAAATGGAGAAAAGTGCCAGGAAAAAAGAAAAGTCCCTGAGGGCAGTGGAAGGAAGTAGGGGGGGAATCCTAGAGGGGAGAGAAAAAAACGGAAAATATAAAGGGGGAACAGGCAAGGACCCCAAAGGATAGATAGGAAAACAGCCCAGCACTAAAAGTCTATAGAAAAACACAATAAAAGCATATAAAAGATTACACACAATTACAGTAAGGGAAGAGCCTGAAACTCTGACCTGTCTGCTGATGGAGCAGTAAAGAAAGAGGGGGAGCAGCCTCATCACTGTGAACACTATACCTCCTATTGCATTTTGATTGGTTAATGTTTTCACTTTTCTTGCAAAGTTTAATGCAAAGTTTAATGCAAAATAGGAATCCTCCTGTCATGTGGTAAAATTACCTTTACAGGGTTAAGTGTCCTGGGACACTGCACCGAGACCCATTCGATAAGCTGAAGTGGCCTGGGTGCCTATAGTGTCCCTTTGATGATGTGTGCATGTATATGTAATTGATTTATGTTATTTGTATATCTCCAACTAAGGAAGCCACAAGAATATAGCAAAACACATTTTGGTGAATATTGTTTACTTTTTAACTTTGTTTTTAACTATTTTATTAACATTAATAATTGTATTTTGAATATTCTTACCTGTCAAGCAGTACAACTGTATCTCGCTTTAAGCCTTTTTGCGGTTGTGACTGATGATCAAACAACCTTTTATGTGATATATATGGTAGAGCCTCCTGGTTGGATCAAGATAATGTGAGGTGGTAATTATTAGACATGTGCAATTTGTTTAGTTCCGAATGCAAATTCGGCCGAATTTCAGAAATTTTCACATTTGGATGCTTCCGAATGTCCAAAGTGACGAATTGGCAAATTTCCGAAGTGCCGAATTACGGAATGCCAAACCAAACCGAAGTGCCAAAGTGCTTCGGATTTCTGAAAAGTGGCAAAACAGGAGCGTGTTGGGGTAGGGTTAGTGATTGGAGTAGGGTTAGTGTAGGGGTAGGGTAACCATAACCCTACCTCTAACCCTATCCCTACTCCTAAACTAACCCTACCCTAACCCTACCTCAACCCCTAACCCTACCTCTAACTCTACCCCTAACCCAACCCATACCCTACCCCTAATCTAACCCTACCACTAACCCTAATCCTACCCTAACCCTAACCCTAAACTTTCCTGAAGACCTGATGTCCCGAAGTGCAGAAGTTCCAAAGTGCCGAACCTAACTGATGTCCCGAATTTCAGAATGCCGAACAGAATATTTTTCCCATGCACATCCCTAGTAATTATTACTTTACAGTCAAGCTTTATTTCCAACAGTCTGCACAATCACATCATATATTTTTCCATGGACTTAGAATATCTGTTTAGTTAGAAGACAACTCCTGCAACATATATTGTAGTGACTCTGGGTGGCCACAATGTGCAAGCACACACACATACAAACAGAGACCAATACATAGAGACACACATACAAACAAACACACACACATACATACACACAGACATGTAGACACATACATACATACATACATACAAACAGAGACACATACATACATACATACATACATACAGACACACAGACGCATACACTCAGACACACATGCATACACAGAAACACATACACACAGACATACACACATACACAAATACACATATACAGAGACATACATATAGACACACATACACTAACATACACACACACACACACATGGAAAATGTTTAAGTCACCCTCCTGTTTCCTACCTTTTAGATGCAGGAGGGTGACTTCCCTGGGGTCCAGTGGTGGCTCAGCATGATGGGAGTCAGAGTTCCCACTTCTCTCTTCCTCCTGCGCGGCTCCCAGTCATTGCTGGGAGGAAGTGACAGGGGCAGTCATATCCTACTGTGCTCTGACCTCATCACAGGGGGCCCGGTCGCGCTGTTAAAGTGCCACAGCGCTGACCAGGCCCCCTGCTGATCAGCCCCTTAATGTGCAGCCCTGGCGGATCTACTGTGTGACCAGGGCCACAACACATGGCAGCGGGCACCCTGGAGTCACATGGGTCTGCAGGGCGGCCTAGCCTGTAAGGTAGCCTTGGAAGACACAGGGAAGAAGATGAAGGTAAATATGAAGGAAAATAAATCGTATTTACCTGTTTTGTCTGCCTTCTGAATGAAACCACTGTCTCATTCAAAGGTTTTGCCTTTGCGTTAGACAGTTGTCTCAAAAGTATGCATGCCCCTTTAATTAAAAAAAAACAAAACATAATGGTCTTCATTGTTTTACAGGGGAAACATTTTCTGTTGTCACCGAGTAAACCAATTATTCATGGATTAATATACACCTTCAACTTTTCTCAATTCATGAGCTGAAAACTTTGGATTAAGCAAATAGAATTACACCATATCTTTGCAGTTATTCCTGGTAAGGCTACATATGTTAAAACTGTTTAACTTAATTAAACTGGCATAGTTTATCCAAGTTATTTTGCATTTAACACGTTACCTTATGGAACCTTTTCACAAAGCATAGCACACACTTGTAAAAACACACACTTGTTTATTAAAGGAGCACTATAGGCACGCAGACCACTTCATCTCAATGGAGTGGTCTGGGTGTCATGCCCATCATTTTAAGCCTGTTATGCAGGAAAGGCAATGTTCACATAGCAGGCTTTAAACGCCTCTGTTTCAGGTGTGATCCCTAGATGTTTTAAAACTACTAGTTCCTGTGACAAACTCCCCTTTTTACAGGAGTTTGCCACGAGCTCCTGGAGGAGTCTGCTTGCCAGCCTCCTGCCCAAAGACTATGGACCCTGTGATAAATAATGTTAAAGTCTCTGTTCGTGCAATTGGGATTATATGGTTAGTTTACCGAACAACCGCACAAACCACCCTGGAGCTTGTTATCACCTACTAACAACTTGGAATGTTTCTCACTGCAGTGTTCTAATTGTTCGTCTGGGTGGACGCAGTTCCTATAGACAACCACGAGGAGGCGGCCATCTTGTTCACATGAACGCAGGCAGCGGTGTTTCGGCATGAATCTCATGGAACTGAAATCGGATACAGAAACTCCTGAACACCGCTGGACTTCCATCATCGCCTGCATTTGGTTCTATTCAATTTAGAAGGGCACTGTTCAGTGTGATCATTTGTCTAGATGAAAGGAACAAGCTCCAGGGTAAGACTATTGACTCTGTTCGGTAGTTTGTTCGTTTTCAAACTACCGAACTAGACCAACCACAGGCTCTGATTCCCTGGAACTGTTTTGGGCATGGTACCATACCTGCGGTCCATCAAATAAATGACTTCCATAGAAATTCTGATCTGGGTGATTTTTTTGTGGGAATATCATGTGGTTTGGGGTACTTTTGGGACTTTTTAGAAATGTATGTTTTTTCTGTGCTTGGAGATAATTGGATCAGTAACTGTACTAATTCTAATCCAATTATGTCCCAAGCAAAGTGGTGGGATTGTGTGTCATGTGTTGGGAGTGTTATTATTGGTTTGTAAGTTTGTGTCCCTGTCCCCAACAAGGTCCGTGTGGGCGTACCCCTTGCATGGGGATTGTCATATCAGGCCAAGTGTGGCACCATTAAAATCTATTCCAGCTTATACTCCAACACGGGTCTTCCTCTTATTGGAGGGAAATAAGATTTACTCCAGCTTGCAGAAGATTCAACGGGGAAAGTTCTTGTAAGGACTAACGCTCCCAGGACTGAGTGTCATCCAGTGCCTGGGGGTGTCTAGAGCTAATTCTCCATTCGCTCCAGGAGGGAGCGGTTCCAGAACCCCAGTCAAGCCACGGCGACTGCGGGCAAGAGTGCTGAGGTTTGTCCCCTGTTCCAGCTAGGAAGCAATCCTTGGCTGAGGTACCCAGCCTGGTTACAGGAAACTCCACTACATTTCCATTATGCATTGTCATTCTAAAGACATTCTAAAGGCATGCAAAGCATCATGCGAGTTACAGTTATGTGTGCCTATAGTGTTTATTTAACAATCTGGGTCTATTTGTTGGGTAAGGGATTTCAGGCAAAACATTTTTCCTGCATCTCACTACAATTGCTCAATGAAGGGGTGGAAAATGATTAAAGTGAAGCAAACCGAGGACTTATGGCTCACTATCCTATAAACATCTAACAACTAACACAATGAAATAAACAATTTGGAGCAATAGCACTAGGACCTTCTGATGATGGAATGGACCTGCATGTGTTATTTATTTTATGAGAGTGGAAGGCAGATATACTTATTATATACTTATGTTTTACAGTTCACATTTTGTGATTTGGTAAATCATAGTTAGCTTATAAGAGTTTAAGCATTGTAAAATATATTCTTATAAAAAGAAATTAGTATATTCTTATAAAAAGAAATTGTATTTTCCAGAAAGAAAGATGAGTAATCAATGGACGAGATATTTTTACAGTTGCATATTGTTGGGGTTCCCAGTGAATTACAGTTCTTAACTCCTTGACCTCCTGACCAGTTGTGTATTTTGGGTATGTGCTGCCCTAGGCATGACAGAACTTGTGCAACCCCTAATTTAAATGTTTCCCGCCCTTTCCTGCCAAGGCTACATCTCTTTCTGGTAAAGACTAACACACACTTTGACTGACAGACTCACACTCTCAGATACACTGACATACACACACTCACTGATTTGACACAATCTGATAAACACACACAATCACTGACTCACTTACAGTAACACACACAGTTACTGACAGACACACATACACTGACATACACACCCAATGATGCACACACACACACACTTACTCACTGACAGACGCACACACACCCACTCACAGACACACACACACTGACAGACATACACAATCATTTAGACAACACACAAACTCACTCACAGACACACACTTACAGAACCACACATTCACTAAGACACACAGGCTCCCTCACAGACACACACACATTCACTGACAGACACACTCACTCCCTCACAGACACACACTCACTCAGACATACAAACTTCCTCACAGACACACACTGACAGACAAACAGACAGACACACACTCACAGACACACACTGACAGATATACAAACACAGACTCACTGACAGGCAAACAGACACACACTGACAGCCAGACAAACACACTGACAGCCACACACATACATACACACATGTTTCCCACCACAAACACTCACAGATTAGTATTTTTATTTTTTTTATTGAAATCCACCCAGCTTCCCTACCTTTGGGAGAGCTAGGTGGATTTTTAACCTGGGGTCCAGTGGGGCTTCTGGCCGGGCTGTTTTGGCAGGAAGGCAGGCTTGCAGGCAGACAGGCGGCTAGTTGATCTCCAAGCGGGAGGTAGGGGAGGGCTGATATGTGAGCTCTCCTTGCTTAGCTCCCTCGCACACCACAGAGTGACGTCATATTTCGGCTCCTGGCATCCCTGCGGGTTACGCGAGGAAGCTGAGCAAGGAGAGCTCACATATCACCGCTCCCTGGCCGCCCTCCTGGAGCTCAACTAGCCGCCTGCCCCAGAGGGTCCAAAGGTGGGCAGCCGGCCAGCTCTTGGGCCCACTTAAAGTGCAGCTAACAAGGCATTTGCCTGGGCATTTGGGGGCAGCGTTTTTTGACGCCCCCTGTAAAGTGCAGCCCAAGGCAAATGCATTTTTGCTAGTCTCTATACCTTTTATGGCTGTCACCCTGTGCATAGAGTTTTCTCTTATCTGAGGGAGGGGATTTTCCCCTCCAGGCACAAAGAACAATTCCCTTAAAACCTGGGCATAGGACAGAATAGGCAGAGGACAATCATCTACAGCAGCCCATGAAGCCACACTACACAGAGTGAGAGGCCAGAGGAGGAAACTCTATGCACTCCCCTCCTACCTGTCACCTGGACATTGTGCCCCTTGAGTTGGTGCACAATAAGGCAGCTGCCTGTGCCTGCTTATGGTCGCCCCAAACCTCACTGTACAGTTAAAATCAAGGATAAGGAAAGGACAGTATGCTAAAATCCGTTATCCATATGGTATTTTAACATAAGGTACATAAGGTATAATGTAAATATTTCACATAGCACTAAATCTGTATGAATATGGAATAACGAATAATGTGGGGATAATTCCCATTAGTAATCTTTTCCTCTTGGAATGTAGAACTGAATACATATTTCTGGAAACACTACAGTATTTTTAGAACATTGCATTCTTTATAACAGTACAAATGAAATACAAAGGAATTCATCATGTTCTATCCTTGTGTTGTGTTAAAAAAAACAAGAGATAAATGTATTCTTTATATCTTGTGTTTCTTCAAGACACAAGTAACTAATTTGGATGTACAATGATGCATTCCCAGAAAATGCTTATTGGCAGAACATTTCCTAAAAAAAATATTCAATATGGGATTTGTTAGAGAAGTAGGAGTTGAAATGCAATAAACACAATTGAAGAACTATATAATAAGAAAATGAAAAAAAAAACTCTGAAAGCAGCTTTATTTGTATTTGTATTTTGCTAAAATGTAGGTGCTCCCCGTGTGACTGCCACAGCATGGTTAAAATATTTGACACCTGTTATGTCTAAATCATTATGTCTATCTCTATAATTAATCTTTTTTATTTTAAGACAGTATAATCTAAAACTTAGTAAGGTAGAGGTATTGAGAATCCCATGCTAGAGATCTAGATATACTTCAGTTTACTTCACTATGTCCTCTTTATTGTAATCAGATATTATGTTGCAAGAGTTGGACTACAGCCCAAGAATGATCTGGATTATTCTCATGTTTATTTGTAGTTATATCATGAACAGCTTTGTATTGCATATAGTTTTATACCCACTGTGGACTTTACGTCTCTTACAATGTTACTGAGCTTGGTCCATATTGGACTTTAACCATTTGTATAGCTGTACACTTGTTCAGTGAATGAATTCTTAACTTTTCCAGTATGACTAAAATTGTAATGCCATTAATTATTAACCCCTTGAGCATAAGGTAATGTTTTGCTTTGTGCACATAGAAAATAAGGCATTTTGTTGATTTGTTTCTGTCCTCGGTTTTATCTCCTCCTGTCCTCTTCTCCTTTCCATCTCATACTTTATGCTTTGTTATCTGATGGTATGTTGACCATGACTTTTCTTTCAGAATTTAATTTTATCTTCTTTTATGCAAGGTCATATGAGGTCACAACTTTAACAAATCTATATATATATGAAAATCTAGAAAACATTATTTTTGCATAAAATTATTCAAATAATAAAATATAAAAATATATTGCACTAAAACATTAGCGGGTGGATTATGCATTGCTTTACATGCAGGATTAATTCATGCAGGTTTCCAGAGTTCAGTGTGTGTTTGTCCATGGGATTTAGTCACTTAACCAGAATTGACAATGTAATTGTAGATTCTAGGTCAGGAGAGGTGAGCTGGAGTTTTTGTTTTCACTTTCTTAAAATGGCCAACTTGACACGGCGCCTTATTTAGTAGATAAAGCCTCATTTTATTTTCCTTATCAACCAAATAAGGCAATACGGCAAACCATTTTTTACTGGGACAGTTTAAGGGACATCTTTTTTTGTGTGTGTGTGTTTTTAGAATTGATATTGGTAATGAAGTGTAACTTTCCCATTGGTGACATTGAGGGGTGGCCTGACTATGTGTACTTCATGGATCCTAAGTTTTACTCAAACCTTTTAAAAATGGTTTAACACGGAATAGAGGGATGATGCCCAGGGACTACTAACACTCTGATCACTATGATGGGATGTAGTGGCTATAAAGCTTAGAATGTCCATTTAAAATGCAAAAGTAATCTCAGAATATTTTGTTGTATTGTCATCAATAAAGTATCAAATTGCAAAGTTGGTTAAAAATGTCAAGACCTTTCCATAATATTTTTTTTTTCAGAAAGATATTTAAAGCAAATTATTCCAAGGGTTTATTTTGTTAAAATTAAAGAAGTTTATATTTGCTTTCTCTTTCTCTTTGTTTTTTTTTTAATTTTAACTTTGCTAATGCATCGGGATTGTCGAAATCTGTTGGATATAGGATACAGCATAGTCACAACTACTTTCTAAATTAATGTACCACTGCAAATATGCTTTAAGAAAACTAAATAAATCTGGCAATCATAAACTAGAACTGGTGGAAGTCAGCAGTGCAAAACAGATGAGCAGAATCCTGCTACTGGCAGACAAATCTGTTTGCTTTATTTCAGTCCAAAGGTACTAATAATGTACAAAACAAATACGTTTCAGCGGCCATGTAGTTGATTTTCATCTTATCTACTGCCGTCAAGATTTGTTGATTTGTGTAAGCTACTTCAAGTATGGGAAACTTCCAAATGGACGATTTTGTAGCTGGTTGTCTTGGAGGTAGGTGACTTTGTTAGTGTTATCTCTGTTAAAATTTGCAGATAGATACAAATAACTGTTCTAGGAATTCTCATGCAGTTTGCCCTTTTTATCAAATTTTTCTGCAGGGGCTTCTAGTGTCATTGTGGGACATCCACTGGATACAGTTAAGGTATATATTCTTTCATGCTTACAAACATTAGTAGTTTCATACATCTGGTTTGCTTTTGTATACTTTTCATTTATTTAAGCAAGATTTCTGGCCGACTAGGACAAGGCAAGATTTATTTATATATTATCATGTTTACTTTGCTATTCTCTGTAAATTCATTATTATCATTGGGTTCCTCTGTGATATTTACAGGAGCACTGTAATTTATCAAACATATGGTTGACAGAGTCAGCTTCAGGTAGTTACATATGTAGAGTAATGTTACTCAAGGCATATCAGAGATTTGATTAACAGCCAGGGTTGTATTGACATTACAACCACCTGTAGACACTGAATTTGTATCCCCCTCCTCCTTCACACAATTTTCTAACCAAAAAGAGTACAACCTGTTTTTTTATGTATGATAAAAAATGTATGCACATAAACACAGAGTAGATGTCATCAAGAGTTTTATGCATAAGTATGTGTGTATGTCTGTGTGTCGATATATTGGCCAGTTATAGTAATTTCAGAGACTGGTTTGAGTACTTTTACTGACTTAGAATTGGTAAACCCATCCTCAAATTCCCATAGATTGTAAGCTTATTAAGCAGAGCATTCATATATCTCCTTTCTATAATTGTTATGCGCTGATGAATATGTTGTCGCTCTACAAATGCTAATAATAATAATTTGTTTCTTTTGTATGTATTTGTGTGTGCAGCAGTGTATGCAACTGTGTGGGTTTTGGTAGCAGGATGTGTAGTAGTATGTGTGTAGCTGTGT
The DNA here is from genome assembly GCF_036172605.1 of Pelobates fuscus. Lineage (NCBI taxonomy): Eukaryota > Metazoa > Chordata > Amphibia > Anura > Pelobatidae > Pelobates > Pelobates fuscus. Next base: position 126,505,924 of record NC_086319.1, on the reverse strand, counting down.
GTATTTGGGTTACAGTGTACAATAGGTGGTGTGGGTTTGGGTAGCAGTGTGGGTGTGGATATCAGTATTTGTAGGACTGTTTGTAATAGTGTGTGAGTGTGTGAGCAGTGTAGTAGTATGTGTGTGTACATGCCATGCTGTATACGAAGAGGCAATACTGACCCAAGATCTTTCCCCCTTTTCTACTCTATTTGTTGGAGATCACCATGTTAAGTCTGAGGAGTTAGTAGGCATCTGCAACATGCTGATATCAGGCATGTGCTTGCAGGCAGGTGTCTACCCTGCGTAAAGGGAAATCCCATATGTAACGGAGCTCCCCGTACTCCTACCGAGTACCCTCCGTTGATGGCCGCTTCCTAGCATGCGACGAGGACCATAAGCACCGCACCGGACACCACAACCACCGCAGACTCCGCAACCGCTGTAGCTTGACTGGAGTCTCGCTGTCTTCCTTCCACCCTGGATCAGCTTCTGTCCTCCAGGACCATGTGGGAAAGACCTCTTCCTTCCATCCTGTATGAACCTCCAGCATCCAGGACTGTGTGGGGAAGACCTCTCCTCCAAGGAGAGCGTATCAGGAACAAGCTCTTAACCTGCCTGGCGGTATTCCCGAGCGTGACTCGGGGTTAATTTTCGCTGCCAGAAGCGGTAACCCCGAGTCACGCTCGGGGTAGATAAGATTTACTTACCTCCGCCGCGATCCGCTTCGGGAGGACTGCCTCACAGCCCAGGCAGCCCTCCCACGGCAAATCAGGCCCCCGGGGGCCATGTGATCGCTCTCAAAGAGCGATCACATGGCCCTCTATAGCTGGCTGTGGATCTGCCAGCAGGGGGACTGTTTGAAATATCAGACAGTCCCCCTGCTGGTGGGAAGTATAAAAAAAATAAAAAAAAGACAAGTGTAAAAACAAATTAAATATATTTTTATATATATATATATATATATATATAATATGTATATATATTATATATATAATAGATGTACATATATATATATTATATATAAATACGTATAATTAAAATAATAAATTAATAAAATAATAAAATAAATAAATAAAATATTGAAACAAAATTTAATATAAATTATATATGCATATGTAATTTCATTCTAACTGTATTTTGTTATTAATATATATATATATCGGTAACAAAATACACTTAGAATTACATTCTATATATATCTATATATATATATATATATAAAATACAAATAAGCGCAAATATATATATATAGATAAATACATATAATTACATAAAAGATTACATTAGTATACACGTAGAATTTAAATACCTATAAATGCATATATATTAAAATTCTACATGTATATTTAAATAATCTTTTAACGTAATTTGATTGACATGCCTGACATGGGGGCGGAACTGGGCGGGTAATTCAAATGCAAAAAAATGGTACCGCTTTTGGTACAAAATTCCTGACATAATCATACCGCCAGGGAGGTTAAAAGAGCTAAGTGATTGAAGCTCAGAGCATGCAGAGCATAGCAATCCCCAGTGTGATTATAACAGCTCCCTCCAATAACGAGACAAGGCTACGTTTTGAGGGATCATGAAGAACTCTGGTTTAATTACACACACTCTGCTTTTATGCAATTCTCCCCTGCAAGGGAGATGCCCACATACAATTATACATTACCCAATCACACAATGGTTACATCCCAGAGATTCCCTCCCCTTAGCCTGAGAGGTAACCCAATTATACGTACAATTTAAACATACTTTTTACCCAACTTTCATAACTCTAAAACCATACATCCAATATTAATAACAGTTACATATTATTAATCAGCACATTCCAAATACAAACATACACAAAAATCATTTGAATCCGTTCAGCCGTTCGGGAGATAGGTATAAGTCCTTTATGACCGACCGCAAGCACATTTTCATGCCCAAAACAGTTCCATGGATTTGGGCTGTGCGGTCGGTCTATTTTGCACCGAGAAAAAGTCCCATTTGAACAAGCGTTCGAATCTTCGAACGGGACTTAGTCTCCAGCTGCGGTGTCGAAGAAGGTACGGGTCAGCGGTGTTCGTGCAATTGGGTAGCCGCAAACAGTTCCATAGATTTGGCTGCACACACCGCTGACCGCGTTCAAATAAGTTAAAATGGCCACCGCCACGTGTTCATTTGTCGAATGGCGACCACTTCGACGACTTCGTCTGCATTCGAAGTGCCAGTTTAAAAGTTGTAACCCTGCTCCAAAGCATTTAAAGGGCCAGGAACAGCATTCAAAAATCCATCATGCCCAAATGTAATTCTTACAGGGCAATACATTCCAGGGCCATAGTCGCAGGGCAGGAGGCTAGCAATAAGTCCTCTCCAATGCCCAGTGGCAAATGGCAGTTTGTCACATATCTCCCCTTTGGGGGGAAGACTAACCAGGCACCTGACCCTCTGTCGGTCAGTGCCTACGTTGTCGATCCACCAACCCACAATAAACCAGTGCCAGAGCAGCCCCCCCACAACAACAAAGTGCAAGAGCAGCCCACCCACAACAAACAGTTAATGCACCTGGGTATTTTGCTGTGGTGATGGGGCAACATGCTGTGGGGACTTGAGGGGCAGAAGCCAGCGGTGCACTGCCCTGATGCCATTGCTTCTGCTGGGGTGAAGGAAGTGCAGGCCAGTCCTTTAACAAGGGGGTCGGTAGGGCAGAGGCCAGCGGCACTCTGCCCAGCTGCCAGCTCTTCTGCTGGGATAGCCTACAGGACATCAGGCTCTGGACAAAGGTAGGGCAGAGGCCGCCTGCACTCTGCCCAGCTCTTCTGCTGGGATAGCCTGCAGGACATCAGGCTCTGCAGAAGGGACAAAGGTAGGGCAGAGGCTGACTGCACTCTGCCCAGCTGCCAGCTCTTCTGATGGGGTGCTGGGAACATAGTCTGGCTCAGTAGCAAGGGGAACATGGGAGTCAGTGGGGGTTAACATCTCCTCTGTTAACCCTGGGGCCAAGTTAGGAGTTATCTGGGGAGGGGAATTTGTACTTACCCCCTCCTCCTGTTGTCCCTGTGAGGGTTGTTGGGGATCTGGACAGGCTGTCCAGCATCCCTGTAGGTCAGGCACAGAGACCACGGTCCCATCTGCGCCGTCTGGGAGATTGGTATCTCCCCTTGGTAGGGTAAGCTGCCGCTGGGGAGATAGGGTGCTGTGCTCCTCTCCCTGAAGCACAGGCTGCCGCTGGAGAGGGAGACCGCCTGTCTCCACTCCCGTAACATTGTCCTGCTGCTGGAGAGAGAGACCAACTGTCTCTGCTCCCTGTAGGAGACACTGCTGTTGGGGGGGAAGGATGACACTGTCGGCCCCCTGGACTTCACACTGCCGCTGGGGTGGAAGGATGACACCTTCGGCTCCCTGGACTTCACACTGCCGCTGGAGACTGGGTGTCCATGTCCATACCATTGCCGCACTGTTCTCAGCACTCAGCTGTCGCATTACTTGGGAGACCACCTCGTTTGAAAGGTCTGGGCCATAGCAGACCAACCGCCTCTTTACCTCCTCAATGTAAGCATCGTCTTCATAGTGACGTATCATGTGGGGGTGCTCTTCGCAGGGCTCTATCCATGCCTGCTCCATGCTGCCGTAGGTAGGGACACTGCGCAGTGGCTAGCGTTGCCCTCAATTTATAACTCCAAACGTTACCAGTGTCTCTGAGCTGCTTCTCCTCGCACTAGGACGCCATCCCACTGCTGCCACCAATGTAACGGACGCCTTCCGTTGACGGATGCTTCTAGCGCTTCCTGAGGGCCACAAGCACTGCAGATGACACCACAACCACCGCAGACTCCACAACCGCCGTAGCTTAACTGGAGCCATGCCTTCTTCCTTCCACCCTGTATGAATCTCCAGCATTCAGGACCGTGTGGAAAAGACCTCTCCTCCAAGGAGAGCGTAACAGGATCAAGCTCTCAAAAGAGCTAAGTGATTAAAGCTCAAGGAAATATGCAGCGCATAGCAATCCCCAGTGTGACTATAGCTGTACCCTCCAATCACGAGACAAGACTACGTGTTGAGGGTCAAGAAGAACTGTCTAAAACTTTATTTTACTTGGGACTAGCCCATATGGTCATGACATTAACATTGCTGTGAAAACGCAATAAAATTACAAACAGTCAAATCATAGCAGGCAACATACAGTGACCTATTATAACACAATGGCATATTTTTAAAGGGGTGGGGGAGACAATTGTAGCGGAGAGCTGATTTCTCGCAGCTATTCTCCACTTTAGATCCAAGGAAGGCTCAGGAACAAGTCATTAGTAAATCCACAGCAGAGTTTCCAGCAGGTAAAAAGGTACAGCGAAATCCCCACAGCACTCCCAATAACTGGACGACACACAGTTTCAGGAGTAGAACTGACAATCGTTTATTCCAAGGTTTCTTATAAAGCCTGCTCCCATGCAAGGGAGGGAACTACAGTAATTAGGACAGTAACCAATACCATTCTTGTTACCTCCCACACATCTCCTCCCCTCAGAGTGAGTCATAATCCCCTTAAGTTGTACAGTAATTTACCCCAAACTTGGATGTACCCCTAAACCATCACATATCCTTAATATCAGGGTACCGCTAGGTAGCCCTGATCTGGGTGAATATAATATCCAAAATTCACCCAGATCGGACCAGGGGTTCGGTAGTTACAGGCAGGTGAAGTTTGACCGACCGCACACGAGTTGGTATCCGAAAAGGGTTCCATGAGAATGGGCCCTGCGGTCGGTCTCCGTTCGGCAGTTAAAACAGACATTTATAATTGCCATCCACATTTACATTCACCTGGATAGTGATTCCCTCATTCGGTACTTTATTACTACCGAATGGGGATTCGTTATGTTTCTCCGTTCGGCAGTTACGGAGCTCTGGAGGTCTCAGCGGTGTTTGGTTGTTTGAGTGTCCGATTTGAGTTCCAGGCACTCGACGACCAAACACCGCTGGGATTTTCATGCGTAAGATGGCCGCCGCCACGTGTACGCATGCCGAATGGCGGCCACCCAGATACAATGTTAATGAGCCGGTTAACTTGCGGTTGGAAAGAATGTGAACTTTAATAGCTGGCACCCTTCTCTCTGGGGTGGTCCCTCCGTTCGGTAGTTTCCATAAGTATATAGTACGGATGGAAACTACCGAATACCATACAATTCACATAATACACAAACGAATAGCAATTTCAACATAGGGAAAACATATACGAACACAGTCACACCGGCATTTTGCAGGACAGGCTCACTGCATTCCGCTACACTGCTCCCCCTTGCCCACAAGCCGGCATACACAGTCTGATCCCACACGGATCGGCTTGGGGATGACCGGGGGGCTCACGGATCATTTTTCCAGATCAGTTTGTCGCGACAACCCGTCGGCGTTTCCATTTTGCTTACCCGGGCGGTATTGAATGTTAAAGTCAAAAGGCTGCAGCGCCAAACTCCAGCGCAGCAGCCTGGCATTGTCCCCAGCCACCCGGTTCAGCCAGACTAACGGGTTGTGATCCGTGAGCAGCGTAAAAGCCTGTCCATACAAATAGGGTTGCAATTTCTTCAAGGCCCACACCACAGCCAGGCATTCCTTCTCGATGGCGGCGTAGCTTACTTCCCGGGGTAAAAGTTTGCGACTGATGTAAGCCACTGGATGTTCTCCGCCATCGGCCCCGACTTGGCTTAATACTGCCCCCAATCCAAACATAGAAGCGTCTGTGTGAACAAGAAAACGTTTAGTTGGATTGGGAGCGGCCAAGACAGGGGCATTAACAAGTGCATCTTTCAAGTGTTGGAATGCCTGCTCACACTCCGGGGTCCAGGTTACTTGGCGGGGAAGGTTTTTACGGGTCAGGTCCGTGAGGGGTTTGGCCAGGGCACTATAATTGGGGACAAATTTCCGGTAATACCCTGCTGTCCCTAGGAAGGCTAACACCTGGGTTTTAGTTGTCGGGGTAGGCCACTGTGATACTGCCTCTACTTTGGCGGGTTCCGGCTTCTGCTTACCACAGCCCACTCTGTGGCCCAGGTACTGTACCTCGGCCATCCCAATACTACATTTAGCTGGTTTTAGGGTCAAACCAGCCTCCCTGATCCTGTCTAGAACCGCTCCTATATGGGCCAAGTGTTCCTGCCAGGTATCGCTAAATATGGCAATATCATCGAGATATGCGCAGGTATAGTCTTGGAACCCATCTAGGAGGCGGTCCACCATCCGCTGGAAGGTAGCCGGCGCGTTCTTCATCCCAAACGGCATGACCTTAAATTGGTACAGGCCGAATGGGGTGACAAAGGCGGACTTAGGGATGGCTTCCGGGGCCAAGGGAATCTGCCAATACCCTTTGCACAGATCAATCGTGGTAAGGTATTGTCCCCTGGCCATCCGGTCTAGTAACTCATCGATCCTAGGCATCGGGTATGCGTCGGATACGGTCTTCTCATTCAGTCTCCTGTAGTCCACGCAAAAACGGGTCGTGCCGTCCCGCTTTGGTACGAGGACCACTGGAGATGCCCAGGGACTATCTGAGGGCTCAATCACTCCTAACTGTATCATCTCCTCAATCTCTTTGCGCATATTCTCCCGGACCGCTTCAGGGATGCGGTATGGGGTCTGGCGCATGGGAAGTTGACCGGGGGTGTCTACTCGGTGGGTAGCCAGAGGGGTGTATCCAGGTACATTAGAAAAGGTCTCCTGCTTTTCCTGCAGTAGTTGTTGTACCTCGATACGCTCCTGTGGGCTCAACCGATCCCCCAATACGACTGCTCCTAGATCTCCAGCCAGCTGTCCATCTTCTAACAGATCGGGGAGAGGTAGGCTGTCGCTCTCTTCAGAGGTGGGGGCGCAGATAGCTGTCACCTCCTCTGAACGTTCCTGGTAAGGTTTCAGCATGTTCACATGGATCATGCGTCGCCCCCCATTCCCTGCGCAGTGGCCAATTATATACGTGGTGTCACATCGTTGTTCTACCACTTTATAAGGGCCTTGCCAGGCGGCCTGTAGCTTATCGTGTCGGACAGGTTTTAAAATTAAAACTTTCTGTCCGACCTGAAAGCTGCGGTCCCTGGCGCCCCTATCGTACCAGGTGCGCTGACGCGTCTGAGCTGCCTGTAGGTTTTCCTTTACCGTCTTGGTGAGTGCTTCCAGGCGATCTCGGAGGGCCAACACATATGGTACAATAGGGGTACCGTCCACGCTACGATCTCCCTCCCAGTGCTCTCTAATCAAGTCTAGGGGTCCCCTTACCCTCCTCCCAAATAGCAGTTCAAAGGGGGAAAATCCTGTAGATTCCTGCGGCACCTCCCTGTATGCAAACAGTAAGTGTGGCAGGAATTTTTCCAAGTCTCGGTGAGTCTCGGCGAAAGTTCGGAGCATCTGTTTTAAGGTGCCATTGAACCGTTCGCAGAGCCCATTAGTCTGGGGGTGGTACGGAGCACTAATTATAGGCTTAATTTTACAGAACTTCCAGAGTTGTTGGGTAACCTCTGCCGTGAACTGAGTGCCCTGATCCAAGATGATCTCCCTGGGTAACCCCATCCGGGAGAAAATCTGCATCAGCGCCTCAGCCACCGTCTCGGCATGTATATTCGTTAAAGCTACCGCCTCGGGGTAGCGAGTGGCATAGTCCACTACGGTCAGGATGTACCGTTTGCCCGAGGGGCTAGGTTTCCGGAAGGGGCCTACAATATCTACGGCAACCCTATGAAAGGGTTCCTCAATTATGGGTAGGGGGTGCAGCCTCGCCTTACGCTTATCCCCCCTCTTTCCCACCCTCTGGCACGTGTCGCAGGTATTACAGTACCTGCGTACCTCCTGGCTAATCCCTGGCCAGAAGAAACTTTGGGTCAATCGATATCTGGTACGGCTGACTCCCAAATGTCCGGATAGCGGAATATCGTGCGCTATCCGGAGTAATTCGGTTCGGTACCTCTGAGGTACCACCAGCTGTCTTGTAGCAATGGGGTCTGACCCATCTATCTGTTTACTTGTTTCCCGGTACAATAACTGTCTGTCCCATACAAATCTTTCCCCCTCTGCCCCCGGTTGGATAGAGGTGACCTTGTCTCGGTATACCTGTAAGGTAGGGTCAATGGTTACCTCGGCTACAAACTCATCAGGAGGGGCCCAAGGGATACAGTCTAGGGAAGGGGAGGGATCTCTTACCTGGACCTCCGGCAGTGCGTTGTTTTGTTGGGTGCGGGCCTGTTGCCTGGTGACTGCTGGGTGTGCTTCTTAAGTAGTTTGTGGTTCAAATGCGGAGGTGAGTTTGCCCAGATCATTCCCCAGGACCACCTCAGCAGGTAATTGCGGCATTAATCCCACTTCCACATTCCCGAACCCCGCACCCCAATGCAAATGTACCCTGGCTGTGTCTAGCCGATACACGGCTCCCCCTGCAACCCTGACAGCCACAGTCTTATTCAGTTTGGCTTTGTCCGAAACCAAATGGCTTTGCACCAGGGTGATAGTGGCTCCCGAGTCTCTGAGCCCCTGCATAGGCTTCCCTTCCAGATATACGGTCTGCCTATGGTGCTGGCGGTTATCCGCCTGTGCCTGTAAGGGGTTGGCCTCATGTAGCACTTCCCACTGTTCCACAGTCGTGACTGGAACGGCAGAGCTGTAGGGAAGTGGTACCTCGTCCTGGTAATGATGCGCTGCTGCTCTTGGTGGTGGTGGTGGAGGTCCTGGTCGGATCCAGGTGTTGCGTTCCCTGGACTGCGGACAATCTCGCTGGTAATGTCCCCACTTCTGGCATCGGTGGAATTGCACAGAAGCAGGTGTGCGGTATCTCTGCTGCGCTGCTGCTGGTGCTGGTGGAGGAAGTTGCCTCATTCACCTGGATAGTGATTCCCTCATTCGGTACTTTATTACTACCGAATGGGATTCGTTATGTTTCTCCGTTCGGCAGTTACGGAGCTCTGGAGGTCTCAGCGGTGTTTGGTTGTTTGAGTGTCCGATTTGAGTTCCAGGCACTCGACGACCAAACACCGCTGGGATTTTCATGCGTAAGATGGCCGCCGCCACGTGTACGCATGCCGAATGGCGGCCACCCAGATACAATGTTAATGAGCCGGTTAACTTGCGGTTGGAAAGAATGTGAACTTTAATAGCTGGCACCCTTCTCTCTGGGGTGGTCCCTCCGTTCGGTAGTTTCCATAAGTATATAGTACGGATGGAAACTACCGAATACCATACAATTCACATAATACACAAACGAATAGCAATTTCAACATAGGGAAAACATATACGAACACAGTCACACCGGCATTTTGCAGGACAGGCTCACTGCATTCCGCTACAACAATATTTAACAGAAAATATCTCACGTGCTTGCAGAATTAGCAATATGCAAATCTACCCAAATATGCAAATGAACCAGTTTTGCCATTCAGGCAACAGCATATAGCTGTTGCTACCAACAGAGGGCACTAGACAAGCTCCATAGCCAAATCCACCTAGTTGGTAGCAAACCTCAGCAGGAGAGCAGGCAATACATTTCACAGTACACACACACACTATAAACAATTACATTACACGCACCCTGCACCTATAATGGGTACAGGGTGACTAAAACATAAGAGAAATAAAGCAACCTACATAAATAGTCTGTCTGAAGGTAGAATAGGGGCTTTAAAGCCAAATACATCAAAGAGTCATAGTCACAGGGGAGGAGGCTGGCAAGCAGGCCTCTCCAGGACCAAGTGGTGAAGGGCACTTCGTCACACCATAGATAAAACCAGGCACTAGGATTATACAGCAAACAAAACATGTACTATTCTTAAGGGAATGTTGGGGGTTTTCTTCAAGGCAAAATGACTAGGGGGTTCAGTTCTTGGGGTTTTATCCCTATTTCTCATATCCCCCAACCTCCTAAAGATGATATTAATCTTTCCAATGCCAAAGGTAATATGTAAAGCTTAGATACCCCCTCTACCTAGTAAAATCCCTTCCTTCAACACCAGATTACCAATATTGTTCTCCATATCCATCAGTCATGTCAGACATTCCCTAAATTAATTCTGTCCAGCTATACACTACAATTCATTCATTGTCACAGCCACATTTCACCAATAGTTATTTGCTCCACATGCTGGTGGTGGTGGTACAGGTGAGTTATTTACTTATTGTGCTCATCCTGCACAGGCACTTATGTAGGATTGCCACAGTCTGCTGTATGTATGCATGCCTGGAAGGTTCGTTTCAAGGTACATACCTCTGTGAAAAAGGTGAGCGAGTGGTTTCTCTCGAACCTCAGATTGGAAATCTGTAGAAGCAAATTGCAACACTGAGGTGGACTGACAATCTTGAAAAGGTCTTACTGCTCACTGAGCAGAATTTAGTGGGGGCATGTAGTGGAATGGGAGGTGATGAGACAACTGTGGAACAAGCAGGTATCTGTGTGGCAGTTGGTGAAGAAGGAAGAGAGGGAAGGAAGAGGGAGGGTGTTTCCAGCCCTGATTTTGAACACTTCAACAGATTTGCCGTCTAGAGTGAAGATGTTGGGAGTATCAGCTCAGGAGCGATTGTAGAAGCTACTCCTTCTGACCACTGAGAGACCAGCTCCTCTAGTATGGATGGAATACAGAATGCAGGAAAGGTAGTTGTGATGATAGAGGATACTGTTATTAAAAGAGTAGACAGTGCAAACAGCTGCTCTGATGACATCAATTGGACAGTTTGCCATCCCCCAGGTGCTGAGGTCCAGCATGTTGCTGATAAAGTGGAAGGATTATTGGGAGGGGCTGGGAATGACCCAGCTTTAAAGGTCCATATTGGTTCCAATGACAAAGTTAGAGGACTTTAAAGAATGATACAGAACTAGTGTGGCAGGGAGAGTGTGTCAGGTTGCTTTAATCAAGTGGGGGTTAACGCCTAGTAATAATAGAAATATTGGAATGGAGAGGGAAGAAGGATTGGAGGCAGATAAATGTTAGTACCCCCCAATCCTGACCTTCCCAAGGCTAGAAAGAAACCCAAAGATAAGTAATTAATAAAACATAACTTTTAATAAATACAATGTAAAATTGATTATAGAGTATACATCTCGTAATTAATCATAGAATGCTTGCCTACACCAGGCTAATAAAACCACCCAGTAATGTGAAAAAAAAGGAAAATAGAAACCAAATAATAAATCAAAGTAAATGAAATAAAAAATTACCAAGCAAGTTGAAGCAGAAATTAAGAGTGTACTGCTTTGGTAGGCAAATTGAAGTAAAAGGAAAAGAAACACTAACAACTAGTGGAAACAAATGTAACAGATGTAGTAACAAATAAATACATATCTATTTAGGGTGGTACTCCTAAGAAATAGAGCACATCCAGAGGAGAAATTAAACCGTAATGTAGGGAAGGGATAACCTATAGCTCCAAGTAGCTCCCTAACGTGCCTTCGTGTGTACCCCTTAAAAACTTCTAAACCTTACCCAGCTAAGGTGGAATGTATCAGTGCTTGAAATATGGCTGCTGGAACTTCCCTGGAACCAGAGTCTCTTCTTTTCTGGCAGAACGATAGGTATAGAAAGTAGTGTCAGGAAGCAGGGCCTGTAGTAGTCTTCTCAAGCTCAGTGAAATATAGGGGAGAGAGGAGAAGACACGGATACAGTGTAGTATGTTAAATAGCTTGATAGCGATAAATGAAGAAAAATTGCACTTACAATTTTCTGGAGCTAATATTCAGCTTTGGATATATGCACCTGGATGGTATAATCCCCGTCTAAGGATATGATGATGGTCCTGGTGTACTCTCAGAGGCTTCTTCTGGGTCAAGGTGTTCTGGTGTCAGTGCCAAAAAACGGTATTAAGCAGGGAGCAAAAGTAATATTGCTCAGTATAGGAAGTGTAGGTGGAATAATCCCCACCAAGGATATTACTTGCGAGTCCTCAGGTTCTTAATGATGAAATTGTGATGTTTAAAAGGATAGGCTGGGAGGCTCCCAAAAAGCTAAAATTTGCTATCTTTATTGGAGATTAGTAAAATAAAACAATATAGCAAAAAAGACTGTAGAAAACACTAACGCGTTTCACCTGTTAGCAAGACTTTTACAAAGTGTATTCAAAGTCAAATAATGTGAAAAAAGGAAAATTGAAACCAAATAATAAATAAAATAAAAAAAAAAAAAAAAAACAAGAAAGTCGAAGCAGAAATTTAGAGTGTACTGCTTCGGTAGGTAAATTGAAATAAAAGGAAAAGAAACACTAACAACTAGTGGAAACAAGTGTAACATATGTAGTAACAAATAAATAAGTATCCATTAGGGTGGGACTCCTAAGAAATAGAGCACATTGAGAGGAGAAAGGTAAACCACAATGTAGGGAAGGGATAACCTATAGCTTCAAGTAGTTCCCTAGCGTGCCTTCGTGGGTACCCCTTAATAAATTCTAAACCCTACCCGCTCCCCAGCTAAGGACTAGAAGCGCCTATAATTATGAAGTAAGTAAATATAGTAAGTACTCTAACTACATACACATGTCTGATAGTAAAATAAAAATATTACATTAAAGTTAATAAAGTCATGGTAAGGTGAAACCATAGAGTGGTGGCTTATCTATAGAGTCATAATATGCTGTAGCATCATCCCTAATCTAGCCGCCAACCACTACACTAAGCTGTGATAATTTTAAATGTCTACTTGCTAATGCAAGAAGTTTGTGGGAGCTTGAGATGTTGGCATACGAGGAACAGTATGACATAATTGATATCACTTCGGCTTGGTGGGATGAAATAATTGAGTAGGCTATTAATTTAAATGGATATATATTATTTAGAAAGTACAGAAAAATAGAAAAGGGGGCAAGGTATATCTTTTTATTAAAGCTGATCTGAAGTCACCTTTTAAAGAAATTGTGATGTGATGATGCAGGTGAGATTGTGAAAGCTTTGTGGGTAGACATATGTAAAGAATGAAACAGGGGATATCAACTAATAGTAGGAATATGTTACAAGCCCCAAAACATTATTACTGATGGGGAAGAGCAACTGCTATCTCAAATTAGTAAGGCTGCACAAATGAGAAGGCTGGGTCGTTATGGGAGGAGTTACCCGGCCTATAAATAAACAGACATCCCCTTCCTCTGGGCTGCGACTGCCTGGTTCAGTACAGATCCATCTACTTCCGGTTCAAAGATCATCAATACAAACTGCCTAAACTCCAAACAAGCTAGTCTTGCCTAGTGTGATCAACGCAAGTGTTCATTTTACCTCACTCTTGTAAAAAACAGCCGCCTTCTTCGAAGCTCATGGGGCACTGCCGCATCTGACCTAGCCGTGGTTTTTCCTGTTGCTGTTTGTGCGTTTATTGCAAAAACAACATAAGTTTGTTCATTCAGCCCGCATTGGGCCATGCTGTCCCTGACATTCAACATGTATTTGCCCCATGTTCAGACTTTTACTAACTAAGGAGGCATTCACAGTTCAGTGCGTATTCTGCCCTCATTCGGATATGGCGATATCCACTACTTACGCAAACTTGCCCCATTTTAATCATACATAGCATCATAGTGATACTCTGATTCAGTTCATGCATTCTGCTTACTGTATTTGGCCCTCATATGGCCATATTCATTTTATCATATGCAATTAATTTAGTCACCCTGCATTTTAATGTTTAATGCTATGCCATATATTTTGTTTTTCATATTTGCAGATTATTATTGTCGGCCCATAAGGCCTTGGTTATACTTGCCAGCTTTGAACAGATCACTATTTGTTACTTATGTTCACCCAGCCTCTTCCAGCCTCAGTACCTATATGTATTCTATATGTCTGCCATCTGGGTATTCAGGCACTCATTGGGCCCACGTTGTTTAATAACTATATGGCTAGGTGTTGCTACTGACTGTCTAAATTTATGTCAGGCCCAAACAGGGCCAGTGCAAGGATTTTTGCCGCCCTATGCAAAAAAAATTTTTGCCGCCCCCCCCCCCATTTGTCCTGCCCACCATGTGACATCACAATGCCCCGCTCATATGCTCTGCCATATGGGCCAACGTCAGTCTTCACAAAGTGTCTTTTATCTGAAAAGACTGTTTACATTAAAAAGCCTACAGGCACAGGCTATAGACACCAGAACCACTACATTATGCTATAGTATCCATTTAATGTGAGGTAAATTATAGATTAGTGCCACTAATAATATATTGGATTGCCTACTTACAACCAGATGAGGACAAGAGGCTGATGATGGGCTCAGTCTGGCTCCACAGGTGTGGTGTAGAAGAGGCTCTCTGGAGACAACAATTAACGAACAGGGCCCATTACACAGCTCAAGGTCTGGGCCCCCAGGGCTTGACCGTGAGTATGCCTACAATGCCCACCCATAAATACCTACATGGCCCACCCATGAGTTCTCTCACAGGAAGTGGAGTGTATGTGTGTAGGGGATGTTTTATGTGTTCTTGTAGACTGGATGAATGTGTGTGTGTTCTTATGGAATGTAGTGTATAGGGATACCAATTTGTGTAAGGGATGTAGTGTGTTTATAGGGGATGCAGTGTGTGTTTGCGTGTAAGGAATGCATTGTATGTTTCTGTGTGTGTGTGTGTGTGTGTAAGGGGTGCAAGGTGTGTTTCTGTGTATGTAATTGAATGTAGTGTGTGTATGTAAGGGGTGCTTTGATTGTGTAAGAGATGCATTTTGTTTCTGTGTGTAAGAGAATGAGGGTTTGTGTGAACGTAAGGGATGCATTGTGTGTTTCGGGTGTGTCTGTGTGTGAGTTGGAATGCATTGTATGTTTCTGTGTGTGTGTGGGGGGGGATGCATTATGTATGTGTGTAGTGTAAAAGAGAGGGTTTGTGGGGTAGGATAGGCACTGAGAGGGGAGCAGCTCTTTATTTTTTTATTTTTTTTATTCAGTGCTCTCCCCTCCTGTCAGTTATTGCTTTCCCCTTCCCTCCTGTCCCTCCGTGTTCTCCCCTTCTGTCCCTTAGTGCTCTCCCTTGGCCCCCTGTCCCTCTGCAGTCCCCCTTGGTGGTCTTCTCACTCCCCCTCCCAAACCCTTTAGTGGTAATCTCCCCCCTGCCCCCCAGTAGTCATTACTCTCCCCCCCCCCTTAGTGGTCCTTACCCTCCTCCCCTCTCCTTAGTGGTCCTCCCTCCTTACCCCCCTTTGATGGTCCTTCACCCCCTTAGTGGTCCTCCCTCTCCCAAACCCCTTAGTGGTCCTTACTCCCCCCCCCTCCCCTAGTGGTCCTTACTCCCACCCTCCACTAGTGGTCCTTACTCCCCTTCCAATGGTCCTTACCCTCCTATCTGCCTATGTAGCGTGGCGCGGAACGCGGGACAGGAACTTCTGTTTCCTGTACCCGGCCGCCGGCAGACTGAAGGGAAGTGCTCTCTCAGTGAGCACTTCCTGTCATTCAGCCGGCGGCTGGGTACAGGAAACAGATGTTCCTGTTCCGCGCCGCCCGGCCACGCTACATTAAGAGACCGGCAGGAGGGAGCGCTCTGCACCTCCCTCCTGCCGGTCACTCAAACCCGGCCACCCTCCACACAGCAGTGCTGCGCCGCCTGGGGCTTGCTAAAGCGCTCAGGCGGCGCAGCATGAGGAGCCGCAGCGGGAACTCCGGACACAGGGATCCGGCGCCCCCTGCTAAGGTGCGCCCTAGGCGGCTGCCTAGGTCGCCTTACAGGTGGCGCCGGCCCTGGGCCCAAACTTGGGCCTTTACATGTGCTTAGCATTTATAATACTGCCTGTTAATAATCTTATTTCCCTGTCCATCACTACTTACATTTTTAAAACCCTTTCTCATAGGCCTGGTCAAGTGTACCGTAACATAATGTTTGCCATACTAATGTCTGTTCTATGGTTATATGGACATATTCACGGCCCTTATCTAAAAAAAATATATAAAAAGGCACAACTTTTCATGAAAAAAAGAGGTGAAATTATTAAGTCCCCATGTGAGATGCAGGATGTAACGGAACGCCTGGCACTCCGACTGGGTACCTCCGTTGATGGATGCTCCTAGTTCTTCCCGAGGGCTCTAAGCACTCCACCAGACACCATAACCACCGCAGACCCCACGAACCGCTGCAGCTTGGTTGGGGTCCCGCCGTCTCCTACCCACCCTGGACCTATGACAAGGCTCCAGGTTCCAGTGGGTGAACATCTCTTCCAAGAGAGCGAAGCAGGAACAAGCTCTTAAAAGAGCCTAGTCGTGATTATCCAAGGGAGTATGAAGCTCATAGCAATCCCTTGTAGTGATATAGCAATCCCCCCAATAAGAGACAAGAAGCAGGAACAGAATGCACTGAGGCTTTATTGCTTCTTATATACACATTTCCCCACAAGGTTACCACCCACGTGGATCTTGTTGTGCACTGAAAACACAAACTCAAAACCAATCATTTATAGACACACGGTTAAACACTCCCATTCATTACAGTAAATTCCTCCCCTCTGCTTGGGAGATAATTGGGCTAATTACGGTATCAGCTCAATTATCTCCAAGCGAAAAATAAACGTTTTACACAATTTCTATAACTCACATTTGCATAAAATCGGTTCAGTGGATCGGGAGATAGCTGGAAGTCTTATTTGACCGACCGCACGCACATTTTCATGCCCCAAACAGTTCCAGAGAATTTGGCTGTGCAGCCGGTCTATTTATCATATTAAATGTAGTTCAAATAGACGAACGGCAATTGTTCGTCCAAATGTCAATGTTAAAGTGCCGTTCGAATTGTTGAACAGCGTTCGACTCTAGTAGAAGAGTTGAGTGTCCAATTTGAGTTCCATGAACTCGACAACCAAACACCGCTGAACACATTCGAATGAATTAAAATGGCAGCCACCACGTGTTCGTATGTCGAATGGCGGCCACTTCAACTACTTCGGCACTTCGGCTGCACCTGAAGCACCATTTCAAAAATACAAATCCTTTCCTATAGTAGTCAAAGGGGCAGGAGCAGTGTAATAAAATCCAATATGCCCAAATAACGCTTTCAAAGGGCAATACATCGCAGGGGCCATAGTCACAGAGCAGGAGGCGGGCAAGCAGGCCCCTCCAAAAACTCATGGCAAACTCCCTTAGAAGCGGGAGATAATCACACAGGACATCACACATATACGTTTGTATTAGGCTCTCACTTGGCCTACAACAACATATGCTTCATATGGCCCTCAGTGGGCAACCTACTACAATCAGTGCCATGTTACTCAAGTGTCTCATTATTATCATCTCTAATTAACAGTCCTACCTTTTCGGACCTCTCACGGGTCAAGTTGGTTATATACACATTATGATATGGAGCAGGTCTGCAATTTTGCATCACTGTGTAAATTGCAACTGCTCCACAGCTCAACAACCATTAACAACCATTAACCACCACATCATATCACTTCATACACCCACTAATTCTCATACTGCCCTTAAATGGCTACTCATGAATCGGAATGAGCTCTCTCGGCCTTCTGCTCCTATACTTTGACACATGGATCTCACTAGGCCATCACTTACATAAGCTTCATACGGTCCCAGTTGGGCTTACAGCTAAAAACTAAGTTAGGCATTCTTGTTGCTCTGGGGTTATATTTTGCCCTGTTTTACTGTGTTTAAGTACACCACTCAGTGTAAAAATGAAAATAAATAAAACCAGATCGAATACCAGAGCATTACTACTGTCCGTATGCAATTCACAGTCCATTTCTACAACTTTTAGTGGCAGAATTAAGTATTGGTTTCTTGCTGGGGCTCTTCTGACAACCTCTTTATTTGCGGTTGCACCTACCATATTAGCCTAATTAATAGAAATCCATTGCTCAATCTTATTATCTATTACTCATTCTTTAAATTTCCCAGCATTAGGACATGGTATTTGGCGTATCTAAAGTGCCACAGAAGCAGCCTGACTAGGAAAATGCCATATTCCTCATTTTCAAGTTGCTCCCAGTGCATCGGTCCCAGTGGCATTTGCACGATATTTAGTGAACTGAGCATTCTGCTTTGCCTACTCGTCTTACGTTTGGAGCGGAGAGATGCCCAAACTATTTAATATAGTTGCATAATCTCTCTGTAGGCTCCTCTTGAATGTCAGTACTGTCCCTTAGTACTACATTCTCTACATGAGTGTAACTGTCAATACCACCTTTTCATGCAGGGCCGGCGCATCCATAAGGCGGCACAGGCGGCCGCCTTAGGGCGCACGGGCTCTGGGGGCGCAAGATTTCAGTGACCGGCAGGAGGGAAAGCTCTCCCTCCTGCAGGGCCACAATCTCGGCCCCCGGTGCGGCGTGCGGCTGTGCTGTAATCAGGCGCGGCGAGGGAGCTCTAACCTCTCTGCTCTGCTCCCTCGCGCGCTGTCTGCTGATGCCGCGGGAGCCGGAATATGACGTCATAGTCCGGCTCCCGCGGTATCAGCAGACAGGGCGCGAGGGAGCAGAGCAGCGAAGTTAGAGCTCCCTCGCCGCCCCTGATCTCAGCACAGACGCACGCCGCCAAGCAGCCCCACTGAACCCCAGGGAAGGATTCAACATCCACACCAGCTCTCCAGGTAGGGAGGCTGGGTGGAAAATATTTATTTATAAAATAATTAGTGAGTGTATGTGTGTGTGTGTGAGTGTATGTGTCTGTGTGTGTGAGTGTATGTGTCTGTGTGTGTGTCTGCCTGTGTGTGTGTGTGAGTGTATGTGTCTGTGTGTGTGTGTATGTGTATGTGTGTGTGTGTGAGTGTATATGTCTGTGAGTGACAGAGTGTGCGTCTGTGAGTGACAGAGTGTGCGTCTGTGAGTGACAGAGTGTGCGTCTGTGAGTGACAGAGTGTGCGTCTGTGAGTGACAGAGTGTGCGTCTGTGAGTGACAGAGTGTGTGCATCTGTGAGTGACAGAGTGTGTGCATCTGTGAGTGACAGCGTGTGCGTCTGAGAGTGACAGAGTGTGCGTCTGTGAGTGACAGAGTGTGCGTCTGTGAGTGACAGAGTGTGCGTCTGTGAGTGACAGAGTGTGTGCATCTGTGAGTGACAGAGTGTGTGCATCTGTGAGTGACAGAGTGTGTGCATCTGTGAGTGACACCGTGTGCGTCTGAGAGTGACAGCGTGTGCGTCTGTGAGTGACAGCGTGTGCGTCTGTGAGTGACAGAGTGTGCGTCTGTGAGTGACAGAGTGTGTGCGTCTGTGAGTGACAGAGTGTGTGCGTCTGTGAGTGACAGAGTGTGTGCGTCTGTGAGTGACTGTGTGTGTGTCTGTGAGTGACAGTGTGTGTCTGTGAGTGACAGTGTGTGTCTGTGAATGACAGTATGTGTCTGTGAGTGACAGCGTGTGTGTGTGAGTGAGTGCATCTGTGTGTGCATGTGAGTGTATGAGTGTGTCTGTCAGTGTATGATGAGTGTGTTTGTCAGTGTATGAGTGTGTGTCTGTCAAATCAGTGAGAGTATGTTTGTCATTGAGTCTTTGTGTGACTATCAGTGTGTCTGTCAATGACGTCTGTATGTTTGTCATTGAGTGTGTTACTTTCAGTGTGTACAGAGTGTAGCGGAGCGGAGCGCGGTACAGGAGCTTCTGTTTCCTGTACCTGGCCAGACTGACAGGAGGTGCTCACAGAGAGAGCACTCCCTGTCAGTTCGGCCGGGTACAGAAAACTGAAGCTCCTGTACCGCGCTCCGCTCCGCTACACTCTGTACACACTGACACACCAGGAAGGGGAGTGTGACCACTAAAGGGGTGTGGGGTGCACCAAGGGACAGGGAGGGAATGGGAGAGAAACACCAAGAGACAGGGAAAAGAGGGGGGAGGGGAGAAGAACACTAAGGGACAGGGAAGGGACCCTTAATGGTCGGGGAGGGGAGATGGGCTGGTTAAGAGGCACATAGGTGAAGATGTTTTTTGAGAGGGTGGGGGGGGGGGGGGGCGTAAAAATGCATCTTCGCCTATGTACCTAAAAATCCAAGCACCGGCCCTGTTTTCATGTGCTGGACTTTGGCCATTTTCAATAAACTCACTTCCGCATATCAAATCATCAAACCATACTTATTTGATTCCATGGCGACATTCACATATTTTTTTCCACTTCAACCTTTAACTAGCTCACAACACTTAAAGTGTATCTAATACAACCGGTGCAAGGATGCAAGGATTTTTGGGTACATAGGCGAAGATGCATTTTTCCGCCCCCACCTCCAAAAAAAACATCTTCACCTATGTGCCTCTTAACCAGCCCCTCTCCCTTCCTTGTCCCTTAGTGTTCTTCTCCCCTCCCCCCTATTTTCCCTGTCCCTTGGTGTTTCTCTCCCATTCCCTCCCTGCCCCTTGATGCACACCCCATCCCTTTAGTGGTCACACTCCCCTTCCTGGTGTGCCTCCTACCTCTCTTGTAGCATTGCCGAGTGGAGCAGATCCCCTACAGGAGCTTCAGTTTTCTGTAACCAGCCGGACTGACAGGGAGTGCTTTCTCAGTGAGCACCTCCTGTCAGTCTGGCAGGGTACAGGAAACAAAAGCTCCTGTACCGCGCTCCGCTCCGCCATGCTACACTCAGTGGTGTATACACATTGACAGTCACACACTCAATGACAGACACACAAACGTCACTGACAGACACAGACTCATTGATCTGACACACACTCATTCATTGACACACACACACTGACAGAAACTCATTGACAGACACACTGATAGTCACACATAGACTCAATGACAAACATACTCTCACTGATTTGACAGACACTATCAAACACACACTGACAGACACACTCATACACTGACAGACACACTCATACACTCACATGCACACTCAGACACTCACATGCACACTCAGTCACAGACACAAACACTCACACACACAAACTCACAGACACACACACACTCTGTCACTCACAGACACACACACACTCTATCACTCCCTTGCCGCCTCTGATCACACCACTGCTGCACAGCGCGCCGGGGGTCCAGAAGGTGGCCTGGCAGGAGGGAGAGCTTCCCTCCTGCCGGTCACTGAAATCTTGCGCCCCCAGAGCCGGTGCGCCCTAAGGCGGCCACCTGTGCCGCCTTATGGACGCGCCGGCCCTGAATACAACCGTTAACATTTTCAGGTCATTCTAAAAGAATATGCGCTGTTCCTACTACCTCTATACTATAATTCGCCCACAAATGGGAAATTGTGGGAGGAGTTACTCAGCCTATAAATGCACAGACCTCCCGTTCCTTTGGGTCGAGACTGCCTGGTTTAGCCCACCCACCACTCCCTTTGTTAAGCCATTCATCTTGGTGGGTCGCCTTTAACAGGTTTACCCGAACGTCGGTTCTGGCACACCACAACCGACTTACACCACCATTACTATAATTCGGCTTATTATATACGACCACAACTGGTAATTTGTTAATCATGGCAGATTTTAATTATCCAAACATTGATTGGGCCAGAGGGACAAGTAGTACAGTTAAGAGAAACAGGTTCTTGAACCTGATAACTGATAGTATCATGTCTCTATTAGTAGAAGCACCTACTATAAAAATATGCTTTTCTGGATCTTGTCAAAAGTAATGTTTCATTTTCAAGTTAGGAAGCACTTGGGAAATAGTGATCGTAATATGGCATCATTTGAGATTAACTCAAGAAAGTAATATTGTATAGGCTGTAAAAAACACTTAATATTAAAGGCTAAATCCAAAAGGAAAAGGGAATCTTTACACCTAATTGACTGGCAGGAAATATTCACTGGCAAAACGACAGAGGAAGATCTTTGCACAAATTCTACAAAAGTACATTTGTGTGCCACTCGGAAACATATAAAAGAAGCTGTGACAGTAGTCACTGTCACTGGGAGCAGAAGATGAATTGTTCTTATGTTTTAGTCACCCTGCATCCATTATAGGTACAGGGTGTGTATAATATAATTGGTTGTGGTTAAATGTTTTGTGTTTTCTCCTGTCCTGCTGATGCTTGCTTCCTACAAGTTAGATTTGGCCGTGGAGACTTTAGAGTGCCCTCTGTTGGTAACCTCAGCTACATGCACTACCTGAATAGCAAGGCTTGGTAATTTGCATATTCAGATAGATTTGCATATTGCTAATTCTGCAGGCAGGATAGATATTTTGTGGTAATTATTGTCTTCCCAACCCCTTCATAAATATCTTTCCTGTTCATTGTAGTATGATAACTATAGGTTGTGTAGGCTGAGCCCTGCAACAAAGTGGTTTAAGGGATACTCCGTACCATGCTTCAAGGTGCTTCAGTGTGAATATGGCACTTGTGCTATACATAATAACATGAACACTTTTTAATTTTTAGAAGAGAAGATAGGATCAGAATCGTGAGGAAAGAAGAGAGAGGAGCAGTAGGTAAGAGGTAGTTGGTGAGGGGGGGTGAGGTGTGGGTGGGAAAGAAGAGCGACCTCAGCCGGGGCAGGGAGAGCCATCAATTCCGCTGTCCTGCAGTCTTCAACCACCGATGTAGTCCTCCCATGGTTGCCAGATTTTAGTGAATAGTGTTTCTGTGTGTGTGTCTCATACTTGTGCTGTGAGTTTGTCCATGAGATGTGCAATAATCATGCTGTCTAATCAGCATCTTGATATGCCACATGTGAGGTGGATGAATTATCTTGGCAAAGGAGAAGTGGTCACTAACACAGATTTAGATAGATTTGTGAACAATATTTGAGAGAAATAGGCCTTTTGTGTACATAGAAGAAGTCTTAGATCTTTGAGTTCAGCTCATGAAAAATGGGGGCAAAACCAAAAGTGTTGCGTTTATAATTTTCTTCAATGTATGTCCACTTTTCCGACTGTTTTTGGCAGTCCTTGGAGGGTCCCGGTGATCCAGTAAGTCGGGCTGGTGTTGGCTTCTGCACCTCGCATTGTAGGCCTCTGCATGGTGAGCATTTCTGCCACACAGATGGCGTGTCCCCCTGGCCTTTCTTGGCAGGTTTATGGCTGGACATTGGTAGTGTTGTGTTCTCCATGGCTTGGTGCTGCACGGGAGTCGGTTTCTGACACTTTTTGTTAGGTTGTAGCTGGTTACAAGGCAGATTATGTAGCTTTGGGTGCAGAGCGCTGGAACTAAGCAGCCATTACGCTCGGCAGTCAAACTCCACCCCCCAGTGACTCCTTTTCTAATGATACCTCCTCCCTTTGTCCTGTTTCTGTTGGAGTCCCCCAAGGCTCTGTACTTGGTCCCCTTCTATTTTCTCTTTATACTGCCTATCTTGGCAAACTTATTACCTCATTAGGATTCCAATACCACCTGTGCTCTGATGACATTTAGATATACCGCTCCTCCCCGGACTTCTCCCCTGCCATCCTGCAACTTGTCATTGCTTGCTTGCCTTTCTTTCATCTCTGATTGGATCTTCTCCCGTTTTTTGAAACCCAATCTCTCTAAAACTGAACTCCTTGTCTTTCATACTCCTAATACTGATCCTCCTCTTTCGCTCTCCCTTCAAGTTAGCGGTACCCACATCAGCCAATCCTCCAAGCACGCGTTCTTGGAATTATACTTGCATTCTGGCCTCACATTTGAGCCTCACATCCAGTCTGTTACCAAATCCTGTAGCTTCCACCTGTAAGATGCTACTAAGGAGCTTGTCCATGCTCTAGTAATCTCTTGCATGGATTATTGTAATACTTTATTGTAATTTATTGTAATTATTGTAATAGGTCTTCCCACAAGTCATATTGCCCCGCTACAGTCTGTAATGAATCCTGCAGCTAGACTGATTTTCCTCTTGTCACTCCTCTCACACGTCTCCCCTCTGTCAGTCCTTACACTGACTTCCTGTATCTTATTCAAGGTCAATTCAAGGTACTAATCCACACCTATAAAGCACTGACTGGATGGGGCAGAGTCAAACGCCGACCAAGATGGCCATGTGAGACTGGAGCTTCATGCCAGGTGGAATTAGATTAAGCGCCCAACTCAATTACCACTTGCACAATTAGGCAAACTTCTACCGGGAACAATGTCCCACCACAAGTGGAAAGGAAAAGGAGACCATGCGTCTTTTTTCATGGTCAAAAGCCACAACAAACAGCCGGCGCTTGAAGTTGGACTCCAATATGGCTACCACGAATACAGAGACAGTCCGGACTCATGCTCCCTCCTGCCCCTTCACAAGATGGCGAGGGTCACATAACAACAGTCATCCTACACACGATGCTGGATGCCAATCTAAGCAACTGTTAGCTCACTTTCAAGCTTCAATCACTGAGCTGAAACACGAAAAACGTGATATAGGCGAAAGGACAGCACATCTTGAAACCAAAATGGACCAACAAGTGACCACCCACAACTCTCTCATCGCTAAGGTCCAATAAAGAGAGACGGACATGTCCTCCCACTATGCCAAATTTGCGGATCTTGAAAACTGATCCCACCGGAATAACCTAAGGATCAGGGGGATTCCGGAGTCCGTGGTGGTGGGAGACCTGCGGGCCTTCGCCTCAGACCTATTTTGAACTCTGTGCCCAGACATACCTGTGGCAATGCTCCTCCTAGCCTGCATTCATATGGTGGCCAAGGCACGCACAGCACCGACTTCGATGCCTAGGGATGTACTACTTAGCACACACTACCATCACATTAAAGAAGAGATACTACGGGCAAGCAGAAACGCAAAATTTCTGGCTGCAGCATATCAAGACATACAAATCTTTGCAGATATATCTACTGCAACATTACCCGTGAGGAGGTCCTTTGCCCCTGTGACTACAGCCCTGTGGAAGAATCAAATCCCTACAGATGGGGATTCCCCACCTGGCTTTTAATTACCCGCAACGGGCAGACATCCTCGATACTTAATCTGGAAGACGGCCTACTCGTATTGAGTAAATGTGACATCAAGCTTGCTACTACACCAGGAGCTTCTGATGAACTCCACACGCTTCATCCCGAATTGCATAGATCGAGATGTTTATTGGAATATGAAAGCTGTATGTAAATAGTTACCGACCGTTGATACAAGCTCACTGAGGCACCGCCGATTATCCTTTCCCTCCAGAATCTGAAATGAAGTCAACTATTGCCTTTGTTGCCTAAAATGGGAGCAAAAGGTATTCTGGACAGGGCATGCTGTTGCGTGGTTCCCCATACTCTTCAATGATCCCTGTCATACACAGGCAAGATCACTCAGAGGCATTGCTCATGCTGAGGATATTTACCTCCCATGGAATTACATTGCCACAGTAAGTACACTTCAGGATGACCCGTGGCTTACGTACTCACTGCTTGATGTTCTCCTACAGGCGGGTGACCACAGCCATATACACTGTCATAAGCTGTGATGGTGAAACAGGGACCCTGCTAATGTATGCCTGCCACACAGGATCTCCTCCACAACATCTGACAGGTATAATCTTTGATTATTCTGCTCCCTTTGGGGAGGGGGCAGAGCACCTACAGTGCTGTAGAGGCACAGGTAGCATGTTTTCACTTAATCATCGGTTCTTATGCTTATGTTATGTTGAGTTCAAAGATAACTTAGTTGTGAAAGGCAAGGGGTCTAAGACCTCAGTGGGGACATAGACCATAATTACCTGGGCCTAGCCCTACTAGCTTAAAGACCAGAGGTATATCTTGTATATTTGGATGACCTGAAACACATCCCCCTTACACCCAAAGGGCATGAGATCCAGCAACCATATAATGTAACCATAGTGCCGATTTTGCGTTGACAGAGGGTTTACTCACCTGGTTACATGACTCTCAGCGCCACATCCCTAACACTCCCCCCTTTACACCCGCACCTCCTCTCAACCCTCCCCCCCATTTCCCATCCTTATCCTTATCAAAAGGACCCATACAACAATGCGTCTATACTAGAGCGACCACGACGCACTTCTTCGGGCCACGTATGGGGCCTCCGTAGTAATGAGCAGTAAGGGCTGGAAGAGGCCATGCAAAGGTAATGGTACATGTGGATGAGATGTTTTACTAGTTAGAAACAAAGGTGACTCAATACCATATCAAGGTACTTTCTTTCATGATGTGTTTTAAATTGTTATGTTATGTGAAGTTAAGTTTAAGTGTGCTACTGGACCTCGAGTTGGGACAAGTTAAGGATATTGTTATGAGTACAGATCAAAAGGAGTGTCGACGCTATTTAGCAACCAACTCTAATTTTCCTTGATTAAAAATGTTGCAGACCCTCAGTGGGGGGGGGGGGTTTAATTATAGTCACATACACGATAGCCAAAGGGACTTTCTCACCAAAGACCTAACGATAACCAAAGGGACTTTCTCACCAAGGTCCTGTCAAAAATCAGCTTTACAATATATTGACTGGCATAAACTCTTTAGGGAAAAGAACACTGATGATAAATGGAACATCTTCCAACAAATATTAGAAAGGTACATTTCTCAGTATGTACCATTGGGTAATAAATATAAAAGAAACAAATTAAAACCAATGTGGATTAGTAGAGAAGTAAAACAAGAGATTAAAAATAAGAAAAGGGCCTTTAAAGCATTGCATCAGATGCATCCTATAAAAGATATAAGGAAGCCAATAATGCGTGCAAAAAGGTGATTAGATTTGCTAAACTTCAAAATGAAAAAATGATAGCCAAAGAGAGCAAAACCAACCCAAAGCATTCTTTAAGTACATAAATTCTAAAAAAAAAATAAAAAAATGAAAGTGTAGGTACACTAAAAACTGAAATGGGGGTGTTGGTTAATGAAGACCAGGAAAAGGCAGGAATTTTAAATAACTATTTATCCTCCTTATATATTAAGAAAGAACCCATGGCAATAGATGTCCAAATGATTGCTACTAAAAACTTGCAGAATAACTGTAACTCCATACAAAGTGCTGCAGCAACTAAAGAAAGTTAAAGGGACACTATAGTCACCTGAATAACTTTAGCTTAATGAAGCAGTTTTGGTGTATAGAACATGCCCCTGCAGCCTCACTGCTCAATCCTCTGCCATTTAGGAGTTAAATCCCTTTGCTTATGAACCTAGTCACACTTCCCTGCATGTGATTTGCACAGCCTTCCATAAACACTTCCTGTAAAGATAGCCCTATTTAGGCTTTCTTTATTTCAAGTTCTGTTTAATTAAGATTTTCTTATCCCCTGCTGTGTTAATAACTTGCTAGACCCTGCAAGAGCCTCCTGTATGTGATTACAGTTTAATTTAGAGATTGAGATACAATTATTTAAGGTAAATTACATCTGTTTGAAAGTGAAACCATTTTTGTTTTCTTGCAGGCTCTGTCAATCATAGCCAGGGGATAAACAAAGCTCCAGGGTTTGACGGTATTCATCCACGAGTACTTAAGGAACTAAGTGTAGAAATGAGTGAACCTCTGTTTTTAATCTTTCAAGATTCTTTTCTTTCACAAAGTGTTCTGGAGGATTGGAGGAAGGCACATGTGGTTCCTATATTCAGAAAGGGTTCAAAACCCTTGCCTGGAAATTATAGACCTTATTATAGCTTAACTTCTGTGGCTGGGAAAATATTTGAAAGGTTATTAAGGGATAATATTCAAGAATTCCTTGAGAAGAACATGGTTTACAGCAAAATTCAGCATGGTTTTATGAAGCACAGGTCATGTCAAACTAACTTGATTGCATTCTACGAAGAAGTAAGTAGAAATATAGATCAGGGTGTTGCAGTGGATGTGATCAATTTGGATTTTGCCAAGGCATTTGACATAGTTCCACACAATAGATTAGTGTTCAAATTCAAGGAAATCGGTGGAAGTCAAGATGAAAATGCTTGTTCTTGGGTAGAACATTGGCTTAAAAATAGTGTACAAAGAATTGTCATTAATGGTACATTTTCAAGCTGGACAGAGGTGGCAAGTGGTGTCCCTCAGGGTTCTGTTCTGGGACCCCTTCTATTTAACATTTTTTATAAATGATCTTGAAAAAAGCTTTGTAAGTCATGTTTCAGTGTTTGCAGAAGACACAAAACTCTGTAAAATAATACAATGTGAGCAATATATTACTTTGCTGCAGAGGGATTTAGATAGACTGGGGGACTGGGCACTCAAATGGCAGATGAAATTTAATGTTGAAAAATGCAAAGTTATGCACTTCGACGTAAAGAATACACAAGCAACATATACCCTTAATGGAAGCGAATTAGGGATAACAACACACAAAAAGGATTTGGGAATTGTTATAGACAACAAACTATGCAACAATGTGCAATGTCAATCAGCAGTGGCTAAGGCCAGTAAGGTATTGTCATGCATGAAAAAGGGCATTCATTCTCAGGATGAGAATATAATTTTGCCTCTTTATAAATCACTGATTAGACCACATATTGAATATGCTGTGCAATTTAGGGCACCTGTTCTAAAGAAGGATATGGCACTAGAAAAAGCACAGAGGTGGGCTACAAAATTAATAAAAGGAATGGAACATATCAGCTATGAAGAAAGGTTAACAAATTTAAACCTATTTAGTTTAGAAAAACGTCACCTGAGAGGGGATATGATAACATTATACAAATATATTCGGGGCCAATACAAACCATTGTGTGGAAATGTATTCACAAATCGGACTTTACATAAGACACGAGGTCATGCGTTTAAACTGGAAGAAAGAAGATTTTGTCTAAGGCAAAGGAAAGGTTTTTTTTACTGTAAGAACAATAAGGATGTGGAATTCTCTGCCTGAAGAAGTGGTTTTATACAGATGTTCAAACAGCTACTAGATGCATACTTGCAAAAACAGAATATTCAAGGATATAATCTTTCAATGTAGGGTAATAACTGCTTGATTCAAGGAGAAATCTGACTACCATTCTGGGATCAAGAAGGAATTTTGTTCCTAGCTTGTTGAAAATTGGAAGTGCTTCAAACTGGGTTTTTTTTTTTTTTTTTTGCCTTCTTTTGGATCAACAGCAGAAAACAAATGTGAGGAAGGCTGAACTTGATGGACGTAAGTCTCTTTTCAGCTATGCAACTATTTATCTATGTTAGTGGCCAGATGCGACTAAGGTGCTGGTCCATTCCACTGTCCTTTCTCGCCTTGACTACTGTAATCCACTTCTCAATGGTCTTACGTGCTCCCAACTTGCGCCGTTACAGTCCATAATGAATGCGGCAGCGAGGCTCATCTTCCTGTCCGCCCGCACCTCCCATGCCTCACCCTTCTGTCAGTCCCTACATTGGCTTCCTATAAAATATAGAGCTCAATTTAAAATTCTGGTTCTTGCTTTCAAATCTCTACATATTGCTGCTCCCACCTATCTATCCTCCCTTATACACAAGTATGTTCCGTCCAGGCCCTTACGATCTGCTGAAGACTTACGTCTATCTTCTGTCCGTACGCCCACCTCTGATGCTCGCCTTCAAGATTTCTCGAGGGCTGCACCGTTCCCGTGGAACTCGCTTCCCTCCTCCGTTAGATGCTCACCCAGTCTCCACTCCTTCAAAAAATTGTTAAAAACACACTTCTTCATAAAAGCGTATCAATTAAACTGTTAATAGCTCCCAACTGATTCCTCTTCTGCAACTGTCACTAGTCTAATACTATCCTTACCTTTTTGTGTAATTTTACCCCACTCCCTCTAGCATGTAAGCTCATTGAGCAGGGCCCTCAGCCCCTCTGTTCCTGTGTGTCCAACTTGTCTGGTTACAACTACATGTCTGTTCGTCCACCCATTGTAAAGTGCTGTGGAATTTGACGGCGCTCTATAAATATCATAATAATAATATGTTAATATGTAAAAATCTATAGTATTCAGCAGGGTGTGCTGGTCCTGGGGGGCGACTTCAACTGTGTTTAAGACCCTATACTAGACTCCACATCTGACAAAACTCCTGTGAGACTGAAAACACTACAAAAGCTGGCCAAACGACTGACTTCCCTCTTCAGCTCATACAATTTCTACGATGTCTGGAGGTCACGGAACCCATCAGACAAATCATACACATACTACTCCTCAGTGCATAACTGTTATGCTAGGATAGACAGATGCTATCTAAAAGGGCCGCACCTAGTTCAGGTTCGAAATAGAAAATATTGAGTGGTCGAACCACGCACCGGTTATCTTTACAATAGCTGACAAGTTTACATTAAAAAACAAGCCCCCCTGGCGATTGAATGAATCGCTCCTCCGAGACCCCCAATTCTCCTTGACTATGGTGACAGAGATTGAACACTACTTTTCCACAAATGACACAGCTGACACACCCATAGACAGCATATGGCAAGCCCATATGGCAGTAGTCAATGGCTTATTCATCAAATGAGCCGCACACATCAAAAGGTTTCCCCAATCCAAACTCAAAAAGTGGAGCAAGAAACTCAGAGACCTGAATTTTCAAAATCAGAAACACTTCACCAAAATCCTTAGAAATCAAATACTACAAACTCAAAAGAAAATTTTGAAGAGGCGCACCTGCACCAAACTAGTTTTCTCATGAACAAAATAAAGCTCTCTCACTACAATAGAACACTACAGGGAAACAGAGCAGGAAAAAAACTAGCTACAGCGCTGAAAAAATTGCAAGCTAAATCTAGAATCCCATACCTCACATCTGACGCAAATACAAAACTTGTTTCCCTAGAAGCCATTAGCAATAAATGTGCATCCTTTTACGAAAAGCTTTATAATATACAAAGGGACACTAAGCAACACCATGCTACTGTAGGGGAATCCACAGCATACCTATAACACATCCACACAACCACACTCAAGCCCTACCAGAAGTACTTACTGTTTAAACCAATATCCTGGGACAAGGTCGAGGCAGCAATACAACTCCCCTCCAACAAAACACCAGGCCTGTCCAACATTTTCTATAAAAAATACTGTAAACACTTAGCCCTTCACTTACCCTGTCTGTTTAATAATGCAATTCTACATTCCAAATTGCCCAGATCCATGATTGCAGCCATAGTGATGACCCTCCCTAAGCCAAACTCCCCACACATTGTAAAATCTTCCGACCCATCTCCTTACTAACTTCAGATGCCAAATTATTCGCCAAAATCTTGCGAAAGCAGGGGACCAAAGGGATTATGTAATCCCTTGACACTGAAAAGGTGTTCGACTGCTTGAGGTGGAAATTCCTTGAAGCGGTCTAAGGAAATACAATTTTCCAGACAAGTTCCACTCTGTGGTTCGAGCACTTTATAATGCACCCACAGCCAAAATGTTATATGAGGGCTTTATTTCGGAGTAATTTGCCATAATGAATGGGATGCATCAGGGCTGCCCGCTCTTCCCCCTCCTATACGTCTTGGCCCTTGAGCTATTGGCGTTGCAAATTCGATCCAATTCGGCGATACGAGGGGTTCCAATAGGACAGTCGGAGCACAAAGTGAGCCTATTTGTGGATGATGTCCTCCTCACCATTAGAGACCCTGGAACATCCCTTCCCGCACTCACGGAGGTCTTGGGGGAACACAGGTTATGCCTCTCAACCTCAACGACAACACCATATACCAACTCAAAACATGCCATGACTTTGACTGGCGGGACGACCATATAACTTACCTTGGCATAAAACTTGGCATAGCCTCTGAAATCTTATCCTCTATGGATAAATGGAAAGGTAAATTACTATCCTGGTTGGGCCACATAGAGACTTTCAAAATGATGCAACTCCCCAAATTGCAGTTCGTGTTCCGCTCCCTGCCTGTGGACGTCCCAAGGATGCCCCATACTTTACTTAATTGCAAAGACACATCGACAGGTTCATTCCTAGTCACTGCAAAGCTCGCATCTCTAAATCCACAGCCACTAGGATATCGGGGGATGGAGGAGTGGGAGACCAGATATACGTATCAATCATGCTATTGGAACACAAAACTCCAAATCCAAACCCCCATGGGTAGAAATTGAATCCCACAGGTCTTTGAAGGAGGTGATCCAGTATGTTTTGTGGATACCCAAAACCTTGGGTCCCAAAATGAGCAACATACTACTCACCACATCTAACATGCTGCATGCTTGGGACAACCACAAAGCTAAGTTCTCCTCTTGGAGTTCGGTTTCGTTAGCTACACCAATCCATGTTTTAAATATTTCATCCCTACATTTGACAGCAGGGGGTGGGGAAGCAGGGATTAACATTTTTTTTATGACCTGCCCCAGACGACGTACTTACATTACCTACAATTACAATCCCTATTGAGACACTTCAACAAAACTAGGTCAGCTGAGATACCCAAAGTGCAACAGATATCCAATATTAAAAAAAATGTGCATGGGTTTTGCACTGCAAACTAAGATAATATCGGTCTGTTATGACACACTATTGTGGGACGCCACACTCCCGACACCCAAGTACACTAAGGAACGGGGGAAGGATCTGGGCTGGGAGATTCCTGATACCGCCTGGAACCGGGCCTTTATGATCAACAAATAATTAACTCACATGTAAAACTGATTAGGAAAATTACTACCAGATGGTAGCTCACACTGACATGGTTAACGCACATGTTCCCCAACACATCAGACAAATGTTGGAGGTGTGACTCAGAGAGGGGAACCATGTTACTCATCTGGTGGGAAAGCGCAATAATTAGAACCTTCTGGGAACAGATATCTAGGTTAATCTCTGACGTTCTAAAACAGCCAATACAGGCATCCGCAGAGTTTTTTCTCCTGTTTTTGTTCATAGAACACATGAATAAACGTCAAGGGACCCTAGCATTTCACATACTGATAGCCACACATTTGTTGTTGGCTGGGAAATGGAAATCCACAATAAGGGATGTGGATTAACAGGAGAATGGCCCACCAGAATTCTAACAGAGCTAATAAGAGATTGAATGTGTGGAGTCTATGGGAGGAATGGTTAGGGGGTCAAATTATACCACAACGGAAATTACCCACGATACCACAGGCCAGAGACCAACAGATCAAGGGAAAAGGCAGACACCACCCACTTAGAAATGTTCACAGGTAGTTGGCCCCCAGGTTCGTCCGCCTTGACCCTCATTAGCCCACATCACCACAACGCCCCACAGGGGTACATCACCTGTTTGAACACACCTGCTACCTTCTATTCTCTACTCTTTCTCCACTTCTTGCTTTTCAACTATTCTTCTTACTGTCCCCCAATACAGCAAGCACTGGGTTACCCCGAAAAATCCGGTGGCCTACACTTGGCCTAGTGTGCACATCCCTACCCATGGTGATATGTGATTAGCAGGGAAAGGCAACCATGGAACCAAATATGCACCACATAATAAACAAATGTGTTAACAATATGCAGCCTGTTCCACAACTGTATCTACCGTTGTCAAGCGCAGGTTCTGCCAGTATAAAAATGCTGTATCTTGTGATGCATATGCTTTAACCCTGCGTTTATGTTTAAGTTCAAGTTTTTGCTCATGTATATGCCTCTGTGATTACATGTCTCTAATATGTATGTAACTGAATCACTGGAATAAAGAAATAAAATAATAATAAAGCACTGACTAATACTAGCCCCTCCTATATCTCTTCACTGATCCGCAGGTATGCCCCTTCTCGATCTCTCTGCTCTGCCCGTGACCTTCTCCTGTCTGCTGCTCGCACCTGTACGACCAACTCACGCTTGGAGGACTTCTCGTGGGTGGCTCCTTTCCTTTGGAATAGCCTGCCCATGACCAGCAAGCTCTCCCTTAGTCTTCAATCTTTTAAAAAGTGCCTCAAAACCCATCTCTTTACTAAAGCGTATGGCCTCCCAGCGTAACCTCTAACTCACATACCTGTCCATTGCTCTCTTCTTTTTTTTATAATTTGTATTTTATTGAATTTTCATGAGTAAGACAGAATTTGCAGTATTGCATGGGTAACATAAACATGAGTAAAACACAACTGTGCCATTATATATAAGATATTAGTGGTTGATTTGAAAGTCTCTGAACATCGCTATCGTGGGGTCTTCAAGTAGGTAATACCGTAACGTTGCTGTAGCTGTAACTGCTGCAGCTGCTGTAACTCAGCGCCAGGATGCAGCCCCCTCTGATTGCTTTGCCAGTTTCTGAGCCTGTCTCTCTACTGCCTGCTTTCTATTGTGTGGCGGGCGTCTCTGTCCTTGTTGTGGGCTTGCTTCAAGGAGTTTGTACAGCTCTTCGGGGTCATCTGCCGAGGTCATTGTATAGGTCGTGTCGCCAGCTGTCACCTCTAGGGCTCCTTCCACTCCCCAGCGGTATTTTATCGAGCGGTCTCTGAGGTTTCTTGCCACAGGTGCCAATTTGCGTTGTTCTGCCAGCACTGTGAACGGGATGTCGCTGTAGATTGCCACTGGGTTCCCTTCATGGGTTACGTTCCCCTGCGTTCTGGAGGCCGTCATTATCGCGTTCTTGACTGTGATATCACGTGTCACCGCTATGACGTCTCTAGAGGTTCCCTCTGGTGCCGCCGGGGATTTCCTGACTCTGAATACCGAGGAGATCATTGGTGGATTGGACTCCCCCTTGATTCCCAGTGAGTCTATGAGGGTCTGTGTGTATCGTAGCAGGTGCTCTGTGCCTATGTTTTCTGGTATCCCCCTTAGGCGTATATTTCGGCGCCTATGGCGCGTTTCTAGTTTTGTCACCGTGCGGTGTAACTGCTGCACCTGTGATGCTAAGCCCTCCATCTGTACCTTGGTCTCCCGCATCTGACTGCTTCTGGCTACCTCTTTAGCCTCTATAGCCCGGATTTTGTTTCGGACCTCTCCCACCTCTTTCTGGACTTTCTGTAAGTCCTCCCTCCATACCTTTCTGAGGTCTAGCAGAAGCCTCTTGATGTCTCCCTTTGTTGCAGGGGCTGAGTCTTCGTCCGACTCTGGTGTGTCGGATTCTCCACCTGACTGTGGTGTGGAGATTACATCCTCCTCGTTGGAGTCCTCCGACGTCCCCTGTTCTTTGTCTGCCTCCGGCGCCATTTTGTATTGCAGCCGCTGCACGGGCCTTTCAAAGGAGATCCTTATATCTTGGGATCGGGGTGCCTCCGGACGCTGAGCCTTCTTATTTTTTCGCCCCATTATGTCTGCTGTTGAGGGGTGAATTGTGGTTGCTGGTAAAATCTTATATTTCGGCCAAAGGGCTTCGTTATATTTTCTGTAGCACGGAGCCCCGCTAGGAGACGTCCGTTCAGTCTCGTAGTTGGCCACGCCCCTCATTGCTCTCTTCTAAGGGGCAGCACTCTATTCTCTCATCCAGCTCTGCTTCACTCCACCTTGTTTGATTGTTACCTCCTGTCCTGTTATGTTTTAAGCCCCACCTCCTATAGACTGTAAGCTCATTTGAGCAGGGCCCTCTTCAACCTATTGTTCCTGTAATTTTTAAATTTTATTTTTGTATGTATTTGCATGTTATATATTCACAAATGGCTCTCAGACATAGTAGAAAAATAGGACTTCTCTTTACTTCAGCACACACACATAATGACATAACACAAGAGACACTAACACAACAGAACAAGTGCATAACTTCACTATGCTGCCATCTACTGGAAGGTGGACTGCATAACACCCCAATATATAACACTCCTCCTGTCAGGGTACCTGAGGCCTCTACCTCTAAGGGAGGTAGAGACTTGGTGGTGTATCCGTCCAGGCGAGCTGTTTCCTCCGTTCCTCGCGGTTCATCCAGTCACTTAAACACCGGCCGCGAGGAATCCACGTCCTTTTCTAGCAGGACGCTCAATACGTGACGTCATGACGCTATCACGAGCAATCTGTCACTCAAGTGTCCGATATCCAATCGGTACTTGTCAGAGGCGTGATTTCCATCCAGAGCCAGGGTATTTAAGCTTACTCCTTACTTCAGCTCATTGCCCTGTCGTGGTTCTAGCTTGTCTAGTCACTCAGTGCTCTGGTATTCTAGTTTGCTCTTTTGGTTTTGACTCGGCTCGTTGTACTACCCTGTCTCTCTGTTATCCCTTGACCCGGCTTGTCTCTCGCTTATCTGTCTTCTCGTTCCCTCGACCTCGGCTTGTCTCTGACTATTCTTTACTCTCGGTACGTTAGTCCGGCCATTCTAAGGCCCGGTATACGTACCTTTCCACTCTTTGTACTCTGCGTGTTGGATCCCTGTCCCGATCCTGACATTACGACAGGGCCAATGGATCCTGCAGGTACAAACAGTCAGCTTGGTTCTTCGGATCCCAGGTTTGACGCCATGGAACATAGGATGGATCAGATGGCTTTGGCACTACAGGCACTTTTGTCCCGTGCTAGTAATCCACCTGAGGAGACACGTACTCCTTCTATCTCTCCTGCAGTCTCAGGTCTAGAGGTAGCCACTGTAGGGGCTTCTTCCCGTATTACCCCACCAGTACGTTATGGCGGGTCACCGGAGAAGTGTCGTGGCTTTCTAAACCAGATTAGCATCCATTTCGAATTACAACCCCGCTCTTATCCTACAGATAGAGCAAAGGTTGGATTTATTATTACTCTGCTCATTGAAAAAGCTTTGAGATGGGCCAATCCTTTATGGGAGAATGATAATCCACTAGTCTATAATTATAATGCCTTTGTAGCTGCGTTTAGAAGAACTTTTGACCCTCCTGGCAGAAAGGTCAATGCAGCTAGATTAATGTTGCGCCTTAAACAGGACAATCGAACACTTGTGGATTATGCACTAGAGTTCAGATCCTTGGCGGCAGAAGTTAAGTGGAACGAACAGGCTTATATAGATGTGTTTCTGAATGGGTTATCAGATGTAATTCTTGACGAGGTCGCTACTAGAGAACTCCCTGAAAATTTGGAGGATTTAATTTCTTTTATATCTCGTATTGATGAACGCTTAAGAGAGAGGCAGAACACTCGAGATAGGACCCGTAGACCCTCCTTTAAACTAGCACCTACCTTTCAAATCTCTGAGTTCGAAGACTTACGTATTCCTGAACCTATGCAGATAGGCAGTACTCATCTCACTGAAAGGGAGAGACAGTACAGGAGAAGGGAGGGTTTATGTATGTATTGTGGAGTCAGGGGTCATTTACGCCTAAATTGTCCCAATCGTTCGGGAAACGCTCGCACCTAAGTTCCTCTAGAGGACAGGCCTTGGGTGTTTCTACTTTGTCCTCTATTCACAACTACAAGGAGCTCAGGCTTGTGTTACCCGTTTCTTTAAAGTGGGAGAAGGGAGTAGTTAAGACTATGGCACTAATCGATTCTGGAGCTGCTGAGAGCTTTATAGATCAGGGTTTTGCTGCCAAGCATGCTATTCCATCCCAGTTAAAAGAGACACCTTTGGCTGTCGAGGCCATCGATGGTAGACCGTTACTTGAACCTGTTATTTTCCATGAGACCATACCGATTAACTTGACTGTTGGCATCCTGCATAAAGAGGATATATCCTTAATGCTCATTTCTTCTCCGTCTATTCCCATAGTCCTGGGGTACTCCTGGCTGAGGAGACACAACCCTATTATTAATTGGGAATCAGGGGAGATAGTTTCGTGGGGAGAGAATTGTCAAGAAAAATGCTTGCGGAAGGTCTTACCTCTTGGATTAACTAATACATCGAATACCTCTGACAATCCTACAGAGACACAAATTCCGTCTCAGTATCTAGATTTAAAGGCAGTATTTGACAAAAAGAAAGCCGATACCTTACCCCCACACAGGTCCTTTGATTGCAAAATTAACCTACTCCCTGGTACCATGCCTCCCAGAGGTCATGTATACCCATTATCTATAAAGGAGAACTCAGTCCTAGAGGAATATATTCACGAGAATTTAGACAAGGGATTCATCAGGAGGTCCTCCTCCCCTGCCGGGGCTGGATTTTTTTTTGTTAAAAAGAAAGATGGTTCTTTGAGACCTTGTATTGATTATCGAGGCTTGAATAAGATAACCATTAAAAATGCCTACCCGATTCCCTTGATCACCGAACTCTTCGATCGTTTGAAGGGCTCTACAATTTTCACCAAGTTAGACCTCAGAGGGGCATATAACTTGGTGAGAATCCAGCAGGGACATGAGTGGATAACGGCATTCAATACTCGATATGGCCACTATGAATATACTGTCATGCCTTTTGGGTTATGCAATGCGCCAGCGGTATTCCAAGATCTGATAAACGAGGTTCTTAGGGAATTTCAGCAAGAGTGCGTCATTGTATACCTGGATGATATACTCATTCATTCTAGTGAGATTGAGATTCATCACAAGCAAGTCAGAAGGGTTTTGCACAAGCTTCTCCAGCATGGCTTGTACTGCAAGTTGGAGAAATGTAGCTTTGATCAAACTCAGGTAACCTTTCTCGGCTATGTGATCTCTGGGGAGGGATTTAAG
Organism: Pelobates fuscus; assembly: GCF_036172605.1. NCBI lineage: Eukaryota > Metazoa > Chordata > Amphibia > Anura > Pelobatidae > Pelobates > Pelobates fuscus. The sequence continues at coordinate 126,467,833 of NC_086319.1, read as the reverse complement.
ATGGATCCGGATAAACTCCAATCCATTCTAGAGTGGCCTTTACCCACAGGTCTTAAAGCCATACAGAGATTTATTGGTTTTTCCAATTATTATAGGCGCTTTATTAAGGGCTATTCTTCCATTATTGCACCTATCACTAACATGACCAAACAGGGGGCTGATACTAAGAATTGGACTACTGAAGCTCTCCTTGCGTTCAAGACTCTCAAGGAGCTTTTCGCTTCCGCTCCAATTTTAGTTCACCCTGACACTTCTCTGCCTTTTTTGCTCGAGGTAGACGCATCAGAGACTGGTTTAGGTGCTGTTCTATCTCAAAGGTTGGGTGTTGATAAACCATTACATCCATGTGGATTTTTCTCTAAAAAATTGACCGGTACTGAAAGCAGGTATGACATTGGTGACAGAGAATTACTAGCAGTTATCAAGGCTTTGAAAGAATGGAGACATTTATTGGAAGGTACATTACATCCTGTTACCATTCTGACAGACCACAAAAACTTGTCCTATATCGGAGAGGCCAAGCGTCTGTCCTCCAGGCAGGCTCGTTGGTCGTTGTTTCTTACCCATTTCAATTACGTTCTGACTTACAGACCTGGGTCAAAGAATTCTAAAGCCGATGCGCTATCTCGCCAATATGAACCCTCTGCTTCAGTTGAACCACTTTTGTCTTCCATTGTACCCAAATGCAATATTATTGCTAATACCAGTCTCAAAATTCATTCTCCGCTACTTGACCAGATCTTGAAGTCACAACATCTAGCTCCCGGAAACACTCCTGAGGGAAGAAACTTTGTTCCTCCTGAACTTCATCTGGAGCTCTTACAATGTTTTCATGAAAGTAAAATAGCTGGTCATCCTGGTATTCGCAAGACATACTCTCTGATATCCAAGGATTTCTGGTGGCCTTCACTTCGAAAAGATATTGAGGAGTTCGTCGCAGCTTGTGAGACTTGTGCCAAGACTAAACTACCTCATGCATCCCCATGTGGCCTGTTACACCCCTTGGACATTCCTGAGAAACCTTGGTCCTGTTTGTCCATAGACTTTATCGTTGATTTGCCTGCTTCCAAAAGACAGACTGTTATTCTCACGGTGGTGGATAGATTTACTAAGATGGCCCATTTCGTGCCATTACCTAAACTTCCGACTTCTCCTGAATTGGCGGAGATTTTTGCGAGAGAAGTTTTTCGCCTACATGGGATTCCGTCAGAGATTGTTTCTGATAGAGGTTCTCAATTTGTCTCACGTTTCTGGAGATCCTTTTGTTCTCAAATGGGCATCAAATTGAACTTCTCCTCTGCCTATCACCCTCAGTCTAACGGAGCTGCTGAACGTACTAATCAAAAGATCGAACAGTATCTGCGTTGCTTTGTTTCCGAACACCAGGACGATTGGGTCGGTCTGATTCCTTGGGCGGAGTTCGCACACAATAACCTTGTTTGCGATTCAACTCGCTCTAGCCCTTTCTTCATGAACTATGGCTTTCATCCTTCAATTTTTCCTTCGGTTTCCTCTTCTCAGGGGATACCGTCGGTTGATGATCATGTCGCCAACCTGAAGAAATTATGGGATCAGACTCGGCAAATTCTATTACATAGTTCCTCGCTGTTCAAGAAACACGCTGACAAACATAGAAGAGCGGCTCCTGTTTTTGTTCCTGGGGATAGGGTGTGGTTGAGTACTAAGAATATTCGCCTAAAAGTTCCATCCATGAAATTTGCTCCTCGCTACATAGGCCCTTACAGGGTTCTCACTCGTATCAATCCGGTTGCGTATCGCCTTGCTCTGCCACCTGCCTTACGCATTCCTAACTCTTTTCATGTCTCCTTGTTGAAACCCCTCATTTGCAACAAATTCTCCTCTAAGGTCTCCTCACCTCGTCCTGTTCAGGTGGAGGGTCGGGAGGAGTACGAGGTCAGCTCCATCATTGACTCCAGAATTTCAAGGGGAAAACTGCAATATCTGGTCAACTGGAGGGGATATGGTCCTGAGGAGAGGAGTTGGGTACCTCAGGAGGACGTCCATGCTTCTCGCCTTCGCAGAGCATTTCACCTCCGCTTCCCATCTCGCCCCGGTTCATTCCGCCCGGTGGGCGTATCTGAGAGGGGGGGTACTGTCAGGGTACCTGAGGCCTCTACCTCTAAGGGAGGTAGAGACTTGGTGGTGTATCCGTCCAGGCGAGCTGTTTCCTCCGTTCCTCGCGGTTCATCCAGTCACTTAAACACCGGCCGCGAGGAATCCACGTCCTTTTCTAGCAGGACGCTCAATACGTGACGTCATGACGCTATCACGAGCAATCTGTCACTCAAGTGTCCGATATCCAATCGGTACTTGTCAGAGGCGTGATTTCCATCCAGAGCCAGGGTATTTAAGCTTACTCCTTACTTCAGCTCATTGCCCTGTCGTGGTTCTAGCTTGTCTAGTCACTCAGTGCTCTGGTATTCTAGTTTGCTCTTTTGGTTTTGACTCGGCTCGTTGTACTACCCTGTCTCTCTGTTATCCCTTGACCCGGCTTGTCTCTCGCTTATCTGTCTTCTCGTTCCCTCGACCTCGGCTTGTCTCTGACTATTCTTTACTCTCGGTACGTTAGTCCGGCCATTCTAAGGCCCGGTATACGTACCTTTCCACTCTTTGTACTCTGCGTGTTGGATCCCTGTCCCGATCCTGACACCTCCCCCCTAAACCTCAAAGTCTTTGAGATAACTGGGAGGGTGAATATTTCTTCTTGGTCGCCCCAAAACCATGTTTGGAGCTGCTTCACCTGGACCTTCAGTTGTAACCATCCCTCTAAAGTAAAAACCAGCTTCTCCTTCTGGAGAAAACTAAATATTGTAGATGCGACATGATTGCTTAGCAGGATTCATGTAAGTTGTCAAACTGTGATAAAACAGTGGACTGCAAAGGTTATGGTGCTTGGAGTGTCTCTTTAACATGTTTGCAAAATATTTTGAATCACTAAATAATCTTAACATGGAAAATAAAACTCTGTGCCCATCAAGAATTCATTGACAAATTTTTCAGCTCTATAAACACCATCAAAAATAGTATTTGGCTTGTTTTGTAGGTAGGAGTGAGGCTTTATAAAATGTGGGAGTTCATCCGAGGGCACAGTTTCTGAGACCCCCTGAATGTTAACATTCTTTCTCCTACATCTGTCATCTAGCAGGCTAAGATACTGGGTGAGAGAAGCCAATGAGGATTGCAGCTGGTTCAGCCTGCCACATTTGTTGGAGATTGTGTTGGAGTCCAGCTAGCATGTCCTGGATGTTCTTTTTAGTCACAGGGGCAGATTCTCCTGTGATCTGTAGGGCCTCCCAGTTTGAAGTAGCTATAGCCAGACTGTGTACTGAGTCCCCATCAGCAGACTTCATAGATGAGGTCTATGGGGAGTTGGGGTCAGAGCCGACAATGGCAGTTGTAGCATGAGGCCAATGTCCCAATTGACTTGGGTGTGTGAGGCATCGCTCTTTGAGACCTCTGTCCCATCTTATCCTGGGTGCAAGGGTCAGTTGTCTTGACCTGTGTGCCAGACTTGATCCACGTTAGTTCTTGCGGTCGACCGCCCACACGGTAGGCCGTAATGCCTTTTCTGCAGCGTTTTGTGCCTGAAGAGAGAAAAAAAAACATCTGCAGGTTGAGCAGAATGCCCAGGGTAAGTGTCCAACCTGTTTATTAGCAGATGGATCTCATTCGACTGATATTGATCAGATTCTGCTCTAAGCTGTTAGTGCTGTTGGAGATGTGTAAACAGCAACTGGTTTAATACTTACAAAAATATAATGTTCGGGGATACCATTTTAAATATGTTAGGTTGCAGCTACTGGATCCAAGGAGAGATCTGACTGTCATTCTATGGTTAAAAAGTTTTTTTTTTAGTTTGTTGCAAAATGGAAAGCAAACTTCAAACTGGGCTTTTTTGACTTCTTTTGGATCAACAGCAAAAACAAATGAGAGAGGGGCTAACCTCGATGGACACATGTCTTCTCAAACTATGTAATAAATGCAGATTTTAAATCTCTCACTGGTTACACATTATAAAAGTGCATTTGGTGGTGACTATAACCCCATATACACATATGGCAGGATGCCAGCACACCATGGAACTCCACTTTAGACATTGTAGGAAGAATTCTCAAAAAGAATAGGGCAACCTACAGTCAATAACCCCACCATCCCACTGTCATTTACTCCTGCTGCTCCCCCTCTTTCAAATGCCTTCCTTTGTAGTTGTTTTACCCTGTCTGACTGACTGCAACCTCCATAGAGACAGTTGGGAGAAGCTCGAAAGAGCAGTAGAGTTGACTGTTTTGTGTTAGCAAAGTTTTGGCAGATTTGTGTTAGGATCAGAATGTTGTGTAAAGTTGCAAAAATATTGTAATCACTAGCAGAATATTCCTGCTGATTCTATTGACTTACATGGGGATTTTTAATGATTTGAAGAATTTGTACCACTTTTTAGAATGTGAAACTTTGAATTGCCAGTCTGTTGCCCTAAAACCAATATTTTATATAATTAATGAATGCATCAAACCACTCAGCTCTCATAGAATCCTTGGTGAAATTTCCTGGCAGGTCACATTATATGTTAACATTGTATGTTATTCCTGATTCACATATGAAATTACTCTCAGCTCTGACAGCAAACGTCTATGTTTCATATGTTCTCAAACTCGCTAAACTTTCTCAAAATGTATTTCACTCATGCTATGTCAGGTATTGTTTGACATCACTCTTCAACAGTCTTTTCTTTTTTGCATTTTAATGATCAGCTTATTCTCAAAAATAGCTTAAGTATATATAGTAACCATAAAAAAGTATCATGTTTTCTAGGATTGTCTTAGCTGACTAACAAAACACAGATAAGTAGGTAACTGAAAAAAATCACTGCAATTTATTTATAAGATTCAATTCTCAAAATGAAGGGGAAATAGGAAGTAAATAATAGCTTAAGAGGTTTGCATAGCAGCATATAGTGATAACTAATGTTTTTGACGTTTGCACAGGCTCGATTACAAGTTGGTAAAGGATATGGAAACACATTTAATTGCATATTTACAATCTATAGGAACGAACATGTGAGTATCATGCTCTTTAAATATAATATGTGGGAAAATATGAATGCATGTCTTTATGAAACTTCAAACTGGTATAGACAGACTTCAAAGCAAAACAATTTGTACAAAATGTGTTACATTCATTTTTGTTTTTAACCCCTTCAGGACGGAGTCAATAGTGCACGTTCTGATCAAAACAAAACGTAATCAAAAACTGGAATTTGCGCTAGCTATATGTCTGTTCAACCGTAATTCACCGCTGTCACATTAAGTGCCCCCACACTTATTATATATAATTATGTTCAGGAGAAACAGGGCTTTAATTTATCATTAACTATTCATATATGAAACATATTTTTTTATGAATAAAATTTTAAAAAATGTGAGAAAATAAGATTTTTTTAAATAATTTATATTTCCATCGACATTTTAGCTGTGAATGTCATAATACTGCACAAAAATGCACATATTTGTAATCAGCGATGTCTCACGGGTACAACAGTAGCCCCCATTAACAGGTTTTATGGTGTTTTGGAAAGTTACAGGGTCAAATATAGAACGTTCCATTTTCAAATTGAAATTTGCCAGATTAGTAATGTTACCTTTGAGACGGTGTGGTAGCCCAGGAATGAGAATTACCCCCATAATGGCATACCATTTGAAAAAGTAGACAACCCAAGGTATTGAAAGTGGGGTATGTTTAGTCTTTTTAATAGCCCCTTAGTCACAAACACTGGCCAAATTTAGCGTTCATATTTGCTTTTGTGTGAAAAAAGCAAAAAACTAATATTTGGCCAGTGTTTGTGACTAAGTGGCTACTAAGAAAGACTGGACATACCCCACTTGCAATACCTTGGGTTGTCTACTTTTGCAAATGGTATGCAATCATCGGGGTAATTCTCATTCCTAGGCTACCATACGCTCTCAAAGGCAACATAACCAATCTGGCAAATTTAAATGTCAAAAAAATGAAATGCAAGCCTTTATTTAAAAAATTACCATATTGTGATCACTATTTCCCAAATGCTCCCCTACTTGAATGCTGGTCAAAAGATCAACATTGTTTGTTATAACAAGATCCAGACAAGCATCCTTTTTAGTTGGTGCTTGTACCAGTTGTGACATAAAGGTGTCATTTAACACATTCAAAAACCTGATTCCCCTTGCTGAAGTACTAGTCACTCTATCCCAATTTATGTCCGGGAAATGAAAATCTCCAATAATTAATGTGTAACCCTGATTTGCAGCTTTCCCAATTTGCTTTAACAGCTGTTAAGGTGGAGTCTAATTTCGTAGGACAGGCTCCACAGCATTTAGTGTAACGACCTAGTTTAGAACACCCACGAAGGTGTTTATTAGCAGAAGCAAGGGAATTAGAGATAGCATAGGAGATCTGTTAGTGTCTTTTTTGTGACATTCTGACTTTATGTCAGTCACTTTTTACTTGGACTCCGTTATCTCCCTCTGTCTATCTAGACACCTACTACTCCTGTCTATCCCTCTGCTAATTTTAAACGTTTGGTCTAACACCCTTCATAACTCTATAATGTGTATATCGAGTTATTTATCTCGAAATTGATTGAATACACTAAAGGATTTTTTTGAAGGTATTCTGCTGTATAGGGGCCTATTGCCTATAACCCCCTGTGTAATAGCACTCCGATAAATGGATTTGCTTTTGGTACCAAGGGTAAAATTATAGGCAACTAGGGGAACCAGAGAGTTGTCATTGATACATAGTTGCCATAGTATCTCTTTCTCTTGAATAGATTATTAAAGTCTGTATATATTTTTTGTGGATTTGGAGAGACTTCTTACGCACTATAGTTATCATACGTAACATCTCTCTGATACCCATCTACCCACTGGACTCCAGATTCTAAGATTCTTTTGGCATAACATCTATGTGCACACATATCTATACCAGCCGGCTTGGGAGTTCTTCCCTTTCTTTTATGGGAGAACATCCAAGCATCTCCTTGTGTTTTTTTCATTGACATAACTTAAGGGTTCATGCCCAATTTGGGTGTAGCTGGTATCACCCACCCTGACCATTTTTTCCTAGTCGGAGACTTTACCTTGTGTGAATCTTTAGACTAAGGAGAAAATATCCTCTCTTTTCATATTTCATTATCAATAAAGGGTTTAAGACCCATATTTTTGGTCAGAAGGGAGACTTCTTTATATTTAAACCATTGACTAATGGCGGGCTTCCTAGCTAATAAACCCAATGCCACCAAATGGTGCCAAGATGCCGATTTAATCTTTTCAGAATCTGACTTACAACCAGATGACCTCAATTATTCCATGACATCAGGTTTCAATTCTCTCACACAGCTATATAAACAACAGATAAGGTCGAGCTGGGAGATAGCCTCTCTAGAGAATTATCTAAAAAAAAGTTTAATACCGAGAGGACTAAGAATACCTACAACCCCCAGTTCACACATTGACGAAGAAGAATTCGTCAAAGAGTGGGAGGAAGCCGCAGGCCAATGTTCTATACGCTTTATGCAAATCATATGTAAATTTGAGAATAAAAAACTAGCAGAAATCGAAAAAAAGATCGAGAGCGAAGTAGAAAAAATCCAACAACATAAAACTGACCCAGCATTCAGTCCGAATGAGAACAAGTTACAAACTAACTTAGAAAAATATCAAAGTATCATAAAACAAAGAAAACATCAAAAATTCTTAAGAGATCACAAAGACTTTAAAAACGGGAACGTTTATAAAAGATTCAGTAATAAGAGGAGGGTTGACAGCGACCAAGCTTCAACCTCAGAATACGAATCTAGCGGCTCCGATACTGAGATAACATCAAACCCCTCCACCTCTAGTGAGAACAATAGAGGGATCCTAAAGAGAGGGGTCACCTTTTTAGACAATACACAGGGGGACAATCGCCCGTTCCTGAGGTCCAGATCCAAAAAGCAATACAACCGGAAAAAACGGTTTTGAAGAACAGACAAATTGTCAACTTATCTGAATATATTCTCACACAACCAGAATTAGATTTGTTGGCAAAAGGTCTGTCTTTCATTCCCACACCACGTTTTGATAAGTTTACATGGGTTAAGGATGTTCACTTGTTCGCAAGAAAGCTCATTCTACACAAAAACTTCCTTGTAAGTGAAGAGAAAAAAGCTAAAAATCTAGGCCTAGATCTCAAAGATTATCGCATGACTATGATTTTAGCAGACCTGTTGGAAGAGAATGATAACTCCTTAGGACATAATTACCCTCTAACTAATCTTAAGAACAAGAGCCACTATTGCCCCAAGCTAGGAGACTCTAAATACGTAGAGACCTTTGTTGAGTTGGTATGTGAAGAAATTGAAAAAGTTGCTTTTAATGAAATAAGTCACAAGCCAAACTCCAACCTAACCGCATTAGAACACCAAGCAGTAAAGACACTAAAAGAAAATAAGACCATAACTATAAAACCCTCAGATAAAGGAGGCAATATAGTTATAATGGATACCCCGAAATATGTGGAGATGAATAAAAAGATACTAACAGACCAAATGACTTACAAAATCTTGAAACAAGACCCCTCCAAAATATTTGCCAATAAGTTAAAAAGCATCTTGCAACAAGGCCTAGATGATAACCTAATCTCTAAGGATGAATATAACTTTATGGCCATTAACAGTCCTCGTATCTCGACCTTCTATAGCCTGCCAAAAATTCATAAACAACAACAGATCTTGACAGGCAGGCCCATTGTCTCTGGCAACAACAATATGACTCAAAATGTAAGTGTCTACTTAGACCACATCCTAAAACCGCTAGTCACACAACTCCCGTCGTATCTAAGAGACACGAAACAACCCTAGCGGTTTTGACAAAAACCAGATTACCACCTAACTCTATTATCTGCAGCTTGGATGTGGAATCACTGTACAGCTCAATTCCACACTCGCTGGGCTTGAAACACACAGAACACTTTTTAAGGAGTAGAGGGACGTCCCTAGATAAACACAGCGTATTGGTATTAGATCTTCTAAGGTTTGTCTTAAAACACAATTTCTTTTTGTTTGATGGAGTGTACTATCACCAGGTGCAGGGGACTGCTATGGGGACGTCTTGTGCGCCCTCATATGCAAACCTGCACCTGGGATGGTGGGAGGAACAAGTTGTTTTTACATCTCCCCCCAAAAATCCCCTGACCCAGTACATATATCTATGGAAAAGATATATAGATGACTTTATAATCATCTGGACTGGGTCAGGGGACCAGTTCAGACAATTCACACTCAGCCTGAACACAAATGAACTTAACCTTAAATTCACAGCAGAAATAGGCACTCCGTCCCTAAGCTTCCTCGATTTGATGGTGTCTCCACAAGAACTGGGCACCATTAAAACAAACCTTTTCAGAAAGAGCACGGCTACCAACAACCTTCTAAATTGGAAAAGTTATCACCCGACACAGCAGAAATGGGGAATACCGACGGGCCAATACTTACGTTTAAGACGTAATTGCTCCGATTTGGAAGACTTTAAAACACAAGCAAGAGAATTGCGCCACATGTTCAGGTCCAAAGGATACCCCAACAAATGCCTGAAGAAGGCATACCATAGGGCTCTCCTATCTGAACAGGAAGATCTAGTAAGAGAAAGGGAAATTTCCCCTCCACTAAAAAATACAGACCTAAAACAACTTAGGTGTATTGCCACTTTCGACGCGGGTTGGGACCAAGTCAAAGCAATTATGAACCGCTTCTGGCCTCTACTAAAACAGGACACACACCTTAGGGATGTCCTTCCCTCCTATGCAACCCTGACAGCTAGAAGGGGCAACAACTTGAAAGATTTACTGGTACATAGTCACTTCCAGCCCTGTAAACCACCAACACATTGGCTATCGGAAAAAATCAAAGGCACCTACAAGTGTGGCAGGTGCAAAGCATGTGGGTATATTAATACCAAATCAAAGGACTTTAATAACAGCTCCAACACAGAAAATTTCAAATCACTTTCCTTTTTTAACTGTAACTCAAAGGGAGTGATCTACTTAATCACCTGCCAATGTCACATTATGTATGTAGGCAAAACCTTTAGACCGTTCAAGAAACGCATTCTTGAACATGTAAATTCCATAAAAACAGCCAGACATATAGAAACATCGGTCTCCAGGCATGTGAGAACCTTTCACAATGGGGACCCAAAAGTTCTTAGATTTCAGGGCATCGAACTAATTTAACAGGACCAGAGGAAGGGCAATTGGGACCAACGTCTAAGGAGACGTGAATGCTATTGGATCTATCGCCTGAAAACCCTGTCCCCCAAAGGTCTCAATGAGGGTTTCTCGTACTCCCCATTTATTTAGAAGTCTCCATAAATATATAGTGCACTTGTAAATAGCCTTCATTTCTTTTTATCTTAGTTTTTTGTATATATTTTTGTCTGAGAATTTTCATATCACTATATTTCACCTTATTAGGCGTTTTCAACAGAGGGACACTTAACCGTCCCCATTACTGCCGCCCGACTATAAATTCCTCCCTTCTGCCTCTAGTATGTCCCTAACCCTAATACAGGGCTCAGAATTGGACAGATATAATTACCTACTAAGGACGCTGCTTAAACCCCCCCCCCTTTTTTTCATTATCAGGACATTCTATTTTTTAAATAAACTAATCATAATGCTACACTTTACTTTCACACTACAGTGGCTATCCCATATCGAACAGAAATGTTCTGAAAATCCAATCACATATCGACATAGATATTCATATATATGTATATATATATATTTTTCATGCCACTTGTAGCATTATGATTCATTATCATTAGTGTGTCCGGTCCTTTCCATACCACTGTTCACGTCCTTTCTCATTTTTTTGAATCGCTGTGGCTATTTCTATATCAACACTGTCTATTACCTAACTCTACACTCGGAGATACAATGTTACACATCTACTTATGGCCCAATAAACATGGACACAGTGTAACAGGATTAGCTTGACTAAGACGGATGCCTCGGACAGCTCTAACTTTGGAAGGCTTGCTTCCACACAAGGAGTTCACAGCCTGTCAATCATTAGACGTCATGGAAGCTAACTCCACCCCTATAGAGTTTAAATTAACATAGCGTCACGTCAGCGATGACGACGTGAAGCACCTTTCCCTGATTGGCCAGCAGCGATTTAAATACCGGGAGATTCTGGGCGGCAATTCCGGTCCCTGACGAAGGAGTTGCTTACTCCGAAACGCGCGTCGGATCTCATCTGGGGGGATTCCCGAGTCACAGCACTCGATCACTGCACTATGCACCTCTCACCACGCACTGAGGAAATCCTCCCCTCTACTGTTCACCTTTAGTTATGATTTACCATTTTTTCTAATTTTTCGTTTTCTCACTATTACTCTCTCTGGAGTCTAATTTCGTAGGACAGGCTCCACAGCATTTAGTGTAACGACCTAGTTTAGAACACCCACGAAGGTGTTTATTAGCAGAAGCAAGGGAATTAGAGATAGCATAGGAGATCTGTTAGTGTCTTTTTTGTGACATTCTGACTTTATGTCAGTCACTTTTTACTTGGACTCCGTTATCTCCCTCTGTCTATCTAGACACCTACTACTCCTGTCTATCCCTCTGCTAATTTTAAACGTTTGGTCTAACACCCTTCATAACTCTATAATGTGTATATCGAGTTATTTATCTCGAAATTGATTGAATACACTAAAGGATTTTTTTGAAGGTATTCTGCTGTATAGGGGCCTATTGCCTATAACCCCCTGTGTAATAGCACTCCGATAAATGGATTTGCTTTTGGTACCAAGGGTAAAATTATAGGCAACTAGGGGAACCAGAGAGTTGTCATTGATACATAGTTGCCATAGTATCTCTTTCTCTTGAATAGATTATTAAAGTCTGTATATATTTTTTGTGGATTTGGAGAGACTTCTTACGCACTATAGTTATCATACGTAACATCTCTCTGATACCCATCTACCCACTGGACTCCAGATTCTAAGATTCTTTTGGCATAACATCTATGTGCACACATATCTATACCAGCCGGCTTGGCAGTTCTTCCCTTTCTTTTATGGGAGAACATCCAAGCATCTCCTTGTGTTTTTTTCATTGACATAACTTAAGGGTTCATGCCCAATTTGGGTGTAGCTGGTATCACCCACCCTGACCATTTTTTCCTAGTCGGAGACTTTACCTTGTGTGAATCTTTAGACTAAGGAGAAAATATCCTCTCTTTTCATATTTCATTATCAATAAAGGGTTTAAGACCCATATTTTTGGTCAGAAGGGAGACTTCTTTATATTTAAACCATTGACTAATGGCGGGCTTCCTAGCTAATAAACCCAATGCCACCAAATGGTGCCAAGATGCCGATTTAATCTTTTCAGAATCTGACTTACAACCAGATGACCTCAATTATTCCATGACATCAGGTTTCAATTCTCTCACACAGCTATATAAACAACAGATAAGGTCGAGCTGGGAGATAGCCTCTCTAGAGAATTATCTAAAAAAAAGTTTAATACCGAGAGGACTAAGAATACCTACAACCCCCAGTTCACACATTGACGAAGAAGAATTCGTCAAAGAGTGGGAGGAAGCCGCAGGCCAATGTTCTATACGCTTTATGCAAATCATATGTAAATTTGAGAATAAAAAACTAGCAGAAATCGAAAAAAAGATCGAGAGCGAAGTAGAAAAAATCCAACAACATAAAACTGACCCAGCATTCAGTCCGAATGAGAACAAGTTACAAACTAACTTAGAAAAATATCAAAGTATCATAAAACAAAGAAAACATCAAAAATTCTTAAGAGATCACAAAGACTTTAAAACCGGGAACGTTTATAAAAGATTCAGTAATAAGAGGAGGGTTGACAGCGACCAAGCTTCAACCTCAGAATACGAATCTAGCGGCTCCGATACTGAGATAACATCAAACCCCTCCACCTCTAGTGAGAACAATAGAGGGATCCTAAAGAGAGGGGTCACCTTTTTAGACAATACACAGGGGGACAATCGCCCGTTCCTGAGGTCCAGATCCAAAAAGCAATACAACCGGAAAAAACGGTTTTGAAGAACAGACAAATTGTCAACTTATCTGAATATATTCTCACACAACCAGAATTAGATTTGTTGGCAAAAGGTCTGTCTTTCATTCCCACACCACGTTTTGATAAGTTTACATGGGTTAAGGATGTTCACTTGTTCGCAAGAAAGCTCATTCTACACAAAAACTTCCTTGTAAGTGAAGAGAAAAAAGCTAAAAATCTAGGCCTAGATCTCAAAGATTATCGCATGACTATGATTTTAGCAGACCTGTTGGAAGAGAATGATAACTCCTTAGGACATAATTACCCTCTAACTAATCTTAAGAACAAGAGCCACTATTGCCCCAAGCTAGGAGACTCTAAATACGTAGAGACCTTTGTTGAGTTGGTATGTGAAGAAATTGAAAAAGTTGCTTTTAATGAAATAAGTCACAAGCCAAACTCCAACCTAACCGCATTAGAACACCAAGCAGTAAAGACACTAAAAGAAAATAAGACCATAACTATAAAACCCTCAGATAAAGGAGGCAATATAGTTATAATGGATACCCCGAAATATGTGGAGATGAATAAAAAGATACTAACAGACCAAATGACTTACAAAATCTTGAAACAAGACCCCTCCAAAATATTTGCCAATAAGTTAAAAAGCATCTTGCAACAAGGCCTAGATGATAACCTAATCTCTAAGGATGAATATAACTTTATGGCCATTAACAGTCCTCGTATCTCGACCTTCTATAGCCTGCCAAAAATTCATAAACAACAACAGATCTTGACAGGCAGGCCCATTGTCTCTGGCAACAACAATATGACTCAAAATGTAAGTGTCTACTTAGACCACATCCTAAAACCGCTAGTCACACAACTCCCGTCGTATCTAAGAGACACGAAACAAACCCTAGCGGTTTTGACAAAAAACAGATTACCACCTAACTCTATTATCTGCAGCTTGGATGTGGAATCACTGTACAGCTCAATTCCACACTCGCTGGGCTTGAAACACACAGAACACTTTTTAAGGAGTAGAGGGACGTCCCTAGATAAACACAGCGTATTGGTATTAGATCTTCTAAGTTTTGTCTTAAAACACAATTTCTTTTTGTTTGATGGAGTGTACTATCACCAGGTGCAGGGGACTGCTATGGGGACGTCTTGTGCGCCCTCATATGCAAACCTGCACCTGGGATGGTGGGAGGAACAAGTTGTTTTTACATCTCCCCCCAAAAATCCCCTGACCCAGTACATATATCTATGGAAAAGATATATAGATGACTTTATAATCATCTGGACTGGGTCAGGGGACCAGTTCAGACAATTCACACTCAGCCTGAACACAAATGAACTTAACCTTAAATTCACAGCAGAAATAGGCACTCCGTCCCTAAGCTTCCTCGATTTGATGGTGTCTCCACAAGAACTGGGCACCATTAAAACAAACCTTTTCAGAAAGAGCACGGCTACCAACAACCTTCTAAATTGGAAAAGTTATCACCCGACACAGCAGAAATGGGGAATACCGACGGGCCAATACTTACGTTTAAGACGTAATTGCTCCGATTTGGAAGACTTTAAAACACAAGCAAGAGAATTGCGCCACATGTTCAGGTCCAAAGGATACCCCAACAAATGCCTGAAGAAGGCATACCATAGGGCTCTCCTATCTGAACAGGAAGATCTAGTAAGAGAAAGGGAAATTTCCCCTCCACTAAAAAATACAGACCTAAAACAACTTAGGTGTATTGCCACTTTCGACGCGGGTTGGGACCAAGTCAAAGCAATTATGAACCGCTTCTGGCCTCTACTAAAACAGGACACACACCTTAGGGATGTCCTTCCCTCCTATGCAACCCTGACAGCTAGAAGGGGCAACAACTTGAAAGATTTACTGGTACATAGTCACTTCCAGCCCTGTAAACCACCAACACATTGGCTATCGGAAAAAATCAAAGGCACCTACAAGTGTGGCAGGTGCAAAGCATGTGGGTATATTAATACCAAATCAAAGGACTTTAATAACAGCTCCAACACAGAAAATTTCAAATCACTTTCCTTTTTTAACTGTAACTCAAAGGGAGTGATCTACTTAATCACCTGCCAATGTCACATTATGTATGTAGGCAAAACCTTTAGACCGTTCAAGAAACGCATTCTTGAACATGTAAATTCCATAAAAACAGCCAGACATATAGAAACATCGGTCTCCAGGCATGTGAGAACCTTTCACAATGGGGACCCAAAAGTTCTTAGATTTCAGGGCATCGAACTAATTTAACAGGACCAGAGGAAGGGCAATTGGGACCAACGTCTAAGGAGACGTGAATGCTATTGGATCTATCGCCTGAAAACCCTGTCCCCCAAAGGTCTCAATGAGGGTTTCTCGTACTCCCCATTTATTTAGAAGTCTCCATAAATATATAGTGCACTTGTAAATAGCCTTCATTTCTTTTTATCTTAGTTTTTTGTATATATTTTTGTCTGAGAATTTTCATATCACTATATTTCACCTTATTAGGCGTTTTCAACAGAGGGACACTTAACCGTCCCCATTACTGCCGCCCGACTATAAATTCCTCCCTTCTGCCTCTAGTATGTCCCTAACCCTAATACAGGGCTCAGAATTGGACAGATATAATTACCTACTAAGGACGCTGCTTAAACCCCCCCCCCTTTTTTTCATTATCAGGACATTCTATTTTTTACATAAACTAATCATAATGCTACACTTTACTTTCACACTACAGTGGCTATCCCATATCGAACAGAAATGTTCTGAAAATCCAATCACATATCGACATAGATATTCATATATATGTATATATATATATATTTTTCATGCCACTTGTAGCATTATGATTCATTATCATTAGTGTGTCCGGTCCTTTCCATACCACTGTTCACGTCCTTTCTCATTTTTTTGAATCGCTGTGGCTATTTCTATATCAACACTGTCTATTACCTAACTCTACACTCGGAGATACAATGTTACACATCTACTTATGGCCCAATAAACATGGACACAGTGTAACAGGATTAGCTTGACTAAGACGGATGCCTCGGACAGCTCTAACTTTGGAAGGCTTGCTTCCACACAAGGAGTTCACAGCCTGTCAATCATTAGACGTCATGGAAGCTAACTCCACCCCTATAGAGTTTAAATTAACATAGCGTCACGTCAGCGATGACGACGTGAAGCACCTTTCCCTGATTGGCCAGCAGCGATTTAAATACCGGGAGATTCTGGGCGGCAATTCCGGTCCCTGACGAAGGAGTTGCTTACTCCGAAACGCGCGTCGGATCTCATCTGGGGGGATTCCCGAGTCACAGCACTCGATCACTGCACTATGCACCTCTCACCACGCACTGAGGAAATCCTCCCCTCTACTGTTCACCTTTAGTTATGATTTACCATTTTTTCTAATTTTTCGTTTTCTCACTATTACTCTCTCTGGAGTCTAATTTCGTAGGACAGGCTCCACAGCATTTAGTGTAACGACCTAGTTTAGAACACCCACGAAGGTGTTTATTAGCAGAAGCAAGGGAATTAGAGATAGCATAGGAGATCTGTTAGTGTCTTTTTTGTGACATTCTGACTTTATGTCAGTCACTTTTTACTTGGACTCCGTTATCTCCCTCTGTCTATCTAGACACCTACTACTCCTGTCTATCCCTCTGCTAATTTTAAACGTTTGGTCTAACACCCTTCATAACTCTATAATGTGTATATCGAGTTATTTATCTCGAAATTGATTGAATACACTAAAGGATTTTTTTGAAGGTATTCTGCTGTATAGGGGCCTATTGCCTATAACCCCCTGTGTAATAGCACTCCGATAAATGGATTTGCTTTTGGTACCAAGGGTAAAATTATAGGCAACTAGGGGAACCAGAGAGTTGTCATTGATACATAGTTGCCATAGTATCTCTTTCTCTTGAATAGATTATTAAAGTCTGTATATATTTTTTGTGGATTTGGAGAGACTTCTTATGCACTATAGTTATCATACGTAACATCTCTCTGATACCCATCTACCCACTGGACTCCAGATTCTAAGATTCTTTTGGCATAACATCTATGTGCACACATATCTATACCAGCCGGCTTGGCAGTTCTTCCCTTTCTTTTATGGGAGAACATCCAAGCATCTCCTTGTGTTTTTTTCATTGATATCCCAACCAATAATTGATTTTCCTTTGTTTGCCCCAAGCAGATTTTAACCCATAAAGCTTCCACATTTTCCTCGTCACACTCCACATGCCTAAGATTTGACTTTAACTCATGGTTGACATACAAACATACCCCACTACCGTTCTTGTTTTTCCTGTCCTTCCTAAATAACGTGTACCCATGTAAGTTAACTGTCCAGTCATGTGTCTCATCCCACCATGTTTCTGTTATGCCTATAATATCATATTGTTTAGTGTATGCTATTTCCTCTAGTTCCCCCATTTTGTTATATAGAATCATTGCATTAGTAAGCATGCATTTAATATTATCATGAGTCTTTTTTAGATTTTGTGAATTTTCATCAATATTACATACCTCCTCTGTTCTGAGTTTTCCCCTCCACCCATCTCCACCACCCTTACACTGAGCTAAAGCCCATCTCTTTTCTATCCTATCTCCATTTTCTAGATTGCTTTGACCCTCCCCCCTACTACTAGTTTAAAACCTCCTCCAACCTTCTAGCCATCCTACCCCCAGCACAGCAGACCCTCTTCCGTTTATGACTATACAGATTGTACCCAAGCTCAAAATCGTCCTAGCGCTCTAAAAACCCCAAACCCTCTTTCCTTCACCAGGACTTCAGCCACGCATTGACCTCTCTAATCTCCAGCTGCCTTTCTGCTGTAGCGCGTGGCACAGGTAATATTTCTGAAAATATTACCTTGGAGGTCCTTTTCTTTAGCATACTTCCTAGTTCACTGAACTCATTCTTTAGGACCTTCCATTTTCCCCTGACCTTGTCATTGGTACCAATATGAACCATGACAGCTGGGTCATCCCCAGCCTCTCCCAAAAATCCCTCCACTCTGTCGGCATAATGCTGGTCCCGAACACCCGGGAGACAGCAAACTGTCCGGTTGAGATGATCAGAGTGGCAGATTAACCTATCTACTCTCTTAATAATAGAGTCCCTTACCACCACAACCTGTCTAGCCTTCCTTACCCTCTCAACCCCACCCGTACTAGAGGGGCTGTTCCCATGGCTGTTAGAAGGAACAGCTTCCTGCAGTACAGCTACTCCTGAGCTGATGCTCGCAACATCTTCACTCAAACGGGCAAATCTGTTAGGCTGCACAAGATCACTGTTACCCAGCTATGTGCCTGCTCACCAACTGTCTCATCTCCTCCCACTTCACTACCTGCACCCACTAAACTCTGCTCAGGGAGCAGCAGACTCTCCAATTTGCCTCTCCAGATCTTCAATCTGAGCTTCCAGAAAAGCCACTCGTTCACACAATTATGTAAAAGAAAATGAAAAGAAGCAAAATATCACTTCAAACCACCTTATTATAGAGAAAAAAAAGTCATAATATACTGTGCCAGCAACATGAGTACAAGGGCACAGGAACAACAGCAATCTCTTTGTCTTTGTGTTCTGTGTGTGGAGAGGATGGGCAAGTATGGGAAGTGACATAACATCTCATGCACTCTCCTCACACAGAGAACTATGAAACTGCATTCCTGCAGAGAGGACTGCCTCATATGCAGTACAAGGGCAGGTGATGACACACAAGGGGTGGGTGTGACAAGAGCAGAAATTGCATTATAATTGTGAATGTGAGTGTGTGAAGGCCCTATTTGCCTTCCCCATAGCCATTTTCCTCCTCAGTTCGGGAATCTGTTTAAACGTTCTTTCCTTTATCCTCCTACCATTCGGGATTATAATGTACCAAACACCGACTACCTCTCTGGCTCATTAAGTTTAAAAAAAACACAAGAATGAAATGCCCTCTGTGTGTGGCCAATTAACCGAACGCCAACATTAAAGCAGGCAGCGGGACTTGGCCGCCGAGTGTCTGCAACTCCGAGGCAGACACTCGATGGCACGAACACTGGTAACACTATGCAAACACTTGCTTCTGTTGGCGGCAAGCCAGGAGAGCACTGTTCGGTAGGTTTGCTTGGATGGACCTCCCGAACAAACGCTACCAATGAGCCAGGGGAACTATTCACCTTTTAGTATGTTTTGGAACTCCTCATGAGAGGTCGGTTTTTGTTTTTGGAGGCGCCTCATGAGAGGTCGGTCAAAACTTCACCCCGGTTGCGATTCGGATGTGTTCGTGGGATCTGAGTGCTTTTCGGATATGTTGGGCGCTCAGATCCAGGCTATCCGGGGATGTATAAACTATGGGGGTTCCTGTATGCGAATTATGTATTTTTTGTGTGTTTTCAGTAAATTGTCATTTTTGCTTAGTCATGGTGACATGGCATTTTGTGGACATTTTGTGGATGTGTTTTTTGTGTCTTCGTACTATATACAAGCAGGCCATTGAGCCTTGATTCAACGGAACAGTTTACCCCTTCATAAAGTCTTGGCTCAAGGGGATTGGGAGCTATATTTACTATAATCGCTACTGCGCTTGGGACTTGGGAGATTCTTCACGGGTATACTCAGCTGGGGTATTGGGATCCGTTACAGAGTGTATGTGTCTAAATATAATAATAATAATAGTGTATTTGTGTGTGGCTATATATCTGTGTATTGATGTGTGTGTCAGTGTGTGTGCATCCAGTGGCGTACATACCAGGGTCGCAGGGGTCGCGGCTGCGACCGGGCCCAGCCTACCAGGGGGCCCGGCCGCCCCTGCGACCCGGTATGTAGCCACTGGGCCAGCTTCTTCTCCTGGGGGGCCCAGGAGCCGGCCACCTCCGGGCCCCCCCGAGGCTGGCCCTGCTGTCACCCGGCTGGCCGGTCCTGCGGGCGCGCGAGGGAGCACTCTCCCCTAAGTGCTTCCTTTTCAGCTCCCTCGCGCACCGCAATGATACCGGAGCCGGAAGATGACGTCATCTTCCGGCGCCGGTATCAGTACACGGCGCGCGAGGGAGCGGAAGAGGAAGCACTCAGGGGAGAGTGCTCCCTCGCGCGCCCGCCAGCCTGACTGCCCGCCGGGTGACCCCCCCCAGGAGCCCAGCAGCACCACTGGACCCCAGGGAACCCCTCAGCACTCCAAAAGGTAAGGAGGCTGGGGGATTAAATAAATAAAATTTAAAAAAACGTTAGTGTTAGTGTGTGTGTGTTAGTGTGAGTTAGTGTGAGTGTGTGTGTTAGAGTGTTTGTCTGCTAGTGAGTGTCAGTGAGTGTGTTACTGTGTGTGTCTGGTACTGAGTGTGTTTGTGTGTGTGTTTGTGTGTGTGTTAGAGTGTGTGTGTCTGCTAGTGTCAGTGAGTGAGTGTGTGTCTGCTAGTGTCAGTGAGTGTGTGTCTGCTAGTGAGTGTCAGTGATTGTGTTACTGTGTGTGTCTGTTACTGAGTGTGTTTGATGTCTGTTAGTGAGTGTGTGTTTGTCAGTGAGAGTGTATGTTTTGTAAGTGAGTGTGTATGTATGTCTGTCGCTGAGTGTGTCTCTGTCAGTAAATGTGTGTGTCTGTTAGCTAGTGTGTATGCGTCTGTTCGTGAGAGTGTGTGTGTGTGTCTTCAGCACTTACCTTTCTCCAGCGCCGGACACCCTTGGCGCAGGGGATCCCTCCGCCTCTCGGCTCCGAATGCGCATGCGCGGCAAAAGCGGCGCACGCATTCAAACCGCCCATAGGAAAGCATTACCCAATGCTTTTCTACGGACGTTCAGTGTCTTAGAATCGCGGAAGCGCCTCTAGCGGCTGTCAGTGAGACAGCCACTAGAGGCTGGATTAACCCTCAGTGAAACATAGCAGTTTCTCTGAAACTGCTATGTTTTCAGCTGCAGGGTTAAAACTAGAGGGACCTGACACCCAGACCACTTCATTGAGCTGATGTGATCTGGGTGTCTGTAGTGGTCCTTTAAGTGTGTGTGCATCTGTATGCACTGACGTACATACCGCGGTCGCAGGGTTCGCAGCCCTGCAACCCCTGCGACCAGGTGCCCGCCGCAATGTGTTGCGGCCCCGGTCCGCCAGAGTAAGCGCGGGGGGTTGGGGGGGGCCCACGGATCAATTTTCGCACCGGGGCCCCATGGGTCATGTGTACGCCACTGTGTGCATCTATGAAATATATATATGATTGTGAGTGTGTTTCTTTGAGGGTGAGTCTGTATATGTGTATCTGTGTGTGTGCCTATGTCTCTGTGACATTTGTGGTTGTTTTTGTATTCTTTGAGTGCATATATGTGTGCCTACATGTAACATTTCATTTGAAGGAACAATCTATGCACCAGAACCACTACAGCATAACCCTTTTAAAGACGGTGGGCGTGCTATGCCGTCCTTGGAGACCCGGCTCTAAATGCCAGCTGGCGGCCTAGCACGTAGTAATGTACTTACCCGCTCGCCGGCAATCCCAGGCCTGTGAGCGCGGTGGGGGGGACTCACCTGGCATCCCAGGGAGTTCCCCTGCTGCCTTTCCGGCCCTCCTGGGCCATGTGATCACGAGGTCCTTGCAAAGACCTCACGATCACATGGGCGGCATAGACATCCATAGCAGTGCCAGCAGGTAGTCCCCCTGCTGCCTGAAAAACAATAAAAATAAAGTTTAAAACAGTTTCAAATAAAATTATATATATTTAGATCTCATATATATATATGTATATATATATATATATATATATATATATATATATATATGTATATATAAATATTATATATATTATATATATATATATATATATATATATATATATATATATATATATATTTACACATACACTGTCTAAGTGTATTTTAATATCAATATATCAGACGGGGACAAAAGGGACGAACCCATTGGACCCAAAGGCAAACCACCAGCCTACAAGTAGTTCCTGTATTCAATCTGTCTATAAGAAATCTGTCTACAAAGGAGTCTCAGGTATTAAGTACAGGCTTGTCCTTTATTCCTACCTCTCCTCCCAATTTATTCCAATGGGAAGTGGATCTATTCAAATTTGGCCGCTCACTGAGACTGAAGGAGTTTTTCAAAAACTCCCCAAAACTGACCACTCCGATGGTCACAACTCCATATCAATTCAAAACTCCGAGCAACTTTGACCCTCCTTCTAACCAGATATCCACCAAGTCATTCCTCTCCACGACTAAATGGCAAACAGAGAGTATACTGCAAAAACATCATCCGAGGCACTTTAATCTATCAAAAGATGAATATGCCGTGATAAAGAACTTAGCAGCAGACCCAATAATTGTAATTCGACCGGCAGACAAGGGAGGGGGCATAGTCATCCTCAATTATGACACCTATGCAGATGAACTAAAACAACAATTGAGTGATACCAAAACATACAGACGCCTTCAGGAAGACCCAACAGATATGATTGCAAAAACAATCGAAGACACATTAATGTTTGGCTTACAAGCAGGCCATATTAATTTAGAGCTTTTCCATTTTCTCCTCAAAAAGCACCCACGGACCCCAGTCCTGTATTCTCTCCCAAAGATACACAAGAATCAGGAGCATCCCCCTGGACGACCAATCGTATCAGCAACCCAGGGCATACTGGAACCAATCGCCAAGTATCTAGATTTTCTGTTCAAGATTCCTGTGACATCCTTAACCACTTGCATTAAAGACACTCCTGACCTTTTGGTATGTTTGAAGAAGGTGGGTTCTTTTAAAGGCATTCTAATCACTATGGACGTGGGCAGTCTTTACACCATCATCCCACATGACACAGGGATACAAGCAATGAGAAACCTTTTGACTCACTCTTCAAACTACCAAGGTCCATCGGTGGAATTCGTATTGGATCTATTGGGCATAGCATTACAAAATAATTATTTGAGACCGACTGGTATTTACAAATAGCAGGCACGTCCATGGGGGCGGCAATGGCCCCCATGTATGCGAATGCCTTCTTGTACGAGTACGAAACCGAGCACATACTCACACAGTCCAACCACCAGATCGTTGAGTACTTTCGGTTCATTGATGATATTCTGATTCTGTGGGGGGGGTCCAAGGACGAGGCTCTACAATTTGTTCAAGGGCTAAACAATCTTCCCACACCGGTAAAGATGACAGCCATCATTGACGAACACAGTGTCCAACAGTGTAATGAACAACTACTCCTGATGTATGAAAAATTTCAGTCTAGGGGTTATCCACGGGTGGTATTGGACAAAGCTTTATCTGGAGCAAAAACATCCTTCTCCTCCCCCTTGCAAACACCGGTGAAAGACAAGATCCACCGTCCCATCTTTCCAATGCTCTACAATACAGCTAACTCAGAGTTGACGTCAGCCATTTGCACCAACTGGCATACACTGGAACTAGACCCATCCCTCCCTGAGATCTTTCGCCATAAGCCGATGCTTTGTTACCAACATAACAAGAATTTAAGGGAATTATTAGTGAAAATGGATCCCCAATATTGCTACAGTCCAAAGAAAAAAGGCAGCATAAATGTAGGGTGTGTGAGGTGTTTGGGATGTGTGACTTGTGGCCACATCATCCCTTCCAAAACCTTCACACACCCACACACCGGCAGAAGGTACAAGATCCACCAACGTATACATTGCTGCACAGACTTTGTCATTTACAAACTGTCGTGTCCTTGTGGACTTAACTATATAGGCAAAACAGAGACAGCACTCTGTGAGAGAATCAGAGGCCACAGGTCTAGCATCCGGCTTGCCTATCGTGATGGCAAGTCGGACAAGCCAGTGGCCAGACATTTTCTAGAGTCCAAACATCAACTCTCAACACTAAGATGCATCGCTATTGAGCATGTTCCCATTCCAGTACGAGGGGGGAATAGAGGTCTAATGCTTCTACAGAGGGAGTGCTTCTGGATTTTTCAGCTGGGAACTTTGTCACCTAGAGGCCTGAATGAGAAAAACTCACTTTCAGTGTTCCTGTAGGAAATTTTCTAGAGACTATAAATTTAGTTAGAGTATCCTCTCTTTAAAGAGAGTGATATCAATCATCTATGGCAGCATGGAGAGTTAGTTAAGGTCCTCATATTGAGAGGGATGATATCTTTAGTAACTTTGTAACTTTGTGTTTTTTATGCAGTCTGTTCCTTTTTTTAAACACTAAGATTTATATGTAGATATTTGTCCACGGATGATTCATTTACAGGCGTGTTTAACTTTCTATTTTTTTCTGTACAGGGGACTCCTTAGCTTTAGTTTAGTTTATTATTATTTTTATGTGTTTTCATATTATAATTATTTTTCCACTTTTTATTTGCTCATTAGCCCTTAATTTAGAATATACAAACTGGCTAATTCTTCGCTTCATCCTCATCACTATCACTGTAAATATACAGCACATACTGTGTCACACATACAGCACATGTAGTGGAATTAATTCTCCACTCTTTACATAATTAAGAGGACACAAGTTATATTTTAGATATTAGACTGTTCAGAATTCTATTTGCTCTATTAGAATACACTGTACTTATTTCCACAAATCTACATTTAGTATTCAGCTACACTTAGTGGTCCCTTTTTAGTATATGATTCAGCCTGTATCGTTCTTCTTTAGCCCCTGGGAGCGTCCTGGTTGCCTGGCAACCCTCACTGTAACAACACATTTTTTCGTACGAAATTTTGATTTGATCCTCAACAGCCCCAGTACATGCGGGGGCAGCCAATTAGACGTGTGCGTCTATGGTTGCCTCGGCGACATGTCACGGCTATCCAATAGCATTTCATTTTTTCCGGAGTTCCGGGTCATGTGACTATGAACCCAGAAGTGTTAGGTGAGCGCGCCGGTTACCTGGACGCGCGGGAAAGGAGAATGTAGAACATCTGTGGGTAAGTAATTATCTGTAATTTTTTTAATTGTTTGTCCTATATAAGCTTCTTCATTGTAAGTGAAATGAGTATCCTGATGAAAGCTCCCAAGCGGAGCTGAAACGTTGATGTGGTTTTCTCTGAATAAAGAAGATAATACTTTGAAAAGCCCACGAGTGCCGGTATTTTTTCGTGGGATATATATATATAATTATATATATATTTATATATACATGGTAGTTTGAAAAGCACTCCAAGGACTTCATATAAGGTGAAAATAAACTTAGCTTTATTCTGCAACAACCAAAGGTGATCGACGTTTCAGTCCTACAACAGGACTTTCATCAGGATAACAGTGAATTCAAAATGTGACAATATATATAACAAACATAATAATACAAGTACATTGGTTACAGCTGAGTCTTACCTGAGTTTGTGTGTGCACCAGTGTCCTGCCCGCCGAAAAAACGCGGGCAAAAGCCGAATTCTACATGTTGTATTCAGCAGCTGTTGCTGCTGTGAACCTCTGCGTGCTGGAGGTTGTCATGGCAACCGGCCGAGACGCTAAGAGGCGTGTTTACATTTGTTACTATGATCGCAAGTGCGATCAGTCATCCGTCTGCGGCAGCACCACACAGCTCAGTAAAGAAGAAAGCTTTACACAGGGATTCAGTGTGATCAAGTGACCAATATTGTACAGATTAGCACAGTATGTAGGAGGGGGAGCAAGGTATTAGCTGGCCCCGGTCTGCAGACTATATACCGAAGGGCAACTTAAAGGAATACTTAGGAGCAAATAATAAATATATAAATATATGAATATATACATAAAAATTCGAATAAATATTCATGCTCTGGGGGCTTACAGCGCAGTATGCCCATACACTCTAGTATCCTCTATAATAGATAGTGGTTGAATGGCTGCTACTGGGTGCAGCTAACTGCATAACCCAACTTGGTAACTCTGGAGTTTATTGGGGTGATGAAGTCACTTACAGCCACCCTAAATATACACATATCTATAAACCCAGGTATTCTATAGTCGGTAAGTCTGGAACTAAATATGGTATGGCCAAGTTGCTAAAGGATTGGTATCATATTATGCATCCATACTGTACAATGTGTCAATGGGTCGTATCATAGGGGTTGATATAGTGGGGTAGTACCTGAGAGAGACATAGCAGGAACAAACTAAGGATAATGGTGAACAATTACAGTGTAGTCAAAAGTATATACATCTATCTACATATTTATAACTGGAGCTCCTATAAGTACCAATATATACAATACCAAAATGGTTAATCATGCAAGTTTGCTTTGTTTCTATAGACATTTGCCATACTTAATAAGGTGTGCATAATGCACAAAGTATAAATGGTAACCCACAATTCAAGGCTTATACGTAGAGAAATGTCCATACTGAATGTCTTGTATAGGTCCTATAGAAAGATGCCCAGACTGTATTTCTCGTTGAGGCCCCTAGGCTGCACCGTGTCCAAAGTCCTAATCCAGTGCAGTTCCCTCTGGAGCAGAATTTTCTTGCGGTCCCCTCCTCTCATTGGTTGCGGGACGTGGTCAATTGCAATGAACTTCATTGATGGTAAAGGATGGCCTTTCTCCCAAAAGTGTTTCGCCACTGGTTGTTCAGATCCTTGTCTCTGTATTCCACTCGTATACTCGATCGGTGGTTTCGCATTCTCTCCCTCAAGGGTAGGTCTGTTTTGCCCACGTATGTCAATCCACAAGGGCAGACTAGTTTATACACTACAAAATCACTGGTGCACGTAAGTCTATGCTTGATGGTGTAAGTCTTGCCGGTGTGAGGATGGGTAAAGGTTTTACTTGGTAGCATATGGCTACATGTAACGCACCCCAAACACCTGTAACACCCCAGATTCAGATGGGGTGAAGGTTGATTGTAGCAATGAGATGGGTCTGTCTTGACTAGTAGGTCTCTCAAATGCTTTCCCCTCCGGTAACACATCATAGGCCGATGTTTAAATTGGCTTGGTAGACTGTTATCATTAATCATCATCCGCCAGTTGCTGTTAACAGTTTCTTTGATATTATCTGAAATGGTAGTGTATGTCATGGGGAATATCAATCTCTGCTCCTTAGGTGGTTGTAAGGGCCGATCTTCAAAGCATTTACTGAGTGCTAGTTGCAAAACAGATGGGCTGTATCCACGGGCCAAACATTGTCCCACATCAAATTCAGCTGTAACTTGGTGTTAGCCTCGTTGGAGTTGTTCCTAATGACTCTCATGAACTGGGATTGTGGTAGAGAGTTAATCAGATGTCTGGGGTGGTAACTGTCGGCATGAAGTATGGTGTTTCTGTCCGTGGGTTTGTTGTACAGTGTGAAGGCTATTTTCTCATTCTCCTTATATAGGCGTACATCCAGGAAGTCAATAGACTGGTCATTAGTGACCATGGTTAGCCGGACTGGTGTGTTCAAATTGTTTATGGTTTCAAGCATCTCTTCAGGCGATGTACCTTCTTTTTTCCACAGTATGATGATATCGTCGATGAAGCGCCTGTAAAATAATATGTTATTTTGAAATGGCGTGAGAATGTGCTCCTGCTCGAACACATACATAAAGCCATTGGCATACATAGGTGCCATGGCCGCTCCAATCGAAGTTCCAGAGATATGCTGGTACCATGTATGTTCAAACCTGAAGTAGTTTTGATTAAGTCACTCCTTTCTCCAGGTGGGTAAATTGTTTAAGTTGGGTTAGCAGGCTTGGGGTATCCTTGATGCATGTTGGTAGTCTCTCAATTGGTTCTTTGAATAGTGAATCCAGCCACTTGGCAATGGGTTCTAGTACCCCTCCAATTGCCGAAACAATAGGTCTACCAGGTGGTAGAGTCGGGTGCTTGTGGATTTTAGGTAGTGTACATATTATTGGTGTTCGGGGTTTCTCCTGTAGTAGAAATTGATATAGTTCTTGTGTGATATAGGATGCATCTAGACCTCGTTGTAGTATCTGTTGAATTTGAAGCATGATTGCCTGTGTTGGGCCCGCTGTCAACTTTAGATCGGTGGTTTTATCTCCCAGTTGGGTCAGTATTTCCTGTCTATAGTCACTATAGTTCATCAGGACAATTCCTCCACCTTTGTCTGCCGGGCGGATAACAAGGCTTGGGTCGTTGGCCAATGATGCGATGATCTGGCGCTCTTCTTTCATTATATTAGGTCTGGGTTTGTGGCCGTGTGTTAGGTGGTGTTGTGTTTCTTGGTTCAATGATTTCAAGAAAGTCTTGATGGTGGACTGGTTAGGTAGTGGGTCCCAGGTGCTCTTAGGTTTAGAGTGGCTCATTGGTGTTGTCATAGTGTCGTTGTTTTTAAAGAAGTCTTTAAGTCTTAAAGACCTCCCAAATTTGTAGTTTTCGACTTCTTGGGTAAGCGGTACAGGGTAAGTCGTGGGCACAAAGGTGAGACCTTTCGTCAGCAGTTGGATCTCCACAATGTTGAGTTTCCGTGTGGATAAATTGAAGACCGGGATTACTTTCGTCGAGGTGGTCTCCCACTCAGTCCGATATGTACCACCTCGCTGTCCTCGTCTAGTCATGAAACGTTTGGTTCTTGGTCTTGTCTGGCGCGTTGTCTTGTGGTTATTCCTGCTGTTGTAGTCCCTCTCTCTAAAAAATGACCTGGTGCTTGGCTCTGTGCTGGTCTTTGTTGGTTATCAGAGTCTGTGGTGGACTCCCCTGAAGTCCTGTCAGGGGAGTCCACCACAGTTTGTTCCTGCTATGTCTCTCTCAGGTACTACCCCACTATATCAACCCCTATGATACGACCCATTGACACATTGTACAGTATGGCCATACCATATTTAGTTCCAGACTTACCGACTATAGAATACCTGGGTTTATAGATATGTGTATATTTAGGGTGGCTGTAAGTGACTTCATCACCCCAATAAACTCCAGAGTTACCAAGTTGGGTTATGCAGTTAGCTGCACCCAGTAGCAGCCATTCAACCACTATCTATTATAGAGGATACTAGAGTGTATGGGCATACTGCGCTGTAAGCCCCCAGAGCATGAATATTTATTCGAATTTTTATGTATATATTCATATATTTATATATTTATTATTTGCTCCTAAGTATTCCTTTAAGTTGCCCTTCGGTATATAGTCTGCAGACCGGGGCCAGCTAATACCTTGCTCCCCCTCCTACATACTGTGCTAATCTGTACAATATTGGTCACTTGATCACACTGAAGCCCTGTGTAAAGCTTTCTTCTTTACTGAGCTGTGTGGTGCTGCCGCAGCCGGATGACTGATCGCACTTGCGATCATAGTAACAAATGTAAACACGCCTCTTAGCGTCTCGGCCGGTTGCCATGACAACCTCCAGCACGCAGAGGTTCACAGCAGCAACAGCTGCTGAATACAACATGTAGAATTCGGCTTTTGCCCCCGTTTTTCCGGCGGGCAGGACACTGGTGCACACACAAACTCAGGTAAGACTCAGCTGTAACCAATGTACTTGTATTATTATGTTTGTTATATATATTGTCACATTTTGAATGCACTGTTATCCTGATGAAAGTCCTGTTGTAGGACTGAAACGTCGATCACTTTTGGTTGTTGCAGAATAAAGCTAAGTTTATTTTCACCTTATATGAAGTCCTTGGAGTGCTTTTCAAACTACCATGTATATTATTGATGCCGACAAGCACCGGGCTATATAATTTTGACTATACTGGAGTGCAAGCTTTTGGACATAGTTTATATATATATATATATATATATATATATATATATATATATATATATATATATATTAATATCAAAATACACGTATAATGATATTAATTAAATACATAAATATATATATATATAAAATTATATATTTATATAACATAAATAAATATGTAAATATGTAAAAAAAAACTAATGATTAATATATATATATATATATACGTGTGTAATTTTGTTCTGTGTTTGATGTTAATATATATTTATTGACATCAAAATACACGTAGAACGAAATCATATATATATATATCTATATATCTATATACATAAGTATATACTTATATATCACTATATATATATATATATATACCAATATATAAATAACATTTTTAAAAAATTACATATGTATATATATATATATATATATATATATATATACCAATATATAAATAAAATTGAAAAAATTACATATATATATATATATATATATATACACACATACGTGTGTATATATATATATATATATATATATATATAATAATAATTCTACGTACCGTATATACTCGAGTATAAGCCGAGTTTTTCAGCACATTTTTTGTGCTGAAAAACCCCAACTCGGCTTATACTCGAGTCAGAGTCTGTATTATGGCAATTTGCATTGCCATAATACAGACTGGGGGGAGAGGGGGGCTGGCAGAGCTGTACTTACCTTTCCTGCAGCTCCTGTCAGCTCTCTCCTCCTCCGCGCCGTCCGTTCAGCACCTCGGTCAGCTCCCAGTGTAAGTCTCGCGAGTGCCGCGGCTCTCGCAAGACTTACACTGGGAGCTGACAGAGGGAGCTGCACAGACCGCGCGGAGGAGGAGAGAGCTGACAGGAGCTGCAGGAAAGGTAAGTACAGCTCTGCCAGCCCCCCTCTTCCCCCCACTGAACTACCAATGACACTGGACCACCAGGGAAGGAGCCCCCCTCCCTGCTATGTATCAAGCAGGGAGGGGGGACGCAAAAAAAATAGAATAAAAAAAAAAATTATTAATAATTAAATAATAAATAATAATGCAAAAAAAATAATAATATAAAAAAATAAATAATAATAATAATTAATAATATATTAAATGCCCACCCCCACCAACACATACACAAACACACACTGCATCACACACACTGAATCACACACACTCACACTTCATTCATATACACACACTGCACTCACACACACACTGCACTCATACACACACTGCATTCATACACACACTGCACTCACACTTCATTCATATACACACACACTGCACTCACACACACTGCACTCATACACACACTGCATTCATACACACACTGCATTCATACACACACTGCACTCATACACACTGCACTCACACACTGCACTCATACACACTGCACTCATACACACACACACACTGCATTCATTATATACACACACTGGAAATAAATATTAAATTAATATATACGCACACACACTGCACTCATACACACACACACTGCACTCATACACGCACTGCACTCATACACTGCACTCATACACGCACTGCACTCATAGACGCACTGCACTCATACACGCACTGCACTCATACGCACACTCTGCATTCATTATATACACACACTGTAAATAAATATTCAATTAATATAATTTTTTTAGGATCTAATTTTATTTAGAAATTTACCAGTAGCTGCTGCATTTCCCACCCTAGTCTTATACTCGAGTCAATAAGTTTTCCCAGTTTTTGGGGGTAAAATTAGGGGCCTCGGCTTATATTCGGGTCGGCTTATACTCGAGTATATACGGTATATATAAATGTAATATCTTTACATAATAGTAATTGTATTCAAAAGAATTGCTGTTGCTTCCAGTTAATTCATACTGAAGTGTGTCATTTTTATTTTTTGCTTCAAAGTCTGTCAAAATGAATGCTTCCAATGAACCAGTACTGTAACACAAAAGTACGTATTTCTCAAACTGGGGATCCTTTAAAATGTTTTACAGCGGAAGGAAAGATAATCTTACCTTTTTATTAGCCACTTTGTTTTTGTTTATTTTTTTTGGTTTTTGTTCCTTGTACTAGTCTTATAATATTTCTTTATATGAACATGAATTATATATTCTTGTACTTTTCCAAAGGTTCCTGTTAATGTTTAAAATGTTTGTCAGCCCAGGACATACATGAAAACAAAAGAAATCTCAAAGTATCCTGCCTGGTAAAATATTTTATAAATGAATTTTAAAAAAGATACGTTATTTTAACAGATTTCCATTGTTTGTGCTGATCCTGTAATCAAAATCTTTATTCAATATGCGATCAAAACAAAGTCCGAATAAAATACGCATAGTCGTTCAGACAATAACGCCAATCGAGAAAAAGTCTATTTTTCTGGTTGTATTGTATATGAAAGGAAACTTTACTTTTCAATCCTGAATCAGAATGTTTTTTCGTTTTTTTAGATTACATCAAGGCATATATATAAAAAAAAAACTAGCCGTTTTCTTTAATGCATCACATTATTCTTATTTACATGTCATACTGCAGAGTAAGCTATAATACATCTTGCATAGCCAGGGTCTTTCTCATTCTTAACAGATGGTAAAGTAGGAGTTAATATTAATGATACAGCTATTTTTAATGGTCCTTCATGTTAAATAGGAAATAAATCCCCTCCTGAAAGCTATTATGTTTTCCTGGGAGAGTTTTACCAAGGTCATGGCCTCTAGTATACTTTTATTTTTTTACCCTTTTTTAATATTTAATTGTTGACTGAGGCCTATCTTGAGCTAAGATTCCCTTGCCTTGTCCATTCTACATCATTTCTGATTTAGTGAATACAACCAAAAAAAGTTTACATTTATTTCATAATTTACTTCCAGAGCTAATTTTTATAGGAGAACCCATGTTGAAGCTATGATTTAGGGAATCGCTTACTGAACAGTGACATGTAAGGAATTGGAAAATGAATTGCAAAATTAAGTCAAAAATAATAGGATTAGATAAGTAAATAAGACCTTAACTTTATAATCTACATATCAAATATATCTTAATATTGATGCTCCTGCCTTGTTTTTCCCACCGACATGTATGCTTAACTATACGGCAGTAATCTACAGCAATGCAGTAATTCATCATTTATGTTCAGCCTGTTATTATCTAGTTTGTTTATGTTTAAAAAGTGCACACACTCACGCCAATGTTAAGCCTGTATGCATCTATATGAACGCTGTTGTGGCGCTTGACAAATACCTGTAATCAAAGAACGAAAATGCTCAGATATCTGTGCCACTGTTAAGCATGTTTAAATGCACGTGTACGCTGTTGTGGCGTTTGTCTATGTTTTTGTACTCACCTGCGCAACAAAAATAAAGAATTTAAAAAAAAAAATGTTGACTGAGGGTAAAACGTATGTCTAACAAAATGACTAAAAAGTAATGACAAATGCATTAAAAGTATGAAAAGTTTAGTTAATTGATTTATTCTTTTAACTGTTTTTTTCCAGGTAAAACCAAAAATACACATGTGGCTTAGTAACTGACAAATATATGTGTGGGTGTTTTTAATTTAGATTATTCTTCTCAAAGAGATTCCCAGAAAAATAATGCAAGAATAGCAATTTTTTATTTTTTTTTGCATTACATGTTTAAAATATATAATTTTAAGAGCATGACATTATTTTACATTTATTTAAAATTTAAATGCGGTACCAAGGGTCAGCCCAAATACAACTACTGCAATATATTCTAATGATTAAGGTTTTAGGAAGATGTCTTTGAAAATTTAAACTGCAGATCTTTACATCTTACTTATTTTATTCTTCATCTCGGCCTCCCAGACTTCTCCCTGGTCCTCTGTACTATCATTGCTTTAAGCACTTTTATAATTCAGTCCCCTCTCCGCCTCTCATTATGTGCAGCTCCCTCATTTACAGTAATAATATGAACAGTGGTGTGAGCCAAGCATGGAACTGTGCGTGTGTTTAATATATTGTAGTGCTTATGATGCTTGCGTCATCTCCACCATACTTGACTTAAATGTCCCCATTTCAATATGTCACATTCAAATAAATAACTAAATAAATATATTTTATATTGCTGTCAGGTTGCCGGATTCTATAAAGGAATGTCTTTCCCCTTGGCCAGTATTTCAGTCTACAACTCTGTGGTTTTTGGAGTTTTCAGCAATACTCAAAGATTTATTAGTGAGCATTGGAACAGAAGCCCTGGGAATTCTCCTTACCTATTAGACTTGACTATCGCAAGTAGTTTGACGGGATTTATTTCTGTAGGGATTGGTGGACCTGTTGACCTGGTGAAGATAAGACTGCAAATGCAAACTGAGCCTCTAATCTCTGGTAAGTACGGTATATATACCTTTTGCATATAGTTTTATAGTATGGTTGTGAGCTCTGTAGATTTTATTTTGCTGTAAACAATCTGATGGATATGTGAACATTAATAACTTATGTTGCCTGTATGCAAGCATGCACGTTTCACAGTCTCACCGTCCTTTTAAAGTAGTAGAATAGAAAGCAGCAGTCCTTATTTGAACTGTGTATTTTTTTTTATCTTACTTTACTTCATAAGTCATGTGTCTCACCTACACACAAGGCTGGATTAAAGGTCACTATAAATTCCAGAACAACTTTATATCATTGTAATGGTGAAGGTGCCTAAAGTACCTTGGTCCCTATTTCTATGTCAATATTGGCTTATGATATAATGATTTGCAAATGTAAGACCATAGATCAGTATTTAATCTGAAACAGCTGCTATCAGATAATTCAGTAGCTTCACTCATTATGGGATGAGTGAAACTGTGTCTGGGCTATAGATTACATATTACACAAACGTCTGCTGGATACGGATCGATGAGTTAAGAAAAGACTGGAAGTAGCCTGTCTGCTATTTCTGCATTTAGAAAAAAACAGGCGGGGATTATTTATCTACTGGATAATGCCTGTAGTAGTTCTCCCCCTTACTCCATTTAATAAAGATTTCTAGCTGTTCCATTTGCAGGGCTGCTGTGGAAAATGTTATGTGCAAGACGGGGTAGTCTATAGAAGCAGCCTCTCAAGTGTATGATCCCTGAGACAAGAGTCATTTTAGTGACTATATCTTCCCCAGGATTTTGGTTTCAGTAGGAGAATCTCCATGAAGTGATGCTCTCCGGGTGGTAGTCAGTAACAAGTAGTGGGTTGTGGCTATGCCTGAGTAGGAACAGAGCTCTCTACCCACCAGAGCAGAAAGCTCCAGTAATATTGTTCCCTCTGCCTCAGCATTGCCAGCCAACCTAGGTAGGAACTCACCTCTCTACCCACTGTAGCTGATCCGTAGAAGTCAGGTTATATAAAATATAACTAACAGGTGACGCTCCACATGGTCCACAGCCAAATCCTTCTAGTAGATACTGAGCATCAGCAGGACAGCACAAAAGAAATGTATCAAATAAACATTGCAATAATGCACACCCTGCACCTATAATAGACACAGGGCAACTTAGATATAAGAGACAGCTAGAGAACCACATGAGGATTTAGACATACAAAAAGCCACAGTTCTATAACTCCCAACAGCAAACCCAGTGCCACTTAATCACAAGGTGGTGCAACTCTGAGTGTAATGGAGGCTAACCATAAATAAAATAGTTGCCAAAGAGAAGGGCAGAGTTCATATGGTCCCAGTTATGAGACTTACTATTACACCAGCACCTTCAGTGGGCACAGATACATTTATGGTCTGCATTCTTTAATTTTAATACATAACTTTCGCTAGTGGCTGCATTGCTCTTCGTTCATGAACATTTGAGAATGCACCCAGTGGCACAGATTATGCCCTATCTATTGCTTACTAGGTTCACAATTGATATTAAGACATTAATAAAGCTTTCTTCCAAAAGGGTAGAGAAGGGTATATACTAGACTTGTGCAAGGTTAAAATGTTGGCTCTTCTAAACGACTTCAGCAGCAATAAAAATAAAATAAAAATAAGTCTACATAATTTAGTTCAGTTTTTGCAACGCCAATTCTGAATTTGACTAGTATATCTCTGGATTTAAAAAAGGGAAGTAAGAGATGTAGTTACTGATTGTTATTCAAGATTTTACTAGCCCTTGTGGCGTCAGAAAATATCGATTTGATTTAAAGACAGGAGGGGAATATTATGCAATAGTCTTTCTTGAATACTGACAGCAACAAAAGGGTAAACAAATATCATATGTAGAAGAGAAAAAACATCAGTACTAACATCAGTTTCTAAATGTAGGTCTTGGGTAAAACTTGAACAATCTTTTCAAAGAGGTGAAAAGTGCATAGGGTTCCCAAATTTCAAAACTTAAAAAAAAAAAAAAAAAATGAGAAATTGACGATTGAGATGCGATGCAAAAAGGTTGAACTCAAGGGATCCCCATAAAATTTCTATCCAACAAAAAATTGTGGATCTATTTTTCAATCGCTGAAATCATGTTCAATAAGGCCAGAATGTACTTTACTTGCAGCATGATGTCTCTGAGATAAAAATGCTAAAAGTCTTTTGCAATTGTAACGGACCGTTTCGCTCAGAAGAGGATAAAAACCGTTTAGGCGATAATCCCCTTTTCCATAGACCAGCAGCTACTGCAAGCACCAATCTCCTGAACTGCAAACTGTACGAAAAGCATACAATCCGCTTACACTCCTGGCAGTCAGCATACAATCCAATTCCCCCAAAAACGAGACGACACATCGGTTTGAGGGTCGAGCAGAATCTGAGGTGCTGGCACACCCAGACTGGTTTTTATTGCAGTTGTTACAAATACAGGTCCGCCCACAGGGAGGTATAAAACAACCACTCACACATCAGTTACATCCCACATATTCCCCCCCTTATCCTGAGAGGAAACTCAATTATACATACAGTTAAAACATACATAAAGTCACCTTTTACACATAACACACAGACATTTCACATATCCCCAGATAGCTGGGATCTGAGCGCACAAAACTACCGAATAGCGCGCAGATCCTATCCACACAGTTCAATTGCCATGGAGCCGAAGTCTTTGACTACACGAATGGGCTCCATGGCATAGCTATCTGGGTTAACACATTCACATAAAGTCGGGTCCATAGTCCAAAGGCAAGAGGCGGGCAAGCAGCCCCCTCCAAGGACACGTGGCAAGGTCGGTTTCGCCACAGCAATACAGGCCAGAAGTTTTGCTTTTGTACCTCCTAACCTATTTACATATTGCACTACGGAAATGTTGTCTAGTCGCAGATGGATACAATAAGTTTTGTCTTTTGTAACCACCATTCGAGTTCCTCCCTGGTTTTTGGAGAAAGCTACATTTAATCTGAATATTTTAGATCATCTCTCAGGCTTTGTGCTTTTAAATGTTAACAGGCACATTAGTGAAGGGGGGCAGGAAAAAATGTTTGAAAAGAGGCCAAAAGAAGGCTTATGTTTCGAGCAATTGAGAAGAAATATATATTTTTTTTTCACATCTTGTATTATAACAAATTGAAAGCAAGAATAATTTTAAGTTGAAAAAAGGTGATTTATCAAAAAAATGAAAGAATAAAGCCAGTGGGCAAATAACTATCCATTCACCCCTTCCACTCTGGGAATAGCAAAGGCTTTCCCACATATCCAGTCTGTAAGGTCACTGACTGTCCTGTGGAAATAATACAGTGCCCTATCAGTGTCTTCAGAGGTAGCAGATACAGCAAAAATACTACAATGAAAGTAATTTGAAAAAAAAGAGTGAACAGCAGCAGGAGTGATTAAAAAAAAACATGATTTATGTATTTATGTAAAGGTGAGTGAACAAGGAGATGGCCACAAGCAATTCCACCAAATTTTGAAATATATTTTTCTAAAAAAGTTTTAAAAAAAAGACCTGCCTCACTAAGTGCAGACAGTGTTCACTTTTCCAGTAAACTAGACTCTCACTGTGTATATTCTGTGTACATTACTAATAGAAAAAACTTGCATATTCCAAAGCACAAGCGATGGCACAGAAGCACACAGCAAACCAAATAATCCATGTCTAAATTAATAAAATAAATAAATCACAAATCAGTAAAACAATTCTAAATCATTAAATTAAAATTAAATGTAACTGGCAGTAGCAGCTATGCAAGATTCATTTTTGTTCCTTTTTTTTTCAATTCACCAAGGTTTAGGGTTGTAGGGTTCAAATGTTCCTATCCAACCTGACACTATCCATACACCCTGCTCTGTCTAAGGGCAAGTAGTCATGGAAGAGGTAGTGCTGATGGTAGGTTGTAAGAACTACGCAGAATCAGAAACAGCACCAGTGGACCTGCTGCCTGACCTAGTACTTTCTTGATCTGCTTATTTATTTATTGCTTCATATTTTACTATTCACTCGCCTTCTACTCACTTTATTGACACAAAATTTGCAGTTTGCCTTTTTGAAGGCATTCAAAGTGATCCCAAACCTTACTTCATTAGTGCAATACATTAGAACCCACCCTTTTCAAGATGCAGATGAATTTGCATTGGTGGCAGTGGAACCTGTCGCAACGTAGCCTGTACTCTAACACTTGGTTGATAATGCTAATAAAATGTTGATGGTGATGGTACTGGTGATTTTGATAGTGGTGGTATTAATGGTAGTGGTAGCGATGGTAACATTGACAGTGAATGAGTAACTTGTGCTAGTGGTAGCAAACAAGCTAAAGAAGTGTTTTTAATTAAAGGGTTAACTTTAGGGTTGGGTAAAAAGGGGCTTAGCCTACAGGTATGTGGAATTAGAAGGGTTATTTGCAAAGAACGCACCCTCCTATGATTGAACTGCAAGACCTATTATGCAGTGTGTATCACTCAGTACTGTCCCTGCTCCTACTGCAAGATATTTCAGATGGGCAGATGGGAAGTAATCCCTTCCAGTTGCTGTCTGGCCTCACACAGAAAACCTGGAGGAGCTGGGACAGCGTTTTACACTCTGCTGCAGCTCTTTTATCAAGCATAGGAGGCTGACTAGACTTCAAAGGCTCCCAGCCTACTTAAACTAAAAGGTACATTATAAGTGTGGTGAATAGGCATACCCTACAGGCAGGTGAAGGCGGGTGCCTACTCTGCCTAAATGAGAAATCCCACCCAGTACACAGTGCTCACACACTTGCATATCATACGCTGGACTGAAAAGAACAGAAACTAAAATAAAGCGTTCAATCTCCAAACAGTTAACAAAAGAAAAATGCAAATAAATAAAAGTGTGTATATATATATATATATATATGTAATAATAACATCTATATATTGGGAAGATAGTCTCACACTAGGATCAATGACAAAATGTTAATCTCCTTGTCACGGGTTTGTGAGTCTATTGCTGTAATTCCTTCAATCCTCCACTAGTCCTAATTCCAGATGTGCTGAATATAGTGAAAGTATTCCCTTTGTGTAGAGTTTCCCCAATATAATGGCTGCAGCCAGTCATATTGGGTAAAAGCAGCAATCTGAATCTTATTAGGCCACACTCTGCTTTTTATGCAGTGCCCCTAGCATGGGGTTTCCAATACAAAATCACAGGGACTTCCTTCCCACAAGCTATTGTGCTTGAGAGATAATTAAACTCCAATTAAGCTAATTCAATTATCTCTCAAATAGGAAAACTTACATACATTGTTTACATATCTCAAAAATATATGACAACAGCATCGGAACCCCACAAAAATATATATTCCGAATAGCCCCGATATGAGCGCACAACATATCCAAAAAGCACTCAGATCGGTTTGGTAAAACAAAAGTTATAATCATGCATATATGAACTGGCTGCCTGTTAGAGTTGGTATTGTCAATTTCAAAAGGGGTTAATTGGATTGAATGGGAGGTCAGAGCTTACAACCTAAATACCTCTTTGAAGCTGGTACCAAGCAGAGCGACTCTGTAAGATGTGAAAAGTCACACATAAGTGGCCTCGAAGTCAGGTTTCAGTATAAACAAACTCTCTCATTTGCCATATATTTTGATTCCCTCTTAGATAAGGAGTCCTTTGATATGAACAAGCCTTGTGTTCCAATATCATATCCAATAGAGAAATTAATACCTATCCAAATATTAATACTCAAGCCTCATTTTTATCATATCTAGAATGGGACAAGCACAATCTTCTAATCAAGCCTAAACATGATTTGCGAACAAGGGGACCCCACATAATCTGTTTGGTAAACAAATAGAAGGGATCAATTCCATTAGAATGCAGGGAAACATTAGACGATACAAAGTATAATTAAGGGAACACGTACTAGGAGTCCCATCTCTCGGGACACTCATATTTCCCACTCACAGTTACTTCAACTGCCTCTGGCAGTAGCTATATAGCTAGTTACAGAAACAAGCTCTTAGATTAGAATCAATGACCTGGGCTACCGCCCACTCCCACACAGGTACAGCAAGGGTAAAACACACTGCACTCTCTAGCTACAGTCAAAGTGTCTGAAAAAATATTGCTTGGAAGTATGCACTTTTTTGCTGCTCCTCCTTTTTCACTTTATTGGTCAGTTGACACTTGGTCTGTGAATAAAATCAACATTTACTGTCTGTCCCGTAAATCATCTTTTTCTTGCTACCTCCTGATTTGACAGTAGATCGTATCAATATGGTTGTGCAGACCTCTTGTCCTTCATGGCAAAATAATTTGGCTATTTGCCCCAAAAAAACAGTCTCTTCTCCATTCCATCACTCTTTTTTTCTGGTGCCAGGAATGGCAATGGGAATCAAGAATATATTCAAGCATGTTCAGGCTAATGCAAGTCAGTTTCTCTGAGATTCTGGCATGTGGCAACTTGGAAATCAACAATTCCAATTGTTAAAAATTCGGCTGAATTGCAGTTTTGCCCTAAACAAATCTCCTAGTCTAGTAGAATCAGAGAAAGGGTAAAGAGAGCACAGTTACTAAACAGAAGTGGGATAACCAAAACTGTGAAATTAAGAGTCAATAGAGCAGGATAGTGAGTTACCAGAAAGTGTATGTAGATATGGATTGTCATGCAGTACATAAACCACCAGACTGGGATAGCTAAAAGACAGATGTAGGGGAGAAAGTAAGGTAATAACTATTATTTCATGCATTCTTATGTTTAATTAGGTTATTTTCAGGACAATATTTAACATTTGGATTTAAATCATGTGCCAAAAGGTAGTTGGAGACTCCTCAGGAGGCCATCTGGTAAGAGACATTACTCATCTTCTTGTACCACCTTCCTGTAATCAATATTTCTGGCAAATATTTATTTTGGATGAAAATGAAAACGAAACAGGTCACATTACAGTGGCACAATAGGACAATTGTTATCATCAGGTATCAAAGACATCGTACAGCTGACACAGAAATGTTCGAGTCCCCAAGTGTGTCGTTGCATAGGATCTTACTTTCTGCTTACTGTAAACTCAGATCAAACTCCTGAGCTAGGAAGCAAATGACTGTATCCAAAGGTCATCCAAACTACCAGTGGAACCAAAGAAAAAATTCCTATCCGATTTGTGGATAAGAGCATATTTATCAAGGTGGTGAGTAATTAGCCAACTTTTTATTCAGGACTTCTCTAGAGTAAGTGTGGCATGATGCCAGTCTGTCCCATTTTCTGAGTTCATCTACAGCATCATGTACTCTCAGTCTCTTACAACTGGGCAACTGGGCCAATAGCATTCCCATAATAAAACAAGGCGAGTAAAATACATACTTGTTTTCTAAAGTTACAGACACTAAAGTCTTGCAGCGGAGACACCCAGTACAATTGCTAAACAAGGCGATACATAATTAGGCTCCAAGCCTAAACACCTGAAGGACATTCACGTATTAACTGGCTGGCTATTTACTTTTGTATTTACACTAAGTTTCTTGCAGATTCCCATTGCTTAAATGCTGTGGTATTCATGTGACTTCATCACATAGAAGACTAAAATATGTACTTTTGTAAGCAGATTTCTTTTTGTTCAACCAATGATGCACCATATCTTAGTAATAAAAAGATAATGGTGAATGTAGGGAGCTGAAATTACATGTTATAGAACACAAAGCGTTATAAACTGTGTAAAACATTTTTATACACTAAAACCTAATTTAAACAAATATATTTCTAACTGATAAATCACACCCCATGCAACACCAAACATGTTTAGCATTAACACATCAAACTTTCCTTTTGTGAGCTGCCATCAATTAGGGGATGTATGCTATTTATTGGATTTTTTAGGTACATATAATATTGCACTATATTTTTTATGTTTTTCTTTTAGGAGTTTATATTGATTTATGTTTGGCTATAAGTATTACACAAAATTTCTTTTTGCGCACCTCTTCTTTTGTTATTTGTTTGCTGCACTGTATATTGCCAAATCGACAATATATTAAATACAAAAGGACAGAGCAGTCTGGGAATCCTGAAAACTGTGCTCTGAAACCTTCACAGGGTATTGGAACAGCGAGGGAGGCATTATTAGATCTAGCATATTATTCCTTCTGTACTGTTTTAGTGCTTAGTGAGGAATTCAGATCATACACTCCACCACCAGACCACCAGTACACTGTTATTAAGATCTCTGGACCACCAAGGGTTAATTAGTACCTTCCACTGGATCAAGAAGGAAGATAGCCTGCTCCTTGCAATGAAAGCAAGTAGGAGAGGAAATAAAAGTTTTTTCTATTTTTTTCTATTTTTTATTTTATTAGTGCAGTAAAATTAAAATAAACACTTACCACACATATCACACATAGCCTGACCTCCATTTTTGTGTTCAACTACAGTGTTCGCACTTTGAAATAAATAGGCTCTGGCTTTCTGTTTGATTTCTTACCTGGCAAATCCCAGGTAAGAAATCAAACCATTCTAAAACAGTTTGACTAAATTCGATTAGGGGCACCTGGGCACTCTTAGCACCATAACCAGTAGAGTGTACTTTAGGTTTCTAGTGCATGTTAGTACAGTTATTAATATTCCTAACAACTAGAGTACCTTTTGTTATTCATATATCCTATGGAGCTCCCCAAGCATGTGATTTTCCATGTCATCATTAGCAGCCCTGACTTTACTGGCTTAGAATTGGGCAACTGCACAAGTTCCCTCAAAACAGGAGCTCCCGCAATTGACAATCCCAGATAAGAATGTTTGAGATATCTACCAAATCTCTACTTACTAGGAGTGACTTATAGAGACAGGCATGGAACATGTGGGAGACCCGAAAACATGAAAATAATCGAACAAGGTTTATAAGAAAGACATTTTACTTAGAATCTTTTTTATCTATAATTTTTCTTATCTGTATCATGTTTACAATAAATTAACTGGCACTGGATACAATACGTACATCATAAAGGATCTCTGAAGCAAAATGTATGTGAGTTTGGAGCGGAAAGTACCGGACTGGGTCTAATCATGGCTGTTGAGATGTAATCCCCACTCCACTCACCAACATCCTTATCCCTCTCCCCCCTACCCACTTCCTTTAATGTTTGTTCAATTTATGTTACAATGATGTTAAAGACTCTGTAGCAAAGAGTTACGAATGAACAATAACATTTATGAGATATGAAACAACACTGGAACCAAATGTTCATAATGTGTATTAGGCAGATTACAAAAAAATTGTTATACCTGTGCAATTTAGATTTTTATGTAACCTCCTCATCAACCAAAAGTACAACTCGATTTAAAAAAAAATGAGGCCTAAAGCCTTCATTTAGTATTTTTGGATAAACTTTTCAAATTTTTTTTTTTTTTATTATTATTTAAATTTTTTGATGTACGATATATTTTTTAAAAAAAATCAAAATATTTTTTTTAAAAAGGTTATCCAAAATAATTAAATAATTTTAAAAGCTGATCCACAAAAATAAATTGAAGCTTAAATGTTACATCAGGTATATCAGAAAACAAGCCCAACATGAATTTCGCAATAGTTCCACACAAAAGTCACTATTATAGGCATTTCCCTCTGGGTGTGGGATGGTATAAGTTTCTTGACTGTTTCAGTTATTACAGTGTCAGCTAATATGTTTCTAAACTATTGATGATTGATACACTAGGCTAGGAAATTTTCTGCATTACAGAATCTTTCCTGTTTTTTTTTGGTTTTTTTAAGTGCACAAATTGGGTCAGCCCCATGGCAGCCCTAGTGCAGCCCCACTGGCAATCAGTTACATGACTTTTATGCTGCTGGTACGTTTCTATTTTTTTATGTGGTTAAATACAAGCAAATGCCCACAGTAACGTTCCAAAAGTAAGCGGAAAGCCTTCTCAGAACAGTAAAGGTGTTTATCTTAGTATTGGAAAAGACTACTTCACAAATCACAGATACAACTTGTACTAGAGATTTTCAATTACTCAAAAACATACTTTATCATGCTTATACTTTATTTATACATTGCTCTAATTATTATTAGAAACTTGCATGTATCTAAATATATTTTGTCTCTGGAAAACAGTAAATAGTGACAAAGATTTCCTGACATTCATAACCCACTCCTCAAAGACATTCTCAAATGAGCTTGACTCCATCAAATAGTTTATCGATATTTAAGGCACAACAATTAGAATAAACCTGATCGCACTGGAATAACCCAGCTTTTATGTTATATTAGTCTTCCTCCCGACATCACCTCTATCTATTTAAAGATGAATTTTACTTGATGTAATTTACATAATTGGATAAAACAACAATGAAAATCCCTTGTGCTAGCCTTTTTCATGAATTAAAAATTAATATTTAGCAAATTACATTATTATCCAGTTCAGAAAAGGTTGGATAAAGTTAAACTGAGAAAAACATAGTGAGGTACCTTTTCTGAAGTCTTTTTTACATACATTTTGGTGAGGTTTTTTTGGTTCTTTTTGTCTCTCTTAAAATAATGGTACCTCACTACTTAGCTTGCTGAAGTGCTTTATATCTTAAGAGAGTGTCATCTTTAATTGCAAAAAGTTCAGATTTCAGTAGAAATTGGCATCTTTATAAATTAGCGTTGCTACGCCCCCTTGATTTTCAATCAGGCAACCGGTCCTGTTACTTACTGGTAATTTAGCTCAGTGAAGCTAAACTCAAGTGACAGGAAGTTTCTTAGAGTACCTGCCTTTTAAAGACTTAATGAGCTGCATTGTGAAGTCTGTGATTGGACAGCCACAGATAGCCTGTCTG
Source organism: Pelobates fuscus (assembly GCF_036172605.1). Taxonomy (NCBI): domain Eukaryota; kingdom Metazoa; phylum Chordata; class Amphibia; order Anura; family Pelobatidae; genus Pelobates; species Pelobates fuscus. The sequence continues at coordinate 126,423,021 of NC_086319.1, read as the reverse complement.
TGCTGGGGGAGAAGGGGAGGACATGCAAAGGCTGCAGACAACAGATCTGCAGCATTTGCTAGCTGTGTTTATATATACGCCCAATGAAAAAAATGCATATTTAAATGCACACATGTTTTCATTGGTGTAATATCTACAAAATAGTTTTTTTTTTTATTACAGCAGTGGAGTGTCCCCTTAAAGGGACTGTATAGGTAACCAGAGCGCCATGTCTCTGTCTGTTTAACACTGCAACTGAAAACACTGCTGTTTTGCAGGAAAGCATCTAGTCAGGAAGACAGCCACTAGAGGAACTTCCACAACTTTAACGGAGTTAAACTTGGTTGAAGCTCAAATAACTCTTATTGACAGCATTTGATTGGCACATCACTATGTTTTGCAGTGTATGTGCACTAGCCTTACCATGCTATCCTATGGGGAAGCAATGGATTGGCTGAGATCATCATAATCAATGATTTCAGATAGGGAGGTGGTGCGCCATTATGAAGACCAGCAAACCATGGGATGTATGCAAGTTAAATTTACATGCAAATAATAAGGGCAACACTAAAGCATTATGAATACATATTATGTTGGCATTGGGTCTTACCAAACTATTAAAAGTAAATACAAATGCACAATTTTAAAAGTCTAGTATTTAAACCACCCATTTGGCTTGATAGACTTTTTTTTGGTATTTTTAGTGTGCAAGGTCATGTGTGTTTTTTTTTATATTTATTTATTTATCTGCCTGTCTATCTATAATTTTATCTGCCAAGTTATTATATCTATACATGGCTATTTACCTGCAAATTTGGGGATCAATAAGCACCACCTAGCTTTAAAGTGTTTCTGTAGCATTATGTGAAAAATAATACAAGTACATTTCTGACCTAAATACTTGCATTAACTTTTACATTTTAGAAATCAAGTCCATAAAAGACAAATCACCATTTCATCAAAACCCAACAGTGTACAAAGGTCCAATTCATTGTCTGACTTCAATCATAAAGCAAGATGGATTTGTTGGCATGTATCGTGGTGCGGGTGCAATGATTCTAAGGGATGTTCCTGGTTATTGCTTGTACTTTATTCCCTATACATACCTATGCGAATGGTTAACTGAAGATTGTCATACAGCACCTAGTGCATCAAGTGTGTGGATAGCAGGTGGAATTGCAGGTTAGTAAAATACCTTTCTTAATTACTTGCTGTAGTTCATCACGCATTGCAAATATTACAAAGCACAAAAAACAGGCTGCACTGAACACTGTGTATATAAAATCCTATAAAACAATCCTTTGGAAGACTCTGGCTTGGAATCGTCCATGCATCAGTTGGTGATGAGGATATATAACAAAACAGAAAATAACCAATAATAGTGCAGATAGTCAAATACTTAGTGTAGGACACACAACAAGGATGTGTGGGATCACATTTGCATTTGTTAGAGCTATAGACCAGTTCTGAGTAAAACAGCGTACTGCGGTATAAGTTCTACTGCTGAATATGTAGCTTTTTAGGGGTAAGTCTCACAACATCCAGATTAATGTAAATAAAATGAAACATAAAAAGCAAACAATCGTGCTTACTGCGAAACACCAAAAACAGGTAAAAATATAAATAGTAATCTACTCACATTTAGTAGAGCAGTAAAACCGCTCAAGAGATAGCGCTTGGGTGATATGATCCCCACCAAGGATATAATGTTGAGTAGATTCACCTGAAGGCAATCCTTGTCAAGGATTGGATGAAGAATAGGGTAGATACTTCAGGAGTTTTAAAAGTAACAGGAACAATACAAAAAAACAAGTTAAAAGCAAACTCAGCACCAGCATGTTATTAAATTTGCTTGTGCTGCGCAGAACAAATACAGGGCCTTTTTCTCATGCTAAAGCTCTTTAGCAGGGCTCTGCGCATTTAACCAACATGCTCACTTTGAGAGGGGGCATGCTTGTCATTAGTGATCACAAAACACACCCTCTCTGGCCCCACCTCCTTCGCAGGGGGCTGCTGTGACTGAAAAATGCCCAGGCTGAATTTTTTTCCCAGTCTGGCCCTGATGGCAGCTAATGATGTGGCCTTGATGAGATCCTTCACAGAATAAAGATGCATCTATGTAGAGTTAATGCTTCTTTGTTTGCTTTTCCACAAATCACTGGGATACAGTCAACTCAAATACATTGGGGTACCTGCAGCTGCAGCATTTTTGTTCAGCCATTGAACTAAAGATCTTGTTCGGAAAACCTGATCGTGCCTCCATTCACTCCCAGGCACTATGTAGGTGCCTAAGTAGCCCTCATAGGATCCAGTACTGCATCATTCATTTTTTCATCTTTTTTTTTTTAGTAACATTGTCTCCATACTTTCCTTTTTATTTTTGTAGCTGCCTTTTGATAGAATAGCTAACAAACATGCTTACATACACAGGAAATCGTCAAGCTGCCCTGCAAATTTTTTGCAAAACTAAGATTTATGTTGTATAAAAATGCAATTAACAGCGCTCTTAAATTATGATTAAGTGTGGTGTGGCAGATAGCAAGCAAGGATCAATTTATAGTGTATATTTTATTATATTTTTACTATTATTTTGAAGGAGCTATTTCCTGGGGCACTGCTACACCAATGGATGTAGTGAAAAGTCGGCTTCAAGCAGATGGTGTACATTCTGAAAAATACAAAGGAGTGACAGACTGTATTGTGCAATGTTACAATAAGGAAGGCCTTAAAGTAAGTAGACATATTACTATTTTTTATAATTCTGTCATTGCTCTGAATTTACTATGCTTTACAGAACTCTTTGTCAAAATGTTGCACTATTTGTTTGTGACGTAATGTAATGATTTCACAATAGAGACCCAATAAAAAAAACAAAAGAGTAGGTGTGTGCTTTCCTTTCTCTCTAGCTCATAAACAAGAATCAGATAGAGCTCCTATACAGTGTATGCTGCAGCGGTACGCCTGCTTCTCCTGCACCTGTTGAGCTATTATTTGGGGGCTATAGTAAAATGTTCCTGCCCACAAGAAAATTGGTATTAAAAACACAATATGTAGTGACTTTAAGATATTTGTTTAACTTTGAAATAGAAGTGCTAGAAATCTATCTACAGTGCCTTGCAAAATTATTCACCCCCCTTGACTTTTTACCTATTTTGTTACATTACAGCCTTAAGTTACATACATAGTTACATAGTTACATAGTTAGATAGCTGAAAAGAGACTTGCGTCCATCAAGTTCAGCCTTCCTCACACCTGTTTTTTGCTGTTGATCCAAAAGAGAAAAAAAAAAAAAACCCAGTTTGAAGCACAATTTTGCAACAAGCTAGGACAAAAAATTCCTTATTGACCCCAGAATGGCAGTCAGATTTATCCTTGAATCAAGCAGTTATTACCCTACATTGAAAGATTATATCCTTGAATATTCTGTCTTTGCAAGTATGCATCTAGTAGCTGTTTGAACATCTGTATGGACTCTGATAAAACCACTTCTTCAGGCAGAGAATTCCACATCCTGATTGTTCTTACAGTAAAAAAACCTTTCCTTTGCCTTAGACGAAATCTTCTTTCTTCCAGTCTAAACGCATGGCCTCGTGTCCTATGTAAAGTCCGGTTTGTGAATAGATTTCCACACAATGGTTTGTATTTGCCCCCGAATATATTTGTATAATGTTATCATATCCCCTCTCAGGCGACGTTTTTCTAAACTAAATAGGTTTAAATTTGTTAACCTTTCTTCATAGCTGATATGTTCCATTCCTTTTATTAATTTTGTAGCCCGCCTCTGCACTTTTTCTAGTGCCATGATATCCTTCTTTAGAACAGGTGCCCAAAATTGCACAGCATATTCAATATGTGGTCTTACCAGTGATTTATAGAGAGGCAAAATTATATTCTCGTCCCGAGAATGAATGCCCTTTTTCATGCATGACAATACCTTACTGGCCTTGGCCACTGCTGATTGACATTGCACATTGTTGCATAGTTTGTTGTCTATAACAATTCCCAAGTCCTTTTCGTGTGTTGTTATCCCTAATTTGCTTCCATTAAGGGTATACGTTGCTTGTGTATTCTTTACGCCGAAGTGCATAACTTTGCATTTTTCAACATTAAATTTCATCTGCCATTTGAGTGCCCAGTCCTCCAGTCTATCTAAATCCTTCTGCAGCAAAGTAATATCTTGCTCACATTGTATTATTTTACAAAGTTTTGTGTCATCTGCAAACACTGAAACATGACTTTCAATGCTGTCTTCAAGATCATTTATAAAAATGTTAAATAGAAGGGGTCCCAGAACAGACCCCTGAGGGACACCACTTGCCACCTCTGTCCAGCTTGAAAATTTACCATTAACGACAACTCTTTGTATTCTGTTTTTAAGCCAATGTTCTACCCAAGAACAAGCATTTTCATCGAGACCGATTTCCTTGAGTTTGAACACTAATCTTTTGTGTGGAACTGTATCAAATGCCTTGGCAAAATCCAAATAGATCACATCCACTGCAACACCCTGATCTATACTTCTACTTACTTCTTCGTAGAACGCAATCAAGTTAGTTTGACATGACCTGTGCTTCATAAAACCGTGTTGATTTTTGCTGATAACCATATTCTTCTCAAGGAATTCTTGAATATTATCCCTTAATAACCTTTCAAATATTTTACCAGCCACAGAAGTTAAGCTCACAGGTCTATAATTTCCAGGCAAGGATTTTGAACCCTTTTTGAATATAGGAACCACATCTGCCTTCCTCCAATCCTCTGGAACACTTCCTGAAAGAAAAGAATTTTGAAAGATTAAAAACAGAGGTTCACTTATTTCTACACTTAGTTCCTTAAGTACACGTGGATGGATACCGTCAGGCCCTGGAGCTTTGTTTATATTAACTTTCTTTAGTTGCTGCAGCACATTGTCTTGAGTTAACCAATTACAATTATTCTGCAAGTTTTTAGTAGCAATCATTTGCACATCTATTGCCATGGGTTCTTCTTTAATATATACGGAGGAGAAATAGTTATTTAGAATTCCTGCCAAGTTCATTGTTTTATTAATCTAAATTTTATGTGATGGATCAGAACACAAAGTCTAAGTTGGTAAAGTGAAATGAGAAAAATATATACATAAAACTATTTTATAGAAATAGAAAACAGAAAATTGGCATGTGCGTATGTATTCACCCCCTTTGTTATGAAGCCCTTAAAAAGCTCTGGTGCAACGAATTACCTTCAGAAGTCACATAATTAGTGAAATGATGTCCACCTGTGTCACATGATCTGTCATTACATATACACACCTTTTTGAAAGGCCCAAGAGGCTGCAACACCTAAGCAAGAGGCATCACTAACCAAACACTGCCATGAAGACCAAGGAACTCTCCAAACAAGTAAGGGACAATGTTGTTGAGATGTACAAGTCAGTGTTGGGTTATAAAAAAATATCCAAATCTTTGATGATCCCCAGGAGCACCATCAAATCTATCATAACCAAATGGAAAGAACATGGCACAAAAGCAAACCTGCCAAGAGACGACTGCCAACAAAAACTCACGGACTGGGCAAGAAGGGCATTAATCAGAGAGGCAGCAAAGAGACCTAAGGTAACCTGGAGGAGCTGCAGAGTTCCACAGCAGAGACTGGAGTATCTGTACATAGGACAACAATAAGCCGTATGCTCCAGAGATTTGGGTTTTATGGCAGAGTGGCCAGAAGAAAGCCATTGCTTTCAGAAAAAACAAAATGGCACGTTTTGAGTTTGCGAAAAAGCATGTGGGAGACTCCCAAAATGTATGGAGGTTGGTACTCTGGTCTGATGAGACTAAAATTGAACTTTTCGTCCATCAAAGAAAATGGCGAAAACCCAACACCCATCACCCAAAGAATACCATCAGTACCAAAAATTTGATCTGGGAAACAAAATCAGACAAACCAAAAGAGCACGGAAATAATACTAATACAATTATATAATATTATATACATATATATTTTGCAGTACACTGCCACTAGGTTAGCAGATCAAGTGAGAGTAAGTAAACAATAAAGGAAAAAATATAAATACATAAAAAAATCTATTTAAATATTATAAATGTATTAAAAATATTTTTTTTCATTGTGCACAAGTCAACAGTCACTTATTTGTACAAAAAAACAAGTCCTGCGCTCGAACTCCCATCACTCCTTTGAGGCTGCAATGATCATAGTACACATCAGCCCTACATGTAGGGATGTATATATATATATATATATATATATATATATATATATATATATATATATATATATATATATATATATATATATATATAAATACCCCTTTCTGTCTCATTAGAGATATCTTTGCCAGAAGCTCAAGGAAGCAAGGTGCAAGGTTAGTGTAGGACCTACACTTTGTCTTGACATGGCAGGTGGGCTAAAGTCTCTCATGGCCATTGAAACTAAATAACCTCCATTTGTTTAAATATGCATAGGGATTTGGGAAGAGCGCAGGTAACTTTTTTCTTTGGTTGTCACTTATGCAATGCTGTTTGAAATTATGATTCCTTTTATGTTGCGTATTAACATACCATGAAATCAAGTATTTGTTTACATCATTCTAAAACTGTCATATAGTGATTTGGAGTTGCGGAATTCAAACAACTTACTGATCTCCCAAAGCTAAGACAAATAGCAAACATCTACTAAACTGTCTTTTTGTGATTGGGATTTTGTGTATCAAGATTACTTTGAAATCAATTAAACCATATTTTTGTTTAGGTGTTTTTTAGGGGCATAAGTGTTAATGCAATGAGAGGTGTTCCAATGAGTGCCGCTATGTTTCTCACATATGAGCTGTCACTGAAAGCTATGAAAAAGGCTAAAGTGGAATCAGATACTTGATAAGCAAGGTAAAGTAAAAAAAAAAAAAGATTTTTTCTAATTTTAGTCGAATTTCCTAGAAGTACTTTCACACAATGACAACAGTTTGATGTGGGCAGTCCGCTTCCTAGAGACTACACAGTGACAGACTTATTTGATGTCATGGAAATGCAAAATGAAAGAATTCTTAAAAATGTAAAAGTTGAAGGTAATTTTTCATGGGCTGCAGGAGAGTTAACTAATCAAGCACTAATGCATTCAGAAATACAATAGTCATCATATTAAAAAAAAATCTACCTTTTGTTTTTCCAACCACACATCTGAAAAAAGCAGAAAGAACGCTGCAAAGAACGCTTATAGTGTTAATAGCAATGATAATATGGACAAGAAATTATCAGTGCCAGTGAGGGGCACTGACTGTTATCAAATATCTTATATGTACTTTACTTGTTCCATTTTACTCTAACTTTTTATTCATGTTATCTTTAAAAAATATAATTTCTAAACACCCTCAATTCATTCCAAATTCATAAGCATGACATACTGATTATGAAGAATTGCCAGGCTTCCCATAGTTATAAAGAAATATAGAAAGAAATATTAGGTAAAGATTATGTAAGAGCAGATACTCTGTTTTTTTTTTTTTTAATATGATCACAGCAATGAACCACAATTCTGGAGCAGGCAGAGACTACTCAGTACACTAAATAGCAGGTAACTCACCCACCTTCGCAGAGAGAAAGTTAAAGGGACACTATAGTCACCAGAACTACTACAGTTTAACATAGTTGCTCTGGTGTCTACGGCCTGGTCCTGCAAGATGAGCACTGTAAACGCTACCTTTTCAGAAAAAAGTCAGTGTTTACATTGCTGCCTAGAAACACCTTCAGTTGCAGTCACTCAAACAGAGGTGCTAGAGCTGCTTCCTAGTCCAGTGATGCACAGTGCTCTGCATAATAAATGTTGGAGCCTGTTGAAAATCAGTATTAGCCATCTGCATTTTTTTTTTTATACATGGATTCATAATTCTGAAAATTATCTCTTGGCTTCCTTATGTATATAAAGCAAATTTAGGCCCTAATTTAATATTTTTGGATACGCTTTTCAAATTATTTTAATAGTTTTGGATAAACTGTTCAACTGAATTTTTTCTAACTATTAATATATCAAAAAATGATACTTTTAAAAATATATTGAAAAAAATCTAAATGTTGCAATAAAATAGCTTAGAAAAGTGTATGCAAAATATTAACAGGATAATTTATCGGATTTAGCCAGAATGAACAATTTCCTGTGAAAGTGTCTGAATTCCGACTGCATTGGCAATTCTCATATTTACTAGAGCCAAATGTGGTTGGAAATTGGTCAGTCCAAGAGAAAATTCAGCAAATGTGCATTTGGTGTCCAGATTAAAATCAGTGCTTTCCCAAAGATCCGGTTTTAAACAGAACAAGGACCAAATGCAGTAGTGTATTTTGGATCTGTGCTGCCCTAGGCATGATGGAACTCAGGCACCCTCTAATTTACCTTTGCCCCATCCCTTCCTGTCAATGCCACGCCTTTTCCTGTTAAAGACTAACACACACACTTTGACTGACAGGAACACACTCTCAGATACACTGACATACACACACACACGCACACTGATTTGACACAGTCTGACAGACACACACAATCACTGACTCACTCACACACACTGACAGACACACACAATCACTGACATACACACACACTCATTCACTCACAGACACACACACTGAGAGGCATACACAATCACTCAGACACACACACACACACTGACAGACACACTCACTCAGTTGCTCACAGTCACACACTGACAGACACACACAATCACTCAGACACACAGGCTCCCTCACAGACACACTTACAGACAGACAGATACACACACATACACGCAATCTGACACACACAATCACTCAGACACACACACATTCACTGACAGACACACACTCAGTCACTCAGACACACAGGCTCCCTCACAGACACACGCTGACAGACATACTCACTCTCACTCACAGACACACGTTTGGGAGAGCTGGGTGGATTTTTTACCTGTGGTCCAGTGGGGCTGCTGGCCAGGCTGTTTGGGCAAGAAGGGAGGCAGGCGTGCAGGCAGTTCGGCAGCTAGCTGAGTTTTCAAGGCGGGTAGCGACATCATATTCCGACTCCCGGCATCACTCCGCGGCGTGCAAGGGAGCTGAGCAGAGAGAGCTCACAAATCAGCGCTCCCTCACCACCTGCCTTGGAACTCAGCTAGCCACCTGCCACCAGGCTAACAAGGTATTTACGAATACAAAGAAAACAAGTCCTGCGCTCAAACTCCCATTACTCCTGGGCGGCAGCAATGACCTTAGTACACATCAGCCCAAATACATACAGTAAAAACCAAAGAAAAAAGTTACCTGCATATTTGCCTGGGCATTTGGGGGTGGAGATTTTTTCCACCCATTGGAAAGTGCCGCCCTCCCGGCAAATACGTCACTGACCGATTGAATCCATCAAGGTGCACATTCGCAAATGACCATTCACTTGATTACTGCATGTGAAGGATAATTTGAAGTACTATTTGCCCACTGGAACTGCTAGCAGCCAAAAAAAATAAAAGTGAATAAATTCCCTCTACAAGTGGATAGGGTTCTCAAATCCTCTACCCATTCCCTAATATAAATAAATAACCCTACCAACCCCCCAATAATAATAACAGTAAAGGGGAGCCATTAATCTAATTTCTGTGAAAAAAAATATATACTTACGCCCCTAATAAAAATTCAAATCTGATCACAAAAAAATTATACTGCAATAAAAATAAATACATCTTCACCCATGAAGAGCTCTAATAGTGGGGAAAGTCCTTATATAGGCTTCCCCATGCTATCATAGCTGTTTTAAAACTTGGAAGGATTCCCATGCTCTGCAGCAATGTTCCCTCTAATGAATGAATGCACTGAATGTTTTTACGTATGTAAACCTGAAATTGTTTTTTGATAATTCTTGTAAATCGCAGCCTATCTCTCACAGTTTATAACACTACATTACAGTAATGCTAATGTAGTATTAGTAGTTACACAACAGTCTTACTGTAATGTCAGCCATTCAGACAGACAAGCCTCTCTGCTAATGTCCACTTTGGTCTGTCAGACTGTCCATAGAAAGCAATAGGGGGTAACTGCACAGACAAGGATAAAACACAATTACAATGTTTCAAGAAACATTTTCTCAGCTTCTTGAATTTATACTGCACCATGAAGCTTCAGCCCCACCTTCATCACAGTAAATAGCAATTTAATCCATAAAACAAATTGACCTTTCATTCATCCAAAAGATAATATTGGTAGCTTGTTGACTGTATTTGGCCAAGCATTGTAATTCCCCAACATGTGCAAAAAGCATAGGTGTGCGCACAAGGTGTGTTGGGTGTGCCTGGGCACACCCTAATCCCCGCGGCCCGCCTATGGATTGAGACCAGCAGGGGAGATCTCAGGATCTCCCCTGTCGGCTGAAGCAGAGCCGGCGCTATCTGAGCCGGCTCTGCTCAAAGCCTCCATGGGCCGGTGGGGAGATCAAAGAGGGAGGCAGAAGAGGACCCAGGGGGCTCTGGTCAGCAGCTCCGCCTGGTTCCTCTCGCGAGATCTGAGTGTTGCCGCGGCAATGCTCAGATCTTGCGAGAGTGAACTCTAGCCCCACAGGCTAGAGTTCACTCTCCACTGGGCCACCAGGGATGGCAGATGGCAGCAAGGATCCCCTCTCCCTACATAAGGTAAGAAGGGAGGGGGGATATTTACTAATTTGCCCCCACCTCCACCCCCACAATCCCTCCAAACATAAAGCACACAAACAGCACCCCCACACACACAGCACCCACACACACACAGCACACTAACAGCACCATCACAAAACACACACACACACAGCACCCTTACAAACACTCAGCACCCTCACACACAACACCCACACACACATCACACACACAGCACCCTCACACAGCACACTAACAGGACCCTAACAAACACATACACACACAAACACCCTCACACACAGTACACTACCAGCACCCTCACACACAGCACACTAACAGCACCCTCACAAACACTGTCACCCACATTGCACACTACCAGCACCCTCACACACACATCACACTAACAGCACCCTCACACACAGCACCCTTACACACACAGCACCCTCACACCACCCTCACACAGCACACTAACAGCACACACACACACACATACAGCAGTATGTGTGTCACTTCATCCTGAGGAAGGTCCCTGTGCGGACCGAAACGTTGATTTACATGTTATATGGAATAAACACCTTTTTTGATATCTAAAGTTCGTGAGGGCAGTCTACATTTCTACACTGGTATATATATATGTGTATATATATATATATATACATACATATACACGCGGCATATGTTTGTGCTTTAGGGTGCACATCCTAATGCAATAGGCTGCGTACACTTATGGCAGAAAGAGTGAATGCAGTCTAATAAATGGTGATTTATACATAATAAATGCTTCTTACACATGAATCAAATTCAGCTAACACAATTATAGCAGACATTAGAGAGGAGGAGAGATTTCATGTCACCATATAATTTGCAAAAGGAGCTATTTGCACAATAAATGGTGAGATATACTCCTCTTACTGCTTCTTAAAAACAAAAAAATTATTGTGATATGATGAGATATGTCCAAAGCACACAGGAGAAACAAACAACCCAATTCAGCAGACACTAATAGCAAATATTATATGGAGAAATGTTACCCATAGTTTTTTTTAAAAGGAGTCAGTGCCCAATAAAAGGTGTCATATACATGAAGGCTTCTTAAACACACAGACACACAATCTCACTTATTAAACACACACACACACACTGACAGACACACTCACTGACAGACATTATCACTGACAGACACTCTCACAGACACACAAAAAGCCTGACACCCTCACGGACAGAGATACTACCAATAACAGACACATAATCTCACTGATTTGAAACACTCACTGACAGACACACTCACTGACAGACACACTCACACACAGACACACTCACACACAGACACACTCACACACACAGACACACACTCATAAATTTACACATTCTTGCACACATACTCACAATTTTATTTTATTCCATGGGGTCCCGTGGGGGTTTTCTCCCTGGGGTCTCGTGGGGGTATTCTCCATGGGGTCCAGTGGGGATCTTCCCCCTGGGTTCCAGTGGGCATCTTCCTCTTGGGTTCCAGTGGGAAATTGATCTTCCAGTTACTCTCGGCTCCCTTGCACACCATCTGGGGCCAAAGTGATGCCATATTTCAGCTCCCTGAAGCTCTACAGAGGATGGGTGAGGGAGCAGAGAGGAACTGTAAACACACCAGTGATACCTCTGCACCCCTGCTGTCTGCCTCTTCTCTTCTCTTCCACTTCGTGGGGTGCCCTAAGGTGGTGGGCCAGCCACCTACTGTGCGCCCTGTGACAGGTTTGCTCCACGCGATGCCTCTCACCTTCTGGCAGGTGCCACAAGCAGCTGTGCACAGCTTCATACCCTCTGTTCGCTCGCTCAAAAAGGTGTGTGAGCGTCCACATGCCCACACCTTAGAGGCAACAATGCTCTGCAATATAACCAAAAGCCAGTCAAGCAGAGCATTCTGACAGCATAGTCTTGAAAAGTCGCACTTAGCTGTAAATCGGGGGCCTGTATTGTTTATTGTGCTAAAAGTTTTTTTCCTATGGGTAATACCTCCCCTTTAAATCCATGTCACATAGGTTCAGAGCATTTCCCCCTACTGTTTGAGTAAACAGCAGATGAAACATAAAATAAAAGCAGTGACTTTTGACTAAAAAGCCATTTTAGTTGTACTCCTATTTTAGTCATCTGAATTATTATTTTTATTTTTTTTCAGACTTGTACCTGCCCTGCATACATTTTGTATTTCTTATGTAGTACGGGCCTTTGTGCAATGTCATCATCAATATCTTGCAGGTCTATTAGTCTTACTAATTCCTCCCACCCGGGTACCCCCCTATCTCTATGTTAACTCTTGGTATAAGTTTTTTTTTGTCTATCCACTTTATTCATCTGGTCTTGGAGAGAGCAAGAGCCTCTTATATCCTATATGGTTTCTATATTTTGTTAATCTGTTTATTTGTCTGCCCGGTTTAGGGTAATATCTGGTGGATTAAGTAACCAATCAGAGAGTTATGAGTCAAATTACACAGTGTGGGAAAATTCCAAAGAACTTTCCCACGCTGTGTAAAATGACACAGAGCACTCTGATTGGTGGATTCCAAACCAACCAATCAGAGTGCTGTGACGGGTACCTGTCAGTCTCTTCATTTACCTGTCAGAGCACTCTGATTGGATGGCTTAAACCCACCAATCAGAGTGCTCTGAGCCTAATTGCAGGGCAGAGCAAGGCTTTATAAGCCTTCCCCCGCCCTGCAGAGCTCAGTCTGCGTGGAGCCCTCCATGGGTGAAGATGGATTTTTTTTTTTCGCACATTTTTTTTTTTTTTATAATTGCGTCGGTTATTATGTTTTTTTATGTGCCATTTTTGGGGTCTGAAAAAAGAAGATTTTAGAAGAAAGAAAACATTGAATGGTAAGTTTTATTTTTATTTTTTTACGGGTACTTAGTTAAAGGTCCCCCCTTCATTCGTTTTTAAGGTGAGGGGGGTAGGTAGGGGGATCATTTGTATTGGGGGGAGGGGGTGACTAGGGGTTTGGGGACCCCTAGTCACCTGGGGGAGGACATTTTTTTAGGGCCCCCACCCGCCGCTCAGGGGTGGGGGCCAGGGGGGTGGACCTTAGGTCCCCCCCTTATTAGTACTTAGGGCCCCCACCCGCCGCTGAGGTGTGGGGGCAGGGGGGAGGACACTAGGTCGCCCCCCCTTATTACAATTTAGGGCCCCACCTGCCACTCAGGGGTGGGGGCCAGGGGGGAGGACCTTAGCCCCCCCCTTATTTTACTCTAGGGCCCCCACCCACCGCTCAGGGGTGGGGGCCAGGGGGGAGGACATTAGGTCCCCCCTTATTTTACTGTAGGGCCCCCACCAACTGCTCAGGGGTGGGGGCCAGGGGGAGGACATTAGGTCCCCCCTTATTATAATTTAGGGCTCCCACCCACCGCTCAGGGGTGGGGGCCAGGGGGGAGGACATTAGGTCCCCCCCTTATTATAATTTAGGGCCCCCACCCACCGCTCAGGGGTGGGGGCCAGTGTGGAGGACATTAGGTCCCCCACTCGCCGCTCAGGGGTGGGGGCCAGGGGGGAGGACAATAGGTCCCCCCCCATCATTTTACGTTAGGGCCCCCACCCGCCGCTCAGGGGTGGGGGCCGGGGGGGTACCTTACCTGTCAGTCTCTTAATTTACCTTTCAGAGCACTCTGATTGGATGGCTTAAATTGCAGGGCGGGGCAAGCCTTTATAAGCCTTCCCCCGCCCTGCAGAGCTCAGTCTGCGCAGAGCCCTCCATGGGTGAAGATGGATTTTTTTTGTTGCGCACTTTTTTTTATTTTATTTTTTTATAATTGCGTCGGTTATTATGGTTTTTATTTGCCCTTTTTGGGGTCCGAAAAAAGAAGATTTTAGAAGAAAGAAAACATCGAATAAGTTAGTTTTATTTTTATTTTTTTACAGGTACTTAGTTAAAGGTCTCCCCCCATTAGTTTTTAAGGTGAAGGCGGTAGGCAGGGGGATAATTTTTATTGGGGGGAGGGGGTGACTAGGGATTTGGGGACCCCTAGTCACCTGGGGGAGGAAATCTTTTTTAGGGCCCCCACCCGCCGCTCAGGGGTGGGGGCCAGGGGGGTGGACCTTAGGTCCCCCCGTTATTACAATTTAGGGCCCCACCCGCCACTCAGTGGTGGGGGCCAGTGTGGAGGACATTAGGTCCGCCACCCGCCGCTCAGGGGTGGGGGCCAGGGGGGAGGACAATAGGTCCCCCCCATCATTTTACGTTAGGGCCCCCACCCGCCGCTCAGGGGTGGGGGCCGGGGGGTACTTTTTTTTTTTTTTTAAATACAGTGAGCAGTCACAGGCTGCTCACTGTTTAATAGACATGCCCCTACTCGCGATATAGCGAGTAGGGGCAAAATTTACTAATACTAAGTAATTTTTTCTTAGTATTAGTAAATTTGGCTGAAAGACCAATTTAGGTCTTTCAGCCTTTTGGTAGATAACTCCCTAATACCATGGGAATTAGGGAGTTATCTACCAAGCGGCTGCAAGAGAAGTCCCGAGGTGCAAAATGGCGAAGTTGCCGAATTTCCGAAGTGTCGAAGTGCCGAAGTGCTGACGTGCCGAAGTTCCGAAGTTGCCGAATTTCTGAAGTTCCGAAGTGCTGAAGTGCCGAAGTTCCGAAGTTGCCGAAGTTCCGAAGTCTTGAAGTGCCGAATTGCCGAAGTCCCGAATTGCGAAAATCCAGAATTTCGGAATGCCGAACCGAACCGAAATGTTTTCCCATGCACATGCCTATTTTTTAGTTTATTTAAGGAGTTTATCCATTCTTCTTCGTCTATATGTACTTGTAATTCTTTTTCCTATTTATTGATAAGTGCTATTGGTTTACCATGTCTGCTACTATATACAACTTTAGCACATTTTGCCAGTAGGTTTTTATAATTCTTTAGTTCAAATAGATGTATACGATTTATGGTATTCTCCCCCTTATTTTTATAGAGGTGTTCTGCTAAAAAGCTCTTAATTCGCAGATAGTTAAACGTTTCACTGGAGGGGATGTTAAATTCCTTTATAATTGTGTTGAAGGGTTTAAGATTAAATTCCACCATTATGTTTTTGAATTCCTTTGTCCCTTTTGACGTCCATATATCTGTTTTTATGTTCTGTAGCATATCTGAGATATGTGCAAATGGTAGTGCATCAATTATTTTGTGTCCTTTCTTGTTTGTAAATTTATCCCACCATCTCGTTAGGTCTTTAAGTATCTGAGATTTGATTCGTGCCTGTCTGATACATTTTTTATTTGCCTCAACAACCCAAAATAATAAAGATAAGTTTCCAACCCCCGTTTTAGCTTTTTCCATTTTATACCATATTTCTTAGGTTGTCGTCTTGCTTTGTGTGAGCATTATATGGCATAGTCTATTGGCCTGGTAGCATTGCAAAACTTCTGGGCACCCCAAGCCTCCGTCCTCTCTTGATCTAGCCAACACTTTCATTTTAATTCTTGGTTTCCTGCCCCCTCAAATAAATTTAACAAAAGATAAGTGTAGTAAGGACAGCCAGTTTTCTGGGAAGTTAATGTGAATCATTCTCCACATGTACATCCATTTTGGCAAAATATATGCTTTTAGGATATTAATCCTGCCCGACCATGAAAAACCCATGCCTTTCCAGTCCCTTAAATTGTTATTGGTTTGTTTTAGTAGGGGTAGTAAATTAGCTTCTATTAAATATTTTAGCTCTGTAGTTATAGTGATACCCATATATTTTAGCCTATCGCTGTTTTCGGGGGAGCCCAGTAACCTGCACAAGAAGTTTAATTGTCCTGTTGCTCATATTTTTAGCTATAAATATCAATTTCTCCAGGTTTATTTTGTATCCTGAGACTTCAGAGTAGTTGTTTATGTCCTTCAGTAGTTCTAGGACCGAGATGTTTGGTTCTTCTAATGTTAATAGGATGTCATCTGCATAAATATTTAGTTTAGTTTGTCCTAGTGAATTAGTGAATTCTTTGACTTTTTTATTCTGTCCTATTAAGATCACCAAGGGTTCTAGCACCATTATATACAATAAGGGGGAGAGAGGACACTTTGTCTGGTCCCCAAATTGTGTGTCTAGATGTCTGAGTAAATCATCATATTCACTTCTTGCTTACCTTTGACTTAATTCTTGAGTTTCCTCCCTTTGTTTTTTGTTAATGCTTTATTCTAAAGGGAAGTTAGAGAGTGTCGATTCCTCCAGGTTTGTTTTTTCTATTCTGTTTTCCAGCTTATTTTCTTTTCTTAGATGCTTGCCATTGTTTGTCTTTTTTGTAGCCATTTTGTTTATATATATATATTATTATTGTTTATATATATTATTATATATAGGAAGAGAATAAACAAGCCATTTTATTTATTATATAGCTTGTTTATTCTCTTCCTATATATAATATAATTAGGAAATTGCTTTCTTTCCTTTTCTGTGCCTTTATTTTTTTGTTTCTTATGTTTTTTCAACCTAAATGCTTATTTTTTACACCCTTACCTCTCTATCCTGGCACACCTTTGTATTTGATTTTTGCTATAATGGTATTACACAAGGAAGTTAATCACTTGCCCACTAGTTAGACACTGAGATTGACACACTCATTACATGCCAATTAGCAATCTAGTCCTTATTATGGGAGAGAGTTAAATTACATTTTTTTTATTTTATTTTTTTTATCAATTATTGCCCTCTGTGTGCTGCTTCCTATTTACCCTTCGTTTCCACCTTTCTTTTATGGATCTGTTAGCTTTATAATAGCCCCTACATTATAAACTCACAGTGAATGCCTAAAGTATTGCTTCTATTAACCCCTGCTGTATAGCTTAGCAGTATGTGGAAACAGATAGCCTTTTATTGCCACTTATCTTATGGGGTTCTGTACCAACTCACAGTCTCCATCTGTTGCCGGTTTTTATCCTCGTCTTTTGTGCAATCTTCCCTGCCGGGCTCCCTTCATTCTATCCACCATATTGACCACCTGCAGTTAGCCCAATGTCTCCTGCTCTTACAGTCAGCTCAGGTCCTCCCCTCACAGCGCTCATAGAGGAATCCTGGATAGCACCGCTGCTTGTTCGGGACAGATCCTTTCCTCCGGTTTGGCTCCCCCAGTCGATCCCTCAGCCGTGTTCCACGAGGACGTAGCCGTACGTCCTGTCATCTCGCTCCAACCCCCGAGTAATTTTTTATTTTTTTTTGTCTAGTTTTAGTTTACAAAATCTAGAACATTGTTAGTCGACAAAATTAACACTGGCAATGAGTACTACTATGTGCAGATAGTCTCATCTAACTGCATAAAAAACACATTTCAATCCTTATAACTAACGTGTATAACAGTGAGACTCTCCCCTAAATTATGTAAAATGCTAGAGAAGGATGGACCTTACACGTAATATAAGGATAAAAGCTTTTAACACAATATGCTTTCATTTCAAATGATAAAAAGCATAAAAATCTAAGGCTTCGGTTTAATATTGTTCAATAAGCTTTCAAAATAATGAAATGATTTTTTTCAACATTTCAAAATATCAAAAATATATTATATATCAAAATATATTTAAAAAAATCTAAATATTTCAATGATATATCATACACATAACATGATTCTTGTTTTGATACTGATTATGTATATCTGTTATCTAAAAGTTCAGTGTGTGCAGGCTTTGATTCAATGTTCTATAGGTATAAGGTCCTATCTTTGTGTACAGGTGCTTTGCAAATTCTCATTTATCTTGCTTTTGTTAACAAAACAACATTTTCTTATAATGAAATTTAGATGGAAATATAAGAAAATAGTTTTGGACTAATTTAATTCCATAAAATTCCATACTAGTCCATGGAACTTATAAGGCAAGCTATAAGTTCATTAGTGCTTTTCAGAAAGATCAGATGATTGTCACCTACATCAAGTAGCTTTTAAACGATAAGATTTACTAAATTCAAATATAAAGATCAAGGTAAAAATTGGACATCCTTGCATTTTAAACCTCCATTTTTAATGTGATTTTGTATTAGATTTGTTAGGCACATATATAATTTCTGATGCATAAAGTGCCCTAAAAGGATCCTTTTACAAACTCTAAAACACTAATCCTAGCCCAAAATGTCATGTGATATAAAAGATACCAAACTTTAATATTTAAATAATGTAAGTGCAGTAGAAAGAGGGAAGTGCTCATGTCATTGTACAGAACACTGGTGAGACCTCACTTGGAGTATTGTACGCAGTACTGGAGACCATATCTCCAGAAGGATATTGATACTTTAGAGGGAGTTCAGAGAAGGGCTACTAAACTGATTCATGGATTGCAGGATAACACTTGCAAAGAAAGGTTAAAGGAACTTAACATGTATAGCTTGCAGGAAAGACGAGACAGGGGGGATATGATAGAAACATTTAAATATATAAAGGGAATCAACACAGTAAAGGAGGACACTATATTTAAAAGAAGAAAAACTACCACAACAAGAGGACATAGTCTATAATTAGAGGGGCAAAGATTTAAAAATAATATCAAGTATTACTTTACTGAGAGGGTAGTGGATGCATGGAATAGCCTTCCAGCTGAAGTGGTAGAGGTTGACACACTAAAGGAGGGATAGGCATAAGGCTATCCTAACTATAAGATAAGGCCTTGTTTGCATGAAAGGAGGCAGCGGGACTTAAACTGGAACTAAAATCGGACACTCGAGTTCCCGAACGTCTGCTTTTTTTTCACGAACAGCTAGGAGAGCGCGATAGTTTACTGCCCACGAACAAGGGGAACAATCGCTCCTATGAGCCAGGGGGCTCCGTTCGTGTTTTCATTAGTTTATTTGACTTTATCGGAACTCATGAAACTGTTTTGGGCAGGAGCCTCGTGTGCGGTCGGTAAAATTAGACTTCCATACAATTTGAAAACCCCTGAACTGATCTGGGGGATTTTTGAATATGTTGGTCACACAGATCAGGGCTATCATGGGATATGTCATTTTAGGGTACTTTCCAAGTTTTTGGAAAATGTTTTTTCTGCCTGGAGATAATTGGGTTATCCTTTAGTTGACTTAATTATCTCACAGGCAGAGAGGAGGGGATTGTATGTTTGCAATGGGAGTGTTTCACTTTGTCAATGTAAAATGATTGGTTGTAACCTTTGTGTCCTGGTGCCCAACAAGGTCCATGTGGGAGGTCCCCTTGCATGGGGACTTGCATAAAAGCCAGTGTGGCATCAATAAACCATTATTCCTGTTGTACCCTTCATGAAGTCTAGGCTCATGTTTGGGTAACTATCTACTCGCTGGGCAGAAACTACTTGGAAGCTGCATTCATCTAGAACTATTCGTATCTACACCCGAACTGCAACTATAATCACTAATGCTCAGCAGTTCGGGAGGAATAGGCGAACAAGGTACTATAACTACCAGCGTTTGGAACAGTTAGCTTCAGTGCTTTTCCAATTATTTTGCATTGCTGCGAAGGCCATGGGCGGAGGCCAACCAGAGACTGACTCTAACTGAGCACAAGAAGAGGGTTCCACAGCAAGCCTAAGGATCCCCTCACCAGCCAGCCTTCCGTACCGTCAGGGGACTCATGGATTGTTAAACCATAGAGCCCCTTCCCACCCCACCCCCACAATACAGCCCCTATTCCTCACAGTTCAGCCCCTCTCCCCCAGTGGTGTATCCTGGTTTTGTGCTGCCCTAGGCAGCACAAAACTCAGGCGCCCCCCCCCGCGCTCTACCCCCACCCAACCTTTACCCCGCATTCTAAATACACACACATTCACTGACACATACGCATACACTCGCTAACAGAAACACACACTCGCTAACAGAAACACACACTCGCTAACAGAAACACACACTCGCTAACAGAAACACACACACACACTAACAGACACACTAACAGACACACACACACACACTCACAGGCAAGCAGACACACACACACTCACAGGCAAACACACACACACACACACACACTCACAGGCAAACACACTCACAGACACCCACACTCACAGACACCCACACTCACAGACACCCACACTAACAGACACCCACACTAACAGACACCCACACTAACAGACACCCACACTAACAGACACCCACACCCACACACACTAACAGACACACACTAACAGACACACACACACACACACACACTAACAGACACACACACACACTAACAGACACACACACACTAACAGACACACACACACTAAGACACACACACACACTAAGACACACACACACACACTAAGACACACACACACACACTAAGACAGACACACACACACTAAGACAGACACACACTCACTAAGACACACACACTCACTAAGACACACACACTCACTAA
The DNA here is from genome assembly GCF_036172605.1 of Pelobates fuscus. Lineage (NCBI taxonomy): Eukaryota > Metazoa > Chordata > Amphibia > Anura > Pelobatidae > Pelobates > Pelobates fuscus. The sequence continues at coordinate 126,402,126 of NC_086319.1, read as the reverse complement.
GACACACACTCACTAAGACACACACTCACTAAGACACACACACTCACTAAGACACACACACTCACTAAGACACACACTCACTAAGACACACACTCACTAACAGACACACACTCACTAACAGACACACACACACTAACAGACACACACACACACTCACACTCACTAACAGACACACACACACTCACTAACAGACACACACACACACACACTCACTAACAGACACACACACACTCACTCACATTAACACTTTTCTTTTTTTCTTTTTTTACTTTAACCCCCCAGCCTCCTTACCTTTGGGAATGCTGGGGGGGGTCATCTTTCTCCCTGGTGGTCCAGTGGCTGCTGGGCGGTCGGGCGGCGCTGCTGGGCAGGCGGCGAGGGAGCACTCCCCCTGAGCTGTCTGCTCAGCTCCCTCGCGCGCCGCACAGTGAGGCTGGAAGGCGGAGCCGGAATATGACGTCATATTCCGGCTCCCAGCCTCACTCTGCGGCGCGCGAGGGAGCTGAGCAGACAGCTCAGGGGGAGTGCTCCCTCGCCGCCCGCCCAGCAGCGCCGCCCGACCGCCCAGAAGCAGCCCAGCATGTCTGTTAGCCGCAAGGCTAACAAGACATTTGCCTTGGGCATTTGGGGGGCGGCTTTTTTTGCCGCCCCCTGGAAAATGCCGCCCAAGGCAAATGCCTTGTTTGCCTCGCGGCTAATACGCCCCTGCTCTCCCCCATAGACACAGTATAGTCCCTTTCCCCTCACAGTAAACGCCCTATCCCCCATAGACACAATGTAACCCTTATCCCCCACAGTGCAGTCCTTATCCACACACACACAACCCCACATGCACATAGCACCACAGGTAGCTGACTCCATACACTTTAACACCACAATAAATCTGGAAACAGACACAACACCACACACAGTCTCTACCACACACACTAAAGGGACACAATAAGCAACAAAACAACTTTAACTTAATGAAGTCATTTTGGTGTATAGATCCTGACCCTGCAGTCTCACTGCACCAATACAGTCCTTGTCACACCCTGCATGTGACTTACACAGCCTTCCTAAACACTTCCTGAAAAGACATTCAAGTTTTCTGTATTGCAGAGTGTACAATTTCTTATCCCCTGCTCCAAGACACTACAGGAGACTCCTATATGTGTTTCAAGTGTAATTTACAGGAGATACAAACCTTTAAAGCAAGTTATCATCTAATTGAAAATGAAACCTTCAATGAAATGAAACAGCTTAATGTATTTGTTTTGGTTTGTATAGTATGTCCCTGCAGGCTTTAATATGTCTCTGATGCCTAGAGACACCGCTAGTGATAGTCACTCACCTACTTCCTGAGTCAGTGCTGCACAACGTTCAGCATCTCCACGCTGTGTACCTTTCTCTCCGGAGGTAAGGGGGGTCATGGGCTGTTATTTAGACATATAGGGTCAGGAATACACACTTGTATGCCTCACACTATAGTGCTCTTTTAAATCCTAAATGGCAGAAAATTGAGCAATAATATTACAGGGGCATAATATGTATATCAAAACTGCATCATTAAGCTAAAGTTGTTTTGCTACCTATAGTATCCCTTTAACACCACAAGCAACCTCCAAAATGAATACAACACCGGAAACAATCTCTCACCCTGACACACACATTCTACCCTTTTTGAATCCCTCTTTTTTCCCGGGTGTGTGTCCCATTTGTGGTAAAACCAGGGACAAGTCACCAGCAAACCATTAGAATCGCTTGCACTGCGTTAAACACGTGAGAGTTCTTCAGCAGGGCTCTGCAAATGGGCAGATATGACACAATATGCCCCATCCTAATGGACTGCTCAGCCTTAAAATGCCCAAGACAACTTTTTGTCCTAGTCTGGCCCTGAAGGCAAGCATTGTATTTATGTTTCTTCAAAACAAAATTGTCATTCTGCAGACAAAAATTAAGCTTAACCCCTTAAGGACCAAACTTCTGGAATAAAAGGGAATCATGACATGCCACACATGTCATGTGTCCTTAAGGGGTTAAATAATGGCATTCTTATAATGACACATACAATTTTGCTATTTACAGAAAAAGAAAAAAAATATCTTCCAAACACAAAAACAAATGAAAAGAATATATTTTTTTGGTGAAATCCAATACTGAAAAGGCAACGCCATCCAAAGATCAAAGAAATATGTACAGAGAAAACTGACCAATTTTGAAAAACAGGATGAAAGAAAAAAATATATGGAGCAAACAAGCACAAATTGATAAAAAAAAAAGGCAATAGATTTAAAAAGAATGTGCAATTTAAGTAAATGGTTGAAGTTTTTAGAAAGATATTGTAATGTATAAAAATGTCTGTTGATTTACGCAAGAAAAATAAATCTGTTTTTAATAAATCTATGAAAAGTCTTACCGTGTGCATGCAGTAAAATGACAGTCATCAGTGTCCCCAAAATACATTAATTACTATATATATATATATATATATATATATGTATATATGTATATATATAAATATGTGTGTGTGTGTGACAGAGCTCTGGCTGACTACCTTTGTTTATAGTTCCCTGTAGTTGGATAATGGCACGCTGTAGTGATTATAGCTAATCCCCAAACAGTGTGTCAGGCGGTGATCTATTTAAATCACAGCTTTTTTCAAAACCAAAACATGTGTTACAATTCGAAAGAACCAGGGATCAGAAACCAGCCATGCACAGTACACTTTTGTCCTTTTTTGGGTCAGCATTGCATCAATTTTGGTCTAGTGTTAAAGCCTCTCTGTGCAAATATAGTTAGGGTCTAAATAAAATATTTTTTCCTGCTCATCCTTTTTTTCCTTCTATTAATCACTGCTCACTCAATCTGTAAATAAAATCAAAAATTAATGGCTGTACCCGATCTCTTTTTGGCACCATGGATGAAGCTCCAAATCACAAATCAAACAAAACTGATCATCCATTGTCCATTTTGTTTTTTTTGTGATTCTGTCATTAGGCATTTCAGAGTTACAGTATTCAGACGACCCACTGATCGCCCACATATTGTTTTTATATACAAATATATTTTGGAGACTAGGCAATAACATAACATAACACAGCATCCATAACACTGCATCATTCCAGGGCTCTATTTAACCTTGCACTGCAGCAAGCCCCAGGAGGAAGGATTTCCCAGGTGAGTGAGTTAATCTCCTAAAGCATGCATTAGATTGGTTGAATAAGACCTGCAAAGAATATGGCACATTGGCATGGTGGCAGGTTTATGCAAACTATGATCATATAATGTAACAAAATCTCTTGTTTTTTGCCTAGGTCAGGTATTTAAAAAATGTTTTGTCAGGGACATCACAGTATATACAATGCCCTGTACAGATAATTCAAATCTCAGTACTTTATTAATTTCTCATGTCAAATCTACCCTTAGTGGCTCTTGCCTATATGTCGGCTTGAGAAAGGGACCTGGGGCCCCCAGCAGATCATACAGACATTAGCAGATATACGGAATGCTACAGCTTCCATAACCGTATTATGGACACCCTTATAGACTGAAGTCTCACAGCTCTCCTCCAGATTATTACAAGTAGACATCCTCATGTACCCTTGTGTTTGACTATTGTCCAAATAATTTGAGGGGATTACTAGAGCAGAAAATAAACTAGCAGCAAAGGTGGCTTTAGCCACAAGTAGACATCATCATGGACCCTTGGGTATGGCTATTGTCCAAACCATTTGAGGGGATTACTAGAGCAGAAAATAAACTAGCAACAAAGGTGGCTTCAGCCACAAGGAGAAAGACAGCAGAACAATGAGAGAACTCCAATGCACCCTCAATAAAAGTGACATTACACAAAGTGGAAAATGCAATGGAGATGCACTAAAAATACCTAAAATGTAAAAATGGAAGAATCTACATTATCTTATTCTCTAATTTAAAACATTCAATTCCCCCACAATAAAAACAAATAACATACACCTCACACCTCACCTGTGCAACTTTCTGCTTTAGTTCATGACCCCTCAAAAATTCACAAGATATGGGATCTATGGTTGCAGAATTCTGGATTTCCCCTTTAGATATCCAGATTAACACGACTGACTCATTAGGCCTTTTTCTCATAAAGATAACAGATGCAAATTTCCAATGCTACACTGAATTCTTCATCTTCTAGTATAATTTTCCACGTCTTCCCCCACCGCTTTTATTTTTTTCTTCTCTCTTCCTCCCCCTTTCCTGACACCTAGTTTTTCATTATGACTAATGTTGCAGTTCTTACTCTTATTTGATACCAGTTTTAAAATAGTACACATACACCAGGTGAATAATTACCAAGACAGCAAAGATATTCCCAAAAGATGGGTAAATAAGAAGTACGAAAAATTTCTAAAATAGCAAAATGGAAGAATCTACAATCTCTTATTCTCTAATTTAAAACATTCAATTCCCCCACAATAAAAACAAATAACAGGCATCTCACACCTCACCGGTGCAACTTCCTAAGCTATTACCTCAATTGTAAGCAACCATTCTCATGTAGGTTATTGTGATATTTACCATCATCTTTCTTAAACAATGTATAATCCAAAATAGGTCTAACTTATATAAAATGCTAGTGCTGCTTTGTTTTGTCTACTTTTTTTAACTTTACTTTTCTAATGTATACTTTATATTATTGTTATTGATATTGATTTCCTTTATATTGTATTCAGTTTATATCAAAGCACCTGTATTCATATTGTACTCCAATATTTAGTTTTGTTGCCTTTTTGGAAAATGTACACTGAAATAAAGATTTTTTGTCATCTTTAGTAGAAACAAGGATTGAGTTAACTCCGAGTATGGCTCTATTACATATGGATATGGCAGGTATCAATAAACAATCTAGACCCATTATTTTACATATCTTAATGGCTGTCAAAACCTCAATAGCCAGGAACTGCAAATCCTCTATGGTAGATAATTGGGCTAAGATTCAGGCTCAAAGCATTACTCAATGCAAAATGGAAAGGGCCATTACTAATTTCGCACCTAAAAAGGGATTTCAGTATGCATATTGGGATAAATGCGATAAAGTATTGTTTGGGTTCTCTGTCTACTAAAGCCGCAAGGACCATCTCTATATAGGGAAATCTCTGGACGGTCCCCCCCCCCCTCTGCTACCTCCCCCCTCCTCCGAGAGCTTGACAAGGGAATCTTTTTTTTTCTCTCGCACCGCGAACTGAGCAAATGTCTTTTAACATAAAATGTTATACTCAAGAGATGTTGCTGAGTACAGTTAAGCTAATTTTATTACAGTGATGTACATTAGATTTAAAGAATAAGCAGCAAAAATACAATGTGTATTTAAAAATTGAAGTAATACCATAACATTTGAAAATAATGGTGAAAAGATTATACTTCACTAAACCTCAATCTATACCATGTGAGAGACCCCATTGTATCCACATTTTCAAGTTGTATGCATTTGCTGAGTAATTTAAATATATGGGCTACTAAAATGCCCAAAATACACATAGACCCATTTCCAATTTGCCATGTTTTGAAAAATTTGCACAGGGCAGGCTATGAATTCAGCCATATATTTTCACAAAAATGTGCCAAGGGTATGTGAAGGGGTTATACTATACTCAGGGGATATAGCTAAGCACACTAGATAGATTTTATAACAATAAAACACATCAAGTTTACAAAATAAACAACTAAATTGCAATGTTAAAAAATGCAAAAATAAAAGCATCAACTTTGAAAAAAAGGGGCAGCCGAGGAAAAATCCAGTTTATAGTACTTGAAAAAAAAGGTCATGGAAGAATACCAGGTGGCTGCCTTACAGATGCCATCTGGAGGAACCTCTGACACATTAGCCCAAGAAGTAGCCAACGATCTTGTATAGTGAGCCTTTAATGCATGCATCAAAAATAACACTGGCAATTCATCTTCTTAATGTTGAAGAAGATGCTTCTGCTTCTCCTTTATGTGATTCTGAAAGAAGAACATACAGTTTATTTGATTTTTTTAAATTCAGATGTGGCTGATAAATCCTTGATTATACATTCCCTGACATCCAATTCATGAACTTTGTGTTGTTCCTGATTGGATGGAGCAGGAAAAAAGGATGGAAGAGCCACTTCTTGTAGTAGATGAAAGTTAGATACCACTTTGAATACCATGAAAGATGAGTGTATGAGAAGGATTGCTGAGAATGCCTGTAACTCTGAAATGCGTTTTGCGGTGCAAATGGCCACAAGGAACGCTGCTTTATCTGTAAGGTATTGAATAGAAATAATTGAGAGGGGAGCATAAGGAGGTTCAGATAATTTGTATAAGACCACGGGTAGATCTCAACAAAGTGATGAGTTTCTGTGTGGTGGACTAATTCTTATGGCAGCCTTAAAGAACCAAGATATTAGTGGATTAAAGTCCAATTAAAGGGACACTATAGTCACCTGAACAACTACAGCTTAATGTAGTTGTTCAGGTATTATCTATAGCTCCCTGCAGGCAATCTAATGTAAACACTGTATTTTCAGAGAAAATACAGTGTTTACATTGATTGATAGGAATACCTCCAGTGGCCGTCACTCAGACGGCCACTAGAGGGACTTCCTATCACGCAGGGCCCTAAAAAGGCCCTGTACACGTCAGACGTATTTTAATACGTGTTCAGGAGAGAGAAGGCACTGTGTGCGTGCCGGGGGCGGGCAAAGACCGCGAGCTGAGCTGTCACTCAGCTCAGCTCGCGGCCGCGCGCACCGTGCGCATGCGCGGTAGTGCGCTCAGCACTTCAGAGGGCGGCATGAATGCCGCCCTCTGAAGTATGTGCGCATGTGTGGCGAAGCCGTGCATGCGCACAAGGGAGCAATGACGCTTCCAAATGAAAGCATCTGATTGCTCCCTGCTCGCGCCCGCCTATTTCGTCATTTTGACGAAATAGGGGGCGCGGCTTCACGAGGCTCCCGGCGCTGGAACGAGGTGAGTAAAATCACCTCCCTGGAGAGTCCCTTTAAATATTTTAGTGGTGAGAGAGCTAAGGATTGGACATTTTGGGTGCTTTGTCTAATCCTGCTTGTAGCAATTCTAACATATGTAGGTATGAATGTTGATCATTGAATTCTTTGTCTCTAACTCAATTTTTAAAGGTATGCGGTAGTAGCAAAAGGAGGTAGATGATTTCTTGCTTTTAGAAGAGTATATATATGACATGTTCTGAGATGCCTTGATTTTTGAGGGACCTCCTTTCAAGAACCATGCCCCCAGATTCCAGCTGGCAGGAATAGGATGAGTAGCTGGGCCTTGCAATAGAAGATCTGGTGTGATAGGTTATCTCCAAGGTGGGGCTTGAGACATCTTCATAATGAGTGGGTACCATTGTCTCTGGGTCATATAGGAAATATGGCTATGACTTTTATCCCTTCTTTCTAGACCTTCTTTAGTATTCTCATTATTAGAAGTAAGGGAGGGAACTCATGCCCCAGATCGAACTGTCAAATTTGCAACAGAGCATCCTGTGCCAGGACTTGAGGGTCTGGTGTAATTGAGAAACATTTTGGTACTTGAGTGTTTCTTCTGTTGGCCATTAGGTCGATCTGAGGTATGCCCCACTTCTCTGTCAGGATCTTGAAAATTCTGGGAATTTAAACTCCATTCTCCCAGTAGGATGTACGTTCTGCTTAAGTAGTCTGCCAGTAGATTTTCTGGGCTTGGAAGATAAACAGCTTTTACCACTTTCAGGTGAGCTTGTGCCCATTCCATGAGAGGAGACAGGTCTGGAAGGAATTGTATGCTTCATTTGCCTCCATTATGGTTTATGTAGGCTGCTACTGTGCTGTTACTAATAAAATAAGTCTTGCGCTCAGACTCCCAGTACTCCTGGGCAGCAGCAGCAATGACCGTAGTACACATAGCTACATAGTTACTTAGCTTAAAAGAGACTTGCGTCCATCAAGTTCAGCCTTTCTCACATGTGTTTTTGCTGTTGATCCAAAAGAAGGCAAAAAACCCAGTCTGAAGCACTTCCAATTTTGCAACAAACTAGGGAAAAATTCCTTCTTCACTCCAAAATGGCAGTCAGATATCTCCTTGGATCAAGCAGCTATTACCCCACTAATTAGAAATCATATCCCTGTATATCCAATTGCTTTTTAAACATCTGTATGGACTCTGATAACGCCACCTTTTCTGGCAGAGAATTCCACATTCTTATCGTTCTTACTGTGAAAAAAAACTTTTCTTTGCCTTAGATTAAATCTCCTTTCTTCCAGGCTAAATGTGTGATCTTGTGTCCTATGTATAGCCCTGTTTATGAATAGATTTCCAGATAATGGTTTGTACTGATTCCGAATATATATGTATAAAGTTATAATATCCCATCTGAGGCGCTGTTTTTCCAAACTAAAGAGATTTAAATGTTTTAACCTATCTTCATAACTAAAATGCTCAATTTCTTTTATCAATTTTGTAGCTCTTATCTGCATTTTTGTTAGTGTCATAATATCCTTCTTTAGACATAAAATACATACAATAAAAACTAAAGAAAATAGTTACTTGCACACTTTATGCATATTTAAATAACTGGAGCTTTTTAGTAACACTCTAATGGCCATTAGGTGTAAGCCCACATTTCATGTCAAGGCAAACTTCTTACGTGGGTCCTACATAACAATTCACCTTGCTTCCTTCAGCTTCAGGTAAAAAAAATCTCATGAGATAAAGAGGGGCATTTTTCTAAACCCCTACATACTTATTAGCCCTTAATAGGGAACAGACTGAGTGGGCAGCAGCATTGTAACATGGTTAAAGCAGAAGGAAGCCAAGGGTAATTGTTAGTGTATGACCCACCTTGAGGTGGCCGGTTGGCAGATGGGGTTTTGGGAATTGTTGGAGATTTACAGCCTCTAGTAATTTTCAGTCAAAAAACACTTTTTTATTTGATGATTCTGTAGGTCGATGGGATAAAAGTCCAATGAATCGCAATCGGGGGTGAATGGTAGAATAATCTGCAATTTATCCGGTATAAGTTGAAACAGTGCTTCCCACAATGTGAACAGCTCCACCAGATATGTTTGTATGAACCTTCTATTAAGCAACCTCTCCCACAAAACTTGGACAATCCTTTCATTCCGCAACCTCCCCCAAAGAACCTGGAGAAGACCTTATGTAATCTAGTATGTATAACATGAGCTTATATTTATTGCTCATCATGATTAACACATCTAGTAATCCCTACATTTTTGGAAAAGATGGAAGACGATTGTTCAAACGAGAACTGGACACCCAGTTCTTACTCCCATTGTTTCTTGTAGGATGGTATCTAGCATAAAAGTGGTGTTGAACTGAGGCAAAATCATGTAAAAATTATCCACTTGGCCCATGGCAAGTTTTGTATCAACAGCTCAAGGGAATTTCATTCAAACGGCCTCTCATAGTTGGGATAGTGAATAAATGTGAAATATGAAGGGATCTAAGTAATTCTCAGGTTTGCAACCCAAGAACTTAAAACTTTGTTTATGTAAGTGGTATTTGTTGACTGAGTAGTGTGTATGAGAATGTATGTAGTGGCTGAGTTTTGTGTGTGGTGGAAGGTGAGAGCTGGATGGGGGGAAGCTGAGTATGTCTGTGTGATGGCTGTATTGTGAGTAGGGCAGTGCTCCTCAACCCTCTCCTCAAGGTACATCTAACAGTCCAGGATTTAGGGATTACTCAGATGTGTCTAAGGTGTTTAGATAAAGGAAAACAAACACCTTGGAGTCTAAGGTGTTTTTAGTCTTTTTGCTTTTTTTTTTTTTAGTGTCTGATTTTTATTGAGTTTTTGTTAAATTATTGTCGAACAAAGTATAAACAAATATGAGCAAAGGGGTACAGAAAGAAGAAAAGGAAGGGGAGGGGATGAGCAATAAATATCAGCTTAAGTGCTACGCAGAGCACTAGATTGGTACATCATATCTCATATCTGTTATTGAGCTACAATAATAACACTGACAGTTATGCATGATACATTTTGAGGAGTACATGTCCTTGTGAGTTTATAGTAACCATTGGCCTGGATTCGTCAAGAGCGTGTGGGTTATGTGTGTATGGTTTTCAAGTTCAGTCGGTGCGACGTCCAACTGGCCCACTCTTTTGCATGTAATTCCTTCTTACCCCTAATTCTACTCGCCATGCGCTCGTACTCGTATGTGGAGTCCACCCTGTTCCAAATTTCTAGTATTGTTGGTGCATTTGTTGCCTTCCAGTGGCTCGCTATACTAATTTTAGCTGCCATTAATAAGTGTATGGCCACTACTCTTTGGTTGGACAAGAAGATGGCTGGAGGGAGGTATATAAGATAGCATTCTGCTTTAAACGGGGTGGGAGTAAGTGCGAGCCTCTGGATAATTTTCTCTACCTGCCACCAGTATGGTACCAAGATGGAGCAGCCCCAAAAGATGTGCTTAAATGATCCCTCATGTGTTCCACACCTCCAACACAAAGGGGAGGCGGATTGGTACATGTGAGCCAGTCTAGCTGGGACCAGGTACCACCTCATCAAAATCTTGCAGTATGCCTCCCAATGGGACAAGCTTTGTGATGATGCTCTAGTGAGTTGTATGGCTTGAAGCCAAGTAGGTAGAGGTATGGAAGTGTTCAATTCTTTTTCCCATTGATCTATATAGCCATAGCGTGATGGCTATATGAAAGTTGTCATCATGACCCCTGGCTGCAGAACATGCCAAAAGGACAATTTTTAAGTTTGAAACGTAATTGTACAGAACAAAAAGATTTTAAAAAACAATCTGAATTTTTAAAACAACAATTTTTACGAAAGGGTTATAAGGAAGATGTACTTGAGAGAGATTTTAAAAATGTAGATACTATAAAAAGGTCTGATCTGCTTAAATATAAAGAAAAGAAAGAAAGTTTAAAATCAAATCAAATTCCCTTCATTTTTAACTATGCAAGCAATATTGGTGTTTTAAAAAAGACCATCAGCAAAAACTGGCACATTCTTAACCAAGAGCACGATATTAAAGACATTTTAGGGGAAAAAACAAAATTAGTTTTTAGAAGTGCCAGAAATTTGAAACAAATGTTAACTTCGAGTTTTATTAATGCTGAAGAAAAACACACATTTATAGAAGATTGGTCTAAGAAGTAGAAAGGCTTCTTTCATTGTGGAAACTGTAACGCTTGTAAAAGCACTAAAGTCAGTAAAATAAAAAAAAGAAACTTTTTTATCGTCTGTAACTAAGAAACAACATTCTGTATGTTCTTTTATCTCTTGTGAATCAAAAAATGTTATTTATTTATTACAATGTCCCTGTGGTTTACAATATGTAGGAAAAACGTCTAGGTTACTAAAAATCTGTGTGAGTGAACATATTAGAAACATTAAAAAAGGTTTCCTCAACCACAGTGTGTCTAAACATTTTTTAGAAGTCCATCAGTCAAATCCAAAAGATTTAGAATTTATGGCTATTCAAAAAGTTTCAAATAACTGGAGAGGAGGGAATAGTGCTTTAAACCTTAGTAAAAAGGAAAGCTCCTGGATTTTTGACATGCAAACTCTACATCCCAGGGGTCTAAATTTAGATTTTGGTCCTATTTTATAAAGTTGCTGTATTTTTTATTTTTATATTTATATTTATATTTATTTTTATTTTTAATATTATTTTTAATATTATTTATGGTTTTATATAAAAGGTATTATCTCTTACTAAAATATTTTTTATCTTTTTCTCTTTTCTATAATATCTTTTCCCCTTTTTTCCAATTTTTATTGAGTTAAAACTTGGATTTCTTTAGACTTTGGACTTGCAAAAAAACCCTCTCGGGTTCTGAGTTATGGCCTTCTTCTATGTGGGGGGGGGGGGGTACGTAGGTTTGGAGCGGTCGCTCCCTCTTGCCAGTGGGGGGAATGGGGTGGGCTAGGAGTGGCTCAAGGCCAGCAGATTGTGTGTAGTTATAACTGTGCAACGTAGAACATGTGTGGTAAAGTCTCTATGGTTGGAATCAGGCCTCAGGAGTAGGTCGCTTGTCAATGGCCTGGTTGGGTGCGGGTATGCCCAAAGCGTGGCAGAATGTCGGGAACTCCTCAAGTGTGGAGATTTTGTGAACAGTTCCGTGTCTAGTGACCACCAGGAATCTGGGTGACCTCCAATGGTATTCCATCCCCGCTTCTCTGAGGGTGCTGGTGACTTGGTTCAGCGATCTGCGCCATTGTAGCGTGGCTCTGGTGAGGTCTTGGTAGATGTTAAGCTGTGCGCCTTCAAATGTGAGTGGCGTCTTGCCCCGGAGAGCAGTCATCAGGATTCTTTTGTCTTGGGAGGTAGCACAGCGGACAATCACGTCTCGGGCCAAGTTTGGTGCTGTCCTGCCCGAAGGTGGCAGGCGGTATATCCCATCCGTATTAAATTTCTTGGCCTGTGTAGGTGGCAGGATGGCGGCCACGAGGCGTCTCAGGTAGTGAGGTAGCTCGTCTGAGGAGACGTCGTCTGGTACCCCTCTTATTTTTATGTGGTTTCGCCTTGTCCTGTCGTCGAGGGCGATATAGTGGAGGGAGAGTGCTTGCTGTTGATTCTGGAGCACCAGTACTGTGTCCTGCAAGGTGGTTAGTCCCTGTTTGATGTCAGTAACATCGTTCTCTGTGGTCTGAACCCTGACAGCTATAGCCTGCACGTCAGACTTAATGGCTTCTATGCTGGTCGCCAAGAGGTTTTTGATTTCCCCTATTAGGTGTTGGAAGTCCCGCTGGGTGACTGGGGCAGATCCAGCAGTGGTTCCCCCTGGTGTAGGTACCTGTTCTGGGGGTTGGGCATGTGGGCTGGGACCCCTGTGTACCTTCATGGTGTTCTGCTCCGCTGTTCCTGCCATTGTGGCTGGCGGCCTGTCTTGTTGCAGCATGGTGCTGATATCCCTGGACCCTGAGGCAGTCTCCGGTGGGGGTTTCTGGGACCGGCGGCCCATTTCTGCCCGAGTGTGTGGGGGTGCCGTATGGGGATCGTCCCCTGCTGAGTCCTCAGGCTGATCGAGGCCATCGAGGAATGCCGCCCAATCGAGGGCTGCAGCCGGCTTGTAGGCCGCAGGTCTGCGCTTCCGACGGTTCACCCGTGCCGGGCACACAAACGGCATGGGAGGTGGTAGGGGAGAGTGCCGATGAAGCCCCTGGTCAGGAGTGGGTGAGTTGGGGGTTTTAATCCCCACTTGTCGAGATTTTTGCAGGTTGCGGTCGGGAGCTGTGCTGAGGTGCGACCGCTCCGGCTCATGGTCAGGCTCCGCCCCCCCTATGATAGCTGTTTATCTTTCAGAATATATTACACGTCCAATGTGTGCGCAAAACCTCCTTTTCTTTTATCCAATTCTCTACATCTTTTATTTGGCCTTCTGGAACTTCAACTCATTCTGTCCTGATCATCTTCCCTCTTTTTGCTATTATCCACCCGTACTTCTCTAGTCCGAACAGCATTCTGATGTCCTTGTTGTATATCCTAGTTAGGTGGATCAGTGAGTCAATGTCTCACTCATTCTTGCATACCGCTTGATGTCGTCCATGTAGAGTAGGTGGCTGATGGTAGCTCCACTCTTGAATCTGTATCTGTATCCACTCTTCTTGATGACCTAGCTAAGGGTGTTGAGGCCTATGCAGAACAGCATTGGGGATAGCACCTTGGTATATGCCACATTTAATGTTTACTTGAGTTGTTTTCCTGGAATTGGCTTCTAGAGTTGTTTTCCACTTGCCCATCAAGTTTTTGATAAAGGCTCTTAGTGTCTTGCTGACCTTGCAGAGAGCCAAGCATTCCGGTATCCATGTGTGTGGCATTGTGTCATAGGCTTTCTTGTAGTTAATCCAGGCCATACACATCCCTTGTGACTGCTTGGTCTACCAGTAGTTGGTGTTTTGATCCTCTGGTGTTGTTTCCAATCCCCTTCTGAGTATTGTTCATATATTGACTCATATGCCATTGGATCTTGGAGGCAATGATGCCTGAAATGAGTTTCCATGTTGTGGGGAGGCAGGTTATTGGTCGGTATTTGGATGGTGCTGTTCCCCTTTGAGGGTCCTTCAGTATTGTTCTGCCTTGTGTTAGCCAGTCAGGGTGGGAGCCTGCTGCGAGTACCTGTAGATGTATATGTTGATGATAATGTGATGTACTAGCAATATATATATATATATATATATATATATATATATATATATATAATCCACAGAAAATCCTTGCACACAAGCTGAAAATTCCCTGTATTGTCAGGTGCCAAAGCCAAGGCTCCAATAGATAAAATGGTAAATATACTGTAACTAAACCCCCATTATTTTTTTGCCTAGGTGAGGTGTTTTTAATTTTAACTATTACATTCTGTGAATCTTGAAATTGCTGTTTAATGGATGAGCGGGGGGTTTAGTTACAGTATATAATCATATACTGTAACTAAACCCCCATTATTTTTTGCCTAGGTGAGGTGTTTTTAATTTTAACTATTACATTCTGTGAAACCTAGGCAAAAAATAATGGGGGTTTAGTTACAGTATTCTTGGCAGGTCCTACTCAAGCAGCCAAACGCCTGCTCTTATGAGATTAATCCACTTACTTGGGAAATTCTTCCTTCCAGGACTCTCTGTAGGTTAAGGCTAAATAAGGCCTGGAATGAAGCACCTGTGACAGGGAGGGGAACAAAAGTAAGTGAGTGGATTAATCTCATAAGAGAAAGGTTACTACATTTCAAAGAAAAGGAAAATCAAACAAGAATCCCTCTCGTATTTACATACAACCCAACTCTAGAAGGAGTATGTAAAATTATTAAAGAGCTACAACTGTTAATTTCAGAGGACCCCACATTCAAAAAAATATTTCATGAGCCCCCATACAAGCATTCAAACAACCACCTAACCTTAGACAGAGATTGGTACACAGCAAATTGACCACAGAGCAGGAGCTCACACTGTACAATGTAGCAAATCACTCTGCAAACGGTGTCAACATATATGTGGCAATAACACAGCCAGACACAATAACAAAACATACAACATTAAGGGATCACACATCTGCGAATGTGGTTTTACATAATACAGTGTACAGTGTGTGACAAAGGCTGCTACATTGAAGAAACTGGCCTTAAGCTGCATCTCAGAATGAATCTACACAGACACTCAATCAAGAACCACAAGGAAAACGGATATTGTACCCCTGTTGGTCATCAGTTCACTCCATCCAAAACCTCAGTATTAAAGTTCTTAAAGGGAATTTTGAAGACTCTCATGAACCAAAGACATATGAGATGAAAATGATCATATTTTCAACACCAGAAATGAAGGACTTAATGTAGACTCTGGTTTTCTCACACACTACCAAAACCTTATATAAACACACATCTTAATATCTTATATAGTTATTTTTCAATATTCTCGCTTCACCTTTATTTGATCAATGTATATACATACATATATGCAGCTATATATTTGCATGCAGTGACAGCTCTAGACTTTGTGAGGCTTTATGCAAAACTCAAACATGAGGCCCCACTTACACCCAAAGTGGAAAAAAATATTGGTTGCATTGTTTGTAAAAGGTGCTTATATACAAACAAAACAGAATATGTGCACACAACCCCAGTGAAAAAAGCAGTGATGGTATATAAACAGAATGAAACTTCCCTTCGTGGGGTTAAGTTTCCACAAGGTCCCCAAAGACTTCCTCTTGTCTTCAATACAAATGCAAAATAGAATAGGGGATCATCTGCTAAATACAGATAAAATGGAGAGACATAGCGTTTAACTGTGTGAGAGTAAGTGAGGTATTATAGTTTACAATTGGCCACTCACAAATTGTTAGATGTAAATCAGCCTTGAGTGAAATCTTTTTCTTCTGATTCTTCACACTCCCATCAGTCAATCAGAGTATTAGATATAAGTTAAAAGCAATGAGTATATCACCACTGGGCGTCCTACGCGTTTCGTCCTAAGATGGGACTTCCTCAGGGACTTGGTGCATCAATCACAACAGAAAATGCACATTTTCTGTTGTGATTGATGCACCAAGTCCCTGAGAAAGTCCCATCTTAGGACAAAACGCGTAGGACGCCCAGTGGTGATATACTCATTGCTTTTAATTTGTAAAAGGTGCTGTAGTTGTATTGAAGGGAAAGCTTGTAAAGCTTGGAGAGCTAGTCCCTGTATTCATTGTTCAGAGGCTTGCAGTGTCACAGCTCCCTGTACCGCTGCTTTGTGAGCTCTCTGACTGTAGTTATGGCATAATTAATAAACACATTTAATTAACAATTATGCTAATCATTTATACACGACTGCGGGGTATGATTACATAGCCTTGCAGTCATGTATACATTAGTGCCGGTGAGTGTATTTCTGAGTGTGTCTTGTATTGACCACCTGTAGAGATGTCCCGAACAGTTCGCCGGGAACTGTTCGCCGGCGAACATAGCTTGTTCACGGTCGCCGCGGCGGACGAACATATGCGATGTTCAGTCCGCCCCCTATTCGTCATGGAGGTGGGAGGGACTGCGAGGGAGGGTCTGCTGCTGATTGGCTGGAATGTGTCTCCTGACTGTGAGGTACAGGGTCAAAGTTTACTCAATGATGACGAATAGGGGGTGGACCGAACATCGCATATGTTCGCCTGCCGCGGCGACCGCGAACAAGCTATGTTCGCCGGTGAATAGTTCCCGGCGAACTGTTCGGGACATCTCTATCCACCTGTGTATGTACATGAAAGTGTGTGTCTAACCGAGAGTATCCTTGTGTGTGAATGTATGTGTTTATGAGCATGTGTGTGGGGTAGCTCCTTGCGGTGTGTGGTGTTTATTGAGGATGCCTGGGACCTTTGTGCATGTGTGTATGATGAATGTCTTCAGTTTATGACTGTGACAAGATGAGTAAAGGGGTAACTGTGGCAGGTTGAGTGTGACAGGGTGAGGGGTTTAAATGAGACAGTGTTTGGGGGGTGAGTGTGACAGAATAAGGAAGATGAGAATGATACGGGTAAAGGAGGGAGTGTGACAGGGCATGGGGAAGTGAGTGTGACAGGATTGGAGGATGTTTATGTGACAGGCCGCGTGTGGCATAGTTGGGAGGTATATGACAGGGTTTGGGTAAATGTGCCATGTTTGGAGGAGGCAGTGTAACAGAATGAGTGGAGGTGAGTGTAACAAGATTAAGGAGGTTAAAGTGGCAGGATTAGATTCATGTGAAAGGGTGAGTGTGGTAGGGTTGGGGGGAAGAGTGTGACAAGGTTTGGGGTGAGTATGGCACAGTTCAAGGACAGGTATGGGGGTGGAGAGGCTGTGACAGGGGGCAGGGTGGTTGGAGGGGCTGTGACAGAGGGTAGGGGGGTTGGAAGAGCTGTGACGGGGCACAGGGGGCATTATGGGCAAGCCACTGGGCCACCTCCTGTGTCGGGCCCTCTGTCATAGACCGAAGACTTGAAATGTCAGTATACCGCCTAAATCGGCTTATTAGAGAGCCGCCTCTGTTTGCATGCCCAGCTGTTTTTTTGTTGTTGTTGTTGTTGTTTTTTGTTTTTGTTTTTAACCAGCTTGTTGACTCTCCTCTATTTATTTACTTTTTCTGGCTATTCTCAGCCAACCTGCACCTTTCACTTTCAGGCACATATTCTGCTATTTATGGCGCCCCACTCACCCCATCCCTCCCCTTCTCCAAAATCAGTTGTTTTAAGTTTTAAACTCTATCAGATTGATCAGTATTACTTCAGACCTGAGGAAGAGAGCAAATCTCTTAAAAGCTTGTCTTTGAAATATTGTCAGTTCAATAAAAAGGTATCATATATATGTGCTGACTATATCCTCAACCTCCTCAACCTTGGTTTTATATATACTCCCAGAGTACTTTAACTTGCTAAAAAACTTTATGTGTGAAGAGTGTGTCCATTTCCTTTATTTTGCAAAAAGTGCAGAATTCAATAGAAACTGACACTTTTGTAAATTATACTGGTTAGTCTCGCCAGGGTTAAAAGGGGAGGACTTTCAAAGGCAGCAGACACGAGATCTGCAGTTTTTGGAAGCTGTTTATAGATAAAACTAATGAAAAAATTGCAGAATTATATGCATGCACGTTTTAATTTGGGGCATATGTACTAAACAGTGATTTTTATTTATTTTGAATTTGGAGTGCCACCATCACTCAAAGATAAATACATCTAAGTCCATCATAAATACTAATGCATAGTTAAAAATAATATACACATTATGCAGCCAGAGCACTCACAATAAACTAAATAATCACATTACATCTAAATACATAAAACAACATAGATCACACAAAGGTATAACAACATTTTATAAATTAACTTAATCTTATGATCTGTTACCCCCTTTGGTGGGTGCAGGTATGAATGAATTTTATATACCAAGAATACAGAGTTTATTCAAATTTACCCTAAAGCACTGCAGAAATATTTCCCTTTAGCAAATAAAACATTTGTCAGAAAAAAGTTACAATAATTTTATTAAATGTATTCAGGCACAGTGAACATAATAACAAAAAATCTAAATTTAATTTAACATAGACTGTTAAAAACACAATAAATAATATGAAAATTCCACAATAAATAAGTAGATAAATAGATGTCACATGTCAATAATTTCAGGATTTTTTTTCACTCTGTATTTGGCGAAGAGTGTTAAGAAGATGCTCAAGTAAGGAAGTCATATTTCTTTTCCCATATTGGCCACATGGTTTTATAGACATTCCTTTCTGTAAATTAAAAAAAAAAATGCAATATATATATATATTCATCCATTATATTTATGTTGAAATATTATTCCAGGGATTACTCCCTTCCAACATTTTGTATCCCCCGAAACTTTCTTTTGCATGTTCTACGATATGCTACTTACAATTGCCTTCACTTCAACACTTGTTTTTAAAGTTGTTGTAAA
The DNA here is from genome assembly GCF_036172605.1 of Pelobates fuscus. Classification (NCBI taxonomy): domain Eukaryota; kingdom Metazoa; phylum Chordata; class Amphibia; order Anura; family Pelobatidae; genus Pelobates; species Pelobates fuscus. The sequence continues at coordinate 126,383,262 of NC_086319.1, read as the reverse complement.
GAAACAAACGTCTTTTCCACTGCTCAATCATGTCCCTCTGCATCTCTGCAGATGGACAGACAATAACTTCCCCACTCCCTTATTCCACACAGTATTGGGAACTGTATGGCTGCTTTCTTGAAGAAACAGGTGGTTGGATTGAGGAAGGGCTTTGCACTAATGAAGACCACTAGAATGGCTCTTTCCAGATTAAAATAATAGCCCAGAACTGTAGGTTTTTTTGTTACATCCTGGTGATGTTTTAAGAAATATATATTCCACAAAATATTACATATTTCTATCAAATGCCTCTACACAGATAATAGGACTACTTTTTTGTCAGACTAACTGTACCTGGCAAAATAATAAATTTCTCAATAAATAATTTCTCAATTTATGTAAATATTTAAAACCTGTCAGAAATATTGGGAATTAAAATGTGAAATTAAAGTTTTCACTCTTTTAATCTGTTTAGAAATGCATTATGTCCATTTGGTGTTTTAAATAAATGTTATGCTTTTAAGCTAAAATAACTTGGTATTGAAGAGGTTAATATTAAAAGAAATATGGATATATTTTTTTTTATTGCAAAACCAACAGATTACTCAATGAAACAACTCATTAAAATGCTCATGGAATAAAAAAAAAAAAAAAAAAATTATCTAAATTAAATTAATAATCAATAGTAAAATAACCTAGGAAGCTGGGATAAAACCTGAGCTGCTCTAATTTGAAGAATATTGGACTGAATCATATCATTGAAATGGTTATAGTTTCTGAAGTCTCCTGGTCCAATATTTCTGATAATGTTGAACAGGCTGCCTGTCTGTGAGAAAGCATTAGCCTGAGCAGCAGAGTTTGCTGCGTAATTTTGCCTTTTCAATAAAGCTTAGCTGTGGGCAGCCAGGAAGCCTTATTCATTGTTAACCATTCGAAAATGGTTGAACATTGAATAAGGGATGGTGCCAGTGGACAACAAGTACTATAAGCACTTCAATGAGATGAAATGTTTATAGTGCCTTGACAGTGTCACTTGATATGAATACAAATAAATCTCTGCAACTTTGCTGTTTTCTAGCTTAACCATTTATGCTTAAATTGTTCTAATAGTGCTCAGATAATAAATCCATACTTACCAAGCATTCATCCTTATATAAAAAGACTGTTCCTAACATTTTTTTTTCTTTCAGATATTGTGTTGTGTTTGACAGCTGTTGTTTGACAGGTGCATAGCAGGTTAGGTTATTGGTATTCTAAAATGGTAAATATAAAAATAAATCACTTTACATTAGTTAATAGATGCACATATTTCCTGATTAGTTAAAGATTTGTTTGGCAAAGTCGTTAAAATATAGAATAAAATATCCCTACTTAAGACAATAAAATAGGACCTAACCAAATAGCTTCTCTAAGCTGCCCATATGTGTTAATATCAACCGCATAGTCAATAAAAAGTAGTTACAACACAGTTTTATGGCATTATTCACTAAACCAAAACAGGCAAACTGAAATCCTAGCATACACTGAGCATTTTTCAATTCTGCTATTGAGCTTAATATATGAAATTCACTTCAGTTCGAATTCCCAACATTTCATGCTTTAGTAAATATCTTAATACAATGTTGGATAACACTAAATATTACTTTAGGCCAGACCTGCCCAAAAGGTAGAACCTCAGATATTGTAGTACTACAACTCCCATGATTGTTTGCATCCCTTTCAAATGCAGTTAGAATGCCAAAGCATCATGCAATCTACCATTTGAAAACATCTGAGGATCTACCTTTTGGGCACTCCTGCTTCAGGCTATAAAAATATTTATTGTGAAATGTAAAGAATGAGAACTGCAAAAAAGAAACATATTTAAAAAATGATTGAAATACAAATTAAGAATCTAGATGGATTAGAATTATTTCAAAATACATTTTGTATATACAATATTACAATTTCATATCACTATGAAATGAAGCAACTAATATTTTAGTTATATGTGTACACAGATGTCCCCTAAAGTAATTGGTTCTTAGAAATCACAATAGAAAAGGCTATTACTGATTTACTGCCAGATAGTGATGTAATTAGGTAGATACACTCAAGACACACTTGCAATTTTTTTTTGTACATACACCATTCTTATTCTGTGAATGATTAAACGAATGGACACATCATTTCTATGCAGTTTTGGGCCCAAATATACTTCTTTTAGATTATCCAAGATTAGCTACACTCCTGATTTGCATCCGCCACCATTTTAATGACTGCATATGAAGTAGCTGATGCCACGTACTTGTTAATCCTAGGCAGCATAGGGATATTTTAGCCTATTAGTTAGCGAATATTAATAAAAAATATGAATCAGAAGAATTGAAGATTATACAACCATGCATCAATATTCACACTTGTGCTATAGATATATTTTTTACTATAAATGTATGTATTTTCTTACCTCTGTAGGGACATCCAACCATTCACACATATGTTTATCTTTGCCTTGCTACAAAAGAAAAAAATCATCAATTATGTCCAGTAGAGGGCAGTTTGCTAATGAATTCACTATAACATGAGACAGCAGGAAAAAAACTGTTTCTGCTCAGTCTATATAACTTGAAATACACACCTTACAATAATTGAGATTAGTCAATCTTGGAAACTGCTTTGAGTCTTATTGAAGCAATTTTGAATGTTTCCTTCTATTCTAACTATTATTACTTTATTGTTAAAATAAAAAAGCTTAATTTTAAAAAAGCTTGCATATGTTTGTTTTTTATTTTTTATCTCAATTTCATACGCCTGCCACAACCTACAAGTATATTAAGTAGTTGATGGCTACTAAAAAAACATACATCTCAATTTTACAAAGTCTCTAACAAGAATTAGATGATGTATAATTTATAAATATATGTTCAGATTTAGATTGGTCATTTACATTTAAGAAGATTTTGAACTTGCGCCTAAAATAAGAGCAGGAGAATATACTTACATTGGAGACAGACAGATCTTCACATGAGCCTGGTGACGAAGTCTAAAAGCAGAAACATACCAAATAAAAATGAATATGGTAACCATATTTACATATAATAAGCAAACAAACTGATAGCAAACTTAAAAACTAAGTATACTGTACCTTTATATTTCCAATCAATCTTTGTAAAGTTAATATAGGTTCTCTTAATGAACATGTCATTGGTCTGGAACTTTGTGTCGTACTAACTATGACAAAGAGCACATAGCACAGTAAAAGATTACACTGCATCTTTACTTTGAGGCGTGGATCAACTGATGGTCTGGCAAGCTCTCTGTAACCCCTTTAAACACTGCATGCCAAAATTTCCAGTATAAAGGGGAAACAAACCTTTCCATTACTAATAGAAAGTTTGTAACCACTTTTTTTGCGGAATTATGTTTCATTATTTTTTGTATTGTTAGTCATCTACATAGACAGTAAAACGTTCGGCTCTGGGGAATATACCCAATGCAGAAGTAAAAAAAAAAATATATATAAAAGTTATCATTAGTCTTAGAAGGACAGGAAACATTAATTTAATTATGTAAATATCTCACCATGGCATTTACCTGTACTTTTCATAATACATATACATCATATATGTTTTAGCAGTGACATAGTCATCAGTAATTTGCACACTGTATAACCTTTTATTTGTTTCCTCCTACTTTTGTTATAACTTAAGTGTGTGGGAAGGAATCCTGTGATGCTTAATTCATTTGTTCTCTAATCTATTGATTTATCTAATCGGTCTACTATATGGCACAGACTATGTCTTATGTTATATATGTATGTGTATGTAAAAATACCGGAGTATTGTAATACTACTTCTTCTTCTTATTATTATTATTATTATTATTATTATTATTATTAAAACTCTTCGAAAGCGTGTATTTTAAGTATTATGCTAGTCCAATATAAAAGGTATCATTGCATCCTGCAATACTCTGCTCAAAATTTTGCATACCCTTGGAGTAGTGGTAATATATGTACCACATTTTTTAGGAAAAAATGAGTGAGCAGGCAAAACACCTGTCTTTTATTTCTTATGGGATACAGTTATTTTACTGTAGCTTATAACAGAATGGTACAATCATGAAACAAAACATGGCAACAACAATGAAATGACCCCTGTTCAAAAATCTGCATACTCTTAGTTCTTAAAGGATCATTATAGTGTCAGGAAAACAAACCAGTTTTCCTGGCACTATATAATCCTAAGGATCCCCACACTCTCAGAGCCCCCCTCCCACTTGGCTGAAGGGGTTAAAACCCATGCAACCACTTACCATTATCCAGCGCCGGGCCTCACTCGGCGCTGGTGACCTCTCCTCCCCTGCCGACGTCAGCTCCCAAGTGAAACCGAGCCGCGCACGCATTCAAACTGTCCATAGGAAAGCATTTCTCAATGCTTTCCTATGGACGTTTTGCATGCTGAAAGCGATTTTCGCATCCAGTGTTGCAGAAGCGCCTCTAGCGGCGGTCAAGGAGACAGCCACTAGAGGTTGGATTAACCCTGCAATGCAAACATAGCAGTTTCTACATCTGAAGGGGTAAAACCTGGGGGACCTGGCACCCAGACCACTTAATTGAGCTGAGGTGGTCTGGGTGACTATAGTGTCCCTTTAGTACGGTGTATTTAGCATCAATGAGAACATGCAGTCTTTAGTAATAGTGGTCTATAAGGTCCCTAATTCGTACAGGTGGTATAGCTTCCCATTTGTCTTGGCAAAATGCCTCCAGGTCATGCAAAAGCTTTGGTTGTCTTGCATGAACTGCACGTTTGAAATCTCCCCAGAGTGGCTCGATAATATTAAGGTCAGGAGACTGTGATGGCCACTCCAGAACCTTCACCTTTTTCTTCTGTAACCACTGGAGAGTCAACTTGGCCATGTGCTTAGGGTCATTGTCATGCTGGAAAATCTAAGAGTGTCCCATGCGCAGCCTTTGTGCAGAACAATGCAAATTGTCTGTCAGTATTTTCTGATAACATGCTGCATTCATCTTGCTATCAATTTTCAGAAGATTACCTGTGCCTTCAGAGTTCACACACACCCAAAACATCAGTGAGACACCACCATGCTTCACAGTGGGGATGGTATTCTTTTCACTATAGGCCTTGTCATAGGCGTGCACAGCCTATTGCATAAGGTTGTGCACCCTAAAGCACAAACACACACGCCGCGTATATATATATATAATAAACAATACACAAGATCCAGCGCACTCTCCTATCTACTAAACAGCAACTTCAATGTTGACAGATTTTATTAGTTTTTAAAAGTTTTTTTTTTAAAAACACCTTATCTAGGCAAAAAATAATGGGGATTTAGTTACATTATATGATCATACATTGCATAAGCCTGCCACAACGTCGATGTACCCCATCTTTGGCAGGTCCTACTCTCACAGTCTAATGTCTGCTCTTATGAGATTAACCCACTTACTTGGGGGAAAAATCCATCTGAGGCTCTCTGCAGTACAAGACTAAATAGGGACCTGAGATGAGGCACCTGTGACAGGGAGGGGTGCAAAACCAAGGAGTTGGCTAGACTCCCAAATATATATATATATATGGAACATGGGGGGGGGGGGGGTGCACTCACCTGAACATGCTTAAATGGGGTGCTGCTGGGGGCCATATTATACAATAAACACTGCACCCCTTCCTGTCACAGGTGCCTCGTCTCAGGTCCCTATTTAGTCTTGTACTGCAGAGAGCCTCAGATGGAATTTTTTCCTCAAGTAAGTGGGTTAATCTCATAAGAGCAGACATTAGACTGTGAGAGTAGGACCTGCCAAAGATGGGTTACATTGACGTTGTGGCAGGCTTATGCAATGTATGATCATATAATGTAACTAAATCCTCATTATTTTTTGCCTAGATAAGGTGTTTTTTAAAAAAAAAACCTTTTAAAAACTAATAAAATCTGTCAACATTGAAGTTGCTGTTTAGTAGATAGGAGAGTGCGCTGGATCTTGTGTATTGTTTATTGTATAATATGGCCCCAAGCAGCACCCCATTTAAGCATGTTCAGGTGAGTGCATCCCCCCCCCATGTTCCATATATATATATATATATATATATATATATATATATATATATATATATATATACACACACACACACACACTGCTGTGTGTGTGAAGATGCTGTGTGTGTGGGAGCTGTGTGTGTAAGGGTGCTACGTGTGTGAGGGAGATGTTTGTGTTTGTGAGGGCACTGTGTGTGAGGGCACTGTGTGTATGTGTAAGGGTGTGGTGTGTGTATGTGTAAGGGTGTGGTGTGTGTAAGGGTGATGTATGTGTGTGGGTGCTGTTAGTGTGTGTGTGCTGTGTGTGTATGTGTAAGGGTGATGGGTGTGTAAGGGTGATGGGTGTGTGTGGGTGATGAGTGTGTGTGGGTGATGGGTGTGTGATGTTGCTGTTAGTGTGTGTGTGTGTAAGGGTGATGTATGTGTGTGGGTGCTGTGTAAGGGTGCTTTGTGTGTATTGTGTGGGGGTGGAGGGACCGTTTAGTTAATATCCCCCCTCCCTTCTTACCTTTTGTAGGGAGGGGGATCGTGCTTCTGCCATCCCTGGTGGTCCAGTGGTGAATGAACTCTAGCCCTTCACTCTCGGAGATCTGAGCAATGCCGCGGCAACGCTCTGACCTCGCGAGAGGAACCCAGTGGAGCTGCTGACTAGAGCTTCCCGGGTCCTTTCCTGCCTCCCTCCCTTCCTGTAGGCCGGTGAGATCTTTGATCTTCCTCACTGGCCCACAGAGGGAGGCACATAGTGCGGGCCGTGGGGATTAGGGTGTGCCCAGGCACACCAGACACACCCTGTGCGCATTCCTATGGGCCTTGTTGACCTCTCTCCAAACTAGCGCTTATGCTTGTGACCATAAGCTCTATTATGGTCTCGTCACTACAAATTACTGTGTGCCAAAAGCTGTGAGGCATGTCAAAGTGTTGTCGGGCATATTGTAACCAAGCTTTTTTGTGGCATTGGCGCAGTAAAGGCTTCTTTCTGGCAACTAGAACATGCAGCTCATTTTTGTTCAAGAATCATTGTATGGTGCTCCTTGAAACAATCACACTGTCTTTTTCCAGAGCAGCCTGCATTTCTCCTGAGGTTACCTGTGGGATTTTCTTTGTATCCCGAACAATTCTTCTGGCAGTTGTGGTTGAAATCTTCTTGGTCTACCTGACCTTGCCTTGGTATCAAGAGATCCCCGAATTTTCCACTTCTTAATAAGTGATTGAACAGTACTGGGGCCATAACTCCTCCCACAAATTCCGGCCTATATATTAACATATATATATATATATATATATAGTCAGGGCCGGCGCGTCCGGTCCGGGGGCATAGGTTTTGAGTGACCTCGGCAGAAAGAACAGTGCATCCTCCTGCCAGTCACTCTGTGTATCGAGGCCGGGCGGCGCGGACCACAGTACAGGAGCTTCCTGTACCCAGTCGAACTAAAAGGAAGTGCGCTCTTAGTGAGCACTTCCTGTCAGTCCAGCTGGGTACAGGAAACAGAATCTCCTGCACCGCAGTCTGCGCCATCTGACCACGCTACACAGAGGTAGGATGCACAACAGGGAAGGGGCACTAAGGGACACTGGTGTGGGGGAGGAGGAGAGACCACTAAGAAACACTGGGGGAGGAGAAGAAAGACCACTAAGGGACACCTAGGGGGAGGGAAGAGAGACCTATCCACTTAATTCAGGTGAAAGGGGTTTTCATCCACACTTTTTTTTTCCCACCACAACTCTTTTGGTATGTACTTTACAAGTAACGCCAAGCTTCCAAAGCAAGCCAGTAACCAACCTCATGCTGATGAGTTGCATTTGCTTCTCTTCCTGAGTTGTGTTTCAAAGCTGTTGTATACAGCAAATACATACTCCAAGGAATCCATGTATAAAGTGGAATTGAGGTAAAAAAAGTGGTTCTTTGTTGAGCTCATTTGCATATGCCTACCCAGAATCCCTTGCAGTAGTGAGAGCATTGTTAAAGTGAGATTTCTGTGGGAAAAGCAAGACTGATGACTTGACTGGTGTGTGCGTCTGTGTTTAGCAATGTATTATCTATCCACTTACTTCAGGAGGAAGGGGTTTTCATCCACACTTTTTTCCCCACCACAACTCACTCTCTCTCTCTCTCTCTTAGATTGGATTTGCTGCATTAGTCATGTAGATGACAAGATGCCAAAATAGTATTGCAATACCTTTTTATTAGACTAACATAATACTTATAAGACACACTTTTAAGAGTTTTCCTGTCTTCCTCAGGTCTGTATTGCGTCAGACCTGAGGAACAGGGAAAAACTCTTGAAAGCTTGTCTTTTAAGTGATTCTTGGCATCTTATATGTATATATATATATATATATATATATATATATATATATATATATGTGTATACTCCTGGTGATTGATACATACATTATTGAAAAAAACGAAAAAAACAAAGCAGGGATTGTGATTCAAAAGGATCAGTGACCAGAAAACACTGCACAGTTTCAAAAGTTTGGGTCTCAACAGCATGGCACCGGTTCTGATCTGGAAGTTGAAGTATCTCTGAGAGTATATAGCTAGGTGCCAGAGTGTAGGTGAGAACAAACATAGTGTTTAGTTCCTCTCCCAATAATAGTGGGAGAGGAAAATATGAGTTTACTAACATGTAAGGGCTGAAGTAAAATCACAGGTGCAGCTGGTACTGGAACACAATCCCTAGTAATTTCAAGTTGCCCAGTACACATGTGTCCTGGAACTATCATAAGAAATTATCAGAATCAGGGCCCGGCCACACATCCATCATCCAGCTGGAGAGATCAGAGATCCCTCCAACTGGAACGGCAAATTTCTTCCCTTAATAGGTTGTAGGGCCCCAGAGGATGTGCAGGATCTGCATATTACCCCCTCTTTCCTCCCACTGAATGAGACCTGGCAGCATTTCCTGCTCTCTGCCAGGTCTCCATCCTGTTCCATGTGGTGCACTCTGTGATGGGAGAGGCAGGGCCAGGAAGTGACATCACTTCCTGCACTCTCCTATCACACAGAACATTCTCACAGCCACAGAATTATGGGGGGTCAGCAGCCTGCCAGAGACCACAGGGAGCCAGAGAAAGGTAGGAAAAAGAAGGTGGATTAGCAGAGACCACAGGGAGCAGAAAGAGGTAGGAAGAATAAAGGGGAAGATGGGGAGAGACCACAGGGAGCAAACAGAGATGGGAAATAAAAAGGGAAAAATGGGGAGAGACCACAGGGAGCAGAGAGAGGTAAGAAATAAAACGGGGAAGATGGGGAGAGAAAAGTTCATGAAAGCAATAGAAAAATAGAAGAGACCACAAGGAGCAGAAAGAGGTAGGAAGAATAAAGGGGAAGATGAGGAGAGACTGCATGGAGCAGAGAGAGGTAGGACATAAAAATGGGGAGAGACCACAGGGAGCAGAAAGAGGTAAGAAATAAAAAGGGGTAGATGGGGAGAGAAAAGTTAATGAAAGCAATAGAAAAATAGAAGAGAGACAAGGAGTGCCATGGGAAGATGAGAACAATGTAAAAAACAGAGCATGGAAGAGATGTCATCATGTCAGAGGAAGAAAATCGTGGTAAGAGGATTCTACAAAGCATGATAATTGTATGGGGACAGCAATGGAATAGAGACAGAGAGATGATGGAACAATATGGGGAAAGGGAACCAGGGGCTGGTGGAAAGACACTTGTTGAGGATTGCAGGTTTAAGGTTGCTGGCAATGTGAAATATGTAATGATGGAGCTGTACAGAATATGGGCCAGTGTTTCTTAGTTTGTCTGTGTGTGAATATTGAGTGTGTGTTTAGGTCAGAGTCATAGGCGTGCGCAGCCTATTGCATTAAGGTGTGCACCCTAAAGCACAAGCACACGCGGCGTATATATATATATATATATATATATATATATGTGTATATGTATATATACATATACACATATATACACACACAGACACAAAGCTGTGTGTGTGCTGTGTGAGGGTGCTGTTAGTGTGATGTGTGTGTGAGGGTGCTGGTAGTGTACTATGTGGGTGAGGGTGTTTGTGTGTGCGTGCTTGTGAGGGTGCTGTGAATGTACTGTGTGTCAGGGTGCTGTTTGTGTGTGTGCACTTGTGAGGGTGCTGTAAATGTACTGTGTGTGAGGGTTATGTTTGTGTGTGAGGGTACTGGTAGTGTGCTGTGTGTGTTTGTTAGGGTTCTGTTTGTGTTTGTGAGGGTACTGTTAGTGTGCTGTGTGAGTGCTGTTTGTGTAATGTGTGTGAGAGTGCTGTGTGTTTGTAAGGGTGCTGTGTGTGTGTGTGGGTGATGTGTATGTGTGTAGGTGCTGTATGTGTGTAGGTGCTGTGTATGTGTGTGGGTGCTGTGTATGTGTGTGGGTGCTGTATGTGTGTTGGTGCTGTGTATGTGTATAGGTGCTGTGTATGTGTGTAGGTGCTGTATGTGTGTAGGTGCTGTGTATGTGTATGGGTGCTGTATGTGTGTGGGTGCTGTGTATGTCTGTGGGTGCTGTGTATGTCTGTGGGTGCTGTGTATGTGTGTGGGTGCTGTATGTGTGTTGGTGCTGTGTATATGTGTGTGTGGGTGATTGTGGGGGGTGGAGGTGGGGGTACATTACTTAATATCCCCCCTCCCTTCTTACTTTATGTGGGGAGGGGGGATTCTTGTTCCTTGTCCCTGGTGGTCCAGTGGAGGTGGGGGCAGATCAGTTATCCCCCCTCCCTTCTTACCTTATGCCTGGGAGGGGGGATCCTGCTGCTGCCATCCATCCCTGGTGGTCCAGTGTAGAGTGAACTCTAGCCCCGCAGGGCTAGAGTTCACTCACGCGAGATCTGAGCGTTGCCGCGGCAACGCTCAGATCTCGCGAGAGGAACCCGGCGGAGCTGCTGGCAATAGCTCCCCGGGTCCTCTCCTGCCTCCCTCACTGCCTGTGAGCCGGTGAGGGGAGGCTGAGAGCAGAGCCGGCACTCGGATAGCGCCGGCTCTGCATGAGCCGGCAGGGGAGATCCTGAGATCTCTCCTGCCGGTCTCAATACATAGGCGTGCCGCGGGGATTAGGGTGTGCCCAGGCATACCCGGCACACCCCGTGCGCACGCCTATGGTCAGAGTGTGTGCTTGTGGATATGTGTATCAATGACTGTGTCAGTGTGCATTTTATAAGCATTGTTTATATTTGCATAATACACTCAAATTGTAGAGACTAAAAATCGAAATCACATTACTTTAAAAATACAGCCCTCCACACACATGCGGTACATACAGGCAGCACACACTATACATACAGGCAACAAACATATACACATTACATACATACAGGCAGCACACACACACTATACAAACATACAGGCAGCAAACATACACATTACATACACACAGGCAGCAAACATATACACATTATATACATACAGGCAGTAGACACACACTATACATACATACAGGCAGCCAAGATATACAAATGACATACTGTGGCGAACGTAACCTCGCCATTGGTTCATGGAGGGGCCTGTTTGACAGCCTCTTGCCTCAGGACTACGGGCTACGCAAAAAGGCTCATAAAAGACCTTGTTCATTCCCTTTTGTTATTCTGTTCGGTAGATTGCATTCCCCTCCTAAGATTGTCCCGTTTGACTTCCAAACAACTGCATGAACCAGGGACCACCCGGGAGCTTGTTAACACCTATTAACACATAGGAATGGTTCTTGTTAAAGAAAACATTACTTGCCTATATCTTGCCCAATGCTTAATATCAGTTTGATGCTTACAGTCATATTAAACAAAAGCCTTTCTGTATAGTTCAGCTAAATTCTGTTTTACGTGCACAAATTATGTTACAACACCCAAGAACTGTAAGGACGAGATAAGAAAACCCTGAGTTGGAGAACTTGCAGAGAATTCTATTGGACAAACTGCATCACTGGGATATCTGCAAAACGTATAAGAAACAGCTTTTTATCTGATTATGAGCGCGCCAGCTAAATAACATTGAAAGTGCTAAAACCTCTGTCACTTTGTTTTGTAATTTTGCTTATCTGTTCAATAATAATATTTTAATTTGGACCAGTTGTTTCACGTGATTTTATTATCCTCAACATTTTGGTGCCGAACCTGGGCACCTGAGGTGAAAGTGACCAGTGGACGGAACCAGCCCTGGAAACTGAGGACAGGAGACCAACCGGTGCCTCTTATAGGTGAGAACCTTTGTATCTCAATTGCTCTCCCTTCCTCTGATTCCTAAACCCTCTGTCCCCTGTTGTAAGTACAAACCTCCTAAGAACCTGAAACAACTGTTTTATGTTTTAACATCTTTTGTTATGAATGTGTGAGTGAATGAGGATACTGGTGCATAAAACCCACCGTATCACTATGCAAGAGGTCCTTTATGGCGTATGATTGAAACTGCCTCAAGACGCACCTCTACGGAGAATGCATATGGGGGCAGTGATGTGCTAAGTAAAGGACTCTATCATCCTCAGACACAAACGTTTCTATCTCTCTGAGTTTGTCAAGTAATTTGTAACTAACCATAGTCTGCACAGCAAAAGGACAAAAAAATCATAGAAGGTTCAGGATGCACCAGGATGTGGGTTGCTGCAGAGTTTTTACTAAGTGTGCCTTGGTCTGTAAGTGCAAAGTCTTTGGGTACCCCCTGTGCTCTGCCTTTGGACATCGTCGGCTTTTGTCGGCTTCAGTCCACTGCTGCTATTGGGTACAGGGCTACTCCCAGAGAACGAGAGCGACCCTGATCTCTGATCACCTCTCGGCTTTGTTTCTAAGCAACCCTGGTCATGCTGGTTTGAGCCTGTACTCTCCCATGCTAAAGGGCATGTCCCAGAGCTGTAGCAGACTTGTCTCCCATGAATAATCAGACTGTTGAGTCAAGCCTCCTAGGGTGGTTTGACATTGATGATATAAGAGGTCAGGTACTTTGGGGGATCTACGGCATGCTGGTTGTCATTTGGTTCTGTTAGAAAATTCAAAAAGAGACGAACAGCGGGGATTTTCAGGGTGGGACTTTCCCTGACAGCCACAGCCACAGTGTTGCTAAGAATCGAGAGAGAAGGGTAAGAGTCCCCTCCATCATAGCCGGGCTATGGGAAACGATCTTAGCAAGGGTGATACTGCATCACCCTCAAGTAAAGGACGTCCAAAGAGTCCTCCTACCCCACAGGAGAGTATGAATAAGAAATATGGCGTGTGGGTCAGCCGGCATCTGCCAAAGTGGAGCAAGCTGACTAAGGGAATGGATTTTGGGATCCCCAAAGGGGGAACCTTTGAATTATCCCGCTGGGAAAATCTCTACAAAAATTTCAAGCTAAAATTAGTAGAACCAAATGAGAAAGCAGCATGGTGTAGATGGACTGTAGAATCCTATCAGAGACAGCAGAAGGCCCAAGGTATTTTTACTGTAGAGACTAAGACAGCATCAGTGAGAACAGACCAGCAGAGAGAGGAGAGTCAGTCTGAGTCAGAAAGGGAAGAGGCAGAACAGATAGAGCAGCTTGCAATCTCACTTGTGGAACATGCCATGGACAATACAGAGACCCCCAGAGACCTAGGGGCCACACAAAAAATTCCTGTTGGCCCAAGCAAGACATGCCCCACTGGAGGATTGAACCCCCACCCTCTTTGTACCCACCCCTATATGTTGAACCCCAAGTCAGAGCCACTGCCCCATCATTTGTGGAGTGCCTGGTAGACACTGGAGAAGCCCGCAGTGTTCTCAAAATTTCAGAAGCCCCAAATTTGAACATTTCTGGACTAATTGATGCTATAGGACTAGCAGGTAAAACTATCATGCTGAGGGAAACTGTAGAGACTCCTGTGACTATAGGTCCGGTTGAGACCTCCCTCTCCTTTGTTCTCAGTGACACTGTTCCCTGCAATTTGCTGGGAAGAGATGCACTGATGAAACTAAAGGCGAACATCCAATATACAGAGGATGGACCGGTAGTCACTACATTAGTGGGATCAGTAGACAAACAACACCTTAGAGAGTCTGATCCCCCTAATAGCAGTTCGCATCCTTCCAAAGCAGGATATTCCGCCGGAACTGGAGGATGTACCCCCAGATGTCTGGGCTATAAAAGGTGGTCCAGGGGGTCTGATAAAACTAGCAGACCCAGTGGTCATTAAGCTCAGACTTGGAGTTACATTGCCCACGATTCCTCAGTATCCCCTCAGCATGAAACAATTAAATGGTGTGAGAGACCAAATCAAAAATTTTGTAAATCAGGGGATCCTGATTCCCACAAAATCGCCTGTGAATACACCCTTGTATCCTGTGGCTAAGCCTGGGAGACCAGGACAGTTTCACCTGGTTCATGATTTGCGGGCAATAAATAAAATCATTCAAGAGGATTCCCCACTTGTTCCAAATCCTCACACTATTCTAGGACAAATTCCTTTGAATGCCTCCTGGTTCAGTATGATACATAGTTAGATACATAGTTACATAGTTAGATAGCTGAAAAGAGACTTGCGTCCATCAAGTTCAGCCTTCCTCACACCTGTTTTTGGCTGTTGATCCAAAAGGCAAAAACAAAATAAAAAAAATAAATAAAAAAAAAAAAAACCCCAGTTTGAAGCACAATTTTGCAACAAGCTAGGACAAAAAATTCCTTCTTGACCCCACAATGGCAGTCAGATTTATCCTTGAATCAAGCAGTTATTACCCTACATTGAAAGATTATATCCTTGAATATTCTGTCTTTGCAAGTATGCATCTAGTAGCTGTTTGAACATCTGTATGGACTCTGATAAAACCACATCTTCAGGCAGAGAATTCCACATCCTGATTGTTCTTACAGTAAAAAAACCTTTCCTTTGCCTTAGACGAAATCTTCTTTCTTCCAGTCTAAACGCATGGCCTCGTGTCCTATGTAAAGTCCGGTTTGTGAATAGATTTCCACACAATGGTTTGTATTGGCCCCTAATATATTTGTATAATGTTATCATATCCCCTCTCAGGCGACGTTTTTCTAAACTAAATAGGTTTAAATTTGTTAACCTTTCTTCATAGCTGATATGTTCCATTCCTTTTATTAATTTTGTAGCCCGCCTCTGCACTTTTTCTAGTGCCATGATATCCTTCTTTAGAACAGGTGCCCAAAATTGCACAGCATATTCAATATGTGGTCTTACCAGTGATTTATAGAGAGGCAAAATGATATTCTCGTCCCGAGAATGAATGCCCTTTTTCATGCATGACAATACCTTACTGGCTTTGGCCACTGCTGATTGACATTGCACATTGTTGCATAGTTTGTTGTCTATAACAATTCCCAAGTCCTTTTCGTGTGTTGTTATCCCTAATTCACTTCCATTAAGGGTATACGTTGCTTGTGTATTCTTTACGCAGATGTGCATAACTTTGCATTTTTCAACATTAAATTTCATCTGCCATTTGAGTGCCCAGTCCTCCAGTCTATCTAAATCCTTCTGCAGCAAAGTAATATCTTGCTCACATTGTATTATTTTACAAAGGGATAGATCTGGTAGATGCTTTCTTTTGTGTCCCTGTGCATCCTGACTCTCAGTACCTGTTTGCCTTCACTTTTGAGGGACAGCAGTATGCTTGGACAAGGTTGCCACAAGGAATGGTCTCTTCACCATCTGAATTTGGTCAAATCATGTAGCAAGTCCTAGACAGGTGGCATGCATCCGTTGGGGTGACTGTTGTGCAGTATGTTGATGATATCCTGCTGGCAGCAACCTCAAGGGAGCTGTGCACCAGAGCAACTGTTTCACTGCTTTCCCACTTTAGCACTGAGGGATGCAAGGTTTCCCCCAGTAAGCTACAGTTCTGCCAGGAAAAAGTCATTTTTCCTAGGCCGCTGCATATCACAGGGCTCTAATCACATCACTACGGATAGGGTCTCTGTGATACAGAAGGCACCATACCCACAGAATGCCAAACAGATTAGAGCCTTTTTGGGATTAGTCGGGTACTGCAGACAGTGGATACCTAACATGTCTCAACTCGCTGCTCCCTTATACGCTCTCACCACCCAGACTGGACACATAGTGCTGTCTGCAGAGTAAAAACGGGCTGTGGACAAGTTAAAGGCTGTTATACTCAGCGCCCCATCACTGGTGCTTCCAAACTACACCAAGCCCTTCTACCTGTTTTGTCATGAACAGGAGGGACAGGCTTCAGGTGTGCTCACCCAGAAGTATGGAGGGAAACAGAAGCCCGTGGGGTACTTCAGTGCCAAACTGGATCCTGTGATTTCAGCAGGAGCTGCATGTGTAAAATCAGTAGCTGCAGCAGCAATATTGAAAAAACAACTGACATTGTCCTAGGCAACCAGTTGTTTCTTATGGTTCCTCATGCTGTACAATCAGTGCTCCACAGCCTGACAACCAGACACCTCTCTGCAGCCAGACTAATGAAATATGAAATTTCCTTGCTGGTACCATCTAATATCACCATTCTCAGATGCAATGTTTTAAATCCAGCTACCCTTTTGCCATTTCATGAGGAGGACAGGGATCGACCCCCAGGACATGATTGTGAGCAGGAGCTGGAGCTTTACTATGCCCCTCTCAATCCTGTCTTGGATGAACCCATTCCAAATGCTGAAATGACTCTCTACGTAGATGGGTCTAGACTTCAGAGATCAGAGGGAGGGTTTGCTGCTGGTTTTGCTGTAGCAGACGACACCTCTATTCTGTACTCTGAGCCTCTTGATCCTGGTATGCACTCGGCACGGAGTGCTGAGTTACTTGCCCTGACCAAGGCTTGTGAGCTAGCAGAAGGGAAGACAGTGAACATATATACTGGATCCCGTTATGCCTATGGAATTCTCCATGATTTTGGCTTTTTGTGGGCACATAGAGGCTTCCTGACCTCTAGTGGAAAGGTGGTGAAACATGCAGACCTCATACAGGATCTGCTAAAAAAGGTGAAGCTACCCAGAGCCGTAGCTTGTATCAAATGCCAGGCACATCAGTGCACGATTGATCCTATCACTATGGGTAACAACAGGGCAGATGAAGCAGCCAAGAAGGCAGCTTGTATGGTTCTCCAAGAGACAGATAAAACTGTGGAGAATTTGACAATGGAAGTTTTAAAGACCCTCCAAGACCAAACAGGCCCCCAAACTCAGAGCAAATGGACAAATGCTGGTTGCATGATAGGGAATGATGTTTGGAAGCATGGGGATGGTCGATTGTGTTCACCCCCTGTCATATATCCTGTTCTGGCCAGTTTATCTCATCTCCCCTCCCATGTTTCCAAAGGGGGAATGATTGCTAGTGTGAATAAATTTTGGTTTGCACCAGGTTTCTCACAATTTGCAACTGAGTTGTGTAAGAAATGCATGATCTGTGCCAAATATAATCCAGGTAAAATGACAAAGGTAGAGATGAAACATCTTGTAAAGTCAGACTACCCATTCCAAAGATTGCAAATAGACTACATCCAGCTACCCAAATGTGGTGTCTATGAGTATGTTTTGGTATGTGTGGATATGTTCTCCTCCTGGGTGGAAGCTTGGCCCGTTGCCAAGGCAACAGCAAGTGTGACTGCTAAAAAACTAATATCTGAAATTGTGTGCAGATATGGTCTACCTGAGACGGTAGAGTCTGATCGAGGAACTCATTTTACTGGGCAAGTGTTTGCAGAGGTAATAAAAAGGTTACAGATTAACCAGCATCTACATACTCCCTACCATCCACAATCCTCTGGGAAAGTAGATAGAGCAAATGGTGTTTTGAAAAATAAAATTGCTAAGATCTGTGAGCAGACAAACCTTACTTGGGTACAAGCCTTACCATTAGCCCTTTTTGCGGTGAGACACACCCCAGAGGGAAAACATGGTCTTTCGCCATTTGAGATTTTGTTTGGCAGACCAACACTGACAGGCCTTTTCTTTCCACAAGAATTACACGGACAGTATGCTTCTTTAACTGATTATGTTGTGCAGATGCACAAGCAACTGACTAATCTGCATGGAAAAGTTTTCTCTTCATTACCAGACCCAGAAGAAACAACCGGAACTCACCACCTGCACCCTGGAGACTGGGTGGGGATAAGAAGATACGTGAGAAGACATTTAGAGCCCCGATTTGATGGCCCTTACCAGGTATTACTGACCACACCCAACTCAGTCAAGATGGAAGGGAAACCAAACTGAATACACGCTTCCCACTGTAAGCTAGTAGATTTCCAGGTCAGTGATACAAACCTGTGTTCAAAGGGTGAGGCCACTGAATATGACAAGGATTAACAAACTGTCAAAATGCATGTTCTGCCCTGCTTGTTTTTCTGTGTTTTGTGTCTTTATGCACAGGTGTACGGCGGGAAGCAGACAAATTCCATCTGGCTTTTACATCAACAAACTGCCAAACAGTTGAATGCTAGCGACTGCTGGATATGTTCCCATATTCCTGCTAATCACAAAGGAATCCCTTTAATTGGTATACCCATATCAATGAATGATTGTAGATTATACTAGCTTTAGTGTAACTATAATCTTAATTTTATTAATGACAGGAGGCGAATATTTGCTTAAGTCTCTCTTTACTAGAACTCCACAGCAGCACATTAACAGAGAGATAAACACCAAAGACAAAAACATAAGGTATCTATATAAGGCTCCTCCTAAGCCACCATTTCCTCTTTCACGCTGCGACAACGTAACGTACACAACAATGACAATAACTAAATAAAGAAAAATTCACAACATAACGATGAATGTCATCTGGAAAAACTTCGGATAATGGATGAACTTGATCTTTATCCCGCCAAACGGCCGATCCTATGAACTGAAGTCGAACCATTAAACTGAAACGAAATAAACAGAATCGAAAACACTGATTAGTGAACGAAATGTACTGATAAAACATAAATCCCACGATCCAGTACTGATAGAATAAAGACACGAAATCCATACTAATGACCGTCAATACAGTATAACATGCACTTCCCACAACATCACCCCAGACTAACCAACCTAGCCCAGATAATCAGACAAATCAACAGAAATACAATCAATGCAATCCATCCAAAACAAGGGGGGGGAAGAAATCAAATTGGGTGGGAAATATTCGCCTCCTGTCATTAATAAAATTAAGATTATAGTTACACTAAAGCTAGTATAATCTACAATTTTATAGCATGACAGGAGGCTTCATATTTGCAGTTTTAACGCTCCGACAGCAAAGCAAAAGAAGCATGTTCCGACGGTCTAAAGTAAAATAGGCGAAAAAACTCTACACGGGACCCGTCCGCCGAACGCAAAATGTCCTGAAGGGAAGCGCTCGCCAAAAAAGCTCCGGAAGCTGCGGCGCCCCTAACCAAAAGCGCTCCGAAGGTCGCATCCACGCCGCCAGAGCCAAAAGACATCTTATCCATCGCGCCAGTGCCTTCGCTACACGAAGCTTAGACGAGTCCTAGAAGTAAGGGCATGATACAACCGTTGAATCCGACTTGGTACGTCTAAGCACCTTGACGGAGACCCCCTCTGGAGAAAAACGAGAAAGCGCCGACATCGAAGGCCCGGACATCCGAAACACATCTGAACAAGACCAGACACAAGAGGGCAAATTTCGCTGAAAGCTGGCGAAGAGAAAGGTCCTGGTTATCAGGCCAATTCCGAAAGAACGCCAAAACCAAACGCACGTCCCAGAGGGAAGAATACTTGGGCGCCGGAGGGCGCACCAGTCTCATTCCACGCAGGAGCCTGCAGACTAGCGGATCCTGGCCGATGGGGAAAAACCCGAAGCGGGACAAGTGCCGTCGAGATAGCTGATCTAACCACGATAACCAAGCGATATGACCGACCCAGGTCAAAGACAAGAGACAAGAAATTCAGCACGAGATACAGGGCCCGTAAAGGGATCGGTATCCCGCTCCAAGCACCAGCGAAACCAGGAGCTCCATGTTGAGAGATAACACCTCTAGTGCTCGAAACCGAGTGGTTGATGTATTGCACCGCCGAACCATTGTCCATCCGAAGGAGCACGCATCAGTCCGACAGATGCTTCGCCAGGCTCCGAATTGCCAACGAACCTGCAATCAACCCCAGGCAATTGATGCGGGATTCCGATCTATTGTCTGACCACGGGCCCCCCGTGGACCTCGTCGTGCACGAGGCACCCCAGTCCCAAAGACTCGGATCCGACTCCTACACGAGATCCCGGGTCATCCCGAATATCGCCTTGCTGTTCCAGGCGGATATATGCGGGAGGCACCAGCTCAATCCGGCCTGCACGTCCGAGGCCAAGGAGATCATCTGGTCCTAAGAGGGTCTCTTGCGTAGAGAGTGCGCCTTCAGCCGCTGCATGGCCCTGTAATGTAGTGGGCCCGGGTAGAACGCCTGTATCGAGGCCAAGAGGAGACCCACCACGCGAGCCAACCTCCGGAGGGGAGTTCGGTCTTGTCGAAAACACGTCTGATCTCCTTCCGAATGGTCGTTATCTTCGCCACAGGCAGGCGGAGAATGCCGTCTTGCGCAACGACTACGAAACCCAAGAATTCCACAGTCTGCGCAGGCTCCAAGGCCGATTTCTTCAGAATGACCACGAACCCCCGGCATCCCAACAAGGAAAACGCAGAGCGCGTCCGAAATCTGAGCCCGGTGGGGTCCTCGCAAAGATAAGCAAGTCGTCCAGATAGACGATGCAGCGTACGGCCTCTGCTCTGAATTGGGTGACCACCGGTTTCAGGAGCTTGGTGAAGCACCAAGGGGCCGAGCTGAGGCCGAAGGGGAGGCATGGGAATTGGTACGGAGAGTCTCTCCATACGAATCAGAGGGGACTGCGACAGGCCCCGTTCACCGGGATGGAGAGGTAAGCGTCTTCTAGGTCCAGTCTCGCGACCCAGTCTACTGGCCAGAGAAGGCATCGAAGAAGGTGAATGCCCTCCATCTCGAAGTGGTTGTATACCACGAAGGCGTTCATTTCTCCTAAATTGATCACTGGACGGAATTCTACAGACTTCTCCCTTACCAGGAGAAAATCGAGCTGACGAAACCCCCCAAATCCGGGGCCTGTAGGACCGCGCCTTTGGCTAGCGTTGCTCGAACTTCCACCTCCAACAAGGGCTGTTGGCCTCTTGTGATGACGGGGATCCTCGGGCGTCCAACCTGTGTAGGGGAAGAGTGGAAGTCTGTGACATAACTCCGCACTGTCCCAAGGACCCATACGTCTGAAGGTAACCGTGGGCGGAAGACCCTCCCGATCGAAGACTTCGCTTTATCCCGGGAGGTAAACAGAATAACCTGTTTCTGCAGTTCCTCAACGAAAGGCTCCCTGAACAGCAGACCTTTAGCCAGGGGACCCACATCTTCGGCTCCCAAATCCGACAGCTTGTTGTCCATATGGAACAGTGCCGTCTTCCTGGGTTCCGTGCAAAGGGCCACAGTGGCATTGCCCAGCAGGCAAATTGAACAAAGTGCCCAGTCCCTCATGGTGGCTGGGTCTAGAGCCCTACCTTCTGTGAAGGCCTCGTCTGTTAGGGCCAACATCCGGGGTAACCGCCACCCTGTCCGGCAGTACCGGTCTGGGGCATTCCGCCCGCAGCTTCTTGCAGGCCTCACTTCCAAGGGGTCTACGGACCCAGTAGCGCACAAATTGTGCCAAGTGGTCGGGCAGTGACTAGTCCGAGGACCTGGGGCGTCGGATAGATTGAGGCTCTAACAGAGGTTCTCCAGTAGTGCCCAAAAGGGTATCTGCCCCCAACATTGTCGTGGGGGCCCTAGTCGGTGGTGCGTCTTCCTCTTCCCAGCGTCCACCGGGACCCTCGCCAAGGTCCGCAACCCAAACATCTTCTCCATCTGAGGGAGGCTGGTCTGCCCGCCACACATCCAGCACGGCCAAGGTGGGGGGGGGGGTAAGGAGGCCTCCTCCCCTGCGCCCGATAGGCGGTGGCGCCTGGCCGGCGAGGTTGTCAACCTCAAACCACGTCACTTCGCCGGAGTCTTGCCCATCCGGGAGCGTGGTTCAGGGTCTTCACCCTTTCAATAGCGCGTTCGCGCACTTGCCTGCTCTCGCACCTGAGAGTCTGACTCATCCGAGTCTTCTGCCAACTGAGGGGTTCCACACACACCCCTGTCCGTATGTGGTTGAGGGAGGGCCCTAGCCAGGGCTTTTTCAACAGATGCGGTCACAGCCGCATTAAGTAAAGCCTGCAAATTCTGCTCCTGTGCAGAGGCGTCCATAAAGTCTGAGTCTATGATACTTGATACCTACGAAGCTAGAAAACAGGTATCATTAGCAGGCAAAAGGGGCAGCACCCCTAGTGTTGGCAGAGGCAAGTAATAATGCATGCAGGCTCAACAAACCGTTATCCAGGGTATGGAGCCACCAGTCCAATAGCATGCATAGTATGGCACAGACAAAGCAGGCCAATCATGGGGCACAGACAAAGCAGGCCAATCAAGGAGCACAGACAAAGCAGGCCAATCAAGGGGCACAGACAAAGCAGGCCAATTATAAAGGCACAGACAAGGCAGGCCAGTATAAGGGTACGGGCGGTACCGACCCAGAGGTATAATGCAGGCGGAAACCTAGATCCTTTTAGACATGTAGTAGAATCTTGACTATTAGGGTGCAGGGTAGAGACGAAGCTGGGTCCTTATAGGCAAGGTTCTTCAAGATAGCGAAACACTTTAGTTTTTATATGGTTGTGCCTAATCCATTAGGCCACAAAATACGAGTGCCATGCTCAACCACCCAGATGGGGCCTGAACCCACAATCCCTGGCTTTTGACGCCAGTGCTACCTCCATCAGGCAACCGAGGCTTGATTAGAGCAGTCCTAGTTCAATAAGTGGGTAAGGACACCAGGCAGGGACACCTGCAGGAGGCACGCAGTGCCATGTGGAAGTCAGGAGAACCAGTAAACCGTAAAACCGTGTCCATAGAAAAACATGCAGGGCAAGCACACATGCAAAGAATCGAAAACTAAAGTCTATTGCTTAGTTACTTGGGAAGGCGAGGGGGATTGAATCTGCGACCCTCATATATGGGGCATAATTTATGATGCAAGGGCTCACAAAGCTGCCTCACATGGACAGAAAAGAAAGCTGTCACCAAAAAATACGCACCCCCAAACAGCCCAGGAGATGGGGAAACACACCGGACCAGCTAGTCACTGTACCTTTAATAAGGCAGTGACGCGCGCATCTAACACAGTGGAGAGCCGCGCACCCACTGCCCGACCACGCGGTCGCGGGGAATGTGACCGGGAGCGGAGGCTCCCGCGGCAAATGAGTAGATCCCTGCTCCGTCCCCACTCTGATAACAGTGTTAGCGAGTGAGCGGGGACGCGGGCAGGGTAAAGAACAAAACGGGGATTCCCGCTCGGCGGACGAAGCCGGCGGGCGGGAATCAAAGGCAACACACGAGGGACCGCAGGAGTCTTTCTCCGCGGTCCCGGCGGTCGGCACGGGGAGCGGTCGGATGACCGCTTCTCGGCGACCACCACGGCCAATAAGCCAGAGGAAACAGAACAAACAATAAAGCCAACAGGGTAAAACAAAACTCCCAAGGAGAAAACAGGCACAAAGAAATAAACACATGGCAAACTACCAGTAATCTGTATAACTAAACACATGGCAAACTACCAGTAATCTGTATAACTAAACACATGGCAAATTACCAGTAATCTGTATAAATAAACACATGGCAAACTGTCAGTAATCTGTATAACTAAACACATGGCAAACTGTCAGTAATCTGTATAACTAAACACATGGCAAACTGTCAGTAATCTGTATAACTAAACACATGGCAAACTGTCAGTAATCTGTATAACTAAACATGGCAAACTACCAATAATCTGTATAAATAAACACATGGCAAACTGTCAGTAATCTGTATAAATAAACACATGGCAAACTGTCAGTAATCTGTATAAATAAACACATGGCAAACTGTCAGTAATCTGTATAACTAAACACATGGCAAACTGTCAGTAATCTGTATAACTAAACACATGGCAAACTACCAATAATCTGTATAAATAAACACATGGCAAACTGTCAGTAATCTGTATAAATAAACACATGAAAAAAACTATCAGTATTGTAAAGGAAACATTCACCAAAGAAAATAAAAGAGCCAGAAAGGCACATAAATCTCACAACCAAGCATAGTTCATAACAATCATAAATAAATCACACTAAATCCCAAAGCCACCCACAAGAAGCAGGAGGCAGAGGTACTCTGACCTGTACTGATGCAGAGCAGCAAAGAAAGAGGAAATGGTGGCTTAGGAGGAGCCTTATATAGATACCTTATGTTTTTGTCTTTGGTGTTTATCTCTCTGTTAATGTGCTGCTGTGGAGTTCTAGTAAAGAGAGACTTAAGCAAATATGAAGCCTCCTGTCATGCTATAAAATTTGAATTTAACAGATTATAGTTATGAGGTTCAGATAGATATAGAACACTCTACTCATAATGCTCTCTCAGATCAAGGGACTTATCTTGAAATTGTTGGTATAATTTCTCCACCTACAATATGTCTGAGGCCCATGTATGTGAATCACATAGCAAAAATAAAAGGTCACTTTGCCAGTTTACCTAAGGTACATGTGGGGGAAACGGATTGTAGAAATGCTACCTTAACATTCAACATGGAACCTAATGAATCACCATGCGATATGGTAGATGCTGGTTGTAACAGTTTGTGTTTTTGCCCAACATTAAAAGCTTTGTGTGCCCCCAGGTGTGCTTGCTCTGAACAAACAGACGATGATGAGTGGATCTGTCAAAGTCATGTACACCACAATATGGTATGGTTTAACAAGTGGCTGGGAAACCATGGTAAGATAATTCCCAGGGTCTTGATACAAGGACTCTATTACATTTGTGGCAATAAGGCCTACTCATGGTTTCCCATGGGAGCATGGGGTAACTGTACCATAGGAAGAGTTGTACCAGCCATTAGACCACGCTCAAATATCTCATTGTTTGAAATATACCAAGAGGGAACTAGGTATAAGCGAGAACTATTTTCATCTGCAGATAAAGCCTGGATGTGGTTCCCCTCTTGGACAGTTTGGGGAGTCGAATTAGCAAATAAGATTAATAAATATGCTGGTATCATGGATGGGATCATTAATGAAACCACAAGTTCTATCCATGCCCTAAATGAAGAGTTAGTCCAAGTCAGAAAAGTTGCCCTTCAGAACAGAATGGCTCTCGATTATCTGTTAGCTATAGAAGGGGGAACTTGTGCTATCATAGGCTCAGAATGCTGTACCTGGGTTGAGGACTCCCATGACCCTATAGAGGCACACATAAATAAAGTAAAACAGTTGAAACAAAAAGCTAGAGATATATCTAAGGAAGGATGGAACCCCTTTTCCTGGATGGGATTTATTGGTGTTTGGTTTAACAATATGCTTTCACATTTTTTTTAAACCCATAGGGGTGGTGATAGGATTGATTTTGATGTGCTTGTTTGCCTGGAAATTGTTAGTGATTTGTGTTTCTTGTTGCAGCAACATGGGGGATACTCTCATTGCCTAAGGATATATTACAACAGCCACAGAGATGACCGTCTAGGAGCTTTGCTCACCTGCCTGCCTCCCCTGCAGAACCTCTTGCCATTTTGAGAGCCAGGTGGAAGACATCATCTCTGTGAGGGGAACCCAAAGTTGCACCACATCAGTTTGAGCATTGTATTTGCTTTTAGATAGGGGTATCCAGTGTGTAAAATTATCAAAAAGGTGAGAATTGTTAAAGAAAACATGACCTGCCTATATCTTGCCCAATGCTTAATATCACTTTGATGCTTACAGTCATATTAAACAAAAGCCTTTCTGTATAGTTCAGCTAAATTCTGTTTTACGTGCACAAATGATGTTAGAACATCCAAGAACTGTAAGAACGAGATAAGAAAACCCTGAGTTGGAGAACTTGCAGAGAATTCTATTGGACAAACTGCATCACTGGGATATCTGCAAAACGTATAAAAAACAGCTTTTTATCTGATTATGAGCGCGCCAGCTAAATAACATTGAAAGTGCTAAAACCTCTGTCACTTTGTTTTGTAATTTTGCTTAGCTGTTCAATAATAATATTTTAATTTGGACCAGTTGTTTCACGTGATTTTATTATCCTCAACATTCTCATCACAGTGTTCTAATTGTTCGTCTGGGTGGCCGCTATTCCTATGGACAACCACTAGGTGACAGCCATCTTGTTCACATAAAAGCATCTCACAAATACAATCTCATGGAACTAAAATCGGACACAGAAACTCCCGAACACCCCTGGATTTCCATCATCGCCTGCGTTCGGTTCTATACACTTTAGAAGGGCATTGTTTAGTGGAATCGTTCGTCTGGATGAGGGGAACAAGCTCCAGGGTAAAAACATTATGTTCGGTAGTCTGTTCCTTTTCCAAACTACCGAACTAGACTGACCGCAAGCTCCGATTCTCTGGAACTGATTTGGACATGGGACCATGCGTGCGGTCGGTCAAATAAGTGACTTTCATGAAATTCCTGAACATCTGAACTGTGTGACTTTTGGATATGTTGGTCACCCAGATCAGGGCTATCGGGATGTAACTTTTGTGTGGGGTTTGTATGTTTTAAAGGTATTTTTTCTTTTTTTTTTATAACAATGTGTGTTTTTCTGTCTGGAGATAATTGAGTTAGTACAGTCCATGACTCAATTATCTCCCAGGTACAGTGGAGGGATTATCTGATTATGTATGGGAGTATCCTGGATCTGAGAGCCAATGTGGTTGTGTAATTGTTTATACTGTGGTTTACTCTCAGGTCCAGGGGGGAGTGCCCCTTGAAGGGGACTTGCATATAAGGCCAGGTGTGGCTACCATTAAACAAGTCCCTGCTTACCCTTAACATCTCATCTCATGCTTGGGGGAAACAGCTATATCTACACTGGGGATTGCTACATCACTATACTCCCCTGGGATTATAATCACTTGCTCTTTTAAGAGCATATTGCTGCACTCTCTTGGAGGAGAGGTCTACCCACTGGTCTACCCACACGTAGCGTGCACACACTATGACAAAGGGAGAGACTACACTCAAGGTAATTCACCATACTTGGAATGTTTGCAAAATACATCTAAATTGTAAAATTAAAAAAAGTTAGAGAATATTTCTAGATCAGCAATTTTTACCTCCTTTTGTCCATTCAGATTTAATTTGTGAAAATTAGTTTATCAAATAGCCCTGTCATTGTCTATGGCTCTAGGCAAGGGCCCCAAATCTTGGTATTTGTATTATGGTATTATTTTGTATCAGGACAAGCAGATTGTTCTAACGGATAAGTACATTGGCTACTACTTTAGTCCCTTTAACAAGTACATTTTTAAAAATATTTCATACCCTTGCATATGCAGGCACACACTAACGCTCAATACACATATGCATTCACACTGGAACTATATACAAAAAAGCACATGTAGTCATCCAGACATGCACAAGTACATTCACAAAGACTCAAATACAAACATGCATTGATACACAGGCCTTCAAACTGTACACATCCAAAAAAATCCAGCATTATATGAGAGTTATATTTAACATGTATTTAATGCACACATATTTGGCCTTCAAAGGGCCTGAGATCGGATTTTGCCCGGGGTCTCCAAAGGCTCTCAGTCCACCCCTGATCAGAACTGCATGTCAATATCATTCCTTGTGCAGTACTGTTTTTGAAATCAGAGTCTACTTGATGAAACAATGTATAGATCAAATATGCTATTTGTACACATAAGTAAATTTCTTAATGTTTTCTATAAGTATATAAGCCTATCTTACCAAATCGTATGATAATACCACGTAGCTGCAGGGAATACAAGTATATTAAACAACAGTAATGTGTAGTGCTTATAAATGTATTACAGAAGATCACAGTTATGAGCAGCATGTGTACATTTATTAATATAGTAATATAAAATATATATGAACACTTTTAGAGTATCTCTGTAAATTATGCGCTTCTTTCTGATTTACCCCAGATCTTGAAAACGCAAATAAAAATTGTTACCTATAAATATTTGTACACTTTTCCCTGTTTTCGTATTTCCTGTTTATCCCTTGTCCACTCCAGTAAAAAATTATAAATATAATAAAGTAAATAAACATCAATGAAAAAAATGCATGAAATTAGTTTTGCATGTTTTGTTTGGGAGTATATGAATTCCTGGCATTCAATAGCTGCATAGCTAGTATTTGCAGTTATTGCAAACACCTCACCCCCTTTTGGGCAGCGCATTGACTTAAAGAGAGTTGTCATTAATGGTAAAAAAAGAGGTAAATAAATGCTACATTGTCAAGCTGGACAACGTCAATTAGCAGTTTCTAAGACCTTTAATGTATTGTCTTGTAGAAAAAGGCGCATTCAGGGGTGCGGAGCCTGGCTGCCAAGCCGACCAGACGTGTGAAACGTGTGCTCCGGCACTTTCAGCCATAAAATGTGATCCACTCGGGCAATCAGCTTGTACACATCTTATTGTGCTCCTATCACCTGGGGATTAACTTGCTGAGTCGAAAGACACCTTACTCGGACCGCTCCGTGAGCGAGAGCCTGCAACGCCGTTCTGAGGCCTACTAGAGACGGCGCTCAGGGGAGACGGCTGCTCTCCTTGCTCCAAAACTTTACTTGAGTCATCCATGCTCCTATCCGCCCCCCCCCCCCCGCCACACACACTTTGGACCGGTGGGGGTAATCCCGGTCCCCGCTGGCCTGTAACCCAGAGGCCATCAAGGCACTCCAGATGTAAGCCTGAATCCCGCAGCAACATACTATCTAAGCTGCTCAATGACCTCGCTGAAGGCTATATTTGCAAAGTTCTTGACCAAGGAGATGAAATGCTTCTTGGTAACTCCCACCTACTCTCCCGATGAGCATGCAAAGCAAAATTGTAAGAAGGAGCGGGGAAGGCCCCCTCCGGGCACCAGCTTTGTTCTCACTCCTGTGTCCCCCAGAGTATGGCCTCCTGGATTGAGGGCCACCAAGGGCTTGCCCCGGAAAAACACTGTCCACATAAGCGGAGGCCTGCTGGCCTGAACCGACACCGCACCATCAGGACCTCATGCAATCCCACTTGTGGGAAGGACTTGGACTCACAGAACCCCCGAGTCCGTGGCTCAGAGGTGTTGGCCCCTACAAGGGTCCAGGGCTGGAGGTACACTACCCCCGGACACTGCCTAGCCATCCTCCCAAAGATACTCTGCTTGCTCACGCGGAGCCAGATGGCTACGGGAGTTGGTTGAACTCTGGTGCTGTTTCCTCTGAAGACCTGCCTATCACAACACGACTCATCTGCCAAACTAGTCCCTAATGTCTATGTGACCTCAACAAGCTCCTTCAGCACTTTACACTCTACTAATGGACTGACAGGTCTCAGCGGTATTACCATGTTAGCATACAGCCAGTTTACCATGTTGAACATGTTTTGCTATTTCCTTTATTTTGATTGTATGGCTTCACTCTCTTATGCACTGATACCTTTCTAGGACACCAAGTACCTTTCTAGAACACCCCATAGGCTTTTTTAGATGTAAAATGTGTTCTGCATGTAAAAATACACAGCATCCCAATGGGAAGCCAGAGTTGAAGTTTAAATCAGAAAGAACACAAAAAGCGTTTACGATTAAGGAACATATTGCTTGTCATAGTCATAATGTGGTTTATCTACTAAGATGTCCTTGCAAACTACAATACGTGGGTAGGACGACATGTCCCCTCCACATAAGGATTAGGGAAAACATTTATAATATTAAAAAAGGTGTGTAGAATCATAGTGTCTCAGAACATTTTAAAAGGGTGCATGGGCAAGACCCAAGTGGTCTAGAATTTTCTAGTATTTCTGGAGTGGAAGTGATTTTATCTTTTTTAAGTAGCTGTTTTACTATTTGTATGCATTTATATATATATATATATATATATATATATATATATATATATATATATATATATATATACATATATATTTTTTATTATTTTTTTCTATTCATGATTTATTTATTTTTTTAAGATTTTTTGGCTTTTAAACATACTTCTTACTTTATGTTTCTAATATTGCCTAACCTATCTACCTTTTTACCTTTTCATTACAGCTTTTAGTAATAGATTATGCATCTATGGGCTGCATAGGAATTTTATATTAGATTTTTTTAATATGCTCTATATGCTGAAGATTTGATTTAGACAATCTATCCCTTTTGTCTATTTAAAGTGTTGGGGATTTGGAAAATAAATTTAGCTTTAAATAATATTGTTAGCCAAGTATGTATATAATATGACATATTATCTGGACTTTAGATATATGTTTGTGAATAATTTGGTTATATTTTACATTATGGTGGTGTTCTTTATATTCTGTATATCCTAATATACTTTTATAACCTAATTGTGCATTCTTACTTAAAGGACCACTATAGGCACCAAGACCACTTCAGCTCAATGAGGTGGTCTGGCTGTCAGGTCACCCTAGTTTTAACCCTGCAACTGAAAACATAGCAGTTTCAGAGAAAATGCTATGTTTACATTGCAGGGTTAATCCAGCCTCTAGTTAATGCCACAGAATGATTTTTTTTTATTTTGGTGAAAAAATAAAAAAAAATGGGCAGATAGGACGTTTATTAAAAAGAAACCCCAAATTATAGGTGGGAATAATAAAATTGTTCAATGCTTTCTGTAATATGCCTTTAACCCCTAAAGGACCAAACTTCTGGAATAAAATGGAATCATGACATGTCACACATGTCATGTGTCCTTAAGGGGTTAAGAGATCTGTTGGCTGTATCGCAGACTTCTGTATCTATTATTATCTCCTAGAAATCTGTGGGCTTCCTCCCAATAATAATAATAATAATAAGACATTACCACATCTCCACCACCTTTGTCTGTCTCCTTTATTATAATGTCCTTTCTTTCTTTTCAATCTTTTTTCTTTTAAACCAGATTGATCCTCACTAGTTAATAGAGAAAATGTATGACAAACTTTCTTTGGCTATTTCTCATGGCAGCATCACTTGCAGGTAGCTCCTCCCTTAACAGTCACAGGACATGAATTAATTTGATTAATTAATTAGACTGATAGATATAAAGAGTCCCTCCTCCTCCTACACCACAGTCCAATTATAAAGCCGAAAAAAAAAGAAAAGAAAAGAATGGGTGGGAACGCTGATGCTGCCATGAGAAATAGCCAGGAAAAGAAAATCAAGATAAGTTTGTCATAAATTTTCTCTATTCCTGGCTAATCACGGCAGCATCACTTATGGGTAATACCCAAGCTCACAGAAATATAGGGTGGGAATAAATAAATCGAGAAAAAGACACCAAACAGACTCATGCTGCAAAGAAATAATATCAATGGGATAAAGAAACTGTAGACAGAACACTCTTCCCAAAGGAGGTGGAAGGAGAGGCCACGTCCAATTTGTAGTGTTTTATGTAAGTCATCGGGGAAGACCAGGTGGCTGCCCTGCAAATATCATTGTATGGCCCATGATGTCGACAATGCTCTGGTAGAATGTGTTCTTATCTTCATTGGAGGATACTGACCTTTAGAGATACACGCTTTCCTGATTATTAGCGAAATCCAACGTTTCAATGTAGATAAAGAGGCTGCCTCACCTCTCCTAGCTCCTGAAGGTAAAACGAAGAGTTGGTCAGTCTTTCTGTATGACTTAGAACAAAAAAGGTACATAGGCAGACAATTCTTAACATCCAAATGTTGCCACCTAACTTCCTCTTGAGAAGTAGGATTGGGGTAGAATGATGGAAGGACCACTTCTTGAGAGAGATGAAACTTAGAGACCACCTTAGGAAGAACCTCAGATTTTGGTCTCAGATACACCCTATCCTGATAGATCTGTACGCATGAAGACATGGTAGAAAAGGCTTTAATCTCCGAAATTCTTCTTGCGGGAGTAAAAGCCATCAAAAACAAAGTCTTGTAAGTCAGAAGGGTAGTATCCAAATTTTCAAGGGGAACGAACAGATCATCTGTCAGGTAGTTGAGAACCAGAGTAAGGTCCCAAGGTCCCAACCTGAAAGCTGCCTTGAAGAATCTGGAGATCACAGGATCCAAAACCCATGAGATGCTGCATGCCGAAAGAACCGAGGACTGAACTCTAAGAGTTCTGAGGCTAAGGCGTTTGTCCAGACCTTCTTGAAGGCAATCCAAGACCTGATTATTGTGAGGATGCAGGAAGTCAACGTTCTTGGCCAAAGCTCATTCTCTAAAAATATCCCAGATCCTATGGTAGCACAAGGAAGTAGAAGCCTTTCTAGACTGCAAAAGGGTATTGACCACTGCTTCCAAAAGACCTAATTGTCGAAGTCTTTCCTTTTTCAAAACCAATACTCCCAACTTGAGGCGTTCCGGATGAGGATGGGAGATTGGGCCCTGAGTCAGCAGATCCTTCATTATAGGAAGAGGCAAAGGCCGTTCCTGACTCATCATGGTTAAGAGGGGAAATTATAGCCTTCGTGGCCAGATGGGAATTATGGCAATTACCTTTTTGCCTTCCTTCCACAGGAATCTGGGTATCATGGGTAGGGGAGGGAACACATACCCCAGATCAAATGACCAAGGAAGAGAGAGAGGATCCTGGCCCATTGCCCAATTGTCTGGACGGAGAGAGAAGTAATTCTCCACCTGACAGTTCTGGTAAGTCGCTATCAGGTTGATCTGCGGTATGCCCCACCGATGGGCAATCCATGAGAAGACTGCCGGGTGAAGTCTCCATTCTCCTGGAAGAATTTCTGTTCTGCTGAGTAAGTCCGCAGTAACGTTCTCTGAATCCGGAAGATAGATAGCTTTTAGACCTTGGAGACTATTCATGGCCACCTTTATCAAGGGAGCTAGTTCATTCAAGTGCAATCTGCTTCTTGTGCCTCCTTGGTTGTTCAAATACGAGGCAAACGCTCAGTTGTCCGTTTTGATTAGGACCCAAGATTTTTCGATCATCGGAAGGAATATCAAGATGGCTTTCGAAATAGCTCTTAGTTCTCTTAGATTTGAGTGTAGGCAAATCTCTTCTCGGGTCCACTTCCCTTGTTTCCATGTGGAATTGAAGTGGGCACTCCATCCAAAGGAACTGGAATCTGTTGTAATAACGTTCCAAGGAGGTTCCTCCAACGGGACGCTTTTTGCCAAATTATTCTTGCCCTTCCACCAGTTCAACCCTTTTCTTACCGGCAGGGGCAGAGTTATCCTTTGCTCCCAATCTGTTTCTACTCTGTCGAATTGAAGAAGGAAGCAATTCTGAACAGGGCGAAACTTCCATTGGGCCCATTTTACCAGCCCAATCGTTGATGTCAAAGATCCAAGGAGACCCATGACTTCTCTTGCTGAGGCAATTTCAAGACCTGGTAGTTTTTCGATTTTGTCTCAGATCTTTATGGACCTCTCTGGAGATAGGAACACATGGGCGGAAAAAGTGTTTATCATTGCTCCGAGGAATATGATCTTTTGTGAAGGAATTAGGGAGCTTTTCTCTACATTCAAAAGCCAACCGTGGTCTTGAAGAATGTTCATCGTCACCAAAGTATGATGAGCCACTATCCTTTGAGATGGACCTATGATAAGGATATTGTCCAAGTAATGGAAGATTTCAATACCTCTCACCCTTATGAAGGCTATCAAAGTGACAAGAACTTTTGAGAACATTCTCAGCCAAGCTGAGGCCAAATGGAAGTCCCCGGAATTGAAAGTGTTTTCCCAGGGCCCAGAATCTGAGAAATTTTATGTGGTCGCAATTTATAGGGATTTGGGATAGAGATAGGGAGTTCACTCCTTTTAATTTCAGGATGAGACGCCACTTTCCATGGAGTTTTGGAGCCAAGAGCACTGTGGAGTAAACCCCTTGGAACCTTTCCTCTTTTGGAACTTCTTCTATAACCTTTTGTTCCAGAAGAGTAGAAATGCAGTTCCTCATGGCCCTTCGTTTGATGCCTGTCGACAGCGGATTTTGGGTAAGAGGAAAACTCTATCCTGTAACCTTCTTTTATGATGGATTTGACCCAGACGTCTGTGATATTTGTGGCCCACACCGGGTAAAAGAACCTCAGTCTTCCTCCCACAATTCCTGAATGGGTCTGAAGATCTTCAGAAGTTCTTCCCAGAGGTCCTAGCTCCAAGAGGAATTCCTAGAATACTCCCTTCCTGGTTTATAGCTTCTGCTGTCCCGAAAGGGTCGATTCTTCAAGCGTTTAGTCTTCCAGGAAGAGGGAAAAGTCTTTCTGCTAACTTGCAGCAAAAAAGCTTTTTTGCCATCTGCAGCCTTTTGCGTGGCATCCTCCATAATCTTACCAAATAAAAGATCCCCCTGGAACGGAAGGCCACACAAGGATGCCTTGGAGGCATAGTCGGCTCCCTATAAATGAAGTCAAAAAAGCCCTTCTAGAGGCCACAGACAGGGCCATACTTTTAGCAATCATACAAGTGATGTCTATGAAGGATTCTGAACAGAATTCATTTGCAAGGCTAAAGTCCTTGGGACTCTCCAAGAGATGTTCCCTACGGACTCCCCGATCAATGTCCTCCTCCAAATTAGCGAGCCACACTCTTAAGGCCCTTAAGAGAGTGGTTAGAGCCACTGCAGAATGGAGGGCAGAGCCCAGGGCCAAATAGGATTTTTTTTTAAGATCCCCATCCATACGTTTTTCTATAGGTTCTCTAAGGTAGGCCATGAGGAGTCAATGGAGAGCGTAGTTTTCTTTGCCATATGAATCACAGCAGCATCTATTTTAGGAACTGAGTTCCATAGTTTGCAGTCAATGGCAGAGTAAGGATATATCCTTTTGAACTTATTTTTCAAGGTGGATTTCCTTTCTGGCTTGTTCCATTCTTGAAGGATCGTGTCCCTGATTGAAGAATGTACTGGGAAAGTAGGTCTATTAGGCTTTAGGTCCTCAAAGAACCTGTCAGCCTCTCTCAACTCCGACTTCTCTTCGGTGAGACTAAGAGTGTCCCTGATAAGGGTAATTAGTCTATCAATAGACTTAGAGTCAAGAGACCTGGAGGTATATTCAACTTCCTCCTCACCATCATCTGAGACTTCCCATAAATCAGGGTCTTCTTCAGAGCTGCATCTCTTACTCGGACCACCTTTCAGCATTGTAAACTTAAAGCCCTCAGCAATAGCTTGGGAAATCCAGAGTTTAAGGTCGTCCTGTGGGGATCTCCTATTGGGAGCGTCTGCTCTTTCCAATAAGCATTCATTGCAGAGGTTCCTTCCGTGTGGTGCAGGAGACGAACAGTTAATGCATTTATTGTTTTTTTCCCTTGATTTTCTTGCAGGAGAATCCAAATGTTTGCTGGGGCTTTAACAAAGCCATATATAAACATATATTACAGGCTCAATCTGTCTCTCTCTCTTTTTTTTTTAAAACTCTTTATTTTTTTAAGTTTTTTTCTTTTTTCGTGGGGGGGGGTAGGGGTACAGAATAGAAGGGGGAGACAGTAGGGGTGTAGTTTCATTTATACCTTCTTATGTTTGCATTTTCAAGGAGTGACAGGGTTACAGAAATAGGAAAGAAGTAGGTGAGTACACTTTGTATTTAACGAGTATATTGAGCATTCTACATAACAATGGGTGATCAGACGTTCATGCACACGGTATTCATTGCAGGTCGGAGGGTGTCCCCCAAGGGTTAGAGGCTTCAGGCTTATGTTGTCCTGGGTTGTTTGTGAACCTTTCGGTCGGACTGGCTGATTCCCTATTTGTGGAAGTCGAGGCTGCTTTGGTTTGATGGCGATCTGGCACTCTTTTTAAAAAACCCAATAGTATAAAAAATGATTACTCACCTATGCTTTTTAGAGAGGGATCTTGTAGAGGCAGAGGGATAATCCATACTAAAAAGGGAAATCAAAGGAAATGTAAAACCACAAGTCCCAGCAAAACTCAGAGGCAAACTGACGAGTAAATGTCAAGAAAATTATAAAATCACAAGGAGAAAAAGGAATCCTACCTTCTGAGAACAGAGACCCACTCCAAGCAGCCAACAGCAATGCACAGACCAAGAAGATGTAAATGCTTTGTACGTTTTCCTTCTTCATTCTTTTAAATTGTACCTCTGTTCTAAAGAATTGACCTAGAGGCTGGGTCTTTCTTATGACCTCTTGTTACTTCTGCATAGGATAGTTTCTGATGCTCCCTGTTAGATCTAGATGTAAGATCTCTCTTATCACTAAGGGTCATTTAGTTTTTGTCTTTTCTTTCTATGTTAGCATTTCCCAATTTATTTATATTCTGGGAGTTAAAATATCACTTGCTCCTTTGTTCCCCTTGTCTTTTGTCAGAAGTTGTTATTTTAGATGTTTTTTCTTGTCTGTAATCTTTGGGATTTATCAGTTCATTTTATAATGGTCAATTTTTAGTAGAAAGTGTATTTCCTTTTTTATCCCTCTTACCTCTTGTATTTGCTTACATCTTAATATATATATTGTTTTCCCCTTCTTTTTCAACTCTGGACTTTCCTGATCAAATATTTATTTTATATCTAGAGCTTCATTATCACTAATAATTTTTTCTTTCATTTACTTTAAATATTGGACAATCAAGTTAACGAATTTCAAAGAGCAGTTACATAAGATTTCATCTAATTTTAGCATAAAAGAATAGTTACCTAAACCAAATGCTGGAATTTTTTAAATTCTCAGACCAAACCCTCCTTTAAATATGTTTCCATAAAGAAAACTTCCCACCATTTCTTTGTTTTGTAGATCAGCATTTTTTCTTTTCTTTTAAAATAATTTTTCATATTTTGCATAGATTGTTATCATACTGACTTTCTGCATTTTACAAAGCAGCATATGCAGGAAATATATGGACACTTAAAGGAATCTCCCATTCAAAGTTCAGATACAGTTCACAATAGCACTTTAATTGGAATGTTTTTGTTACTGTTTTTTAAATTGTATATCACGCACATGTATCTACTTCATTAAATGCGGTTTGGATACCCGTTTTTTGTCAGGCAGGCACTGGTGTTTCGCTTTTTTGTACTTCCTTTGGACCTGCTTTCTATTATACCTGCAAGCGAATGCGGTTGTTGCTTGAACTTGAATTCCCTTGGAGAGAGCATTGGAGGGTATTGCAAATGGGGTATGTACAGTCTTTTTTTAGTAGCCACTTAGTCACAAACACTGGCCAAAATTGGCTTTCAAATTAGTGTTTTGCATTTTTCACACACAAACTAATATCAATGCTAACTTTGGCTAGTGTTTGTGACCAAGTGGCCTGATGGTGGGAAAGAGGGAGCCACACCAGGAGGCCTAGGAACACCTCTAATGGCAGTCACTCAGATGGCCTCTAGAGGTTTTTCCTGGGTAAATGCTGCCTAATATATCCCACACCATGACAGATGCTATTGTAACAATGTAGTCAATGTTATTCATTTTACCTGTCAGTGTTTTTAAGATTGTGGCTGATCAGGTTATTGTCTATTAACCCCTTAAGGACAGCGGGCGAAACTGTCCTAAATGCCGGCGGGCGGCATAGAACGTCCCTCCTGTCCTTAATACTTACCTGGCCGCCGGCGATCCCACAACAGCAATCGCGGTGGGGGGGGACTCACCTGGCATCCCAAGGAGTCCCCCTGCTTCCGATCCAGCCCTCCTGGGCCATGTGATCGCAAGGTCCTTGCCAGGACCTCACGATCACATTGTCAGAATGACAGGCAGTGTAATAAAAGTGTAATAAAAGTTAAAAATTAAATAATATATACTTGGATCATATATATATATATATATATATATATATATATATATATATATATATATATATTGTGATCCTTGTTTGTAGATAGCACGGTCCTCTAGGGCAAAAACATTCACAGTCCTTTTATTTGCATAAAGTCCAGGCACTTTATTTGTAAGTTTACACATGAGGCAGCAGCAAATGTAAACATAAATGAAATAATGTAACACAAATCCCTATAACAAAAAGCCTAGCTCGTCTGAGCACTAACTCACATCAGAGTCCCTATCTATCAGGGTTTAAACTATAACATAATTTATTGGATTCACCAACCTAGTGTCTTTGTCCACTCTCAGCACTCCAGTGCTCCAAGCCAGCCTTGACTGCTTTTCTTTTGCACTCCCAGTGCTCCAAGCCAGCCTTGACTGCTTCCTTTTCTGCACTCCCAGTGCTCCAAGCCAGCACTACCAGTGCCTCAAGCCAGCACTCCCAGTGCCTGGTCTCCTTGACTCTCTTACTGGAGAGAACACCTTCTCTCCTACCTGCTTCCTGAGAGGAAGCCAGCAATCCCCCCTTTACCTGCCTAGCAGGGAGGGGTTTATTCCCACTGCTACAGCTGATTATCTGCAGCTGAGCAGTGGGTTGGAGACAGTCCAAAAAAACCTGGCCTGGATCTATGTCTCCCAGGAAAACCACTAAACTGTGGAGTGGAGCATTGGCCCACCCTTCTCTCCAAATGCTCCACCCTAGGGGCCCATAACTAAACAAAGCTTTGTGTTGTGCAACACACAAACTACATATACTCCCCCTGGGGTTAAATGGCTTCTCTGCCTTCACTTTATCACAATATATATATATATATATATATATATATATATATATATGATCCAAGTATATATATATATATATATATATATATATACATATACATTTACACATAGAATATACAAAAGGAAGGCTTGCACTCACGGTCTGTATAATGAAATATCTTCTTTATTCCCAAATTTTTAAAAACATGATATAAGTCATCGACGTTTCAGCCATCTATTGTGGCTTTCATCAGGATCAGTATAGCACATTTTTACATTTACACATACACACACATATTTTAATAAATAATATATATTTTTATATATATATATATATATATATATATATAATTATATATATATATATATATATTAATTTCAAAATACACTTAGAATGCTATTGATTAAATATATATAATTATAATTATATATATATTTATATTTAATATAAAAAATAAATATGTGAATACGTTAAAAAATAAAAATTAAAAATAATAGAAAATAAATAATAAAATATAAATATATGTGTTATTTCGTTCTCACTGTATTGTGATATTAATATATATATATATATATATATATATATATATATATATATATATATATATCAAAATACACGTAGAATGAAATAATATGTATATCTATATATACCTATATATATATACCTATATATATAAATAAAAAATAATTAATTTGTATAAATATATATATATTCTACGTATCTAATGATGTAATATTTTTACATAATTAGGTAATTTTATTAATTACAATTTGCAGCCAGGTTTTTAATGTTATCCCATTTTGAAAAAGCCCTAGTGGCAAAACGCGTAAATGGTTTTATTAATTGTGTATTTTATATAATTAAAGATTGTTGGTTACTATCTGTGCCAACTATCTTTTTACACACCATTTTATTTATTTTTACCTGGCATTTAATTGATTTTACCATGTGCTTACAAGCCTATCTTGGGATCATACCACCAACGCTGTTACCATAGAGCAGTTGGCCTGCACTACACTTGTAAGTACATTTTTATTTATTTAAACAACTTTCATACCGTGTTAATCAGAGAGCACTATTAGTTGTTTTTATATATCCCTTTTCCTGAGAGTTGGACATCATTCTCTCCGGAGGACAATCATCCATATATCCCATAAGCGGGGATTGTTCCGCTGTACGCCTGTTATACCTGAGCTGGCTATAGCTCATTCAAATGTGAGTGGAATATTTACATCTTTATCTCACATCTATTGACCCTTACACTCTATACGATTGGTCTCTTATCTTGTGTCTTCCAATATTGTTGAATGGGTAAGGCAGTGGCTGAGTGACAGGCAAAAGAGAATTGGAGTCAATGGAGTATATTCGAAGCTTGGGCTTGTCACCAGGGATCTGTCCCCTCAGGGATCTGTACTTGGACCCATTCTCTTTAATATTTTTGTTAGTGATATTGCAGAAGGTCTTGATGGTAAGGTATGTCTTTTTGCTGATGATACTAAGATATGTAACAGGGTTGATGTTCCAGGAGGGATAAGCCAAATGGCTAATGATTTAGGTAAACTAGAAAAATGGTCAGAGTTGTGGCAACTGACATTTAATGTGGGTAAGTGCAAAATAATGCATCTTGGGTGTAAAAACCCAAGGGCAGAGTACAGAATATTTGATAGAGTCCTAACCTCAACATCTGAGGTAAGGGATTTAGGGGTGATTATTTCCCCATCCAGTTAGTGTAACCACTGTTGCCTAAACTTTGAACTTGCGAACTATGCATACAATGGTGTCTCTAGAAACATTAAGTGCCTTTGTTATCTTTTTGTATCTTGTTCCTTGTTTGTGAAGGGCGATGAACTCTTCTCTTAACTTTGTGGACCATTCTTTAAATTTAGCCATATTACTAACAGGCAGTCAAATGTGACACTCAACAATACCATAGCCAGTTCAGGTATTTCAAGTATTCCAGTTTAAGCACATCTGGTGCAACTAATGAAGCCCTTGATTAGTTGTACCAGGTATGCTTGAGACCACACCTGTTTTTCACATTTGTGCTGTTGTGAGGGGCATTCATTGCGTTCAACTATTTCAATTGCTTTTGTCTGATTTGTTAATTGAAAACCGCTGTAGATTTTGACAATATGCCTGATTTTCAAGAGGGTTAAATAGTTTTTCTTGCAATTGTATATATATATATATATATATATATATATATATATATATATATATATATATATATACATATATACATATATATATATATATATATATATATATATATATATATATATTGTGATAAAGTGAAGGCAGAGAGGCCATTTAACCCCAGGGGGAGTATGTGTAGTTTGTGTGTTGCACAACACAAAGCTTTGTTTAGTTATGGGCCCCTGGGGTGGAGCATTTGGAGAGAAGGGTGGGCCAATGCTCCACTCCACAGTTTTCCAGGGTTTTTTGGACTGTCTCCAACCCACCGCTCAGCTGCAGATAATCAGCTGTAGCAGTAGGAATAAACCCCTCCCTGCTAGCAGGTAAAGGGGGGATTGCTGGCTTCCTCCCAGGAAGCAGGTAGGAGAGAGGCTGTTCTCTCCATTGAGAGAGTCAAGGAGACTAGGCACTGGGAGTGCAGAAAGGAAGCAGTCAAGGCTTGTTTGGAGGACTGGGAGTGCAGAAGGAAGCAGTCAAGGCTGGCTTGGAGCACTGGGAGTGCAGAAAGGAAAGCAGTCAAGGCAAGGCTGGCTTGGAGCACTGGGAGTGGAGAAAGGAAAGCAACAGGCTAGCTAGCAGAGTGTTGCTATCTAATAAGGTTGGTGCGATATGTTTTTGTTAGTTTAACCCTGATAGAGAGGGATATTAAAAGTGAGTCAGTGCTCAGACGAGCTAGGTTTTTGTTTAAAGGGGAAACCTCTTATATTTATGTTTTAGTGGTGTTGCTGTGTGGACTTGCCAATAAAGTTGCCTGGATTACATGAAAACCAAAGGACTGTGCCTGTTGTTTACCCTAGAGGACCGTGCTATCTACAAACAAGGATCACTATATATATATATATATATATATATATATATATATATATATATATATATATATATATATACACTGAAAAAAATTATAAATGCAACACTTTTGTTTTTGCCCTCATTTTTCATGAGCTGAACTCACAGATCTAAGACTTTTTCTATTTACGCAAAAGGCCTATTTCTCTCAAATATTGTTCTCAAATCTGTCTAAATCTGTGTTAGTGAGCACTTCTCCTTTGCCGACATAATCCATCCACCTCACAGGGGTGGCATATCAAGATGCTGATTAGACAGCATGATTATTGCAAA
This sequence comes from Pelobates fuscus, assembly GCF_036172605.1. Taxonomy (NCBI): domain Eukaryota; kingdom Metazoa; phylum Chordata; class Amphibia; order Anura; family Pelobatidae; genus Pelobates; species Pelobates fuscus. The sequence goes on along the minus strand of NC_086319.1, from coordinate 126,341,493 downwards.
GGTGTGCCTTAGGCTGGCCCCAATAAAAGGTCACTCTAAAATATGCCGTTTTACTGTTTTGGGGGGTCCAAAAACCAGTCAGTATCTGGTGTGACCACCATGTGCCTCACGCAGTGCAACACATATCATTCGCATAGAGCTGATCAGGTTGTTGATTGTGGCCTGTGGAATGTTGGTCCACTCCTCTTCAATGGCTGTGCGAAGTTGCTGGATATTGGCAGGACCAGGAACACGCTGTATATACAGTACGCCGATCCAGAGCATCCCAAACATGCTCAATAGGTAAAATGTCTGGTGAGTATGCTGGTCATGCAAGAACTGGGATGTTTTCAGCTTCCAGGAATTGTGTACAGATCCTTGAAACATGAGGTTATGGTCATGGATGAATGACACAACAATGGGTCTTTGGATCTCATCATGGTAGCTCTGTGCATTCAAAATGCCATCAATAAAATGCACCTGTGTTCATTGTCCATAACATATGCGTGCCCATACCATAACCTCAACGCCATCATGGGCCACTTGATTCAAAATGTTGACATCAACCCGCACAACGTCATACCAGCTGTGTGCCATCTGCCCTGTACAGTAAAAAACAGGATTTATCCATGAAGAGAACACATCTCCAAAGTGCCAGATGCCATCGAATGTGAGCATTTGCCCACTCAAGTCAGTTACGATGACGAACTGCAGTCAGGTCGAGACCCCAATGAGGATGACGAGCATGCAGATGAGCTTCCTTGAGATGGTATCTGACAGTTTGTGCAGAAATTCTTTGGTTATGCAAACTGATTGTTGCAGCAGCTATCCCGGTGGCTGGTCTCAGACAATCTTGGAGATGAAGATGCTGCATGTGGAGGTCCTAACCTGGTGTGGTTACATGTGGTCTGCAGTTGTGAGGCCAGTTGGATGTGCTGCCAAATTCTCTGAAACGCCTTTGGAGACGGCTTATATTAGAGAAATGAATATTCAAATCATGGGCAACAACTCTGGTGGACATTCCTGCAGTCAGCATGCCAATTGCATTCTCGCTCAAAACATGCAACATCTGTGGCATTGTGCTGTGTGATAAAACTACACATTGTGACCAGCCTAAGGCACACCTTTGCAATAATCATGCTGTCTAATTAGCATCTTGATATGCCACACCTGTGAGGTGGATGAATTATCTCGGCAAAGGAGAAGTGCTCACTAACACAGATTTAGACAGATTTGTGAACAATGTTTGAGAGAAATAGAAATATTTGTGTAGATAGAAAAAGTCTTAGATCTTTGATTACATATTACAACTGATTAAAACATATATATTATTATTCAACCCCATTAACAATTAGGTTTATACCTTCTGTATACCCCCTACTATGCCACGTCCTTACCTGGTCTTACCATTTTTCAAAGGTACAGATTTATATAATGTACAAATGCTAATATCCTTTACTAACTGCATCTTCTATGCATATGTTGTATCCCTGCTCACTGAGACACTCTGATAGTATATTGAGTCGGTTGTACTATGCTGTTTGCTGAATGTTTATATGTTTAAATGTTTCAAACTCATCTTTCGAATATTTGGACATTGTACCTTCTACACGTATCAGATATATTAGTATTCACATTAGTTTCAAGTAGACATGTGCAATTCGTTTCATTCCGAATGTGAATTCAGATGAATTTCGGGCAATTTGGACATTTGGATGCTTCCAAATGCCCGAAGTGCCGAATTGTGTCATGTGTGATGGTGATGTGTGTATGTGTGTGTGAGGGGTGCTGTGTGTGTGGGGTGCGGGGTGCTGTGTGTGAGGGGCGCTGTGCATGAGGGGTGCTGTGGGTGAGGGGGGCTGTGCATGCGAGGGGTGTTGTGCATGCGAGGGGTGTTGTGCATGCAAGGGGTGTTGTATGTGAGGATGCTGTATGTGGGGTAATTTGTGTGTGAGGGGTGCTGTGCATGTTTGTGTGAGAGGTGCTGTGTGTGTGAGAGATGCATAGTGTGTGTAAGAGGTGCTTTGTGTGAGGGGTGCTGTGTGTGAGGAGTGCAGGGAGCAAATTTGTATTTCTTTTAATAATAATAATCCATATGCATTAATACAATCTTCATGACATTGCCAGCCCTGGTGGTCTGGTGGTATGGAGTTCTCTATAGCCTGCAGCTCCTCTGGCTGCAGGCTAACTTTACTCCTCCCTGAGCAGAATGCTGTGTCGGATTGTTGCCATGGTAATGCACAGCAACGCTCTACACAGCATGCTCTCAGGAGGTCGCCTAATGATCTGGAAGTCCCTCTGGTAGACAGCCACTAGAGATGGAGTTAACTCTAGCAGGTAAATATTACAGTTTATAAAAAAACTGCAATAATTATCTGCTCAGTGTTAAGGGACCTGGAACACTGCACCAAGACCACTTCAATGAGCTGAAGTGGTCTGGGGGTTTATATGTGCTTACAACAATATTGGCACATGGATATTGCTTCTGTTGTGCGTTTATCTTCCCTGTACCTATTTTGTATGTTTTTTACCGCACAAAAATAAATAAAAATAAAACACAGAAAATTGTTCTAATGATATATATAAAATATTATATAAAATAGTTCAAGCCTTTGCACTCCTACCTCCAGCCAAATGACAAGGGGTGATAATCTGTTTATATTGTTGCAAAATGTATTTCCACTCAAAGGCATACATAAATGTATTTGCGTACATGGGGGCCATTGCTGCCCCCCATTGAGGTACCAGAGATCTGCAAATACCAAATAGTCTGGAATCGGAAGTTTTTGAAACAATCATTTTACAATCATTTAAACATCAGATCATCAAGTACTATTATTGACAATGTTTTAATCCTTTGGAATGGCACAGAAGACGAGGCCCAGAGATTTGTGGAAAACATTAATGGCTTACCCACACCAGTTAAGGTTACGTCAAAGATTGATCCTGAGAATATACAATTTCTTGATGTTGAGTTGTCATTAAAGGAAGGAAAACTAGAGCACAAACTATACACCAAACCTACGGATATGAACACAATTCTCCATTATGAGAGTGCTCACCCCAAACATCTCAAGGACTTCCACCCTCTCTCTCAGTTCCTTAGCGTCTATAGGAATAATTTAGTGGAAGACCAACGGACTGAACAGTTAAAAATCATATATGACAGATTTACTGCACAAGGCTATAAAAAGCACACACTCTAATGACCTTCCAGAACAGGGAGATATGGTATAACTGGAATAAAATAAATATATTAAATACTAATTTTACAATTTAGGCCGAATGGTTCTCGGCAAATTAAGCAATGACTTTTCAGACCCAAGCGTTGAGGAATTCTTATTTAAAGGCTTCCACGACTCAAACCCCCCCTCCAGTCCTTAGACATCAAGCAAAACTTACTTTATACACAGATTTGTACTACGGAACAGATATTCAAAATGAATTATCTGTATTGAGTGAATGTTATAATGAGTGGAACAACCATTAAAATAAAAGTATTCAGAGATAACACAAATAAACTACTGACATAACGGCTGTAATATAACTTGTTGAGTCGCACCTTATAAATGTTTGTTTGAGTAATATACACTGCAGCAAAAAATAAAGGGAACACTTATCCAATGGGCTGTTAGTCCAGCCTCCTAGTTTGACGTTACCAAAATTTCAAAAGTGATTTAACCCTTAAATATCAATGTGCCCTAACTGTCGATATGATAGGGATTTGTAATTTAGCACAGCGCTAAATTTAGGGAGATAAAAATAGTAAAGACAAATTCTTTAGTGAGTATTACATATGTTTGCCAGTCCTACTGTCCTTAATGCTGTTGGTTTACAGTGGTAGTAGTCTTGCCACCTAAATTTTATTAATTAGATTAATGTATAATAGGAAAAAATAAAATGAAATAATTTTTCCTATTATACATTAATCTAACAGCCCATTGGATAATTCAAATCAAACCTGCTATCAATTAAACTTAGTACTGCCTATATAAACCGGGAGATTGTACTATCCGGTTCCCCTGTGATGAGCTTAAGGCGTGAGGACCTCCAGCGTCGCTCATTTCCCCATAGGAAGGCATTGAAAATCTTTTTCGATGCTTTCCTATGGGAAGCGCTAATGCGCCGCGCATGCGCATTAGGTCTCCCCGGCCGGTGGGTGGGATCAGTCTCGCCCACCGGCCAACGGAGTCAGTAGGAGGAGCGGCGCGGAGGAGGAGACAGCGACGAGGGACTTCGTCGCTGCCTCAGGTAAGTGACTGAAGGGGTTTTCACCCCTTCAGCAACTGGGGATTGGGGGATGGGAGGGAGAGGAAACCTGCAGCGCCAGGAAAACGGATTGTTTTCCTGGCACTGGAGTTTTCCTTTAAAAAACTATTTATCTTTGGATCAAAAAAAGCTGTCAGTATTCTGGTATGTTGGTTACTATAGCCCTGAGAAGTCTTGGAAATTCACATTAGGCAAAATTGTGATTCTGCTGAATTTGGGGTGATCGGCTATCAGTCCAAGAAAACTAATTTATGTCATAATCCAGAAGCAACAAAAATAGCCAATAGGCAACCTGTTTTGTATGCTATAGGATTTGGGTTTAAAAGCCTCTGGAACTAGCAACCAGCAGGCAAATAGTTAAAAACTTCCTGTGGGGGTCACTATGACTATGTCTGCCAGTGGCTACTTGCTCTAATAAAAGATTAGCAACTGGGCACTCTCCTGTATTACCCTATGTGGCGGAGCTCTAGTCCTTACAAGGACATTCTTCTCTGAATCCTTTCAGAACTGGAACAAGGTCTGAAAAGTGAATAGCTCTCTCCCCTCCCAGTAACTGGACAACAAAGTTCTGAGAGTACAACAATCTTTATTCAGGGACAAGTTCTTTTATAATTAAATCAGAGCATGTAGGGGTTACCCATTAATGTACAGCTTGTAAATAACGATCGGTTGCAAATCAACCACTACCTTAAGTGGCTTACATAGAAATCCTAAATCAAAAAATGCCTGCACTCCCATATATAATGCAAATCAGATTATTAAATAATCAAAATTGAAATATGTTCATAGTTAATCCATATACACCAATTAAGAAACAAATATGTAATAGTTTATATACAAGTTAATATTATATATTATCAATTCTCATATACGATGCTCAAAAAAATAAAGGGAACACAAAAATAACACATCCTAGATCCGCATGAATTAAATATTCTTCTGAAATACTTTGTTCTTTGCATAGTTGAATAGGCTGACAACATAATCACACAAAAATTAAAAAATGGAAATCAAATTTTTCAACCCATGTAGGTCTGGATTTGGAGTCACTCAAAATTAAAGTGGAAAAACACACTACAGGTTGATCAAACTTTGATGTAATGTCCTTTAAAACAGGTCAAAATGAGGCTCCGTAGTGTGTGTGTGGCCTCCACGTGCCTGTATGACCTCCCTACAACACCTGTGCATGCTCCTGATGAGGTGGCGGATGGTCTCCTGAGGGATCTCCTCCCAGACCTGGACTAAAGCATCTGCCAACTCCTGGACAGTCTGTGGTGCAACGTGACGTTGTTGGATGGAGCGAGATATGATGTCCCAGATGTGCTCAATTGGATTCAGGTCTGGGGAACGGGCGGGCCAGTCCATAGCATCAATGCCTTCGTCTTGCAGGAACTGCTGACACACTCCAACCACATGAGGTCTAGCACTGTCTTTCATTAGGAGGAACCCAGGGCCAACCGCACCAGCATATGGTTTCACAAGGGGTCTGAGGATATCATCTCAGTACCTAATGACAGTCAGGCTACCTCTGGTGAGCACATGGAGGGCTGTGCGGCCCCCCAAAGAAATGCCACCCCACACCATTACTGACCCACTGCCAAACCGGTCATGCTGGAGGATGTTGCAGGCAGCAGAACATTCTCCACTGCGTCTCCAGACTCTGTCACGTCTGTCACATGTGCTCAGTGTGAACCTGCTTTCATCTGTGAAGAGCACAGGGCGCCTGTGGCGAATTTGACAATCTTGGTGTTCTCTGGCAAATGCCAAACGTCCTGCACAGTGTTGGGATGTAAGCACAACCCCCACCTGTGGATGTCGGGCCCTCATACCACCCTCATGGAGTCTGTTTCTGACCATTTGAGCAGACACATGCACATTTGGGGCCTGCTGGAGGTCATTTTGCAGGGCTCTGGCAGTGCTCCTCCTGTTCCTCCTTGCACAAAAGCGGAGGTAGCGGTCCTGCTGCTGGGTTGTTGCCCTCCTATGGAATCCTCCACATCTCCTGATGTACTGGCCTTTCTCCTGGTAGCGCTTCCATGCTCTGGACACTACACTGACAGACACAGCAAACCTTCTTGCCACAGCTCGCATTGATGTGGCATCCTGGATGAGCTGCACTACCTGAGCCACTTGTGTGGGTTGTAGACTCCGTCTCATGCTACCACTAGAGTGAAAGCACCGTCAGCATTCAAAAGTGACCAAAACATCAGCCAGGAAGCATAGGAACTGAGAAGTGGTCTGTGGTCACCACCTGCAGAACCACTCCTTTATTGGGGGTGTCTTGCTAATTGCCTATAATTTCCACCTGTTGTCTATCCCATTTGCACAACAGCATGTGAAATTGATTGTCACTCAGTTTTGCTTCCTAAGTGGACAGTTTGATTTCACAGAAGTGTGATTGACTTGGAGTTACATAGTGTTGTTTAAGTGTTCCCTTTTTTTTTTTTTTTTTGAGCAGTGTATATTTTAAATGTATATAAACCAACAAAAGATATAGAAAATCAATTCATCCACTATAACAAAAGTTCAAATCATAAAAAATAAACAAATCAACTGATGTACAATATATTTACCTTATCAGTCAAAAGAGGGCAGAAAAATCACCCAACGTTTCGGCACAGGTGGCCTTTATAACGGGTGAATATAAGTCACTCATGAACAAGTATATATAGACAAACAAACATTTTAAAAATGCAGTAGCCACTCCCCAAATTACTCAAATACCTCATGTGTAAATTAGATCACCTGTGTAACCAGGTGATTTGGTGTATATTGATTAACTATGAACATATTTTAATTTTGATTATTTAATAAAATTTTATTTGCATTACATATGGGAGTGCAGGTAATTTTTGATTTACAAGTCCTTTTATAGTCAGATTCCTAGCATGGGATCTCTATAAAGTAACATGCAATCCCCACCCAGGCGTCTCTGTGTCTAGGAGATAATTGAGTCAAAGACATGTAAGTTAATTATCTCCCAGTTACAGGGGGCCAAACATAAAAAACATAAAAGTACCCCAAAACACAGTAAAAACATACAGGAACCCCACATGTCCACATATCCTCGAATAGCTTTGATCTGAGTGCCCAAGCTGTCCAAATACTGTTAATATCCATGCAGTGTAGGGGAATCGCCATCCGGGTAAAGTTCTGACATGCCGCACACGTTTGTGGTGCCTAAGATAGTTCCAGGGTAGACAGTGGTTTTGGCCAGTCAAGTTTCGGAATTTCCTGTAATTGAAGAAATGAGGGCCTGGCTTTTAGGGAGTGATAGTTTCCCACAGTCCATAGTACCTTCCCTCCAATTTAGCGCTCTCCTGTCATGTTTGTAAGTGAGGCAAAACAGAGGGACAAATATCCCAGGAGCCGCGTGGTCAAGTGGCCGAAATTAGTTCCACGGAGTCGACAACCAAATACTGCTGCCAGCTTTCCGGAGGCAAAATTTAGCAGGGCACATGTGTGTTCAGTTATATAAATTGCGGCCACCAAAGATAGCGTGCAGATGTCATTTGGGAGAGATATAGAGCCAGTGGAACCCAAATCTTTCGACAAACAAAAAGGGGGGGAGTATTCATTCGGGAATTGAACAGGGGGGTATCGGCAACTGAACAGACCTAGGATCAGTTGGTGGGAGTATACAATTATAACATAATGATAAGGGTGGTTGATATGCCATTGTCCACCCCCCAACTTATGGGTAGTAGCTAGGAGTCCCCTAACCACCCCTCAACAATAAAAATAAAAAAAATCTCCCTACCTCCTTATCCTCATAATAGTAAGGAAGGCCCAATATATCTGAACACCTGTTAAAAAAAAGGTTATACTTACCTTTTAGATGTCTTTTTCTTAAATCTTCTTTTTTCAGACCCACAAATAAAAACTTATAATAACCAACGTATTTGTAAAAAATATATATATATTTTGCAAAACAAATAAAATAAAAATCATGATGCGTAAAAAAGAGAATCCATCTACCTACATGAAGGCTCTGCACAGTAGTCTGAACTCAGCATGAGAAAAACCTTAATAAAGTGCTTTTCCATTCTATACAATTTCAATCAGAGCATTTTTATTGACCATCCACCACATGATTATTCCTCACATTGCCGAGATGTTCGTACAGCCAAATCGGTTTTCATTACAGAATTTCAGCTTGTCATATTGCAGAACATCAGAGTTCCCGAACAAATTTTTAATTCTGAAAATTTTGTTTGGAGGTACCAAACAATCGCACTGTGTTCATGTCTAGTCCTGAATGTCCTGCTTTGTCAAAAGCGATTCCAGACCTTATATAAGCATTCCAATGAAAGTGGTATAAATAAACAGTCTAGTGCAGTGGTTTCTAGGTTGTATATATGTACAGCTCTGTGGCATATACTGGGCCCCTAATCTTGGGAGTGGCACTGGTAGATTATTTAAAGAAACAATCCAGGGGCATTGTGTTGTAGTGGTTATGGTACCAGTAGTGCCGTAGTGCCCTCCCAGGGTAAGTAGTCAAACTGTTTAAGAACAGTTTGACAACTTACCCGGGGGTCTGCTGGGATAGGGGCTGTAGTGTTAGCTAGGAGTGTGTGAGGGGTGCAATGTGTATGTGTGTGTAAGGGGTGCATGTGCGTGTGTGTGTACAGGGGTGCAGTGTGCGTGTGAGGGGTGCAGTGTGTGTACAGGAGTGCATTGTGTTTGTGAAGGATGTAGTTTGTGTGTGTGTGTGTTTGTGAGGGGTGCAGTGTGTGTGTATTTAGGGCAGTTTGTGCATGAGGGGTACAGTGTGTGAAGGGCGGCTGCAGTGTGTGTGTGAGGGGTACAGTGTGTGTGAGGGGTACAGTCTGCATGTATGTGGGGGCAATGTGTGTAAATGGGGGGCAGTGTGTATGTATGGGGTAATTGTGTGTATGGGGGATAGTGTGCATGTATGGGGGATAGTGTGTGTGTGTGTATGGGGGATAATGTGTGTATAGTGTGGCAGTGTGTGTTTATGGGGGCAGTGTGTGTGAATGGGGGAGTTATCGTCTGGTGTGGGGTCTGTGGGGGTAGGAGGGCAAATTAATAAATATATACTTTTTTTTTTTTTTTATAAAAATGATATCCCCTCTCCCTGCTTACCTTTGCTATATCCATTCGGATATTGTTTGTGTGTGTGTGTGAGGGGTGCAGTATGTGTGTGTATATGGGGCAGTTTGTGCAGGAGGGGTACAGTGTGTGGGGGCGGGTTGTGTGAGGGGTACAGTGTGTGTGGGGGGTGCAGTGTGTGTGTATGGGAGGCAGTCTGTATGGGGGGTAGTGTGTGTATGGCGGGCAGTGTGTATGTATTGGGGTAATTGTGTGTATGGGGGTTACTTATGTGTATGGGCAGTAGTGTGTGTTTGCATGGGGGATAGTGTGTGTGTATGAGGGGGTAATTGTGTGTATGGGGGTAGTGTGTGTGTATGGGGGGCAGTGTGTGTGTGGGGAGAGTTATTGTGTGGTGTGAGGTATGTGGGGGTAGAGAGCAAATTAATAAATATATACTTTATTTTTTTAATTACAAATAAAAATGATATCCCCTCCCTGCTTACCTTTGCCTGGGAGGGGGGGGGGGGGCATTTTCTGCAATCCCTGGTGGTCCTAGTGGAGAGAGTGAACTCTAGCAGCCTCGGGAGCTGCTAGAGTTCACTCTTGCAAGATTGAAGTTGCAGGTTAGAGCTCCCCTGGGTCCTCTCTCCCTCCCTCCCTTGCCGGCTGTCAGCAAAGTGCTAGCGGGCCGGAGAGGGAGATCTCTGATCTCCCCTCCGGTCCTGCAGAGTCAGCAGGGGAGAGACAGTTCCCGATGCTATCATAATAGCACCGGGAAAATCACTTGCGGCTCACCTGTGTGCCCGTCACGGTGCCCCGCGGCTCCGTGGCACACAGTTTGGGAACCGCTGGTCTAGTGTATACATAATCAAGTTCTGTATGCAGGCAAGCCAGGCCTTATTTGGATCTTTACATAGTAGGATCACTTTATAAAGGGGATAACTATGAACATAGTTCACATGGAAATTAAGTATTTTTTACAGATAGCTACAATTACAAAAAAGTTATTTTGCTGGTATGTTCTGTGAAGCTTCCATTACCATTATACTTTTCCTTTTCTAAATTGTTTTCTGTGTTTCAATTAAAAAGTAGAGCATTAACTAAAGTAAGTCAAGTCTATTGAGAACAAGGTTAATCATCTTATCAATGATTTTCAGAGAGAAAATATGTGTACACATTTTCTGAACTTAAACTTTCCTTTTTAATCAGATGATACAATTTTCTTCAAAAAGAATTTCAGTTTAATCAATTCTTCACAAAATGCAGGCATTTCCAACATTCCATCTTGTGTATATTTTCTTCTGAACAAACTTTTAAAAACTAACACAAAAAAGGAACAAGATTTTCCATAAGATATAATATATCAGAGCATTTCATGAAATGCGTGTGAAGTACACTATCTCTGCTTATAATCTATCAAATGGAAACTTGTAAACGAAAAGGTAAGAAAGTATTTAAAGATACTACAAAACCATTGGCAGGTCATTGTTGTGTTTTTCCATATAAGACAATGCATTTACTATGTTCAATAAAAATGGTACTTAAAAAATTATATAACACAGTATTGTCAGTTAATTACATATGTCTTTATTTCTTTATCTTTATCTTCAGATTTACAGTAAAATATTCTATAGTCATATTTATATTTAATGCTAAATCTACAACTAGCAGTAGAAGTGGTATGACAGCTTGCTGTGTGACAGTGCCAAGTGCTTCCTGGCATCATAACCTCTAGCATGCCTTAGTGGTTGTGGTGTTTAGATTATTCCTTGTGATAAAGTGAAGGCAGATAGGCCTATAACATTTAACCCCAGGGAGAGTATCTGTAGTATGTGTTGTAGGCAACACAAACCAAAGTTTAGTTATGGGCCCCTGGAATGGAGCATTTGGGGCACCACTCCACAGTTTGCATACAACTGGGAGAAATAAGGTCCAAGCCAGAGTTTTGAACTGTCTCCAACACACGGCTCAGCTGCAGATAATCAACTGCAGCAATGGAAATAAACCCCTCCCTGCTAGGCAGGAAAGGGGGGATTGCTGGCTTCCAAGCAGTCAAGGCTGGCTTGGAGCACTGGGAGTGCAGAGTGTTGTTATCTAATAAGGTTGGTGAAACCTATGATACATTTTTGTCAGTTTAACCCTTGATAGAGAGGGATATTGAAAGTCAGTCAATGCTCAGACGAGCTAGGTTTTTGTTTAAAGGGAAACCTGTTACATTATTATTTCTTTAGTTGTGTTGCCGTGGATTTACCAATAAAGTGCCTGGATTTAAGTTATATCAAAGGGCTGTGCCTGCTGTTTACCCTAGAGGACCGTGCTAACTGCAAACAAGGATCACACCCTTTAAATGTCAATGTTAGTGTTGTCGCGAACCCGAAATTTTCGGTTCGCGAACGGCGAACGCGAACTTCCGCAAATGTTCGCGAACCGGCGAACCGCCATTGACTTCAATGGGCAGGCGAATTTTAAAACCAACAGGGACTCTTTCTGGCCACAAAAGTGATGGAAAAATTGTTTCAAGGGGACTAACACCTGGACTGTGGCATGCCGGAGGGGGATCCATGGCAAAACTCCCATGGAAAATTGCACAGTTGATGCAGAGTCTGCTTTTAATCCATAAAGGGCAGAAATCACCTAACATTGACACCTGTCCTCAAAGCCCCTGGTACACACTGACACAGAGCAGAATAGAGACTGTTCCCCGTCCTCAGAGACCATGATACACACTGACACAGAGCAGAATAGAGACTGTTACCCCTTCATAGGGTCACTTGGCAGATATGGCGGGGTCGTGGGAGGGGGAGGATGACTTTCACCTCTTCCCCTGTTAGATTCCCGTTGTGCTGTGACATCACCCTTATACGCTGTGTAAAGCATACTATTTAATTTGATCAGCATGGCCACTTGAGTTTTTATAGTTTTCACGCTGCTTGTAGTTTTATATATGGTTCACAAAAATCAAACAAACGATAAAGTAAACGTGTAAGGATTCAGAATATTCTTTCAAACCCTTACACATTGTGTGTACGTATTTTTTGTCTTAAGTTTGTGGCTTTAAAGAGGTTTACGTTGTTTCTATGATGTGCATAACATGTTCTTGTAAATGTTTGTTACATTTTTCCTGGAATTGTAATTTTTGAATCTGAATAAAGATAGTCAAATCCCTGATACACACTGACACAGAGCAGAATAGAGACTGTTCCCCCTACATAGGGTCACTTGGCAGATATGGATTGACACCTGTCCTCAAAACCCCTGATACACACTGACACAGAGCAGAATAGGGACTGTTCCTCCTACATAGGGTCACTTGGCAGATATGGATTGACACCTGTCCTCAAAACCCCTGATACACACTGACACAGAGCAGAATAGGGACTGTTCCCCCTACATAGGGTCACTTGGCAGATATGGATTGACACCTGTCCTCAAAACCCCTGATACACACTGACACAGAGCAGAATAGGGACTGTTCCCCCTACATAGGGTCACTTGGCAGATATGGATTGACACCTGTCCTCAAAACCCCTGATACACACTGACACAGAGCAGAATAGAGACTGTTCCCTGTCCACAGAGACCATGATACACACTGACACAGAGCAGAATAGAGACTGTTCACCGTCCACAGAGACCATGATACACACTGACACAGAGCAGAATAGGGACTGTTACCCCTACATAGGGTCACTTGGCAGATATGGATTGACACCTGTCCTCAAAACCCCTGATACACACTGACACAGAGCAGAATAGGGACTGTTCCCCCTACATAGGGTCACTTGGCAGATATGGATTGACACCTGTCCTCAAAACCCCTGATACACACTGACACAGAGCAGAATAGAGACTGTTCCCTGTCCACAGAGACCATGATACACACTGACACAGAGCAGAATAGAGACTGTTCACCGTCCACAGAGACCATGATACACACTGACACAGAGCAGAATAGAGACTGTTCACCGTCCACAGAGACCATGATACACACTGACACAGAGCAGAATAGAGACTGTTCACCGTCCACAGAGACCATGATACACACTGACACAGAGCAGAATAGAGACTGTTCACCGTCCACAGAGACCATGATACACACTGACACAGAGCAGAATAGAGACTGTTCACCGTCCACAGAGACCATGATACACACTGACACAGAGCAGAATAGAGACTGTTCACCGTCCACAGAGACCATGATACACACTGACACAGAGCAGAATAGAGACTGTTCACAGTCCACAGAGACCATGATACACACTGACACAGAGCAGAATAGGGACTGTTACCCCTACATAGGGTCACTTGGCAGATATGGATTGACACCTGTCCTCAAAACCCCTGATACACACTGACACAGAGCAGAATAGAGACTGTTCCCTGTCCACAGAGACCATGATACACACTGACACAGAGCAGAATAGAGACTGTTCACCGTCCACAGAGACCATGATACACACTGACACAGAGCAGAATAGGGACTGTTACCCCTACATAGGGTCACTTGGCAGATATGGATTGACACCTGTCCTCAAAACCCCTGATACACACTGACACAGAGCAGAATAGAGACTGTTCCCTGTCCACAGAGACCATGATACACACTGACACAGAGCAGAATAGAGACTGTTACCCCTACATAGGGTCACTTGGCAGGTATGGATTGACACCTGTCCTCAAAGCCCATGATACACACTGGGGGGAGCTACTGTCCTCCCCAACCCCTGCGCGGTGGGTGGGGGCCATAAATCACAATGGGGGGACCTACTGTCCTCCCCCCCTTGGCCCCCACCCCTGCGCGGTGGGTGGGGGCCATAAATCACAATGGGGGGGCCTACTTTCCTCCCCCTCGGCCCCCATCCCTGCGCGGTGGGTGGGGGGCATAAATCACAATGGGACGGACCTACTGATAGGAGTGGAGTAGTGTTCATATCAGTTTAATACCTTCCGCGTCTCCTATCAGAGGACATGTATATGGCAGCCATTTTAGGAACCGCACACCTGGGACCCGAGCAAGGTCACCTCTTTCAACAGGCGACATGATTTGGCCCTGTAAAACTATCCTGGATATTCTCTACAATTTCTATGGATATGGCATTGATTTATGTAACAGGGAGATGGAAGAAGATGCTTGGTCGGTCCTCTTACTTGAAATTTGGGGCTCTGCGCGGGCAAGCTAATGTGCCACCAGATAGGAGTGGTGAGTTTAGTATTGTTCATATCAGTTTAATACCTTCCGCGTCTCCTATCAGAGGACATGTATATGGCAGCCATTTTAGGAACAGCACACCTGGGACCCGAGCAAGGTCACCTCTTTCAACAGGCGACATGATTTGGCCCTGTAAAACTATCCTGGATATTCTCTACAATTTCTATGGATATGGCATTGATTTATGTAACAGGGAGATGGAAGAAGATGCTTGGTCGGTCCTCTTACTTGAAATTTGGGGCACTGCGCGGGCAAGCTAATGTGCCACCAGATAGGAGTGGTGAGTTTAGTATTGTTCATATCAGTTTAATACCTTCTGCGTCTCCTATCAGTGGACGTGTAAATGGCAGAGATTTTTAATTGTTGAATCACCTCCCCTTTTTAGGCCAAGGTGGGAAGATGCTTAGACCACTGGTATATTGGTGCCATCTTGGAGGATTTTTTTTGGGTTTGGTTTTTGAAGCCACAGTGCTGCACCAGTGGGCCTAAAAATTAGGCATGTACACATACTGTAGCAGCGGCCAGAAAAATTGATGTTTGTTTCACAGGCAGAAAGTGCCCTAAAACATGGCGGCTTGAACCCTAGTTGGTGGCGGATAAGTCACGCAAGTCAAACGTCATTCAGAGCTAAAATACAGCAGCGTGTGGACCATTTTTAGCCCAAGGCAGCTCATCTCATCAGGCCTTTTTTAAGCGAATGTATCGCCCAGTGTCAGTCCCTTCGGGATCCATCCCTCATTCATCTTAATAAAGGTGAGGTAATCTAGACTTTTTTGACCTAGGCGACTTCTCTTCTCAGTGACAATACCTCCTGCTGCACTGAAGGTCCTTTCTGACAGGACACTTGAAGCGGGGCAGGCCAGAAGTTCTATCGCAAATTGGGATAGCTCAGGCCACAGGTCAAGCCTGCACACCCAGTAGTCAAGGGGTTCATCGCTCCTCAGAGTGTCGATATCTGCAGTTAAGGCGAGGTAGTCTGCTACCTGTCGGTCGAGACGCTCTCTGAGGGTGGATCCCAAAGGGCTGTGGCGATGCATAGGACTTAAAAAGGTCCGCATGTCCTCCATCAACAACACGTCTTTAAAGCGTCCTGTCCTTGCCGGCGTGGTCGTGGGAGGAGGAGGAGGAGGATGACTTCCACCTCTCCCCCTGTTAGATTCCCGTTGTGCTGTGACATCACCCTTATACGCTGTGTAAAGCATACTTTTTAATTTATTTTGCAAATGCTGCATCCTTTCCGACTTGTTGTAATTCGGTAACATTTCTGCCACTTTCTGCTTATACCGGGGGTCTAGTAGCGTGGACACCCAGTACAGGTCGTTCTCCTTCAGCCTTTTTA
This sequence comes from Pelobates fuscus, assembly GCF_036172605.1. Taxonomy (NCBI): domain Eukaryota; kingdom Metazoa; phylum Chordata; class Amphibia; order Anura; family Pelobatidae; genus Pelobates; species Pelobates fuscus. Next base: position 126,325,642 of record NC_086319.1, on the reverse strand, counting down.
TACGAGGGTCCCTCAACAGGCAGGACAGCATGAAAGACCCCATTTGCACAAGGTTGGATGCCGAGCTACTCATTTCCCGTTCCTCCTCCTCACTGATGTCATTGAAGGTATGTTCTTCCCCCCAGCCACGTACAACACCACGGGTACCAGATAGGTGACAACGAGCACCCTGGGATGCCTGTTGTGTTTGGTCTTGCTCCTCCTCCTCCTCCTCAAAGCTACAATCCTCCTCTGACTCCTCTTCCTCACAATCCTCTTCCAGCGTTGCCGCAGGTCCAGCAAGCGATGCTGATAAGGCTGTTTCTGGTGGTGATGGTGACCACAACTCTTCCTCTTCCTCTTCACGCTCATCTACAGCCTGATCCAGCACTCTTCGCAGGGCACGCTCCAGGAAGAAAACAAATGGTATGATGTCGCTGATGGTGCCTTCGTTGCGACTGACTAGGTTTGTCACCTCCTCAAAAGGACGCATGAGCCTACAGGCATTGCGCATGAGCGTCCAGTAACGTGGCAAAAAAAAATCCCAGCTCCCCAGAGGCTGTCCTAGCACCCCGGTCATACAAATATTCATTAACAGCTTTTTCTTGTTGGAGCAGGCGGTCGAACATTAGGAGTGTTGAATTCCAACGTGTAGGGCTGTCGCAAATCAAGCGCCTCACTGGCATGTTGTTTCGCCGCTGGATATCGGCAAAGTGAGCCATGGCCGTGTAGGAACGCCTGAAATGGCCACACACCTTCCTGGCCTGCTTCAGGACGTCCTGTAAGCCTGTGTACTTATGCACAAAGCGTTGTACAATCAGATTACACACATGTGCCATGCACGGCACATGTGTCAACTTGCCCAACTTCAATGCCGCTATCCAATTTTTTCCATTGTCACACACCACTTTGCCGATATCCAGTTGCTGCGGAGTCAGCCACTTTTCCACCTGTGCGTTCAGGGCGGACAGGAGTGCTTGTCCGGTGTGACTCTCTGCTTTCAAGCAAGTCAAACCCAAGACGGCGTGACACTGCCGTATCCGGGATGTGGAATAGTACCTGGGGAGCTGGGGGGGTGCCGTTGATGTGGAGCAAGAAGCAGCGGCACAAGAGGACTCAGCCGAGGAGGTTATGGAAGAGGATGGAGTAGGAGGAGTAGAGGAGGTGGCAGCAGGACTGCCTGCAATTCGTGGCGGTGTCACCAACTCCTCTGCAATGCCACGCATTCCTTGCTTGTCAGCCGTCAGCAGGTTTACCCAATGCGCAGTGTAGGTGATATACCTGCCCTGACCATGCTTTGCAGACCAGGTATCAGTGGTCAGATGGACCCTTGCCCCAACACTGTATGCCAGACATGCCATGACTTCCTTTTGCACAATAGAGTACAAGTACAAATTCCGGCCGGGTACCTTCCACTGCGGTGTCCCAATAGCTACAAATTTTTTGAACGCCTCAGACTCAACCAGATTGTATGGTAAAAGCTGGCGGGCTAATAGTTCGGACAAGCCAGCTGTCAGACGCTGGGCAAGGGGGTGACTTGGTGACATTGGCTTCTTACGCTCAAACATGTCCTTGACAGACACATGACTGTGGGCAGATGAGCGGGAACTGCTCAAGGCGGGAGACGGAGTGGCGGATGGTTGAGAGGGGGCAAGAAGGACAGCAGTGGTTGACGTGGCTGAAGATGCTGGACCAGGAGGAGGATGGCGGCTTTGAGTAGGCGTGCTGCTTGTACTCATGTGTTGATCCCATAGGCGTTTGTGATGTGAGATCATGTGCCTACGCAAAGCAGTTGTACCTAGGTGGGTGTTGGACCTCCCACGACTCAGTTTCCTTTGGCACAGGTTGCAAATGGCATGGCTGTTGTCAGAGGCAGACACACAAAAAAATGCCACACTGCTGAGCTCTGCAATGACGGCATTCTGGTGGTGGACACAGCATGCGTTGATTGGCGTGCTGTCGGGCTGACCCCGGGTGCCGATGCATGCTGTCTGACTGTGCCACTAGCTCCTTGCGACGACCCCCCCCCTGCTTCCAACTCGTCTCCTCCTCCTCTCTGTCTCCCCATCTGAACTTTCGCCCTGTTCTTCTTCTTGCCGAGCGGGCACCCACGTGACATCCATGGACGCATCGTCATCATCAACCGCTTCGCTTGTATCTGACAACTCAGAAAAGGAAGCAGCAGCGGGTACAACATCATCATCATCATCACACCGTACCTCCATGTGTTTAATGCTGCCTGCCTGAGACATATCCCTGTTATCTACATCCTCTAGCAATAATGGTTGCGCATCACTCATTTCTTCAAACGGGTGTGTGAATAACTCCTCTGACATACCAAGTAAAGCAGCTGTGGTGCTAGTTTTGGTGGTGGCGGGTGAGTGGTATCTTGAGAGGTGCCTGAAGCTAAGCTGGAGGAGGATGGTGCGTCAAGGTTCCGAGCGGAGGCTGTACAAGATTGGGTGTCCTGTGTTAGCCAGTCAACTATGTCCTCAGAACTTTTCAAGTTCAGGGTACGTGGCTTCTGAAAACTGGGCATTATTCTAGGGCAAAAGGGAATCACAGCACCACGACCACGACGGCCCCTGCGGGGTGGCCTGCCTCTGCCTGTCATTTTTTTGGGGATTAGTGGTACTATGCGTGCAAGCTACTGTGAGACCAGATATGATTGGCAATGTGAACTGTAACAGTTCTGCAGAGCACACACTGTAGGCCTGACACACCCGCTTGAAGACAAGTAACTGCTATTCAATCTATAACAGTGAAAAATAAATTTTGATTTTAAAAGCACGCTATAGAGACACCAGATATGATTGGCAATGTGCACTGGAACAGTTCTGCAGAGCACACGCTGAAGGAAGGACTGACACACCCGCTTGAAGACAAGTAACTGCTATTCAATCTATAACAGTGAAAAATAAATTTTGGTTTTAAAAGCACGCTATAGAGACACCAGATATGATTGGCAATGTGCACTGGAACAGTTCTGCAGAGCACACACTGTAGGCCTGACAGAGCCGCTTAAAGACAAGTAACTGCTATTCAATCTATAACAGTGAAAAATAAATTTTGGTTTTAAAAGCACGCTATAGAGACACCAGATATGATTGGCAATGTGCACTGGAACAGTTCTGGAGAGCACACGCTGAAGGAAGGACTGACAGAGCCGCTTAAAGACAAGTAACTGCTATTCAATCTATAACAGTGAAAAATAAATTTTGGTTTTAAAAGCACGCTATAGAGACACCAGATATGATTGGCAATGTGCACTGGAACAGTTCTGCAGAGCACACACTGTAGGCCTGACAGAGCCGCTTAAAGACAAGTAACTGCTATTCAATCTATAACAGTGAAAAATAAATTTTGGTTTTAAAAGCACGCTATAGAGACACCAGATATGATTGGCAATGTGCACTGGAACAGTTCTGGAGAGCACACGCTGAAGGAAGGACTGACAGAGCCGCTTGAAGGACACTGACTGGCTGCTATTAGCTTACACTAGAAACCTTTTTTCTTTGTAAAAGCACGCTAAAGAGACACCAAATATGATTGGCAACTGTCAAAGCACGCTGGAACAGGTCTACAGAGCACACGCTGAAGTAGGCCTGACACCCAGACGCTTGCAGACAACTAACTGCTCTTCTATTACAGTGAAAAAAAATGATTTCTTTAAAATCTAAAGCTTAAGCTATTGTAAAAACAGATATGAGTGGTGGCACTGGGCAAGAGGGCACAGTATCCACTGTGAACCTCACACAGAAGCTGGCAGGCAGGCAACTGCTCTTCTATTTCAGTGGAAACAAAATTTTGGTTGTAAAAGCACGTTATAGAGACACCAGATATGAGTGGCAACTGTCAAAGTACGCTGGCAGGGTTGTGCAGGGCACACGCTGAAGGAAGGCCTGACAGAGCCGCTTAAAGGACACTGACTGGCTGCTATTAGCTTACACTGGAAACCTTTTTTCTTTGTAAAAGCACGCTAAAGAGACACCAGATATGATTGGCAACTGTCAAAGCACGCTGGCACAGGTCTGCAGAGCACACGCTGAAGTAGGCCTGACACCCAGACGCTTGCAGACAACTAACTGATCTTCTATTACAGTGAAAAAAAATGATTTCTTTAAAATCTAAAGCTTAAGCTATTGTTAAAACATATATGAGTGGTGGCACTGACTGTGCAAATGGGCAAGGCATCCAACCTGACACAGAAGCTGGCAGGCAGGCAACTGCTCTTCTATTACAATGAAAACAAATTATTTATTTAAAATCTAAAGCTTAACCAATTGTTAAAACAGATATGAGTGGTGGCACTGGGCAAGTAGGCACAGTATCCAATGTGAACCTCACACAGAAGCTGGCAGGCAGGCACCTGCAATTAAATTTCACAGAAAAAAAAAAAAAAAAAAAAAGCAGCCTGATGTTATAGCCCTAAAAAGGGCTTTTTGGGGTGCTGTCCTTACAGCAGAGATCAGATGAGTCCTTCAGGATTGTAGTGGACACTGAATACCCTAGCCTAGCTATCAATTTCCCTATCTAATCAGCAGCAGCTAAACTTTCCCTCCTCTCACTAAGCATGCAGCTTCAGAATGAATCGAAAATGGATGCTGGGAGGGAGGTTGGAGGGTGTGGAAGGGAGGGAGTGCTGCTGATTGGCTGGAATGTGTCTGCTGACCGAGAGGCACAGGGTCAAAGTTTGCCCAATGATGACGAATAGGGGGCGGATCGAACTGCGCATGTGTCCGCCCGCCGTGGCGAACGCGAACACACTAAGTTCGCCGGGAACTGTTCGCCAGCGGACAGTTCGGTACATCACTAGTCAATGTTAAATAGGACAATGTTGTAATGATGCTCTGTTCACACCTATATTTCAGCTACACATTACACTGGGCATCACAACAGTTAGTGTTTGGGTGGTTAGGGTAGTGTTGTATTTAGGATTAGTAACTCTAAGTCTGCTACACCTGCAGCTTGGGGCTCAGTTTTGCACTTGGTACAGCATTCTATACATGGTGCCCAAGCTAGGTGTGTAAAATTCCTAGGGTCACTGACACCTGGGTGCAATAACATTTTTGGCGCCCCCAAGGGGGTGCAATAGTAAACACAAGTTAGCATTGTCTCACAAGATGTATATGAAAACCAAATAAAGACAATTATGTATAACATACAGTGAGGGAAAAAAAAGTATTTGGTCCCATGCTGATTTTGTTTTGAATATGTTTATTGGTATCACATAAAGGCATTGCAAACCTGCGATTAAGTGTGCTGTTGCCTGCACAGAGGCTCTTTATAAGATTAATTGCAGTGTTGCCTGCGCAGAGGCTCATAGTGTTGAAAAGTAATCACTTAAGAAGCTGGCGCCTACGCAGAGGTCCAGTATGATTTTACAGGATGTCACTACCTAAGCTTTTGAGTTCAGTGCTGCGTTCATGCGCTGCTGGTCACATTATGAGCTGATTTTTAGCCACTTGTAATCAATTTTTCTTGCGAATGGATCGGAAACCTTAAGTAGCATTCAGTAAGATCAAATAATATAAACTTAATGGTATCTGATGTAATCACCACATAAACCCTTCTCAGGCGTACACCCTTGGAAAATAAAAAAAAAGGGGGAAAGAAAACCAGGTCATATATGTTTCACATGGACTCAAATAATTGCTTATGCGTATGGTGCGGTAAGCACATTTGGCAGAGGTATTGCTCAAGTCAGGTACTAGTAGATCATGTCTTGTAGCATTATAGCAATGTCTTATCAATTGTATCGTAGGCATGTTATGAAATAAAAATACATGAATTAAAAGAAATTAAAACAAAAACTGTCTAACTTTTGACATAAGGGGATTAATCGTTTTTTAAGCTGTGGTGGATTACTACGTGATGTAACAATCTGGCTATTAAGTACGTGGTGATAAACAACCTTACAGCCTATTATGCAGCAAACAATTATTACGTATGCAGTGGTAAGTAGTATCAATCTGTGGCCCCTAGGGGCATCATAGCATGGACTGCGTATTCCGTTGGCATTGTACCTAACATGGTAATGGGGAACCAGCTTCAGATATTCGAAATAGGTAAAAACCAAATAAGCACAAAAAGTGTTTCTGAGATGTATTACCAGGGAACCTTCCCTTTGTGAATGTCTAACCTTAAACTCCTCCTGGCCATATACGTTGCACACGGGCTCTAATAATTGCTTTAACGTAGGGTGCTGTAAGCATATATGGCAAAGGTATTGCTCAAGTCAGGCAATAGTAAATCATGTCTAGTAGCATTATAACAATGTCATATCAATTTCACCGTAGGCATGCTGTGAAATAAGAGTATAATAATTAAAATAAAATAAAAACTGTTTAACTTTTGACATAAGGGGCACATTTGTGTATAAGCTGTGATGAAATATTATATTATGTAGCGATCCGGCTATTAGGTATGCGGTAATCAACAACTTTACAGCCTATTATGCAGCAATCAGTTATTCTGTGTGCAGCAATAAGTAGCATCCATCTTTGGCCCCTGGGGGGCATTATAGCGTGGACTGCGTGTTCCTGTGGCATTGTAGGCTAACATGATAGTAGGGAACCAACATCAAATGTACGAAATAAGTAACAACTTAACATGCATAACAGGTGTTCCCTTTGTGAACGTCTAACGTTTTAGGCATAACGAATCCTAACGTGATAGCCTAGCAATCGCTTAATTTGCCGCCCTGTACAGCGCTTTATAGCGGAGTATGCATTAACTAAGGAGCATTATTTTGTGAAGCAGTAGTATAGTGTGTGAACATACAGGGTTTGAACCTAGCCAAAGTTGATACTTTGCTAAACTAGGATCCTACATGTTTCGTTAGTCCCCTAAGGATATGGGCGCTGATGCAGTGTTCATATATGGAGGTAAGGAAGCAAATCTTGATGAGGTAACTATGCATTGCTGGATCGTCGTGTCGGCCTGCATGGCCATCTGTGAGGAGTCTCTCACTGTGTCACCATTGCACTGTCCCTGGGTCGCCAGACCTCCTTTCTTCTCCCCCCAGCCGGCCCCCGTCCGCCAGCCGGGTCTCCCGCTACACTGTGGGCACTCAGGAGCACAAACCGTCCTTTGGACCCAACCACCAAAATCCGCGGGTCGTCCACTCCCTGCACCTCCCCAGCTTCACGTGAGTCCACTTGGAGCATGCACTCTGCTGTCTCACCTGGTGCCGGCCACATATTTGGAGCTGGTGGCTATCCCCCCCGACCACCGGTCCGTCAAGAGGGCAGCGTCGGTCCCGCCCCACCGGGCTCATGGCATCAGGGACAAAAGCACTCTGGGGACTCCGCAGACCCAGAGGTTCAGACGTCCACTCCACTAGCGGTCGGGAGCTTAGCACGGGGGGGTCTGTCCGGCGCCCGGCATCGCCAGGGCCAGCACGAGGTGCCCCGGTCAGTCTCCCTTGTGTAGTCCTCTGCGTTCTCTCTCCATTAGGGTAAGTCTGCAGGCGGGCCCCAGTCTGGTGGCCTTTGCCTGTGTAGGGGATCGGTATAGGCCCCATGCGGTATCTTCCGCCCTGGAGTATGTCGTCCCCATGTGGCCGGGATTACCCCCACCGGCCGGGGGGTAAGCGGGGCCGGGCCTCCCCCCACAGCTTTGCTGTCTTCAGTGAAGATTTGCCGGGATTCAGACCTCCCTGGCCTGACTGGCCATTATCTGTGCGCCTACAGTTGCTGTACATTTCCAGGCTCAGTATGTTGCGTATTCCATTACCGGGTTCAGTGTGGTATCGTCAGATAGCTTATGCGTTCCTCTTCGGTAATATGCAGAGAAATCCGGTTTTATTGTATTCTGTGTGCCGTTTTTTAGCAGTTTTCCAGGGTTCAGACCAGGAGACCTGAGGCCCGGCCCCGCCCCCATGCTGATTTTGAATGTTTGCCCACTGACAAAGAAATGATCAGTCTATAATTTTACCGGTAGGTGTATTTTAACAGTTAGAGACAGAATACAAATTAAATAAAAAATAATAATCCAGAAAACCGCATGTCAAAAAGTTAGAAACTGATTTGCATGTCAATGAGTGAAATAAGTATTTGGCCCCTTCGACTTAGTACTTGGTGGCAAAAGCCTTGTTTGCAATCACAGAGGTCAGACCTTTTTTGTAGTAGGCCACCAGGTTTGCACACATCTCAGGAGGGATTTTGTCCCACTATTCTTTGCACATCCTCTCCAAGTCATTGAGGTTTCAAGGCTGACATTTGGCAACGCGAGCATCAGCTCCCTTTACAGATTTTCTATAGAATTAAGGTCTGGAGACTAGCTAGGCCACTCCAGGACCTTAATGTGCTTCTTCTTGAGCCACTCCTTTTGTTGCCTTGGCTGTGTGTTTTAGGTTATTGTCATGCTGGAATATCCATCCACGACTCATTTTCAATGCCCTGGCTGATGGAAAGGGGTTCTCACCCTAGATTTGACAGTACATGGCTCTGTCCATCTGCTCTTTGATGCAGTGCAGTTGTCCTCTCCTCTTAGCATAAAAACACCCCCAAAGCATAATGTTTCCACCTCCATGTTTGACGGTGGGGGTGGTGTTCTTGGGGTCATAGACCGCATTCCTCCTCCTCCTCCAAACATGGCTAGTTGAGTTGATGCCAAAGATCTCGATTTTTGGTCTCATCTGACCTCAACACTTTCACCCAGTTCTCCTCTGAATCATTCAGATATTAGTTGGCAAACTTCAGACGGGCCTGTACATGTGCTTTTTTTGAGCAGACTGACATTGCAGGATTTCAGTCCCTCACAGCATAGTGTGTTACCAATTGTTTTCTTGGTGACTATGGTCCCAGCTGCCTTGAGATCATTCCAAAGATCCTCCCATGTAGTTCTGGGCTGATTCCTCACCGTTCTCATGATCATTGAAACTCCACGAGGTGAGATCTTGAATGGAGCACCAGACCAAGGAAGACTGACAGTTATTTTGTGTTTCTTCCATTTGCGAATAATAGCACCAACTGCTGTCACCTTCTCACCAAGCTGCTTGGCGATGGTCTTGTTGCCCATTCCAGCCTTGTGTGCGTCTACAATCATGTCCCTGACATCCTTGGGCAGCTCTTTAGTCTTGACCATGGTGGAGAGTTTGGAATCTGATTATTTTCTTCTGTGGACAGGTAATGAGCTGAGATTAGCAGCACTCCCTTTTAAGAGAGTGATCCTAATTTCAGCTTGTTACCTGTATACCTGTATAAAAGACACCTTGGAGCCTGAAATCTTGCTGATTGATCAAATACTTATTTCAGTCATTGACATGCAAATAAATGTATAACGTTTTTGAGATGCGTTTTTCTGGATTTTTTTTTATTTATCTTTTATTCTGTCTCTCTCACTGTTAAAATACACTTACCACTAAAATTGTAGACTGATAATTTCTTTGTCGATGGACAGACGTTCAAAATCAGCAGGGGAACAAATACCTTTGTTGCAATAATCTGCACTTTGTTTTGGATTATGAAACAAGTTAGAGTAAACAGAAGTATATGCGGGCCAAGAGAACAAGTCTGGTCATAAAACACAGTATGGGTATACAGAATACTAAGGCTTTTCAGACATGCACATAACTAGCAGAGAGTAAATACCACTGGAAGCTCAGACCTAATCAGTACAGGTATGCGATTAGGACACCAAAAATAGAATGGACAAAAGAGAGTATACAAAAGATCCAAGGTAAATATAGTGCCACAATGAGAAACCAGAATGGTAATTTATCCTATGCCCTTCGGACAATAATAGCCAGTGCCGAATGCTGCATAAAGTTAGTCCCACATATCAGCTCCCCCCACCAGCTCTATACTCTCTCACAGTCTTGCAAAAAATGCTCATGGGTCTCAACGTCTCAACACTGGCTGCAATCCAGGCTGAAGCTCATGATCTCTGACACTTTTGGTTGTCATAGTGAGCAACGGTGTTCCAAAATGGCCTTCTCTCCCTCTGCCTTTCTTCATGTGATGGGACCTCCAGCCCTCCCTCACTCCTATGTCTAGAAGGAAGTGTGTTTTTTCTTTTATGTAAACATATATCCAGTAGGGGCAGGGCTGCAGGGAACAAGGACCTTTATTTACTGCTAAACTGTTAAAAATGGTTTAACACTAAATGAAGGGATAGTTCCAGTGAAATCCAGGCACTACAAATAAGTCAATGAGAGGAAATGGTTCTAGTGGTTACAGTGTCCTGTTAAGGATAAAGTCCTAAAACCACCTTTTGTGGTCTTTGCAATGGCACTGGGTTGTATCAGAGGTGAGTTATTCTTACCTGATATGTCCCCTATAGGTGCAACCATCCTCAACTCCTGGCGCTTCATCAGTCTGGAGCTCATGTCAGTACTTTACTCTCTAATATGAACACTCACACTGATGTCTATGGAGGATCCCATGCTGGAACTTCCATAGATACTATTGTGCAAGGAAAGAGTCAATGGCTTATTCCCGCATGATGTGAGAAAACTTGACCATGCTAGTTAAACCTTTTGTCAAGTTAGGTATTTACCCTAAGACAAAGTAGTCCCTATTTTGTTTTATGATATATTTTGTGTAATTTTACGGTGTTTATAAAAAAGTTGGTCATCCGAGTTCTCACTGTCTGTACTATCAGAAATTTTTTTTTTTTTTTTTTTTTTTTAATAATGTGTGACATTGGTTTCTTAAAGGGGTACATCCTTTGGTTTCTTTGAAATGACAAACGGAGCACATTCAGTATTTGAGATTTGTTAGATTGGGGATTACCAGGTTACCATGGGAATATTGGACATGTACTGATCTCCAGAATTTTGGTCAAGGTCTCTTAATCACTAGTGGCAGATACGTGCTTATTTTTTTTCCTTTTATGCAACATAGTGAAAAGGCATCAGAACTATTGTATCAATTCCAGTAAGTGATTCACTAAAACTAAATAATTGAATGAAATGTAATGACGACAAGAAACAGACAAACTGATGCAAAACTTAAGGAAGCGGTTTTATGAGGAATCTTATCATGTAGTTCAATCATAATATATTTTAGTTCAAGCCACATCACCGGTTGTGAACCATTTTAGACCATTTACATAACACGTGTTATTCATTAATGTGACCTACTCTATTTCTAAGAATTCTATTCAAAACTCAAAAAGTACAACCCATGCTGGAGTTGGAAGTGTTTAGTTACTGATCAAGACAAAACTAAACAATAAGGGGTTAACCCTACCAAATATAGACCTCTACAAGTCTGTAAATATTAGTGAATCCCATATACAGGAGAAACCAAGAAATTTCATAACAAGTAGATTTAAAAATGAATCTTTAAAACTCGTTTAGTAGATCTATCTAAAAAAAACAAAACAAAAAAAAAACACCAACAAAGTGAAAAGGTGTAGCAGGGAGGTGATTATGAAAAGTTGCTGTATTGTGTACCACTGAAGGCAGCTGCTTAAATCCCAGCTACAAAGAAACTCAACAAAAAGCAGTGATTTAGGCACAACAAGGGCTATTATGAGCTACAGTTCAGTTAACAATTTTCTACTGTAGAAAGCAAACAGTTCAACTTCCAGAAATTCATGACATAATTAACGGCAGCAATGGACCAAAAATTAGAAAATACAAAAAAAAATATTAAAACAATTGTGACTGACCACCTGGTACCCCGGCTGGGTACCTCCTCAAAGCACGCTTCCTAGCAAGAACCGTAGTGCTTTAGCTGCTGCAGCTTGACTGGGGTCTATCCGATGTTTCCCACCCTGGAACAGGGTCCTGTGCTACAGTTCCAGGTGATTACGCTCTCCTGCAGAGAGTATAGCTGTATAGCTGTCTCACCCAACCACTAGCCAAGACTTAGTCAAGGGTGAACAAGAAATTTGTAATTTCCAAAATTGTAAAAAGCACTAAAAAGGCATTCAAAGGAGCGAGAGTAAAAATGTGTAAAAAGCTTACAAATCATCTCTATTTAAGTGCAACATAGAGAAAATTGAATGTGATTTATATAGGCAAGCTGCTACACACTTAAGTGCTGTGTAGCGGAGAGGTAGTATAATCCACAAGGTCTCCGCTGGTAGACAGGAAAAAATGGCAATAATCCAAATAGGCAGGTACAGCATATAATAATCCAGGTAATCCTGGTAATCCTTCCCTCCCAAGAACTGTCTAGACACATAGGCTGGGAGTCAACTGAGCTTTTAATCACAGGTCACATGGGATTCCCCATGCAAGGGGTTGTACAATAGGGGACTACATGGGGAACTGAATAACCTGGGTATTTCTCCCATCAGGCACCGCTGCACGAGAGGGATACTCCCACAGTTAAGTGGATTATCCCCTCGTGCAGCAGAACCGATATTCTACATGAAAATACAGAACTTTTATAATATTTGTTAGATTTAAACGAATGGACGTTCGGTAGATAGCTGGGGTCTGAGCGCACATTTCGTGAACGTACCGCTCAGATCCCAGCTTAAATAACCGAATGCCGCACGAAACACACATTATTTTTAAGTTACATTCAAACTACCGATTGACCTTAGAGAAACACATTACCGAAGGACCGGGGCTCCCGAACGGCTTGGAAGTCCAGCGGTATTCGTGCCGTCGAGTAGCAGATTTTAGTTCCAGGTGCTCGACGACCAAATACCGCTGGGCTAACAAAGGATCCAAGATGGCCGACCGCCGCGTGGTCGGTAGCCGAACGACGGCCACCCTGAATCCTCTTAATTACCGATTGCAACAACGTTGCAATCCTTAATGGGAGCCACACGACCTCCTGTGTGTGGTCTCCATTCGGTAATTTGTTCTTTTCACGAACAGTGTTGAAATTCACTGTTCGTGAACCGATTGCATGAATGCTGGCGGTTTTCATGCCGCCAGCATACGAATGCTATAGTTCACCTGAACCATATTGCACATAACATACATACGCTTGGTTCTTTAAAGTTGTACCCACCTATGCAATAACATAATACATACATGAATGACAATATACAGTGGCTGTGTTTGCCACATGCTGTGACTCCAGATAACCACACCAGCACCCTTAGAGTACAATGAAAATAATAGCAAATAAGTGGAGCGCAAACAAATTGTAGATTATACTAGCTTTAGTGTAACTATAATCTTAAGTTTATTAATGACAGGAGGCGAATATTACTTACCGTATATACTCGAGTATAAGCCGACCCGAATATAAGCCGAGGCCCCTAATTTTACCCAAAAAAACTGGGAAAACATATTGACTCGAGTATAAGACTAGGGTGGGAAATACAGCAGCTACTGGTAAATTTCTAAATAAAATTATATCCTAAAAAAATTATACTAATTGAATATTTATTTGCAGTGTGTGTGTGTATGAGTGCAGTGTGTGTGTGTGTGTGTGTATGAGTGCAGTGTGTGTGTGTGTGTGTGTGTTTGTGTATGTGTTGCAGAGCCTTGGTTATTATTATTTTTTAATTATTTAAATTTTTTTGTTATTATTTTTTTATTATTTTTAATATTATTTTTTGTGTTGCAGAGCCTTGGTTATTATTATTTTTTAATTATTTAAATTTTTTTGTTATTATTTTTTTATTATTTTTAATATTATTTTTTTTTGTCCCCCCCCCCTCCCTGCTTGATACATGGCAGGGAGGGGGGCTCTCACTCCCTGGTGGTCCAGTGGCATGGGCTGTGTAAGAGGGGGGCTGGCAGAGAGCATTTACTTACCTCTCCTGCTGCTCCTGTCAGCTCCCTCCTCCTCTGCGCCGGTCCAGTCAGCTCCCATGTCAGCTCCCAGTGTAAGTCTCGCGAGAGCCGCGCTATGACCCCGCGGCTCTCGCAAGACTTACACTGGGACGTGCAGAGGGAGCTGACCGGACCAGCGCGGAGGAGAAGGGAGCTGCAGGAGAGGTAAGTAAACGCTTCCTGCCAGCCCCCCTCCTACACAGCCCCTTGTCTGTATTATGACCATATAAATTGCCATAATACAGAAATTGACTCGAGTATAAGTCGAGTTGGGGTTTTTCAGCACAAAAAATGTGGCAAAAAACTCGACTTATACTCAAGTAAATACGGTAAGTCTCTCTTTACTAGAACTCCACAGCAGCAAATTAACATAGAGGAAAACAAAAAACAATCACAAAAAAGTAAGGAAACCATATAAGGCCCCTTCGAACCAACTACTTCCTCTTTCAAGCTGCGACCAAACCAAGTACATGTTATAGAACAAGATATAATTCAATAGTAATAGAAGAAAAATCAAACGAAATCCACTGATGACTGTCATCTGAAACTTGAAACAAATGTGGAGCAGTAGATGATGCCTTGAAGAAGATCTGGAACCTGGACTTGTAGTGGTACCATTAAACTGAAACGAGATAAACATAATCGAAAACTCAGATTAGTGAATGAAGTGTACTGTTAAAACATGAATACCCATAATCCTTTACTGACAGTACAACATCCCAGAAAAACACACACTGACTTCCCCTAAGTAGACAATTACCTGACCTCTCTATCACAGTCCTGGAGAACAGACTAACACTAAAATAGGTCAATTAAAACAAACAAACAAAAAATAATACAGGAAGGGAGAAACTGGGAGGGAAATATTCGCCTCCTGTCATTTGTAACATTAAGATTATAGTTACACTAAATCTAGTATAATCTACAATGTTATAGCATGACAGGAGGCTTCATATTTGCTTTTTTAACACTCCGACAGCAAAGCAAAAGAAGCATGATCTGATGGTCTAAAATAAAATTGTCGAAAGGTATCTTCTCGTCAAACAGGTGAGACAGAAAGTTCAGCACGCTGGTTACAGGGCCCATAATGGGATCGGTATCCCGTTCCAGACACCAATGACACCAGGATCCCCATGCTGATAAATAACATCTCCTAGTCCCAGGGAATCCCAGAGGAGGTCCTTAGCCGACTGCGATAACGCCTCGACATTCCAGGTTCCCCTGAAAGAGTCCAGGTCACGAAGAGTAGGGGATGAGGATTGCCCCGGGAGTCTGAGAGGAGAATCAGAGGGGACGGCAGGAGTAGTGGATCCCGATGGGACAGATAAAGGAGCTCCAGAAACCAGGCCTGACTCTGCCACAGCGGAGTCAGCAATCACAAAACACACCCTGACATCAAACTTGCAGCAATACCCTGGGAAGCATAGCAAACGGAGAAAACGCATAAGCTCCCCGTGAAGGCCACGGCTGAACAAGGTCCACCATGAACGGCCCCTCTGGTCCGCGAGTTCGAGGAAGATGGGTCAAAGAAGTTTCTAATCGCTGGCGTCCCTCCAATGTCTGGAGAACCAATCCACCATCCGGTTCGACTCCCCTGGCAAATACTCCGCCTCAAGGGTGATGTTGCGCTGGAAGCAGAAGCTGTAGATCTCTTTTGTTATCTCTGATAGTGTCCGAGACCAGGCTCCCCCAAGCGGTTGTTGTATTGTACCGCTGAGACATTGTCCATCCGGAGGAGGACGCAGCAATCCGAAAGATGGTCCGCCAGACCTGGAATCGCAAACGATTCCGCAATCAGTTCCAGACAGTTGATGTGGAACTCCATCTCCCTCTACGACCATGCGCCCCCCCCCCCCCCCAGTGGAGCTTGTCGCACAGGTGACTCCCCAACCCCAAAGACTTGCATCCGACTCTAGCACAAAATCTGGAGTCAGACCGAAGATCGCCTTGCCATTCCAGGTCGACATGTGAAGGAGCCACCAGCGCAGTTCGGTCTTCACGCCCGGAGAGAGGAGAATCATCTGGTCGTAAGGTGGTCTCCTGCATAGAAAGCGAGCCTTCAGCCTTTGCATGGCCCTGTAAGGAAGCGGGCCCGGGTAGATCGCCTGGATTGAGGCCGAGCGGAGAGCCACTAATTGAGACAGCATCCGCAGCGGGATCCGGTCTCGAAGTATGATCCTCCTTATTTCCTTTCGAATGGTCGCTGTCTTGGATAGAATAGAAAAAAATCTCAGGCACTCACTGTGATTGTTCTTCAAGCAGGTTAATTGCAACGTTTCGACCTCAATGAGGTCTTTTTCAAGCTAACACAACTGTGACAAAATCGTGTTTATATACATACACAAATTAATGAACAAACAATCCATTAATTAAGTAATCAATTACAAATTTCATAGAACACACATATGTTAAAAATTATGCAATCAATAAATCAATTTAATATACAGAGATATATAGCATTACAGGAGGGTTCATATTTGCTTAAGTCTCTCTTTACTAGAACTCCACAACAGCACATTAACATAGAGAGAAAAAAAAAACAATCACAAAAAAGTAAGGAAACCATATAAGGCCCCTCCCAACCAACTACTTCCTATTTCTTTGCTGCTCCACATCAAGCACAGGTCAGAGTACCACTGCCTCTTGTTGCTATAAGGGGTTTGTGGGTTGTATTTATACTTCTATTTATCCATTTTATGTTTGATGCATTTTAGTTCTATTACTTCTGCTTGTTTTTTCCATCCTTTTTACGGTGTGTCTGTTCCCCTTTCTCTGTGGGGTCTGCAGGAGTGTTTGTTCTTCCACCCCTCTTTACCTGTCTTTTCCCTCCTCCCTTGCTGCCTCTGCAGCTCTGTTTTTTGCTAATTCTATCGCGGTCGGTGGGGAGCGGTTCAGTGAACCGCCTCCCGTTGTGCCTCGACCGCCGGAACCACATGTTGGTCCCCGTCCGCCGTCTTCCGCCTCTCTCCCTCTGCCCACGTACAGATGGGCCATCGTGCTTCCCTTCCTACCAGACCCGGCCCTTCTACTCCCAGAGGTTGGACAGAGGTAGAGGCATTCGTGCCAGAGGACGGGCAAGATTCTCTTCAGGTGAGAGCAACTCCTGCAGTTTCTCCCTTCTCCCTGTTGCATGCAGGCAGACTGTTTCACTGCAGGGACAGGTGGCGCGAGGTGTCCTCAGACGCATGGGTTCTTCAGACTGTTCGGGGATATGTAATAGATTTTCATTCCCCTCCGACTCAGGTAAGTCTTCTGTGAGTTCCCCTTTGCCTCAAGAGAGCAACAGACCCTGATAGACATGGAGATTCGGGCCCTGTTCGACAAGGGTGCAGTACAGTGGGCCCCAGACATGCAAGGTTTTTTTCAGCTTGATTTTTCTGGTGAGGAAAAAGTCCGGTGATCAATCTATGGGACCTGAACACCTTCGTGGTCTACCATCATTTCGTGGTCTACCTCTCATTCCCTGTGGACACCGAGTCTCGCAGACTGTCTATATAATCTGCTGATCTTCTGTGAGGAGCCATCCAGACTGCAGTGTCAGACGCACTCAGTAGTCTCCTTATTCGCACACCTAGGGTTTGTGGTCAACCGGGAGAATAAGTCAGCTTCCTCTCCTGCCCAGGTAGTCGAGTTCTTGGGTTTCGAAGTAGACACGAAAGAAAGTCTCCTACGTCTGCCTCTATCCAAGACAGCAAAAAAAGAAATAGGGTCGCACTCAGTCACAACAGTTAAACACAGGGTGCTACTGAGCATGGGTCAGCAAAGAACCCCAAGAGACATGTACAAAATAGAAAAAAATCTCAGGCACTCACTGTGATTGTTCTTCAAGCAGGTTTATTGCAACGTTTCGACCTCAATGAGGTCTTTTTCAAGCTAACACCACTGTGACAAAATTGTGTTTATATACATACACAAATTAATGAACAAACAATCCATTAATTAAGTAATCAATTACAAATTTCATAGAACACACATATGTTAAAAATTATTCAATCAATAAATCAATTTAATATACAGAGAAAGATAAAAACATGTTCTGGAATGGATAAATAAATGGCTGCCAAAGGTAGTAGTAATCAAAGGAATAAATCCAGGTTTTGAAGATAATCACACACATAGTAATTGATACACAGGTCCCTCAAATAACACTAAGTTGATGCATATAAAATATATATAATTGATAATTAGTGAAGTTATACCTGGGAGACAATCAACAAATCGCCCAAACCGGAAGAGAGTGGAACGCCTAATCCACGTAAAAAACGTGGCAGCGTCATCCGCTCCGTTACGAGCAGGGTATGGTGGCCGCAGAGGGTGTTCGACATCGGGTGCTCACGACGCATGCGCGTAAAGAAAAAATTCAGTCGCGCATGCGCGTAACCACCATCATATGCCACTGAACGGCAAACAATATAGCATGGAATCCTATGTGCAACCGGTACAGATCCCCAGGTTAAACGAGCAATAAGGCATCAGAAATAACTAGCACCAACAAAGGAGGGAAAGAGAAAAGAGTAATAGAAGAGAAAATAGGTAAATAAGGAACATAATACAAATAAAAGGATCTAATTTTATTTAGAAATTTACCAGTAGCTGCTGCATTTCCCACCCTAGTCTTATACTCGAGTCAATACGTTTTCCCAGTTTTGGGGGTAAAATTAGGGGCCTCGGCTTATATTCGGGTCGGCTTATACTCTAGTATATACGGTACCTTTTTCAAATGAGAATCACTAAGGAATGGATCCATCTGAACATTTATTAACTTATACACAATATATGTTGTATCTAATTAATGTATATAATTCTACATAGCCTAGGATGTGTATATATATATGAGCGTTTTGTACCATAGATGAATTATTAAGGAGTTTATTATTTATTTCTGTGTACCATACATGTAGTGACTAATATATGAGTAGACAATAAAAAATAGGTGCGCAAAATAAATATGTAACTTGTACAGTATAATGTGCAGAGCATGCAAACGTGTCATGCAATTAAATACATAAATGCAGGTATATATGCATATTGGGGAAACACCACGTATATATTAGCTGTGCAGATTAATATACACCAATACAAAGGAAAAATATACTTGCACAGGTCTGTTCAGGTTGTCCAATCTAAAATATAAAGAGACACAGACCTAGTGCAATATTGTTAAGGTAGATAAACTTGAAATAAAGAAAAGTATTTTCCACACTCACAATTGTGGAGTGGTTGAAGTACCACTCCAAACTATCAGGCTCTGGGAGGATCAGCCCCTTGCAATCGTAGGATCCAGTGGGTGGACAGCTGAAAGTACTCACTTGAGTACTCACTATTTTTTTCATAATTTTTTTCAATTTTGTATATATACCTTTTTCAAATAAGAATCACCCATGGAATGGATCCATCTATACATTTATTAACTTATACACAATATATGTTGTATCTAATTAATGTATATAATTGTAAATAGCCTAGGAGGTGTATATGTATATGTATATGTATATATATATATACACACACATCCTAGGCTATTTACAATTATATACAACATATATTGTGTATAAGTTAATAAATGTTAATAAATGTTCAGATGGATCCATTCCTTAGGTGATTCTTATTTGAAAAAGGTATATATACAAAATTGAAAAAAATTATGAAAATAATAGAGAAAAATAATATATGTATGTGTGTATATATGTGTGTATATATATATATACGTGTTGTACCATAGATGAATTATTAAGGAGTTTATTATTTATTTCTATCTGTGTCCCATACATGTAGTGACTAATATATGAGTGATTTACCTACTTTGATGAATTGGTTTAGATAACCAGTAAATTATGAAGGAAATCATCAGAATACAATAGTGATATAGTTTATAGTTGATGAATTGGTTTAGACAACTAGTGTATAATAAATCAATTTCACTTTTTTTGCATATCAAATAGAGACTCTCTTATTTTTATTTATGCATATGAGTGCGGTATTTAATTGATGTTTTGTATATATTATCGGGGTCCTTGATGGGGAATACCTCTAATACCTGCAATGCCCAGTAATTGAGTGCCAACACAATTAATAACATTGGGTAATAAATATCAAAGAAACAAATTGAAACCAATGTGGCTTAGTAGAGAAGTAAAACAAGAGATTAAAAATAAGAAAATGGCATTTAAAGCAGACAAATCAGAGGCATCCTATATAAGATATAAGGATCCAATAATGCTTGCAAAAAGACAATTAATTAAAGTGGCTAAACTAGAAAATTAGAAATTGATAGCTAAAGAATGCAAAACTAACCCCTACAAAATGTTCAAGTACATCAATTCTAAAAAGCACAACAAAATTTAAGTGTAGGTACACTGGAAACAGAGATGGGTCTGTTAGGTAATGAAGACCAGGAAAAGGCAGACATATTAAATAACTATTTTTCTTCAGTATATATTAATGAGGATCCTATGGCAAGAGATATACAAATGATTGCTGCAAAAAACGTTCAGATAACTTGTGATTGGATGACTCGAGACAAGGTGCTACAGCAGTTAAAGAAAATTTATGTAAATAAAGCTACGGGGTCTGGCGGTATTCACCCACTTAAGTACTTAAGGAGCTAAGTGGAGAAATAAGTGAACCTCTGTATTTAATTTTTCAAGATTCTTTTGTTTCAGGTATTGTACCGGAGGATTGGAGGAAGGCAGGTGCCATTTCTATATTTAAATAGGGTTCAAAATCCTTGCCTGAAAATTATAGCCCTGTGAGCTTAACTTCTGTGACTGGGAAAATATTTGAAGGGTTATTAAGGGATAATATTCAGGAATTCATTGGGAAGAACTTTGCTTTTAGCAATTATCACCATGATTTTATGAAACATAGGTCATGTCAAACTAACCTAATTGCATTTGACGAAGAAGTAAGTAGAAGTATAGATAAGGGTGTTGCAGTCACATGTGTCTCTCTAATTAGGTGATTTAGGCAGTCGCCTAAGGCCTCATGCTGATTGGGGCCTCGCGGCCGCCTAACTCACCTTATAGGGTCCAGACACAGGACAGCGGCTTGCCCTTTATGCCGCCAGGTGCGAGGACCCTCTGATTACTCTGGCCGGAGGGCCAGCCAGCCTCCAGTCTGCAGCCCTCCTGGGTGCCAAGCTGCAGACTGAGGTGTCTCATGATCTCAGCCAATCACAGCGTTGCCCGGGTTACCACGGCAATGCTTTCACTGGAGATCGCGAGACACTTACCCACCTGTTCTGCAGCTCTGCACCTGGCAGAGCGTCAGACCGGAGAACCAGCCTACCGGACCACCAGGGATAGCTGCCCACTTGACCACCGGGGAATAATTACAAAAAACAAAAGGTATTTCCTCAACCCCACACCATGTCCCCAAAGTCACCCCACTAACACCCGGTCACATCTCCCCTACAATGCTTGCAAAAAGACAATTAATTAAAGTGGCTAAACTAGAAACATAGAACTTGATAGCTAAAGAATGCAAAACTAACCCCAATAAAATGTTCAAGTACATCAATTCTAAAAAGCACAAAAAAATGTAAGTGTAGGTACACTGGAAACAGAGATGGGTCTGTTAGGTAATGAAGACCAGGAAAAGGCAGACATATAAAATAACTATTTTTCTTCAGTATATATTAATGAGGATCCTATGGCAAGAGATATACAAATGATTGCTGCAAAAAAACTTGCAGATCACTCTCACTGCCTCACAACCCATCTCCGTCTCACAGCACCCCACGTCTCCATGCACACCTTCACAGTCAC
Source organism: Pelobates fuscus (assembly GCF_036172605.1). NCBI lineage: Eukaryota > Metazoa > Chordata > Amphibia > Anura > Pelobatidae > Pelobates > Pelobates fuscus. The sequence continues at coordinate 126,304,201 of NC_086319.1, read as the reverse complement.
CCCACTAACACTCCGTCACAGCCCCCCTACCGTTTCTCAGCCACCCCCCAACCTGTCACCCCACATACAACTTGTCACAGTCATCCCCACACACTGCCACTCCCACACACTGTCACAGCCCCCTCACACACTATCACCTCTCCCATCCCCAGACACCCCCTCCATATACTATCACCATTCTCAATCACTTTCAGTCCCCACACACTGTCACCCCTTCACCCAGCTCCACTCTCATAAACGCCTTTTAATTATGTCCCTCTCACCCCCTCCAAGCATACCAAAGTTACCTGTCCATGTACTTTTATATGAACATACATAAACTATTACTCTCAGTGTATTTTAATATTTATATATATATATATATATATATATATATATATATATATATATTAAAATAAACTTAGAATGATGATAATTATATATATATATATATATATATAATAAAAATAGCCAATAAATTGAAAAAATTTGAAAAGAAATTATATACATGTGTAATTTCGTTCTAACTGTATTTTGATATTAATATATATTTAAATCAAAATACATTTAGAATGATGTTAAAAATACATGTATGTATCTATCTATATATACATCTATATAGTGTGAGCGTAAAAGTGGCATTGTGGTTGATGGAAGATACATCAGGCCTGATTTGCTAAACTGCGACCTGAGAATTTTCAGTTAAATGCCCCAGGGAAGATGTTAGTGTTTGCAATCTACATTGCTGAGGTTCTGCAAAACATGGTATGGATCCCTGGGCCGGAGTATTTGGAGAGTAGGATGGGCCAATGCTCCAACAGCACTAATTACTGTGTAACAAACCACAATTTAGATTTGACTTAAGAGTTAACTAATTGACACTCACCTGTAGCTAGTCAATTAGTAGACAGGCCTTTAAAATGAAGAGGGCAGCCTGCTGCAGGGGAGGGAGAAAAAGACAGCTAGGAGAGTGAATGACAACTGTGTTCATTGCAAAGACATTTCTTTTGTTTGGAAATTGGTAAGTGGGAAAGCCACCCAATTGCAGATAGCAATTTCCTGTCTAGTAAGAGCTCAAGTAAGAGCAAGGGATTTTATTTGGTTTTTTTATTTAAAGCACCTGTTTTCTTATTGAATAAAGAAAAAGGAAAATCGAGCTGACTGTGTCCTGGACTTTATATACCCTAGAAGGTGGTGGTTACTGCAAGATCTGTGACAGCCCTACCTGTAAAAGAGGTGGTTTGTTACATATGGTGGAGAATGCGGGCATAACCACGTAAGCCTGAGGGTAGGAGTCAGTTAAAGCTCAACATGGAGGATGTTATCAAGGCTCTGATCCAGTCCACCTCTGTGCAACAGGAGACTAACAGGAGAGCTGCAGAAAACAGTGCAGCCCTGCAGCAACTGGTGCTGGCCCAGGCAGATGGTGCTAAAGTCCTGGCTAAAATACAAATGGAGTGCACTGAGTCCTTGGTGAAACAGCTTGTTGTGACACAAGCGGAGATGTTTAAAGTAGCCCGTGAGGAGCAGCAAAAAGTCACCCAGGGGCTACAACAGGAAATCCAAGCTATCTTTGGAAAATTGAATGGAGACCCTGATGGAGGATACCAGGGTCAGCCAAAGGCGATTCGGGCGAGCCACTATCTTCAGAAAATGACCACATCCGATGATGTAGAGGCGTACCTTCTGGCATTTGAACGCACTGCTGAGAGAGAGGGATGGCCGGCTGGTGAGTGGGCAAGCATATTGGCACCGTTCCTAAGTGGAGAGCCACAGAAAGCATATTATGACCTAGAACCAGCCGAGGCAAGTAACTACAGCAAATTGAAAGCTGAAATCTTGGCACGACTGGGTGTAACCTCTGCAGTACGTGCCCAAAGGTTCCACTCATGGTCATATTCTTCAGACAAAGCCGCACGCTCCCAAATGTTTGACCTCATACACCTTGCACGGAAATGGCTACAACCTGAAATCCATTCAGCTAGCCACATTGTGGAAACCCTAGTTATGGACCGGTTTTTGCGTGGTTTACCAGCTGCCCTACGTCGCTGGGTCAGCCAAAGTGACCCCCATACCGCTGACCAACTGATTGCCTTGGTAGAAAGATATGTGGCTGCAGGAGAACTGCTATCTCCTACTTCAAAGGAAAACCCGTGCAATCCTAAGCCCCATGATTCGGCAAGACCTGGTAAGACTGTTCAAGGTTTAAGGGGAGCTGAAGAGCGGCAGCTCTATACACAAAACACCAGGGGGGCATCCAGGTCTAATAGGCCTGGGAGAGGAACTGATTGGTGGACAGATTTCACTGTCAAATGTTTCAGGTGCAAAGAGGCTGGTCATATGGCCAAAGACTGTCCATTGGGGGATGAACCTATGGAATGCAATATGGGCAAAGATGAGGGAGCCCGTTCATGTTTGTTTAACTGTTATGGTACTATTACCAATGACTATGATGATAACCCGCATAAATGCTGTGTAACTGTGAACGGAAAAATGTCTAAAGCATTACTTGATTCAGGCAGTATGGTAACGTTGGTAACAGAGTCTATAATACCTTGGGTAAAACGCGATCATGTACAGAAAATAGGCATTATCTGTGTTCATGGTGATAAAAAAAGAATACCCCACTGCGGAAGTAAATATTGGAACCCAGTATGGGGATTTAAAGTACCGAGTGGGTGTTGTACCTAGATTAGCCCATGAGGTAGTGATCGGTAGAGACTTTCCTAATTTTCTAGAATTATGGGCAGCTGTACAAAAGAGGAAACAAAATTTATCAGAAATTAGTCAATCGGCCGAGGATAATGTGTTCCCTTTTTCCTATATTGACTTGGGTTTTGACCACTGTGACGGAAAAATTAGAAAAAGGAGAAAGTACTGCCCTAAACCAGTATTAATAGGAGATAACCCAGCTCAAACTAGTGAGGAGTCTACCAATACTACAGACAAGAATAAGGACCTAATTGATATTGGAATTAGTCCAGGTAATTTTAAAAGTGCTCAGTGGGAAGATCCCACTTTAGTGACAGCTAGAAATGATATTAAAGTTGTAAACGGGGTTGCTAATCAGCCAGGAGAAGCCCTACCGTTCCCCTATTTTGAAGTACAAAACGACCTAATGTACCGTGTAGAAAAAAGGGATTCAGACGTCATTAAGCAGCTGTTGGTTCCTCAGACTTACCAAAATATAGTACTAAAGTTGGCTCACAGCCACGTATTAGGGGGACATTTGGGAGTCGAAAAGACTAGAGAGAGAGAGAGTCCTTAGAAGGTTTTACTGGCCTGGAGTGTTTACTGCTATTACAAACTATTGCTCTTCGTGCCCCGAGTGCCAGTACAGGGCTCCTTTCAAGACTTTTCGTAGTCCACTTGTACCCTTACCCATAATTGATGTGCCTTTTGAAAGGATCGCTATGGACTTAGTGGGGCCACTGGTAAGGTCTGCTAGGGGACACCAATATATATTAGTCGTCTTGGACTATGCAACTCGCTACCCTGAGGCCATTCCCTTGCGTAATACCTCTTCAAAGGTAATAGCTAAGGAACTTATGTTGATGTTCAGTAGGGTGGGTATCCCTAAAGAAATCCTGACAGATCAGGGGACCCCGTTCATGTCCAGAGTCACAAAAGAGTTGTGCAGGCTCTTACAGGTTAAACATCTTAAGACCTCAGTATATCACCCACAGACTGATGGTTTAGTAGAGAGGTTCAACAAAACCCTTAAGAGTATGCTACGCAAGGTAATTGATGCAGATGGAAGGAACTGGGATTTTTTTATTGCCATATCTACTGTTTTCCATTAGGGAAGTTCCACAGGCCTCCACGGGCTTCTCTCCTTTTGAATTGTTATACGGAAGACATCCCAGGGGAATATTAGATATTGCTAAGGAGACCTGGGAACAGGAGACTACTCCCCACAGGAGTGTAATTGAGCATATAGCTCAAATGCAGGATAGAATGGCCACCATCATGCCTATTGTCAGGGAACACATGCTAGAAGCCCAGCAGGCTCAGAAAAGCAGCTATAACCGAAATGCTAGAGTCAGTGTTCCAACCTGGAGACAGGGTATTGGTTCTGGTCCCTACTGAATAAGTTCCTTGCGACTTGGCATGGACCCTATGAAGTAATAGAAAAAGTGAGTGATGTCAATTATAAAGTCAGACAACCAGGGAGAAGAAAGCCTGAACAGTAGTATCATATAAATCTGTTAAAGCCATGGAAGGACAGGGAGATCCTGATTGCTTTAAAACCTTCAGACCCCCCTATAGCAGAGCCAGAGGTGAACGTATCTGAGACTCTGTCTGTGCATCAAAAGCAAGAGGTCAGAGATTTCATCAGAAGAAATAGGGATGTTTTCTCGGTAGTTCCAGGAAAGACTGATCAAACATGATATAATAACCGAACCGGGGAAAAGAGTTAATCTCAAGCCCTATAGAATTCCTGAGGCCCGGAGGGAGGTTATAAACTTAGAAGTTGAGAGCATGTTAAAACTTGGAGTCATTGAAGAATCCCAGAGTAACTGGAGTAGTCCTATTGTATTAGTGCCAAAACCTGATGGCACATGGAGGTTCTGTAATGACTACCGCAAGTTAAATGCCATCTCAAAATTTGATGCCTACCCAATGCCCAGAGTTGATGAGTTAATAGAAAGACTGGGTAAAGCTCGTTATCTAACAACCTTGGACTTAACCAAGGGTTACTGGCAGGTCCCTCTCACCGAAAGAGCCAAAGAAAAGACAGCCTTTTCAACACCCAGTGGCCTATTTCAGTACACTGTATTGCCATTTGGGTTACATGGGGCACCTGCCACATTCCAACGAATGATGGACAGAATTCTTAGACCTCATGTTCGTTATGCTGCAGCATATTTGGACGATGTCGTCATCCACAGTACAGACTGGGAATCCCACCTCCCCAAAGTTCAAGCGGTGCTTGATGCTGTGCGCTCAGCGGGCTTAACTGCCAACCCTTCCAAGTGTACAATTGGTTTAGAGGAAGCAAAGTACTTAGGTTATTCTATTGGGAGGGGTTTGGTTAAACCACAGGAAGCCAAAGTAGAAGCCATACAAAAATGGCCACAGCCCCTTACAAAGAAACAAGTAAAGGCATTTTTGGGTTTAATTGGATATTATAGGCGGTTCATCCCAGATTTTGCTACCATGGCTGCACCTCTGACAGACCTTATTAAAGCCAAATCCCCGGTCATAGTTAAGTGGTGCCCTGAGGCGGAAGGGGCTTTTAAGAGTCTGAAGGAAGCTATCTGTAGCCACCCTGTCTTGGTGACCCCAGATTTTTCCAGGGACTTTATAGTTCAGACAGATGCTTCTGATATTGGCTTGGGGGCTGTTCTTTCACAGGAATACCAGGGTGAAGAACACCCTGTATTTTTTTTGAGCAGGAAATTAAACCCACACGAGAAGAACTACTCTATTGTTGAGAAAGAGTGTCTTGCTAATAAGTGGGCATTAGACTCTCTAAAATACTACCTGCTGGGCAGAAAGTTCCGCTTGATAACGGACCATGCACCTCTGACATGGATGTATCAGAACAAAGAAAATAACTCCAGAGTAACCAGGTGGTTTTTGAGTTTACAATCTTTTAATTTCACTGTGGAACACAGGGCTGGTCTGCGACAGGGTAATGCTGATGGGCTGTCGAGGGTACACTCTCTGATTTCCAAGGTCGCTCAAACCAATAGGTATGAGCTGGGGGGGAGGATATGTGAGCGTAAAAGTGGCATTGTGGTTGATGGAAGATACATCAGGCCTGATTTGCTAAACTGCGACCTGAGAATTTTCAGTTAAATGCCCCAGGGAAGATGTTAGTGTTTGCAATCTACATTGCTGAGGTTCTGCAAAACATGGTATGGATCCCTGGGCCGGAGTATTTGGAGAGTAGGATGGGCCAATGCTCCAACAGCACTAATTACTGTGTAACAAACCACAATTTAGATTTGACTTAAGAGTTAACTAATTGACACTCACCTGTAGCTAGTCAATTAGTAGACAGGCCTTTAAAATGAAGAGGGCAGCCTGCTGCAGGGGAGGGAGAAAAAGACAGCTAGGAGAGTGAATGACAACTGTGTTCATTGCAAAGACATTTCTTTTGTTTGGAAATTGGTAAGTGGGAAAGCCACCCAATTGCAGATAGCAATTTCCTGTCTAGTAAGAGCTCAAGTAAGAGCAAGGGATTTTGTTTTTTTTTTTTAATTTAAAGCACCTGTTTTCTTATTGAATAAAGAAAAAGGAAAATCGAGCTGACTGTGTCCTGGACTTTATATACCCTAGAAGGTGGTGGTTACTGCAAGATCTGTGACAGCCCTCTCTGTAAAAGAGGTGGTTTGTTACAATAGCTATATATAATTTCAAATAAAAAATGCATATTTAAATTCTACATTATGAGGCAAAAATGTGGTTACATAGTTACATTGCTGAAAAGAAACTTGCGTCCATCAAGTTCAGCCTTCCTCACATTTATATAGCTGTTGATCCAAAAGAAGGCAAAAAGAAAACCCAGTTTGAAGCACTTCCGATTTTGCAACAAACTAGGAAAAAAATTCCTTCTTGACCCCAGAATAGCAGTCAGATTTATCCTTGGATCAAGCAGTGATTACCCTACATTGAAAAATTATATCCTTGAATATTCTGTTTTTGAAAGTATGCAACTAGTTGCTGTTTGAACATCTGTATGGGCTCTGATAAAACCACTTCTTCAGGCAAATAATTCCACAGCCTTATTGTTCTTACAGTAAAAAAAAAAAAAAACGTTCCTTTGCCTTAGTTGAAATCTTCTTTCTTCCAGTCTAAATGCATGACCTCGTGTCCTATGTAAAGTCCGGTTTGTGAATAGATTTCCACACAATGGTTTGTATTGGCCCCGAATATATTTGTATAATGTTATCATATCCCCTCTCAGGCAACGTTTTTCTAAATTAAAGAGGTTTAAATGCGTTAACCTTTCTTCATAGCTGATATGTTCCATTCTTTTTATTAATTTTGTAGCCCGTCTCTGCACTTTTTCTAGTGCCATAATATCCTTCTGTAGAACAGGTGCCCAAAAGTGGACAGCATATTCCATATGTGGTCAGACCAGTGATTTATAAAGAGGCAAAATGATATTCTCATCCCGAGAATGAATGCCCTTTTTCATGCATGACAATACCTTACTGGCCTTAGCCACTGCTGATTGACATTGCACATTGTTGCACAGTTTGTTGTCTATAACAATTCCCAAGTCCTTTTCGTGTGTTGTTATCCCTAATTCACTTCCATTAAGGGTATACGTTGCTTGTGCATTCTTTATGCCGAAGTGCATAACTTTGCATTTTTCAACATTAAATTTCATCTGCCATTTGAGTGCCCAGTCCTCCAGTCTATCTAAATCCCTCTGCAGCACAGTAATATCTTGCTCACATTGTATCACTTTACAGAATGTTGTTTCACCTGCAAACACTGAAACATGCCTTTCAATGCTTTTTTCAAGATCATTTATAAACCTGTTAAATAGAAGGGGTCCCAGAACAGAACCCCGAGGGACACCACTTGCTACCTCTGTCCAGCTTGAAAATGTACTCTATTTTTAAGCCAATGTTCTGCCCAAGAACAAGCATTTTCATCTAGACCGATTTGCTTGAGTTTGAACACTAATCTATTGTGTGGAACTGTATCAAATACCTTGGCAAAATCCAAATAGATCATATCCACTGCAATACCCTGATCTATACCTCTTACTTCTTCGTGGAACGCAACCAAGTTAGTTTGACATGACCTGTGCTTCATAAAACCATGCTGATTTTTGCTGATAACCATGTTCTTCTCAAGGAATTCTTGAATATTATCCCTTAATAACCTTTCAAATATTTTCCCATCCACAAAAGTTAAGCTCACAGATCTATAAATATCAGGCAAGGATTTTAAACCCTTTGTGGATACAGGAACCACACCTGCCTTCCTCCAATCCTCTGGAACACTTCCTGAAAGAAAAGGAAAAAAAAAACAAAGGTTCACTTATTTCTACACTTGGTTCCGTAAGTACTCGTGGATGAATACTGTCAGGCCCTGGAGCTTTGTTTATATTAACTAACTTTAGCTGCTGCAGCACCTTCTCTTGAGTTAACCAATTACAATTATTCTGCAAGTTTTTAGCAACAATCATTTGCACATGTATTGCCATGGGTCCTTCCTTAGTATATACGGAGGAGAATTAGTTATTTAAGATTTCTGCCTTTTCCTGGTCTTCATTAACTAACACCCCCATTCCAGTTTTTAGTGTACCTACACTTTAATTTTTTGGGATTTTTAGAATTGACGTACTTAAAGAATGCTTTGGGTTGGTTTTGCTCTCTTTGGCTATCATTTTTTCCTTTTGAAGCTTATTGGCTTCCTTATATCTTTTATAGGATGCATCTGATTTGTCCAATTTAAATGCCCTTTACTTATGTTTAATCTCTTGTTTTACTTCTCTACTAAGCCACATTGGTTTCAATTTGTTTCTTGTTTATTTATTACCCAATGGTACATACTGAGAAATGTACCTTTCTAATATTTCTTGGAAGATGTTCCATTTATCCTCAGTGTTCTTTTCACTAAAGAGTTTATGCCAGTCAATATATTGTAAGGCTGCCCTTAACTTATAGAAATTGGCCTTTTTAAAATTATATGTTTTAGTATACTCCATGTGCTTTTGTTTTTTTGAGTTCATTTCAAAGGACACTATATTGTGATCACTATTTCCCAAGTGCTCACCTACTAGCTCCTGTCTGCCCCTCTCAGCTTCTGTCCCCCTTCCCATGCCCCATGCCTCCCACCACAGCCCCCATAACATAACATTTGCTAACCCCCCCAATTACAGCTCATACCCTCCACTACAGCCCTTTCCCCTTACTCAGCCCCTGTCTACTGGCTTTAAAAGTGTAAAGTTTGGGTGTATGTGTCAGTATGCCTATCTGTGTGTGTGTCAGTATGCCTATCTGTGTGTGTGTCAGTATGCCTATCTGTGTGTGTGTGTCAGTATGCCTATCTGTGTGTGTCAGTCATTGGTGGATCCAGGGGGGGGCAACGGGGCAATTGCCCCCCCCCCCCCGAGAATATATAGTGAGAGAGGGCTTCCCTATTCCCTATTCCGCCGGCGCCGCGCTGCCGCCAGGGTAACGTGAGGGCTTGTCAGCTATCGCGGCACTGCTGAGCGCCGGTGACGTCACACGCCGGCGCTCAGACTCAGCGCGGTATATATTAGTGGGGGAGGGGAGCTGCATGCGGAGTCGGAGGAGCCGCGGAGACCGAAGACAGTACTGTGACTGTGTCCTGAGCGCAGCCACAGCAGCCACAGCACTAGCCACGACTAGCCCCTGAACCCTAGCCTGGATTCCTGGACCAGCGACTAGGTAGTGTCATTTGGGGACATAAAAATTATTATTAAAATGCCTGCATGGTCAGGGTCTGTGACTATAAAGTTTAAACCAAATAAAAAAAGACCCCACCACTATTCACTTTATACCCCCAAACATTAGCCACAATATCTCTTTCTCTATATATATATATATATATATATATATATATATATATATATATATATATATATTGATTGAGCTGGCCATGGGGCAGTGGTCACAGCAGGGGAAAGCTTAATGACACTCTTATAGTGAATTAGTGATCTATCTCCTGGTCACCCAACCATGCATAGACTTTCACCTCTCCTGCAGACTGCCAGGCCAGCCACCTATGCACAGACTGCCACCTTTGCTGTTCACCTAGCCCTGCATAGACTGCCACCTTCCCCTGCAGACTACCAGCTACCCAATGCATAGACTGCCACCTCCCCCTGTTCACCCAGCCCTGCATAGACTGCTACACCTTGCAATTTGAAGAATATTTTAATAATTTACAGGTTGGAAACAAATTAAGATATTATTTGTTTTGTGTATATGCTGTAAAAAGATGGATAACAGGTATATTAAATTAACACTGTACTCACTATTGCAACTGCAGTTGTTATAGTGCCTACAGTAATTCCACCTCGGTCCCAAGCTCAAAAAATATATATTTTAATATTTCAAAGGCTTGGAAGTCGCCTCTCATACCACAGCATTCTGTGATGTCAGATGCACATGCCCCTGCTCACCCAGACCTGCATAAACTGACAGCTACCCCTGCTCAACCAGCCCTGCATAGACTGGTACATCACCCTGCACAGTCTACCACCTCCCCCTGCACCACCAGCCCTGCAGAGACTGCCACCTCCCCTGCACACCCAGCCCTGAACCCAACCCTGAACAAGTGGGCCCATAGGAGAAGGTAGCCAGGGAAATGTATAAAAACTAGGGGCTAATATTGGAGAAGCTAAGCAATAGAATAATGGAGCAGAGACTCCAACAGAGCTGATTTCTGAATTATAAAACTCACTGTGAGAACTGGCTAGATGGATCTCAGTGTGAATTCAGGTGATATTTGATTTAAATTTAAAGGAGGACTAAGTGTAAATGCAGACATTTTATTTAAATAGAACTGATTGTTCTATACACTGTAAGTGTATCTCTTTTTATATTATCATCATATCAGACATACTGCCATGCCGGCTGGCCACACTATTAATAGTTTATCAAATTTTCTAAATAGTTTACTACCTAATTCTAAATACTTTACTACCTATCCCCAGCCCAGGTGTTAGAGCCACTGACTGACCAGAGTCTAGAACTTCAATTTGCATGTGGTCACGCCGGCCATTAGGCCATAGTGTCACAGTGACAATATGGCCTAATGGCAGGTGTGACCACATGCAAATTGACTGTCACACTAAAAGAGTTCACGAAAATGGCCCTAGCCCAGACACTTTAGCATAATTCAAGTTGCCTTGCCAGCCTGGGGTCGGGAGCCTACTATCAGTGAATAACAGTCTCTGCATGCTGCTGTCCCTAATTGAAATGGACAATGTCTGTAGCAAGAGACTGTCACTAGGTTAGACTGCTCTGTACTCATGGAATGCTGGATGTGTCCCAAATAAAGATGTTTAAACTAAAGAGTTAGGACTGTCACAATAAAAGACAGAAGGCAGAGAGAGAGTGTGTGTTTGTCAGAGTGTATGTACCTATGTCAGAGAGTGTGTTTCTCTGTGAGCGTGTCTGTCAGTGTCAGTGAGTGCGCGGGTGTGCCAGTCAGTGAGTGTGTCTGTCAGAGTGTATGTGTATCTGTGTCACAGAGTGTTTTTCTCTGTGAGTGTGTCTGTCAGTGTCAGTAAGTGTGTGTCAAAGCCGCAAGTGTTTCTGTGCCTGTCAGTGAGTGTTTCTGTTTAGGTGACTGCACCCCCTTTCAATCACATGGGAAATTTATTTTTACTCTCCTCTTTTTCTCTGTGGGTTCCCACCTCCATGGCTGAGATCATTAGTCTTGATCTCAGCCAATCCAATGCTAGTCCTTAGGAAAGCAATGGCAGGCTATTACGCACCTATACACAATGTTACACCAAGATGCATTGCATAAATGCCTCTCTACGGGTAGAATTAAGAGTCACGCTGAATGTAGGTGGTGCACACTATGCAGCACTGGCCTAGGAAGCGCCACCAGAGGCCGTCTGAGTGACTGTCACTAGAGGCGTTACTAGGCAGTAATGTAAACACAAGGGAGACTGCAGTTTAGTACATTGCCTGTTAATTTTTCCATTGCAGACACCGTAAGCCGTGCTAGCAGACACCGTAAGCCGTGCTAGCAGACACCGAAAGCCGTGCTAGCAGACACCGAAAGCCGTGCTAGCAGACACCATAAGCCGTGCTAGCGTGATTTGTCTGAGGCGTTGTTTTTGAAGCGCCTTAGCCTCTGTTTTCCCTGCCAGGTACACTATTTTGATAGTGTTTGTTTGGAGGTAATTCTTATCATTCATTTTTACGTTTATTGTGTTTATATTTATAATTTAAATTCGATTCGATATTTTGTAAGAATTTTCTATGTGACTTATTATATATATTGTTTACACTCTGTGTTTAGGTCACTGAATTTGTGTAGCAATATTTGATATGCAGTGGTGACATTTCTGACGCCCTCATTCAACTTACTAATACCGTATATATTTTATAGAGTTAAGTATAGATTGTGTGATTCTGATTTATTTATATATGGTGCTATATAGCGCTGTCTGTTTTTTGCTTATATTCTATATTCTCTGTTATCACTCTATACTGCAGTGTCCAGACTGCCAAGTAACAGCAATTATGCAATACTGTTTATTTGGGCATTCGTCTGGAACATTTTATTTAAGATTATGACCCTGCTTTTATTATTTGATTTGAATCTATACATTAGGTCACTTAAAGGGTTTGCATAATTAGTAGATTGCAAGATTTATTGGCAAAATTAAAGGGACTCTATAGTCACCTAGACCACTTCAGCTCAATGAAGTGGTCTGGGTGCCAGGTCCCTCAGGTTTTAACTCTTCAGATGCAAACATAGCAGTTTCTCTGCAACTGCTATGTTTACATTTGGGGTTAGTCCAGCCTCTTGTGGCTGTCTTCTATATTTTGCCTCCATCGCGCAGAGCGTCCATAGGAAAGCATTGAGAAACCGCTGACGTCGGAGTCGGACGGGGAGGAGAGGTCACCTGCGCCAATGGAGCCCGGCGCTGGATTAAGGTAAGTTACTGAAGGGGTTTTAACCCCTTCAGCACCACGGTGGGGGCACACTCAGGGCATTATAGTGTCAGGAAAACCGCTTTGGTTTTCTGACACTATAGTGATCCTTTAATTACATTAGAAGGCTAGCTCTATTGTGCTTTAACCCCTTAAGGACACATGACATGTGTGACATGTCATGATTCCCTTTTATTCCAGAAGTTTGGTCCTTAAGGGGTTAAACAAGGTGCTGTTGCATTTAAGTATCATGATATAACATAATGGCTGTGGGCATGATGTCCTAGCAAACCAATTATTTTACAAGATGTGTTCTTTTGTGCTTTATTTGTAGAAAGTGCAAAATGAGCCAGAAAAGGGTGAATAGCAGGACTATTGATTCCTTCTTCAGTACTAGTGCAAAAAAGTCAACAGGAGCACAGCCTGTACTAGAAAGCACTTCAACTATAGAAACTGACACTAGCTTCCCTTCGTGTTCTGGTACACACGTAGAGCCAATACCTTGTCAAACTGATTCTGTGTTGCCACTGTCTGTTGATACCCCACCTCAAACTGGCAGTATCCTAATGAATGACATTGGCACACATCTTGGGAAAACAATTGATGATTTCACCAAATGCATGTTACTGGAAAATCCATGGCAACCTCCTCCTGGATATGAGCTACCTTTCTCTGTTCAGAACATGACTTCCAAAAGTGGAGAAACTCGGACAATCAAACGATACTTGTCAAAACAACATATTGACAGTTTTCCATGGCTCGTATATTCAGCTGTTAAGAAGGGTTTGTTTGCAAGTACTGTGCATTATTTGCACAACATCGCAAAGGTGGTCATAACAAAAGCATCTCCTTACTGCATCTTCACGTGCTACGTACATTTCAAAATCCACACAAAATTATTTAATCAAGTGTTGTGGTGATGAAATCTGCAATATCATTGTTGGTAGAATTAAAGAGGCTTGCTATTTTAGTGTAATATTTGATGAAACTACAGATATTTCACAAATAGAACAACTTTCACTTAATTTTAGATATGTCTACAATGGTGCTATTCGTGAAGATTTCATAAAATTCGTAGATGCCTATGAATTTGCAACTCAGAGTGAGTCAGGATTGGATAATTCAGATTCAGAACTAAGGCTTACAGGACAGGTTTTAGGCCAGATGGTAATTCAACTAATCAAAGACCTCTCCCTGGACATCACTCATTGTGTTGGCATTGGAACAGACAGTTGCAGTGTTATGTCTTCAGAGGTGGCTGGTGCTGTTTCAGAAATTATTAGAGCAGCACCCAACAGTTGCAGATGTCCTTGCTACAACCATTCTCTGAACAATTCAATTTCAAAGTCATCACAAGTTTCAGCTGTTCGCAACGCAGTAGCAGTGGTCAAATCAACCATTTCATTTCTTAATCAATCAGAAAAGCGTCATTTTGTTTTAAAGCAGGAGTTAGGCTCTCAACTGACCAGTCTTTGTGAAACTAGATGGGTAGAGCGCCATGATTCTCTAATAAGATTTCGGGATGGACTAGTTAAAGTGGTGAGTGCACTATCAGCAATATCTCAATGGAAATGCTCAAGCTCTAGTTCATAAGCCTCTTCTCTCATCCATTCTCTGTGCAGTGCAGAATTTATCTTGTCCTTGATTTCACTTATCAATGTTCTGAAAGTAACCCTACCTCTGAGTCGTTTTCTTCAATCTCCAACACTTGATTTGACAAGCGCATCTGAATGTCTGAATGTCACCATGAGAACCCTGGAGAATATGCGATGTAACGCTGATCATACTTTTTCCACTTTGCATATGGAGGCTACAGAATTGGCCTCAGAACTTGGAGTGGAACTAAAATTGCCAAGTCTTGTAGGAAGACAAGTGCACAGATCAAATTACAATGCAGGATCAACTGAAGAATTCTACAGGAAATCTTTGTATATTCCTTTGCTGGATAACATTACTAACGATTTAAAAGCTTGTTTGCCAGAAAACTTGATGCAGTGTTTCCAGATTCAAATATTGATGCCACCAGTACTTGTAAAAAACAAAATGGAAACCATGGATCCTGTTGCTATCCACTCATTATCAAACCGTTTCCACCCTCTTCTAGCTGATGGTAGCCAGAGGATAGTGGAGACATTACTTCAGGGAGAAATTTGTCTCTGGCTCACAAAGTGGAAAAGCGAGTTATCCCAAAACAAGGAAATTCCACAAACAGTCCTTGAAGTTTTAGATGTGTGTGACCAGGACCTCTTTCCAACCATCAGAAGTTTACTTCTGGTCTTGGCAACTCTACCTGTAAGTGTGGCCTCTGCAGAGAGATCATTCTCAACCCTCCGTCGTGTTAAAACATGGCTTCGGTCACGAATGTCAGAAGACAGATTAAATGGTTTGAGTTTGCTTTACATTCACAGAGATGTTCCTCTGAATACTGACCGAATCATTGAGCTGTTTGCAAAGCAAGGAAAACGAAGACTTGAGCTAATTCAGTAATTTGTTATTTAATGTAAAAATGTTATGTGTCTGTTGCTTTTAGTGTTTGGAAAGTGACCCTGTTATCAGTATATTTCTACCTTTTTGCACATAATTGTGTATGGTTTGTTACGATTTTGTCTGTGAATATTCTGTTCTATAATCAGTATACAAACTCCTGATAAAGTCTACAAAACTGTTAAATAATAAAGTTATATGTGGTTAAATGTCACCTGTTTCTAATTTTTTAAATCCATAATTTGGAAAGACAAATGTGACTGTTTTTAAATAAGGTTAGAGCTGTACGATAGGTTAAATAAAATAGTCTGTTCTATAAGCACTCATTATTTTCTGTCCGCCGCCACAAAAAAATCTGGAAGTGCCCCTCCCGAGACCAGGCTCTGGATCCGCCACTGGTGTCAGTATGTCTGTGTGTGTGTGTGTGTCAGTATGTCTGTGTGTGTGTCAGTATGTCTGTGTGTGTGTGTGTCAGTATGTCTGTGTGTGTGTGTGTCAGTATGTCTGTGTGTGTGTGTGTGTGTGTCAGTATGTCTGTGTGTGTGTGTGTGTGTGTCAGTATGTGTGTGTGTGTGTGTGTGTGTGTCAGTATGAGTGTGTGTGTGTGTGTCAGTATGTCTGTGTGTGTGTCAGTATGTCTGTCGGTGTGTGTGTGTGTGTCAGTATGTCTGTGTGTGTGTCAGTATGTCTGTCGGTGTGTGTGTGTGTGTGTGTGTCAGTATGAGTGTGTGTGTGTGTGTCAGTATGTCTGTCGGTGTGTGTGTGTCAGTATGCCTGTAACAGTGTGTCTGTGCGTGTCAGTATGCCTGTAACAGTGTGTCTGTGCGTCTGTCAGTATGTGTGTGCTTGTTAGTGTGTGCCAAATCAGCATGTGTGTATGTGCCTGTCAATGAGCGTGTCTGTTTAGGTGACTGCCCCCACTTTCAATCACATGTGAAATGTTTTTACTCTACTCTTGGTGCAATTGGCCACTTGACTGGATTTGCCCCCCGTTCTAAGGCTGCCAACCCTCCCCTGGAGGTGCTGCTACACAATGATGTCCTGTTTCTCTCATTAGTGAACCAGTCTGAAACTGAGATGGGTGGATTAGTGGGCGGGTAAGAGGTATATGGGGGAGACTACAGAAACTCCCCTGACGCATGTACACATCCAGTTGTTCTCTTTTATCGGGATAAGTGGATCAATAAACATCCCTACATATGCCAAAGGCCAAGACAAATTTAGGTAAGGATAATTTCTTATTCAGCCTCAGGTCTCTTGCTTTCAGTACCACGGAAATATCCCCATAAGCATATGTCTGGTTCTCAACTATATCCTGGGATGGGAGTAGGCCTCGCGGGACCACTTACTTATGGCTTGAAGGCCGGAAAAACTTATCCTAATTGGCCTTAGATTCCACACCGCCAGTAATTCTAGAAATAGGGAGTCCCAGAAGTGACAGATTATCTGGAGTTTGAGACGTACTAAAAAAAACAAGAAACTCTGTATCTTCAAATAAATATTAGAATGGTACCATTGGATAATAAATATAAAATAAACAAACAAATTTAAACCAATGTGGCTTAGTGGGAAAGTAAACAAAGAGATTAGAAATCAGTAAAGAGTTATTATGAATAGTACATTTTCAAGCTGGACAAACGTGGCAAGTGGTGTCCCTCAGGATTTTCTTCTGGGACTGCTTCTGTTTAACATATTTATAAATTATATTGAAATAGGCATTTAAAGTAATGTTTCTCTGTTTGCAGATAACACAAAATTCTGTAAAGTAATACAATGTAAGCAGGATATTGCTTTGCTGCAGAGGGATTTAGATTAGAAGACTGGGCACTCAAGTGGCAGATGAAGATTAATGTAGAAAATTCAAAGTTATGCACTTCGGGGGTAAAGAATGGACAAGCAACTTACACCTTAAATGCTGAATTAGGGATAACACACGAGAAGGATTTGAGAATTGTTATAGACCACAAACTAGGCAACAATGTGCAATGTCAATCAGCAGTTGCTAAGACCAGTAAGGTCTGGTCATATATAATTAGGGGCATTAATTTTCTGGATGAAAATATAATTTTGCTTCTTTATAAATTACTGGTATGACCACACCTTGAATATGCTGTTCAGTCTTGAGCACCTGTTCTAAAGAAGGATAAAATGGCACTAGAAAAAGTGCAGAGGTGGGCTACAAAATTAATAAAAGGAATGGAGCATTTTAGTTATGAAGAAGGGGTAACAAATTATAATCTCTTTAGTTTGGAAAAACAGCATCTCAGAGGAAATGTTGTAGCATTATGCTAATATATTCATGGGCCATTACAAACCATTGTTATGAAATCTATTCATAAACAGGGCAATGTAAAGGCCACAAGGCCACACATTTAGGCTGGAAGAAAGGAGATGTAGGCAAAGGCAAAGGAAATGTGTTTTACAGTGAGAACAATCAGGGTGTGGAATGTTCTGCCTGAAGGGGTGGTTTTATCAGAGTCTACAGATGTTTAAACAGTAATTGAATGAATACTTGCAAAAACATAATATTCAGGGATATCATTTTTTGTTTTTAGAAAGTCTTTATTCATGTTGTTTTTTCCAATTTTAGTTTGTTAATATAGGAAATAATAGAAAAGAAGAAAGTAGTTAGGGTATATAGCATATCCAAACAGTTACATGTCAGAATAAAACATCATAACATATCAGAGTAAGTGTGGTAGTCCTTGACACATAACATCAAGTCAAAGGAGTTAGAGAACAACATTTCTGGGGTAGGTTACTTATTGGTTATCAGAGCTTTTATGAGGAGATATTAAAATATTGGTTAGGGAAGTGTAATATCATAGAAAAGGGGGCAAAGGTAAGTATTGTTTTACCTTCCTACACACCATTAGGAATGCAAGCACAGGCAGAGTTTTCATTTTTAATTAGTGGGGTAATAGCTTTTTGATCCAATGAGAGATCTAACTGCCCTTCTGTAGTCAAGAGGGATTTTTTTCCATTTTTGTTCCAAAATTGAAAGTGCCTCAAACTTTTTTTTGTATTTGCCTCCTTTTGGATCAACAGCAAAAGCAGATTTGAGAATGGTTAAACTTGATGGACACATGTCTTGTTTTACCTCTGCAATTATCTAACAAGAGTTAAATATTACTGGACTAACAAGAGTTAGATAGATGTGGCCACACTCACTGGCAGGCTTGCCACCATAGAGGACAACATGGGCACTAAAAATTGGCACAATCATCACAGATGCTGCCCTCAGCATACTACAAAAAAGCTATGCTGACATGCTCAATCTATGGTTAGACAAGATTAAGGTGAGAAATGTGAGAATCAGGGGGCTCCCTGAGACCATAACCACTGTAGAACTGCCTCATTTTATTCAATGACTCATCTCCACATTGCTACCCCAAAACAAGCAAAACAGGTCATAATGGACTATTGTTTTCATTTTCCTAAGGCCCCTCCACGGAGACTACCAGAGACATTCTGGTTAAATTTGACTGGGATACAGAGGTACCATTCTAGCGGTGACCAGAGGTTCCCCTACCACAGCATTTGAAGGCTACCAACTGACTTCTACAGGGATGTATTCCGTCACTCCATTGCCTGGAGACAAACTCTCTGACAACTTACCCAGCACTTACGGGAACACAATGTGCCCTACAAATGGGGCATACACAGACTCCTAGTTGAAAAGGGAGGCAAGACCCACTCACTTACTCACCTCTCTGATGCGCATCACCTACTACAGGAGCTGGGACTACCTGAGGGTCCCTTCTCCATACCGCAAAATCCTTTGTGGTCGGTCGACCGGATAAATCCATTCATCCCAAAAGTAGCTGCACTGGGATTAAGTGATTCGCCACCGTGATGAAAGCTATCACACCATCTTGTTTAACCTATATGTTCTTTACAAGCTTATTTTTCTTTCCTTTCTTACTGTTAACTACGTTATTATGCAACATTTTATTGTTTCTGAAATTAATCTGGCTCCGTAAGTTATAGCTATGCTATACTATGGGGATCAATAGTGTTGTTCTGGTATTTTAATTAAGGCCCATTGGAAAGTTTGAAGGGTCACAACTATAATATTCCGGTCCTCCTTTAAGAAATATATATAACGTTTCCATTTGATTTTTATTAGATGTCTAATATATGCTATTATATGATGTCTTATATCATCACTCTATAGCCTTTTGATCTATATATTGAGGTTTTTAATTTTCCAGTCATGTGTATTTTTATTTATTAGTTTTTTTATTTATTGTTTGTTTTTCATTATATATTTGTTATTTATTATGCTTTACACACTTAGATATGTTTTAACAAACGGTTAGATATGTAAAGTCTAGGATTGTGTTGCTCAAGCAACAGAAAATTGCATTAGGCTTGTCAGTAAAAGCAAAAAATTCAAGAAACCACTTTGGTACTCCGCAGATGTGGTCAGAATTGTAAAAGAAACAAAAAGATAGCATTTCGTAATTACAAAAAAAAGAGTGAGGAAGACAGAATGATCTATAAGATTAGGCAGAAAGAGGCTAAGCAAGTTATAAGAGCTTCCAAATCACACACAGAAGAGAAAATAACACAGTCAGTAAAAAAAAAAGGGGGACAACATATTTTGTATATACTTAAATGAGAAAAGGAAAGTAAAACAAGGATTAGTTAGATTAAACAAAAGAAGGAAGGTATGTAGAAGAGGATAAAGGTCTAGGTGACTCAATGAATATGTTTGTTCAGTATTTACAGATGAAAATTAAGGAAAAGGGCCTCAGTTAGGAAAAAACAAATTAGTCGTTTGTTACATGTGAGGAAGAGGTTCTATTTCAACTGTCAAAAGCAAAGACAAATAAGTCAATGGGACCTGATGGAATACACTCAAAGTTATTAAAAGAGCTTAGTGGTGTACTAGCAAAACCATTAACAGATTTATTTAACCAATCATTGTTAACAGGAGTAGTCCCAGAAACATAGAAACATAGAAACATAGAATGTGACGGCAGATAAGAACCATTCGGCCCATCTAGTCTGCCCAGTTTTCTAAATACTTTCATTAGTCCCTGGCCTTATCTTATAGTTAGGATAGCCTTATGCCTATCCCACGCATGCTTAAACTCCTTTACTGTGTTAACCTCTACCACTTCAGCTGGAAGGCTATTCCATGCATCCACTACCCTCTCAGTAAAGTAATACTTCCTGATATTATTTTTAAACCTTTGTCCCTCTAATTTAAGACTATGTCCTCTTGTTGTGGTAGTTTTTCTTCTTTTAAATATAGTCTCCTCCTTTACTGTGTTGATTCCCTTTATGTATTTAAATGTTTCTATCATATCCCCCCTGTCTCGTCTTTCCTCCAAGCTATACATGTTAAGATCCTTTAACCTTTCCTGGTAAGTTTTATCCTGCAATCCATGAACCAGTTTAGTAGCCCTTCTTTGAACTCTCTCTAAGGTATCAATATCCTTCTGAAGATAGGGTCTCCAGTACTGTGTACAGTACTCCAAGTGAGGTCTCACCAGTGTTCTGTACAATGGCATGAGCACTTCCCTCTTTCTACTGCTAATACCTCTCCCTATACAACCAAGCATTCTGCTAGCATTTCCTGCTGCTCTATTACATTGTCTGCCTACCTTTAAGTCATCAGAAATAATCACCCCTAAATCCCTTTCCTCAGATGTTGAGGTTAGGACTCTATCAAATATTTTGTACTCTACCCTTGGGTTTTTACGTCCAAGATGCATTATCTTGCACTTATCCACATTAAATGTCAGTTGCCACAACTCTGACCATTTTTCTAGTTTACCTAAATCATTTGCCATTTGGCTTATCCCTCCTGGAACATCAACCCTGTTACATATCTTAGTATCATCCGCAAAAAGACACACCTTACCATCAAGACCTTCTGCAATATCACTAATAAAAATATTAAAGAGAATGGGTCCAAGTACAGATCCCTGAGGTACCCCACTGGTGACAAGCCCAAGCTTCGAATATACTCCATTGACTACAACCCTCTGTTGCCTGTCACTCAGCCACTGCCTTACCCATTCAACAATATTGGAATCCAAACTCAAAGATTGTAGTTTATTGATAAGCCTTCTATGTGCAACAGTGTCAAAAGCCTTACTGAAATCTAGGTAAGCAATGTCCACTGCACCACCCTGATCTATAATTTTAGTTACCCAATCAAAAAAATCAATAAGATTAGTTTGGCATGATCTCCCTGAAGTAAACCCATGTTGTCTCTGGTCTTGAAATCCATGTGTTTTTAGATGTTCAACAATCCTATCCTTTAACATGGTTTCCATCACTTTCCCCACTACTGAAGTAAGGCTTACTGGCCTATAGTTGCCCGACAGAAGATTGGAAGTTAGCGAATGTTGTGCCCATTCTCAAGAAAGGTAGTAGGGTGGAGTCGGGCAACTATAGACCAGCAAGCCTTACTTCCGTAGTGGGGAAAGTAATGGAAAACCATGATAAACGATAGGATTGCTGAACATCTAAAAACACATGGATTTCAAGATCAGAGACAACATGGGTTTACTTCTATTCTTACAGATTTTTTTGATTGGGTAACTAAAATAATAGATCAGGGTGGTGCAGTAGACATTGCTTACCTAGATTTCAGTAAGGCTTTTGACACTGTTGCACATAGAAGGCTTATAAATACATTGCAATCTTTAAGTTTGGATTCCAATATTGTTGAATAGTTAAGGCAGTGGCTGAGTGACAGGCAACAGAGGGTTGCAGTCAATGGAGTATATTGGAAACATGGGCTTGTCACCAGTGGGGTACCTCAGGGATCTGTACTTGGACCCAATGTTTTTATTTGTGATATTGCAGAAGGTCTTGATGGTAAGATGTCTTTTTGCTGATGATATTAAGATATGTAACAGGGTTAATGTTCCAGGAGACATAAGCCAAATGGCAAATGATTTAGGTAAACTAGAAAAATGGTCAACTGAAATTTAATGTGGATAAGTGCAAGATAATGCATCTTGGACATAAAAACCCAAGGGCAGAGTACAGAATATTTGATAGAGTCCTAACCTCAACATCTGAGGATAGGGATTTAGGGGTGATTATTTCTGATGACTTAAAGGTAGGCAGACACTGTAATAGAGCAGCAGGAAATGCTAGCAGAATGCTTGGTTGTATAGGGAGAGGTGTTAGTAGTAGAAAGAGTGAAGTGCTCATGCCATTGTACAGAACACTGGTGAGACCTCACTTGGAGTATTGTAGGCAGTACTGGAGACCATATCTCCAGAAGGATATTGATACTTTAAAGAGAGTTCAGAGAATGGCTACTAAACTGGTTCATGGAGTGCAGGATGAAACTTACAAGGAAAGGTTAAAGGAACTTAACATGTATAGCTTGGAGGAAAGATGAGACAGGGGGATATGATATAAACATTTAAATACATAAAGGGCATCAACACAGTAAAGGAGGAAACTATATTTAAAAGAAGAAAAACTACCACAACAAGAGGACATAGTCTTAAATTAGAAGGGCAAAGGTTTAAAAATCATATCCGGAAGTATTACTTTACTGAGAGGGTAGTGGATGCATGGAATAGCCTTCCAGCTGAAGTGGTAGAGGTTAACACAGTAAAGGAGTTTAAGCATGCATGGGATATGCATAAGGCTATCCTAACTATAAGATAAGGCCAGAGACTGATTAAAGTATTTAAAAAAAAATTGGGCAGACCGACAGACCCATCACCTCTTGCACCATTTTTGAGAAACAAGCACTTTGTACCGGGCATGACCCCGCGAGATTTTGCTCACTACGAACCCCTCAGACTGGCCAGCGATTTGGGAGGCCACAGCAACAGTAACGATATGCGTTACCCACAAAGAACAGGCCTATAAAACCCTAATGCGATGGTACCACACGCCCCTAAAACTCAAACAAATGGGGCTTTCCACGTCGGACAGATGCTGGAAAGGCTGCTGCCAAAAAGGGACATACTACCACCTCTGGTGGGTATGCCCACTCATAACACAAGTCTGGACAGACATAGTGACCCTAGCCTCCAAAGTTCTACACAACCCCATCCCAAAGGATCCCTGGCTATGGCTGCTCTCCAAGCCACTGGATGATATGCCCCGAGCCCATAACAAACTATTGGCCAAACTAGCCCTAGCCACCAGAAGAGCCATTGCCACCCACTGGGGCACAGTCACAGTTCCAACCATAACAGACATAAAGAAATAAATGAACGAAGCTAGGACAATGGATAACATGTCAGCACTCATCCGTGACACTACGACACATTGCAATAAAATATGGGATCTCTGGCTCACTGAACCCTCCAACATCATCTAAAAACCACAGACCCGGAGGAAAATGGCCGTGCACCAAACCCTACCCCCTTCCCCCCTTCTGAAAACCCCATAACGAAAACACAGCCCCACGTTCCCTTCCTCCACTCCCCCAAACCACAGCTAATTCCCCCCCACACCACACATAGCGAACATGAAAACTTAAAAACACAATTTTCAACCCCTAAACCACCAAGCTACCACTTGAGAGGAACAAACCACAATGGCCCTGCCCTTAGACTAGGGCCGCACACTCAACCAACCCCCACCCCCTTCAGCAATGACAGCTTGAAAACATACCAGGCATTATAACCAGGAGCACCATATGAGCGGGTTACCACCTGTCCCAACTAGACAGGGGCAACCAAAGGAATGCCAGGAGCATGGGCCAGGAAAAACCCCCACCACCCAAAACAGTAGCTCACCACTACATAACGTCACTATCAAAGACGAGGGGACAAACCGAAAACTAAACACAGCTCACGGCCCAACAACCAAAATCACAACCAGACGGAGCACTCGAGACTCCTCAAGGGTACAACAACAAACCTACAGAATCCTACATTACATACTACCTGCACACACACTCACAGCACTATTTCAGGGCCCCACAGCCCCCCGCGGAAACACCCCTTCCTCCACAAACCAGTACAACGCTAACCATAATACATAACCAACCACGATAATAAAAACACACACAGAAAGTTACCGAAACACATTGCCATAGAAAATTACCACAAACCGCCCCCCCCCCCCCCCCAACGAAAACTTCCCAAATGCAAAATCAAATGCCCTACTCTGACTACGCGAAGGACACAAATAGCGAAAAGTCGCTGGACCGAAAACAGCTACGATGGCACCGCCTACTAGATACATAGACATGTCCGGAACATAGACATCGATATATTGCCTATGTGTTAAAAAACGAAAATAGACAAAGACTAGCCTCTCCTTTTCCTTTTCTGTAGTTTTACAGATAACTCCAAGGTTATGGAGTATCTCCACCATACTTCTCATTTCCTTCCTTCTTGATGTTAATTTTAATATTGGCTTGTATAAAAATGTAAAAACATTGACAGAATACGGCCACAAAGAAGGCCTCTGAGCAATGGAACCGTCACTTAACAAATCATTCTCTTTTTTTCTGTATCATTGTGAAACTGCTGTAAATCACGAAATTTGGCTTTTGCACCATCCCTTGTACTGTTCACATGCCGTTAAAATAAAGAATTACAAAAAAAAAAAAAAAATTGGGCAGACTAGATGGGCCGAATGGTTCTTATCTGCCGTCACATTCTATGTTTCTATGTTTCTCTACATGTGTTCTGTAATTCATCATATTTGTTTTTATTAATTTACTGGGCATGTCGTTTCACTAATGTATATCCTTTTACTATATCCATTTATTTATTTATATATATATATATATATTAAATATGTATATCCTCTGGAGATTGTTTTTTGTTTATATGTTTTAAGGCCGTAAGGCCTGTATTTGTGGGAGGAGTTAAGCGTTCCATATAAACGCTACTCCCCCCCTTCCTACCTGCCGTACGCACGCTGTTCACTCTCAGTGACAGCCGAACTTCCGGTCTTCGATCAAGCACTCCCGGTCCTCGCCTCTTCCGGTCCGGCTTCCTCTCTGTTCCCCCGCTCCTCCGCCAAGGTATTCGGCAAATAGCCGCGCTCGGGCTATTTGCTGTTTCGACGCTTTCCAGCAACCGTGAGTCTTCTCATTCCGGAACTCGCATATCTGACCGTCCAGGGTGCACACAGAATACTACTGAGCCTGCAGGGGACAAGTTCTGCTTCCTGTCAGATCCCTGTGTATCTCTGGTCTCCATTGCTTTGATAACCAGTCTGAGGAAAGTGTCCCCTGCTGGGTAGAAAGAGTTATTCATTAATCCAGCCTGCTCCCAGGCATTGGTTCTGCATTTCCTGTTGTAGAAGTGAAGCTCAGCCCATTCTGCTGTTAACCCTTTCACTGCCAGCAAGTGAGAAAAACTTTATTTTAGCATCAAACTAACTGATTGACTGATCAGATGCCCACATAAATACAATCAGATACAGAAATATATGTATTTATTCATATACTGGAATCCTGCCCATTTACAATCTGATTTTCCCTTCCCTGTGTTGAAATCTTACAATAGCAATCAGCTTAAGTGATTTCCCTATCTGGTTAAATTACATGCGTGTCGATCAAGTAATACACGCATTTACTAAGCTACGTATTTAACTTAAATAATACAGTTAACTGCTGTATTTCACTTGTTTCTCTATCTACCATTATGGTGGTTCTAGTGAACAGCTGGTTACCTATTGCAGCATTTGGTTGGGACAACAGTCTTGTCAACTTAATCTATGCTAAAAGGTTAGGTTGTATTTTATGAATTTCGTTGCTACTTGGTAGTCACATAAATCTTACCGGGGTCCACCACGCTCCCCTCACGCTAGCACCTAGGCGGTCACTTTCGATCACCCGTCTGGGGGGTCGGGATCCTACACCCCCCCCCCCCCACCCCTTCACAGACTCCTTAATTTCCGGTCCACACGTTAATCTTGCTATGGTTATTTATATTAATCAATTTGGGTAGGACTCATGTTGTTATAGAGGCTATGCTTTTCTACGGAGAGGGTAAAGGAAGGGATGCCTGTAATTTCATGACATATTGGCTACGTATGTTTTCACTCCTACTTTCCATCGTGTTTTTCATATATCAGCGCAATATTTCTAAATTGGAGATTTTGAGCATACTTTCCATTATGTTTTAATGCATCAGTGCAAAGTCATAGTTTATTCGGCTGGTATCTCCGCCTAGTGGTTTGATGGTATTTGCTGTTTTATTCTGTATAATGTGTAGCTTCTCTGCCGTCCTGTTTTCAGGTTGTTAATGGTGTTTCTACTATTGGTGCATCCCGTGTAATACCACTAAATGCCTGACGCTATGCATGTACTATTTTATTGGGTCAAGTTAATCTAACTAACTAAACACTGTGTATATGTTGGATTTGTTTTATCTCCCAGTTTACGCTTACACTTACGCATCTCCTGTTATACATGCATCGAATTACCTCAGGTTCAGGCGTAACCACCATTTGACATTCCCCGCTGATTTCTATTAATGTTGCATACTGTCATTTGTTACCATTAGACAGTCACTAGGTCGCTATTATCACCTATTTCTATCAGGTACAATTTTGTTTCATCCACACTTCAAACAACCGCCTCGACAAGGCCACGTTGTTACACGATGAGGTATCGAACCGACAATCACTGTTACTATTTGTTTCATTTTGTCATCTGCTAGCAGTAGACAATTACTGGTTCACTATTGCCGCCTGTTTCTATCTGGTATAAATGTGTTCGTTCACATTTCCTACAATTGTTACACAATTGGCCTTTGTTAAACGATTATCGCCTGTTTCTATCAGGTTTAGTTTCATTGTGTTTCCTAACAACTGCCTCTACCAGGCCACGTTGTTACATGTTTGGGGTACGGGGGCTTGATTCCTGCCTTGCCTCGTCAGGCCACGGCTCCACTCCACAACTCTTCATTCGTACTCACTACCCGTAACAATCGTTTGTTACTCACTACCTTGCTAATTTCACCCTCCTCTCTCCGTCAGCTGCCACGACGTTTTCTTGGCACAACGCCTTCATTTCATCTCCTTTCAGGTTTATATGGTAACCATCATGAGAATCTTCAGCACCCTCGGGGTCTATCGATACTGCACTATCAGCTATATCTCCATAGTACTTCACTATACTGCACATTATTTTCCTTCCCTCGACTTCAGTTCCTTCTTCTTTCTTCCTCCTTTCTCTCCCTTCGTTTCCTCTGTCTCTATCTGGGAATATCCGGGTATCTATCATTTACAACAACTTGGGTTTCCAAGCACGTTACGTTACCCCCTTATCAAGCCCCTGTCTAGGGTCAGAGAACTGGCTATCTAGGGTTAGGAGCTGGCCTTAGCTGTACACCGTAGCTGGTCCCGCGAGGCCAACTCCCCAATCTCAACACAGAGATTTCGCCCCTCGGCCCAAATCATAGTTAGTGCCTCGCATTCACCCACCTATCGGGTTTATAGTTAGGGCCTCACCTGTCACGGCCACACGTTTTGGATCTTTACTGTCACCGAGAGGCCACCACCCCGCCACCACGCTAGTGGCTCGAGCCCCACGCCCAAATCATAGGTAGAGCCTCTCACCAGCCGCTTGGCTACTAGCAGGGCCTCACTTGTCACGGGGTAGTGAGCTTTTCGCTTCGGCACTAGTTAGCCAGCCAGTTCTATTTTACTTAACCATATTGTTGTTGTTTGAGTTCATTGTTGTTGTCATGTTCTTTTTCAGGATGTCCTACATACGCAACGTCAGACGAGGGATTGCAGCATTTTCGTGTCTATCAGGGCCGACTATCCATGAGTCGCTCAGTCTCGTACCTCACCCAACTCACATCTCTCAGGCATAAGCTGCATTTTGGCATCCCCTTCCGGTCACTCGGCTGTTGGGGCTCGACACAAGTTATCATCTAGAACTTTATTCGTTTGCTCTAAGATACATATAACAGAATCGTGACATTCTTCCAAGAAGCAGTGGAGCAGGACTTCCACAGGCATACTGATCACCCTGTAGTCTTTTCTACATTTTTGCCACCTTTTATTCAAACCTTCATACGTACATGATCGCACTTTTCCGAACTGACATACACGTTTCTGACAAGCCTTTCAAACCATACCCCATTTTTTTACACAAGATATCAAAGATAATTGGTTATCGCTTCACAGTAACGTACGTACACAGATGGGAATACCGGGCAGTATCAGACTCCCTAAACAGCATTCGCGCCACACAACCAGGTCTTAAATCTATGTGCCTGCAACCATACAAGGGTTCGGGAACCCTACAACTCCACGATCACAACTAATCAGACAGGTAAGTCATGTCTCCCCAAGGAAACTTTAAGAAGGTACAAACACTACACCGCGTCACGTCAACGTTCGAACCAGACAATCGAGACACTTAACCACTAATCACTCCCTATCTACTTCTAAATACGATTCTACGTTCACATTACGTCATTAGAGTAAATAGGACCACTAGCTGCTATTTTCACATCCATTCTATAAGAACGACATCCAGTAGCAGTACGCCGGAACAAACATTAGAGGCACTAGGAATCGGCTATATATTATACAGGAACATTCCCAACACAGGAGTAGCATAGACATGGATTTTATATAGTGCTATAAGTGTGTTTTCTGGCATTTCCTTTTGCCCTCTTTTTCAGGCCTACCCTCTACGTCGGTTCCGGCACACCACACCGACTTAATTCCAATCACAAGGTACTTCACTATACGATATTAACCGACCACAAGTTTTAAGGCCGTAAGGCCTGTATTTGTGGGAGGAGTTAAGCGTTCCATATAAACGCTACTCCCCCCCTTCCTACCTGCCGTATGCACGCTGTTCACCCCACCCACCTCTCCCTCTTATACAATTCATTCAGGGGGGCCCTCTTTTTCAGGCCTACCCTCTACGTCGGTTCCGGCACACCACACCGACTTAATTCCAATCACAAGGTACTTCACTATACGATATTAACCGACCACAAATATCTTTTTCCACTTTAGAAACATGTACCTATTGGGTCAGTAAGGGTTGACAGCCCTATGTAGGTTTTAATGAAGGACACTTAACGGTTAATTATGTACAATTTCAAAAGACCGGGAGGCTTAAAAACCTGCCGAACTGACTAGATGCTTACCTCTGATGAAGTAGGAATCACGAAATACGGAAGACTGCATCTAAGCTCTCAGACACACAACAGGACAGCACAGTGTAACGCAGGATCAGCAGTGGAACACACGCCAGCTAAATCAGCCAGCAGTAACTTTTCCAGCACAACCATACCCTCAGACCTTCCTTCAAGCCTGCTATAAGGAGGGAGCTAAGAGTGGCACCGCGGCAGACAGAAGTTGGACTCCGATCTATGTGCTTGATTGTCCTGCACTTTTGTAAGAGGATTTTTATCATTTCATTTTATACAATAAATTATAACACTGAGCAATATGGCTCTGTCTTTTTCATTTTAGATCGATCTGATGTCACAAGTAGTCCTCATATTTCAAGCATCCTTCAGACCTTTTGCTATTTATGTATCAGAGCTTATCAGTTAATGTGAGAGTCAAGTCTAATACAGCATCTCGTTCCCATAGTAGGAATTCCTATACAGAGTGATCCATATAGCTGACATAGACTTGGACTGATACTATTAACTGGGACTAATACAATTTTTAATTCCTGTAACAACATCCAGTTTTATGGCTATATCCCCCTTTTTGCTGTTTTTTTCCCTTTTTTTGTATTTTATACATTTTTTTTCGTTTTATTATTTATTTTTTCTACCCATTACTGGTTGTTTGCATGGGTTTTCCTCTACCTTTCTACTTATAGCTAGATTTATTTTGTTGAGTTAGACACCCTCCCTACCTACCTGCCCTGTTTACTACAAGCAGACGTAGTTATGGATTTTACATTTTCTCTTGGTAGAACTGATGTGTCCTAGCATGTCTTGCATGTATTCAGGGCCGGTGCAAGGATTTTTGCTGCCCTAGGCAAAATAAAAATTTGCTGCCCCCCCCCCCATGTGACATCACTATGCCCCACCCATATGATCTGCCATATGCTGCACACAGTGTGTGTTTACATTAAAAAGCCTGCAAGGACAGGCTATAGACACCAGAACCACTTCATTAAGCTGCAGTGGTTCTGGGGACTATGGTGTCTCTTTAATGTGAGGTAAATTAGAGATTAGTGTCACTAATAATATACTAGATTGCCTACTTACAACCAGATGAGGATGATGATGGTCTCTGCCTGCAGTCTGACTCCACGGGTCTGGTGTGATGAACAGGATCTCTGAAGGCTGTTTGTAACTGTGGTCACAAAATTCAATGTTTTGGGAGAACGGGAAGCAGCTCCATTTTTTGGGGCCCCTTACACAGCTCAAGGTCTGGGCCCCAGGGCCTGACGGTGAGTATGCCCATAAGGTCAACCCATAAGTCCACCTATATGTTCGCTCAGAGGAAGTGGAGTGTGTAGGGGATATGTAATAGGTGTATGCTTATAGAATGTAGTGTATAGGGATACCAGTTTGTGTAGGTGATGCAGTGTGTTTGTGTGTAGTGGAAGCAGTGTGTTTTTGTGTAAGGGATAAAAAACAGTGTGTGTTTGTGTATAAGGGATGTATTGTGTGTTTCTGGTTGTGTGTAAGGGATGCATTGTGTGTTTCTGTGTACGTGTGCAAAGGATGCATTGTCTTTATGTGTAAGGGTTGCATTGTGTGTTTCTCTGTGTGTAAGGAAAGCATGTTGTGTTTCTGTGTGTGTATTGATGCATTGTGTGTGTGTGTGTGTGTGTGTGTACATAGTGTGAAATAGCTCCCTGCCCCCTGTCCTTTAGAGCTCTCCATTCCATCCCTTAGAGCTCTCCTCTGCCCCTTAGTTGTCTCTCTTCTCCTCCCCTGTCCCTTAGTGGTCTCTACTCTGCTCTACCCTATCTAGTGGTCTCTACTCTGCTCTACCCTATCTAGTGGTCTCTCCTCACCCCCCCTCTCTAGTGGTCTCTTCTCACCCCCCTCCCCTAGTGGTCTCTCCACCAACCCCTCCCTCCCTTAGTGGTCTCTCACCCCCCATTCTCCTCACCCATTCCCTCTCTCCCACACCACGTTCTCCTCACCTCCCCCTTCCTGTGTTCTCCTCACCCCCCTTGTGTGTTCTCCTCACCCCCTCTTGTTTGTTCTCCTCACCCCCTCTTGTTTGTTCTCCTCACCCCCTCTTGTTTGTTCTCCTCACCCCCCTGTTTGTTCTCCTCACCCCCCCTCTTTGTTCTCCTCACCTCCCCTGTTTGTTCTCCTCACCCACCCCTCTGTTTGTTCTCATTACCTCCCCTTCCCTCTGTAGCGTGGCCGAGCTCCTCTCCGGTCCGTGGTACAGGAGTTTCTGTTTCCTGTACCTGGCTGGACTGATTGGAAGTGCACACTGTGTGCACTTCCTATCAGTCCGGCCGGGTACAGGAAACGGATGTTCATGTACCACAGACCGGAGAGGAGCTCGGCCATGCTACAGAGGGAAGGGGAGGTGAGGAGAGAGGCAGTGCTGCAGCCGCCTGAGGCTCTCTGAGCGTTCAGGCGGCTGCAGCATTAGAAGGGCCGGTGATGGGGGCCTAGTTCGCCTTATAGGAAGCGCTGGCCCTGCATGTATTGAAAAGCACCCTCAGATTAAATCTTCTTTATCAAATCTAGCAATTTCCTGTTATATATTTCTGCACCTTTCAACTCTTGTTGTTAGCAAATACTACTCTCTACATGTATGAACAATTTAAACTGCACTGCCTTTTCTATGAAAAGCCAGTGTTTGAAAATGAAAATGAAAATGCCTGCATATAATGGTTATACTCACCAGAGTGCCCAATCTGGCTTCACGTAGGAAGGAAATTATTTATTTTATTGTGCTCTCCTTTAGATTAGCCCCCAATGTAGCATCTGATGATTTTTTTTTATTTTTTTTTTATTTTAGACTGTGCTGGTTAATATTTGTATATCACGCTTTTGCCCTAATTTACTTGGGATCGTTTTTTGTTTTTTTGTTGTTTTTTTATTTATTTCATTAGAAATCCTTTTCTTAAAAAAAAAAAAAAAAGAAGAAGAAGAATATTCTGTTCCTAATGAAACTAGATATAACAGGAATCATTGCAAGGTTAGTGCTAAGTAAACTAAAAAAAAAATTTTTTTGTGGTTCCGCAGTGTTGGTATACTATGTCAAGGATTCCACAGGAAAATTTAGTTGGAAACACATTATGAATAACTATTGTTAACTATTGTGGACAAAGTACCTAGTTTAAAATTTGGCTTAAATCTGGTCTAAATTTAGGACCATTCGAGGCCGTAATTACAAAATCTGGATAGTGTTAAATAATGTAAATACTGTTTGGATTTTGCAATCTGAATGTCCCCTTACAGCAGCAAATGGTTTTACCCCGCTCAGTACAGGGCCATTGACACTTTAGGGAATATCCCTTTTTATGTCAATATATGACAAGTGGAAATTACTTTGAGTTAAAGTATTGAGAATTTTTTTTTAGATAAATGATCATTTTCTGTGTTGAGTATGGTTGTAGTTCATAAAAGGAGTTACAATGTATTATAGTATGTTGGAAAACTAAAATGGAGAGAGAATTTATGAATATATAGTGATGAGAAATAATGCTGTAGACGTGCATGAGAATGAATAAAAATTATCAAGCTGGTAAGATTGCCTGGTTATAATTACCAGTATGCTTAAATTCCTACCTATGCAGCCACAAAATGTAACCAAGCCAAATAGAAGGAGCAGTAGGATTTTACTATGTAAAAATATAACATTTTGATTAATAATTAAATCTTGAAGGTGTTTTATTCAACCAATTCCTACGTATATGTGTGTAGGATCTATGGTAATGTATGTCTCTATATGTAGGTGATTGTGTGTGAGATTTTGTGTGTTTATGTAAATGGGAGTGTGACTCTATGTCTATGTATATATGTGACTGCATGTGTGTAACGCTGTATGTGTGTGCTGTGTACATATTTATGTATACAAAAACCTAAATTCATCACTGGAATGCCTTTTGCAGAGGTCTGGAGAGACAAAAAGAAGCAGTAGACAGCTGCCTGTGTACACATCTTGCGGAGAAGGAAGAGGTTAAGCGGCAGGGACATCTCTAAAAGAATCCAAACTCTTGCCGCAGACACCGTAGGCTAAATAGATGTAGACATGTGGGAGTATTCTTTCACTTCTTGGTATTGATGCAACAACATTAAAGCACCTATCAGTGTTATCACACATTGGTTTACTGTAATTAAATTTGAAGCACTCTGTTACACTTAGACAGTAGGAGCAAAATAATTAAAATAAATAATTTGAACGTCACAAGTTCTCAATAGATATTTTGAAAGGTTTTATTAGGTATACTGCCTGGCATCTAAAGTAACACATTCTAGAAATCATAACTACTTCATTTCATTAAAGTACTTATAGTGCTTGGAGCTCCCCAACTCTGTCCCTTCCTTTAGTAATTAAACCACTCTTAAATGGTTTGAGACTGAATGAGGGTCCCTAGACCTCTGTGGTGTTTTTGCTAATGTTTCAGCATTAGCCTAAGCTGCAATGGTCAATAGTGATTGGATGAGGGTGTCTGAATTTAATTTAATGCAAACAGTGTAAGGACCCAGCCGCCGCTCATCGGTGGGGACCTGGGGGGTATTAGGTACACTCCTTTATTTATTTATTTAGGATCACCACCCGCCGCTCATAGATGGGGACCATGGGGGACATTAGGTACCCCCCCCCTTTAATTAATTAGGGTCTCCACCCGCCCCTTATGGGTGGGGACCTGGGGGGGGACATTAGGTTCCCCCATTATTTAATTATTGAAGGTCCCACCCACCGGTCATGGGTGGGGACCTGGTGGGGACACTAGGTGCCCCCCATTATTTATTTATTTTGGGTCCCCACCCGCCGCTCATGGGTGCTAATTTAATTAATTAGGGCTCCCACCCACCGCACAAAGGTGGGTTGTGCGGGGGGGCACCAATGCGGGGGGGCACCATTTTAGTTATTTTGGTTCCCCAGTGGCTGCTCGCTGTCATTTAAAACTCTATCACTTCTATATAAATCAGTAGCTTAATTTCTGTAGTGTACCCAGTATGCTTAAAGTCCTACCTATGCAGCCACAAAATGTAGCCAAGCCAAATAGAAGGAGCAGTAGGATTTTACTATGTAAAAATATAACATTTTGATTAATAATTAAATCTTGAAGCTGCTGCTGCACTGGGCACCCCTTGTCAGTCGTCATAACTCCCCACGACTTAAACCAGGATCCTTGTAGTGAATTATATGCTCTGTGCCAGGATCCTGGTTTAAGTGGTCCTATCAATGTAGTTAGTGCGGCCTACAGGGATACTAGGAGTAATCACTGTGTCTGGTTTGAATACTTGAGTACTTGTAAAAAGTAGATATTTACATCAGTAGCACAGCCTTATTGTGTTACTGGTCTAAATCGCTACTTTTTCATATTGCAACATTGTTATAGTTTTTGCTATAACTATTGGTTACACTCTTACCGTAGCTTTCTATCACTTCTGTGGTGGATCGCCTGGCAACCCAACCGGGTGCCTTCGCCAATCGATGCTCCTAGTGCTCACCGAGTACTTCCAAGCATTCCACCAGACACCATCAGCACCGTAGTCCCCACGTCCAGTGTTACAGCTGCGCTGGGATCTTGACGTCTTCCACCCACCCTGGACCCAAGACCAGGATTCAGCTTCCACTGGGTGAACCTCTCCTACTCCAGAGAGTATAGCAGGAACAGCTCTTATAAGAGCTAGGGAATATAACCCAGGGGTGTATTGTGATATAGCAATCCCCAGAGTAGATACAGCTGTTCCTCTCACACATGAGATGAGACTGTGTTGAGGGTAGGCAGGAACTCGTTTAATGGGAGCCACAACCGGCCTTATATGCAAGTCATCATGCAAGGAGCAATCCCCCATGGACCTGAGAGTAAACCACAATATAAACAATTACACAACCACATTCGCTCTCAGATGCAGGACACTCCCATACATAATAAGATAATCCCTCCTCTGTGCCTGGGAGATTATTGGATCAGGAACTCTACTAATCTAATCCAACTATCTCCAAGCACAGAAAAACTGCAATACAACAACACCCCAAAAATACCCCATACAACATGGAAACCCCACAAGTCATATCCCCTGATAGTCCCGATCTGGGAGACCAACACATCCAAAAACATATCCAAAAATCGGTTCAGAGGTTCAGGATTTCCATGGAAGTAATCATTTTGACTGACCGTGCACATGGTCCTATGCCCAAAACAGTTCCAGGGAATTAGGGTCAACGGTCGGTCTCTCTTTATGGAGTACAATAGTACATAAATCACATATTTTTTTAAAGGGTCCATAGTCTTTTGGCAGGAGGCTGGCAAGCAGGCCCCTCCAAGAACACGTGGCAGAGGCATTTCTGCCATAACTTCTATATAAGATACTGATTTATATCCAGTTTTAAATGATAGCGAGCAGCCAGTAGGCGACATGCCCCTACTTACGGGGAGGATTTAACCTGTGCCAGGCCCCCCCTTATTGCACTAGTGACTGGGCAGAAATGGCTGCCTAGTCACTAGTAGTTTTAAATTACAGTGAGCAGCGACATGCCCCTACTCGCAGGATTTAACCTCCCATTTCTTACTATCACTATGAACCCCATTGGTTAATGCGGGGGAAATGGTGTTGAATGGTTGTTTATTACAAGAAGGGAGCTCGTAGCGCTGCCGGCTCCCTCCTTGTGGTTAATTTTTTTTGTCCAATAAACGAAAGAACTGAAACAAAAAGGCAATGTATTTGTATGTAGGACTTTCGTTTACATTTTGGTAAATTAATATGAAAAAAACTTGACTTTTCATACGAAATCATGTTCATATGAAAACGAATGCACATTATTATTATTATTATTATTATTATTATTATATACATTTATGTAACGGAATGCAGTATAATTACTCCACGATATCCGTTGGTATCCTCAGGAAATCCACAGTCAGAATAGAAAGCACGGCAATATTCCCCATCCTCCCAATAACCGGACAAAACACAGTTTGGGAGTCAACTAACTCAGTTTATTCGCAAGCTGGCATATTTAAGCAGTTCCCCATGCAAGGGGTTTCCTTACAGATAATCCAGGGGATTTCTCCCAACATGCATTGTTACTTTCCCAACAGGCATTGCTGCACGAGAAGGATACTCCCACTAAAATGGACGATTAAGTGGATTATCCCCTCGTGCAGCAAAACTGACAATTCACTTTAAAATACATATTTTACACAATATTCGGTACTTTGAGATGACTGAACGTTCGGTAGATAGCTGGGGTCGAAGCGCACACTTCGTGGGAATACCGCTCTGATCCCAGCTGAATTGACCGAACGCCACACAGAATACATTCAAACATTGAGGTCGGTTTAAAAGTACCGAACAAGTATGGGGAACATAATGTACCGAACGCGGAACTCCCGAACGCTCTGGAAGTCCAGCGGTGTTCGGATCATTGAGTAGCCGTTTTCAGTTCCAGGCTCTCGACGACCGAACACCGCTGCAGAGACAAAGGATCCAAGATGGCCGACCGCCGCATGGTCGGTAGCCGAACGGCGGCCACCTAGGAGAGCCCTTAATTACCGATTGCAACATTGTTGCAATCGGTTAATTGGTGCCACACGACTTGTGAATGTGTGGTCTACCTGGGGAGCCCGCATTCGTATGGCGAACGGCCGGGATAGCCGTGTTTCGTCAAACGAATGCTTGGTATGCTGGCAGCGTACGGCTGCCAGCATGCGAACGGCCATAATACAGCACATATACAGTAAAAGACACACATTATGCGTTCAGCCTATGGACAACCTAAAATAACTATAGTCCAGAAGTGGCTAGGTTTGCCACAATGCTCCCCCAGAACCAAGCCGGCATACACAGTCTGATCCCAACGGATCGGCTTGGGGATGTCCGGGAGAGTACTCACAGATCACTTCTCGAGTTCAGTCTGTCTGGATAACCCGGCAGCGTTACCGTTTTGTTTTCCTGGCCGGTAATGGATGGTAAAATCAAAGGGCTGCAGCGCCAAACTCCAGCGCAGCAGCCTGGCATTGTCTCCAGACACACGGTTTAGCCACACCAACGGGTTGTGATCTGTGAGTAGTGAAAAAGGTTGTCCATACAAATACGGCTGTAACTTTTTAAGGGCCCACACCACGGCCAGGCATTCTTTCTCAATGGCGGCGTAGCTCACTTCACGGGGCAACAACTTGCGGCTTAAGTAGGCTACAGGATGTTCTCCGCCATCGGCTCCCACTTGACTCAGCACTGCCCCCAATCCAAACATTGAAGCGTCTGTGTGGACAAGAAATCTTTTAGTTGGATCAGGAGCAGTTAACACAGGAGCATTAGTTAGGGCTGTCTTGAGTTGTTGGAATGCCTGCTCACACTCTGGGGCCCAGACAACCAGTCGGGGAAGGTTCTTTTTGGTCAGGTCCTTCAGGGGTTTGGCCAGGGTACTGTAGTCGGGTACAAATTTCCTATAATACCCTGCAGTCCCTAGAAAAGCTAGCACCTGGGTTTTGGTCCTTGGGGTAGGCCACTTAGCTACGGCCTCAATCTTGGCTGGTTCGGGTCTCTGCTGCCCACACCCTACTCGGTGTCCCAGATACTGCACCTCGGCCATACCTACGTGGCACTTACTAGGTTTTAAAGTTAACCCGGCTTCCCCAATACGGTCTAAGATTGCTCCTATATGGTGTAGGTGATCTTCCCAGGTCTGGCTGAAGATGGCTATATCATCCAAATAGGCACAGGCATACTCCTGGAAGCCATCCAGTAGCCGATCTACCATCCGCTGAAAAGTAGCCGGAGTACAGGCCAAACGGAGTGACAAACGCCGACTTGGGGATGGCATCATCGGCTAGAGGAATTTGCCAGTATCCCTTACACAAGTCAATGGTAGTGAGATACTGACCCCGTGCCATCTTATCTAGCAGCTCGTCTATCCGAGGCATCGGGTAGGCATCAGACACTGTCTTGTCATTCAGCCTCCGATAGTCAACGCAGAATCGGGTAGTGCCGTCCTTTTTAGGCACCAGGACTACCGGTGATGCCCAGGGGCTATCTGAGGGTTCGATAACCCCTAGCTGCAACATTTCATCCAACTCGGCCTTCATATGGGTCCGGACTGATTCCGGGACCCTATATGGAGCCTGTCGCATAGGTAGCTGTCCCGGGGTTTCGACTCGGTGGGTGGCTAGCGGAGTGTACCCAGGTAAATTGGAGAAGGTAGCCCCTTTAGCTACGATCAGCGCCTGTACCTGGGCACGCTCGAGAGGGCTTAGCCGCTCCCCCAGCTGAACTCCCCGGGAGGGCTCTATCGGTTCTTCCGGTTCTAGTAGATCAGGTAGGGGCAAGTTCTCCTGATCTTCTAAGGCAGAGGCACAGATTGCCGTCACATCCTCTATCCTCTCATGGTAGGGTTTGAGCATGTTTACATGGAGCATGCGTCTCTTCCCTACCCCTGAGCAGGGGCCGATCACATAGGTAGTGTCGCATCGCTGCTCTACTACCTGGTATGGGCCTTGCCAGATGGTCTGCAGCTTGTCCGTGCGGACAGGTTTTAAAATCAAAACCTTCTGTCCCACTTGAAAGCTGCGGTCCCTGGCTCCTCTATCGTACCAGCGTCGCTGACGTTGCTGCGCCGCCTGGAGGTTGGTGTGCACAGCCTGAGTTAGCGCCTACAGACGGTCTCTGAACTCCAGTACATATGATACGATAGGGGTTTCGCTAGCCGTATTTTCCCCCTCCCAGTGTTCCCTAATCAAGTTTAAGGGTCCCCGTACCCTTCTCCCGAACAATAGTTCGAATGGGGAGAATCCGGTCGATTCTTGGGGAACCTCTCTATACGCAAAGAGCAGGTGAGGCAGGAACCTCTCCCAGTCTTTGTGGGTTTCCCCGAACGTCCGAAGCATCTGCTTCAGCGTCCCATTGAATCTCTCACATAGTCCATTGGACTGGGGGTGGTAGGCGGAATTGACTATTGGCTTAATGCCACATACCTTCCACATATGCTGGGTGACCTCGGCAGTAAATTGGGTGCCCCGGTCGGATATGATTTCTTGGGGGAACCCTACCCTGGAAAACATGTTCATTAATGCTTCAGCTACGGTTTCAGCATGAATGTTAGTGAGAGCCACGGCTTCGGGGTACCTGGTGGCGTAGTCCACCACAGTTAAAATATACTTTTTGCCAGAGGGACTGGGTTTTGGCAGGGGCCCTACTATGTCTACCGCTACCCTGCTGAAGGGTTCGGCAATAATGGGTAGGGGGCATAACTTGGCCTTGTGGCGATCCCCTCGTTTACCTACTTGCTGGCAAACGTCGCAGGAGGTGCAATACTGTCGCACATCCTGGGAGATTCCGGGCCAGAAAAACGCATGCGTCAGGCGGTATCTGGTGCGGGTCATCCCTAGGTGTCCTGACAAGGGGATATCATGAGCAATTCTAAGCAGCTCCTGCCTATACTTCTGCGGTACCACTAACTGTTTGTTAGTCAAGGTGACAGACCCTCCCACGTCCTTGGCCGTGACACGGTACAATAACCCTTTCTCCCACGTGTAATGCTCCCCCTCTAGCCCTGTCTGGTCAGCTTGTGCCCGGTCCCTATAGACTTGTAAAGTGGGATCGGTCTGTACTTCAGTTACAAAGGTAGTCGGGGTATCCCAGGACATGGGAGTCGGGTGGGGGTCATGGTCTCTTACCTGTGCCTCAGAGTGTATCGGTGTAGCCGTGGTGCGAGCCTGCTGCCGTGTGGTTACTGGATGTGCTTCCTGGTAGGGAGCCTGCGGAACAAAGGCAGAGGTCATCTGCCCCAAATCATTCCCTAGCACAACATCTGCGGGTAAGTTCTGCATTAGTCCCACTTCTACTGTCCCCTCTCCCGCACCCCAGTTCAAATGTACTTTCGCCGTGGGTAGTCGGTATACAGCTCCCCCGGCTACCCGGACGGCCACAGATCCGCCAGTATGCGTGCCCTCCGATACCAAATGGGGTGCTATCAGGGTTAAGGTAGCTCCCGAATCCCGCAGTCCCTGAACCTCGTTCCCCTCAAGCGTTACCAGCTGCCGGTGATGCTGCCGGTTATCGGTGGCTCGGACCGACATTACCTCGTGTAAGATACCCAGGGGTTCCTCTGCATGAACACTCCACAACTCCTGAGTGGCTGGTTCCCTCTGGTAATGGTGAGCAGCCGCCCTGGGTACGGGGTTTGGACGCCCCTGATTCCAGGTGGGCAGGCCACGATTCTGGGTGCATTCTCGGGCCATATGCCCCCATTGTTTACAGGAATAACACTGGATGTTGGCCCGCCCGTTGTACCTGGAAGGTGGCGGTACATGTCCTTGCGAGGGACGGAACGGGGCGGCTGTGGGCGCTAGAGGTGGTGTAGCGCTAGCTAGTCCTGTGGGTCGGGAGTAGCTTTTGGCTACAGGTCCCTGGTGCCTCCGTGCATCAAAGTGTTGATCGGCCAATCTAGCTGCTTCAGTTAGGGTGAGGGGTTTCCTGTCCCGTACCCATTCTTGAGTCTCCGGGGATAATCCATTAAAAAATTGCTCCAGCAACATCATCTGACGCAATTCCTCCATGGTGGTGGCGTTGCTGGCCTGTATCCACCCTTGGGAGGCTTGATCCAGTTTATGTGCCCACTCTGCGTGTGAATCCCTCTCTGGTTGTGTCTGAACTTGCGCCGGTATGCCTCTGGGGTAATGGCATACCTCTCCAAGATTGCGCGCTTTACTTTTTCGTAATCTTTGCTGTCCTCACTGGGCAAAGCACGGTAAGCTTCGGCTGCCCGACCTGCTAGTTTGCTTGCTAGCAGTTGCACCCATACTGACCGTTCTAACTCATGTAGGTCACACAGTCTTTCAAAGTCCTGCAAGTACCCATCGATCTCGTCCTTTTCCTCGCAAAAGGCTCTGAAGGCCTGATACGGGATCTTGGGCTTTACCGGGTTGTAAAGAGACCCTGGGTTGGACTCGGTTCGAGTCAAGGTGTGTTGTGGGCTGTGTGCCATAACATATTCCTGCACATTTGCCATTACCATATTCAACATGGCCTCCGATATAGGCTGCGGCAAAAATGCTAGCCTGGTCCTCATCTCTCTTTCATAGAGCGTTTCTTCCATAACTACTGGGGGTGTAGCGCTGCGGGCTTGGTCTCCCTCCATCAGCTCGGCAATTAGTACCGCTTTGGTTTTGCTGCTGGCTACTTTCCCTCTGGCTTCCAGTAGTTCTTTTAAAGTCTGTCGTTTCAGTATGGTATAATCAATCTCCATACGAATTGCCCTTGCTTTCCTTGTTCGGTAGTTCCAGTTACACGAATTCTGCTTTCGGCTGTAAGGTTCGGATCCCGTCGCTTGCCACCAATTGTAACGGAATGCAGTATAATTACTCCACGATATCCGTTGGTATCCTCAGGAAATCCACAGTCAGAATAGAAAGCACGGCAATATTCCCCATCCTCCCAATAACCGGACGAAACACAGTTTGGGAGTCAACTAACTCAGTTTATTCGCAAGCTGGCATATTTAAGCAGTTCCCCATGCAAGGGGTTTCCTTACAGATAATCCAGGGGATTTCTCCCAACATGCATTGTTACTTTCCCAACAGGCATTGCTGCACGAGAAGGATACTCCCACTAAAATGGACGATTAAGTGGATTATCCCCTCGTGCAGCAAAACTGACAATTCACTTTGAAATACATATTTTACACAATATTCGGTACTTTGAGATGACTCAACGTTTGGTAGATAACTGGGGTCGAAGCGCACACTTCGTGGGAATACCGCTCTGATCCCAGCTGAATTGACCGAACGCC
Source organism: Pelobates fuscus (assembly GCF_036172605.1). Lineage (NCBI taxonomy): Eukaryota > Metazoa > Chordata > Amphibia > Anura > Pelobatidae > Pelobates > Pelobates fuscus. Next base: position 126,262,286 of record NC_086319.1, on the reverse strand, counting down.
GCACAGAATACATTCAAACATTGAGGTCGGTTTAAAAGTACCGAACAAGTATGGGGAACATAATGTACCGAACGCGGAACTCCCGAACGCTCTGGAAGTCCAGCGGTGTTCGGATCATTGAGTAGCCGTTTTCAGTTCCAGGCTCTCGACGACCGAGCACCGCTGCAGAGACAAAGGATCCAAGATGGCCGACCGCCGCATGGTCGGTAGCCGAACGGCGGGCACCTAGGAGAGCCCTTAATTACCGATTGCAACATTGTTGCAATCGGTTAATTGGTGCCACACGACTTGTGAATGTGTGGTCTACCTGGGGAGCCCGCATTCTTATGGCGAACGGCCGGGATAGCCGTGTTTCGTCAAACGAATGCTTGGTATGCTGGCAGCGTACGGCTGCCAGCATGCGAACGGCCATAATACAGCACATATACAGTAAAAGACACACATTATGCGTTCAGCCTATGGACAACCTAAAATAACTATAGTCCAGAAGTGGCTAGGTTTGCCACAATTTATATAGCACCAACAGATTCCATATTGCTTTACAATATTATAAGAGTTAGGGATTTAGCTATAAATAGGACAATTACAAGAAACCTTACAGGAACGATAGGTTGAAGAGGACCCTGCTCAAACAAGCTTACAGTTTATAGGAGGTGGAGTGTAAAACCTTACAGGAACAATAGGTTGAAGAGGACCCTGCTCAAACGATCTTACAGTTTATAGGAGGTGGAGTGTAAAACACAATAGGACAGGAAATAGCAATCAAAACAGGTCGGAGTGAAGCAGAGCTGGAGGAGAGAGTAGAGTGCTGCCCTTTAGGAGAGAGCAAGAGACAGGTATGTGAGGTAGAGGTTACTTTGGGAGGCCATAAGCTTTCTTAAAGAGATGGGTTTTAAGGCACTTCTTAAATGATCGAAGACCAGGGGAGAGTCTGATGGCAAAAGGTAGGCTATTCCATAGGAAGGGAGCCACCTGCGAGAAGCGTTAGTTGGCCATACGGGTGCGAGCAGTGGATAGGAGACGGTCACAGGCAGAGAGGAGAGACCGTGAAGTTGCATACCTATATGCTTTATAGGTATGGGTTAGCACTTTGAATTTACTCCTATAGGATACAGGAAGCCAATGTAAGGACTGACAGAGGGGTGAGGTGTGAGAGGACTGACTAGAGAGGAAAATCAATCTGGCACAGCATTCATTACAGACTGTAGCGTAGAAATACGGAAAGACCAATTAGGAGAGGGTTACAATAATCCATGTGGAAAAATACTAGGCCATGGACACGCTCTTTAGTAGCATCTTCTGTAAGAAAGGGGCAGATGTGGGCTATGTTTTTAAGATGAAATCTACAGGATTTGGTAACATACTGGATGTGAGGATCAAAGGTGAGGCCAGAGTCAAATATGACACCGAGACAGCATGCTTCCAATGATGGACTGATGTGGATACCACTGACTTCAAGGGAGAGTGAAAGAGGAGGATCAGTATTAGGAGGAGGAAAGACAAGGAGTTCAGTTTTAGAGAGATTTAATTTTAGAAAGTGGTCCGGGGAGGAGAGATATAACTAGGTGTCATCATCGTACAGGTGGTAGTGGAATGCAAATGAAGTAATAAGTTTGCCAAGAGAGGCAGTATTAAGAGTAAATAGAAGGGGACCAAGGACGGAGCCTTGGGGGACTCCAACTGAGACAGGACGAAGCGATGAGGTATCATTAGAAAAGGAGACACTGAATGAGCGTTGGGAGACATAAGAGGAAAACCACGATTTGTAACCTAGGTTAAAAAAACAAAAAAACACACAAACGCAAGTCCATTGAGTTCAAAACCCTTCTTTTTAAAAGTTTGATTATTCACTTTAAACCATAGATGGGTAATGAGAAGCTATCTAATCCTTATGACATACTGCATACATGGGTTATTCAGTACTGCAATGTCCTAAACTGAAGATTATAAACACTGAGTGGTGCACTGAAGAGAAAGGACATAAAAGAGGAACAGAAGAAAATTGAAGCTTCAACAAGCAAAAGTGACATATTTTTTCAAAAGAAAATAGAGCAAGAGCAGGATGAAGTAGGTGGAACTTCAGTGGAAACTGAAACTTCTATTTCTGAAACTGAAATTTCTGAAATGTCTATTGTATACCATTTTTAGCTGAGAAGATGAGACCAAAGAGATAGAACGTCATATGAAAACGCAAAGAAAGGAGACTGCATTGTCTCTTCTACAGGAAAAAAAATCACCATCCACAGAGGATTTCTTTCGCCATTCTCATGTTTTGAGAAATACTGGAATCTCCATGGAAATGTTCTGGGAATTTCATCTTAAACAGCATACTCAAGACATCCTAATCAATGGAAATATTGTATACTTCAGAAAAGGTATACAAGGATCAGATATTAATAGAAAATGGGTTACTTACAATGACAAAAAGAAGATCCTACACTGTTTAATTTGCCTATGTATTCTGCAGAAAAATATTGTCATACTCATTGGATACAGGGTTGTAATGAATGAAGACATATTACAAGAAGACTTCCCGAGCATGAGTGGTCCCAGAGCCATAAACTCGCTAGTGAAGCCTATATGGTCAATACTTTAAAGGCAAATCCGCCCAACACAAATTTTCAGTTGTCCAGCTTTCTAAAAGGCACAACCAGGTACTTCAGGAACATGCTGTTCAAAGCAACATCATGGGCATTTCTTTTTTTTTTTATTAGTGTCCAAGCATTGCCATATAGTAGCAGCCATTCAGATTCTGCAGCTGATGTCTTTGATGATGACTAGTGATGTACCGAACTGTCCGCCGGCGAACAGTTCCCGGCGAACTTAGGGTGTTCACGTTCGCCGCGGCGGGCGGACACATGCGCAGTTCGATCCGCCCCCTATTCGTCATCATTGGGCAAACTTTGACCCTGTGCCTCTCGGTCAGCAGACACATTCCAGCCAATCAGCAGCACTCCCTCCCTTCCACACCCTCCAACCTCCCTCCCAGCATCCATTTTCGATTCATTCTGAAGCTGCATGCTTAGTGAGAGGAGGGAAAGTTTAGCTGCTGCTGATTAGATAGGGAAATTGATAGCTAGGCTAGGGTATTCAGTGTCCACTACAATCCTGAAGGACTCATCTGATCTCTGCTGTAAGGACAGCACCCCAAAAAGCCCTTTTTAGGGCTATAACATCAGGCTGCTTTTTTTTTTTTCCTGTGTAATGTAATTGCAGGTGCCTGCCTGCCAGCTTCTGTGTGAGGTTCACATTGGATACTGTGCCTACTTGCCCAGTGCCACCACGCATATCTGTTTTTACAATAGGTTAAGCTTTAGATTTAAAAGAAATAATTTTTTTTCACTGTAATAGAAGAGCAGTTGCCTGCCTGCCAGCTTCTGTGTCAGGTTGGATGCCTTGCCCATTTGCACAGTCAGTGCCACCACTCATATCTGTTTTAACAATGGGTTAAGCTTTAGATTTAAAAGAAATAATTTTTTTTCACTGTAATAGAAGAGCAGTTGCCTGCCTGCCAGCTTCTGTGTCAGGTTGGATGCCTTGCCCATTTGCACAGTCAGTGCCACCACTCATATCTGTTTTAACAATAGGTTAAGCTTTAGATTTAAAAGAAATCATTTTTTTTCACTGTAATAGAAGAGCAGTTGCCTGCCTGCCAGCTTCTGTGTCAGGTTGGATGCCTTGCCCATTTGCACAGTCCGTGCCACCACTCATATCTGTTTTTACAATAGGTTAAGCTTTAGATTTAAAAGAAATAATTTTTTTCACTGTAATAGAAGAGCAGTTGCCTGCCTGCCAGCTTCTGTGTCAGGTTGGATGCCTTGCCCATTTGCACAGTCAGTGCCACCACTCATATCTGTTTTAACAATAGGTTAAGCTTTAGATTTAAAATAAATAATTTTTTTTCACTGTAATAGAAGAGCAGTTGCCTGCCTGCCAGCTTCTGTGTCAGGTTGGATGCCTTGCCCATTTGTACAGTCAGTGCCACCACTCATATCTGTTTTAACAATAGGTTAAGCTTTAGATTTAAAAGAAATAATTTTTTTTCACTGTAATAGAAGAGCAGTTGCCTGCCTGCCAGCTTCTGTGTCAGGTTGGATGCCTTGCCCATTTGCACAGTCAGTGCCACCACTCATATCTGTTTTTACAATAGGTTAAGCTTTAGATTTAAAAGAAATCATTTTTTTCACTGTAATAGAAGAGCAGTTAGTTGTCTGCAAGCGTCTGGGTGTCAGGCCTACTTCAGCGTGTGCTCTGCAGACCTGTGCCAGCGTGCTTTGACAGTTGCCAATCATATCTGGTGTCTCTTTAGCGTGCTTTTACAAAGAAAAAAGGTTTCTAGTGTAAGCTAATAGCAGCCAGTCAGTGTCCTTCAAGCGGCTCTGTCAGGCCTTCCTTCAGCGTGTGCCCTGCACAACCCTGCCAGCGTACTTTGACAGTTGCCACTCATATCTGGTGTCTCTATAGCATGCTTTTACAAAGAAAAAAGGTTTCCAGTGTAAGCTAATAGCAGCCAGTCAGTGTTCTTCAAGCGGCTCTGTCAGGCCTTCCTTCAGCGTGTGCCCTGCACAACACTGCCAGAGTGCTTTGACAGTTGCCAATCATATCTGGTGTCTCTTTAGCGTGCTTTTACAAAGAAAAAAGGTTTCCAGTGTAAGCTAATAGCAGCCAGTCAGTGTCCTTCAAGCGGCTCTGTCAGGCCTTCCTTCAGCGTGTGCCCTGCACAACTGTCAGGGTACCTGTAGTCTCTACCCCTGAGACGGGTAGAGATTTAGACGTTTTTCCATCCAGACGGCATGATTCTCCCGTTCCTCGCGGTCCCCTCGCGCATGTAAATGCCGGCCGCGAGAGAACTATGCCTTTTTGTAACGTGACGCTCAATAGTCGACGTCATGACGCTATTCTAGCCCGACCTGTCAGTCAAATCCCGGACACGAATCAGGTCTCGGCGGAGGCGTGATTAGTCTCTAGAACCAGGGTATTTAAGGGAGCTCTCAGCATTTGCTCATTGCCCTGTCGTGGTTCTAGCCAGCCTAGTCACACAGTGCTCTTGTATTCTCTTGTCTTTTGGTTCTGACCCGGCTTTGTTATTACTTACCTGTCTTCTCTGTTATCCTTGACCCGGCTTGTCTCTCGCTTACCTGTCTTCTCGTTCCCTCGACCTCGGCTTGTCCCTGACCATTCTATACGTAGTATTACGTTTAGTCCGGCCATTCTAAGGTCCGGTATACGTATCTGCTACTCTTTGTACTCTGCGTGTTGGATCCCTGTCCCGATCCTGACATTACGACAGGGCCAATGGATCCTGCAGGTACAAACTGTCAGCTTGGTTCTCCTGATCCTAGGTTTGACGCCATGGATCATAGAATGGATCAGATGGCACTGGCACTACAGGCGTTACTATCACGTCCTAATAATCCACCTGAGGAGATGCGTAATACTTCTATTCCCCCTGTGAGTTCAGGGCTAGAGGCCACTGTAGGTGCTTCTTCCCGAGTTACCCCACCTGTACGTTATGCTGGTTCTCCTGAAAGGTGTCGTGGCTTTTTGAACCAGATCAGTATCCATTTCGAGCTACAACCCCGTTCTTACCCTACTGATAGGGCAAAGGTGGGATTTATTATCACCTTACTCATTGAGAATGCTCTGAGATGGGCTAATCCCTTGTGGGAGAATGATAATCCATTAGTCTATAACTATAATGCCTTTGTAGCTGCTTTTAGAAGAACTTTTGACCCCCCTGGCAGAAAGGTCAATGCAGCTAGATTACTGTTGCGCCTTAGACAAGAGAACCGAACACTTGTGGATTACGCACTAGAGTTCAGGTCTTTGGCAGCAGAGGTTAAGTGGAATGAACAGGCTTATATAGACGTATTTTTAAACGGATTATCCGATGTAATACTTGACGAGGTAGCGACGAGAGAGCTTCCCGAGAATTTGGAGGACTTAATTTCCTTTATCTCTCGCATTGACGAACGTCTAAGAGAGAGGCAGAACACTCGAGATAGAACCGGTAGACCTTCCTTTAGACTAGCTCCTTCATTTCAAAGTCCTGAAACCAAAACTCCACAGTTTCCAGAACCTATGCAGATAGGCCTTACTCGCCTCTCAGAAGAGGAGAGACAGTACAGGAGAAGGGAGGGACTGTGTATGTATTGTGGAGTCAGAGGTCACTTACGTTTGAATTCTCCCAATCGCCCGGGAAACGCTTGCACCTAAGTTTCTCTAGAGGACAGGCCTTGGGTGTTTCTATTTTGTCCTCTACTCATAACTACAAAGAACACAGGCTTCTATTACCCGTCTCTTTAACTTGGGAGAAGGGAACTTTAGAGACTGTGGCATTGATAGACTCCGGAGCTGCTGAGAGCTTTATCGACCAAGTTTTTCTCACCAAACACGCTATCCCATCCCAGTTAAGGAAGACACCTTTGGCTGTTGAGGCCATAGATGGTAGACCTTTAGTTGAGCCTGTGATTTTCCGGGAGACCACACCTCTTAACTTAACTACTGGTATTCTACACAAGGAGGAGATATCTCTACTACTCATTTCATCTCCTTCTGTTCCCATAGTCCTGGGATACTCCTGGCTGAAGAGACATAACCCCATTATAGATTGGAAATCAGGGGAAATAGTCTCGTGGGGTCAGGGTTGTCAAGAGAGATGTTTAAAGAGAGTGTCACCCCTTTGTATTGTTAACACACTTAATAACTCTACCGACTCTACTAAAGTACAGATACCGTCCTTGTATCTAGATTTAAAGGCGGTATTTGACAAAGGAAAGGCTGATACCTTACCACCACACAGGCCTTTTGATTGCAAAAATAATTTACTTCCTGGTACTATGCCTCCCAGGGGCCATGTATACCCTTTGTCTACGAATGAGAACTTAGTCTTAGAGGAGTATATTCGTGAGAACCTAGACAAAGGGTTCATTAGGAGATCCTCCTCCCCTGCTGGGGCTGGATTTTTTTTTTGTTAAAAAGAAGGATGGTTCTTTAAGACCTTGCATTGACTACCGAGGTTTGAACAAGATAACCATTAGAAATGCCTATCCGATCCCCTTGATCACCGAGCTTTTTGATCGATTAAAGGGTTCCAAGATTTTCACTAAGTTAGACCTCAGAGGTGCTTATAACTTGGTGAGAATTCAGCAGGGACACGAGTGGAAGACTGCGTTCAATACTCGTTATGGGCACTATGAGTATACTGTAATGCCTTTTGGTCTCTGTAATGCCCCGGCGGTATTTCAGGATCTTATTAATGAAGTTCTTAGGGAGTTTCAGCATGACTGTGTTATTGTATACCTCGATGATATACTTATACATTCCAGGGATATTGAGACTCACCACGGACAGGTCAGAAGGGTTTTGCACAAACTTCTTCAACATGGCTTGTACTGCAAATTAGAGAAATGTAGCTTTGACCAATCCCAGACTACCTTTCTTGGTAACGTGATTTCTGGAGAGGGGTTTGAAATGGATCCGGAGAAACTCCAATCCATTTTAGATTGGCCTTTACCTAAGGGTCTCAAGGCCATTCAGAGATTTATTGGTTTCTCTAATTATTACAGACGTTTCATTAAGGGTTACTCCTCTATTATTGCTCCTATCACCAATATGACCAGACAAGGGGCAGACACTAAGAATTGGTCTACTGAAGCACTTCTGGCTTTTAAGACTCTCAAGGAGCTGTTTGCTTCCGCACCAATTTTAGTTCACCCTGATACTACTCTACCTTTCCTACTCGAAGTTGACGCTTCTGAGACGGGTATAGGTGTCATCCTGTCCCAAAGGTTGGGTGTGGATAAACCATTACATCCATGTGGGTATTTTTCCAAAAAAATATCGGGTACTGAGAGCAGATATGACATTGGTGACAGGGAACTCCTAGCGGTTATCATGGCTTTAAAGGAGTGGAGACATCTATTGGAGGGGACTTTGCATCCTGTTACCATTTTGACGGATCATAAAAACTTATCCTATATTGGGGAGGCTAAACGATTATCATCAAGACAGGCCCGTTGGTCTATATTCCTCACTCACTTCAATTACATACTCACATATAGGCCTGGTTCTAAGAATTCTAAAGCTGATGCCTTGTCTCGCCAACATGAACCTTCTGCCATATCTGAGCCGGTTTTATCCTCTATAGTACCTAAGTGTAATATCATCGCTAACACAACTCTCAAAATCCATTCTCCGCTTCTGGATCAGATCAGGAGCTTGCAGCATCTGGCACCTAGACTGACTCCTGCATCTAGACACTTCGTTCCTCCTGAACTCCAACTGGAGCTCTTACAGTGTCTTCACGAGAGTAAGGTGGCTGGTCATCCGGGCGTTCGCAAAACATATTCCTTGATCTCTAAGGATTTCTGGTGGCCTTCTTTACGGAGGGATATTAAGGATTTTATCGGAGCCTGTGAGGTCTGTACTAAGACTAAACTACCTCATTCGCTTCCTTGTGGTCTCTTACATCCCCTGGAAGTTCCAGAAAAACCTTGGTCCTGTTTGGCGATGGATTTTATTGTGGATTTGCCTGTTTCGAAAAAGCACACTGTTATTCTCACAGTGGTGGATAGGTTTACCAAGATGGCTCATTTCGTGCCTTTACCTAAACTTCCGACTTCACCTGAATTAGCGGAGATTTTTGCTAAAGAGATCTTTCGCTTACATGGGATACCTTCCGAGATTACTTCTGATAGAGGTTCCCAGTTTGTTTCACGTTTCTGGAGATCATTCTGTTCTCAACTAGGCATTAAATTGAATTTTTCTTCTGCTTATCACCCTCAGTCTAACGGAGCCGCTGAACGTACCAATCAAAAGATTGAACAATATCTGCGTTGTTTTGTTTCTGAACACCAGGACGATTGGGTCGGTCTGATTCCTTGGGCAGAGTTCGCACACAATAATCTTGTTTGCGATTCAACTCGCTCTAGCCCCTTTTTCATGAATTATGGTTTTCATCCTTCCATTCTTCCGTCGGTTCCTTCTTCCCAGGGGGTACCGTCGGTTGATACTCATGTTGCCAATCTGAAGAAGTTGTGGGATCAGACTCGACAAATTCTCCTACATAATTCTATACTGTATAAAAAACACGCTGACAAACGCAGAAGGCCGGCTCCTAGTTTTGTCCCTGGTGATAGGGTATGGTTGAGTACTAGAAACATTCGTTTGAAAGTACCGTCTATGAAATTCGCTCCTCGCTACATTGGACCCTATAGGATCCTGAATCGAATTAATCCTGTTGCGTATCGCCTAGCGCTCCCCTCTGCCTTACGTATTCCTAATTCCTTTCATGTTTCCTTGCTAAAACCCCTGATCTGTAACAGATTCTCCTCCAAGGTCTCCTCTCCTCACTCTGTTCAGGTTGAGGGCCAGGAGGAGTACGAAATCAACTCCATCATCGATTCTCGAATCTCCCGGGGGAAAATTCAATACCTGGTTGACTGGAAGGGATATGGTCCAGAAGAGAGGACCTGGGTACCACAGGAGGATGTCCATGCTCCTCGTCTTCGCAGGACTTTTCATTCCAGCTTTACATCTCGTCCCGGTTCCTTCCGCCCGGTGGGCGTTTCTGAGAGGGGGGGTACTGTCAGGGTACCTGTAGTCTCTATCCCTGAGACGGGTAGAGATTTAGACGTTTTTCCATTCAGACGGCATGATTCTCCCGTTCCTCGCGGTCCCCTCGCGCATGTAAACGCCGGCCGCGAGAGAACTATGCCTTTTTGTAACGTGACGCTCAATAGTCGACGTCATGACGCTATTCTAGCCCAACCTGTCAGTCAAATCCCGGACACGAATCAGGTCTCGGCGGAGGCGTGATTAGTCTCTAGAACCAGGGTATTTAAGGGAGCTCTCAGCATTTGCTCATTGCCCTGTCGTGGTTCTAGCCAGCCTAGTCACACAGTGCTCTTGTATTCTCTTGTCTTTTGGTTCTGACCCGGCTTTGTTATTACTTACCTGTCTTCTCTGTTATCCTTGACCCGGCTTGTCTCTCGCTTACCTGTCTTCTCGTTCCCTCGACCTCGGCTTGTCCCTGACCATTCTATACGTAGTATTACGTTTAGTCCAGCCATTCTAAGGTCCGGTATACGTATCTGCTACACTTTGTACTCTGCGTGTTGGATCCCTGTCCCAATCCTGACAACAACCCTTCCAGCGTACTTTGACAGTTGCCACTCATATCTGGTGTCTCTATAGCGTGCTTTTACAACCAAAATGTTGTTTCCACTGTAATAGAAGAGCAGTTGCCTGCCTGCCAGCTTCTGTGTGAGGTTCACAGTGGATACTGTGCCCTCTTGCCCAGTGCCACCACTCATATCTGTTTTTACAATAGCTTAAGCTTTAGATTTAAAAGAAATAATTTTTTTTCACTGTAATAGAAGAGCAGTTAGTTGTCTGCAAGCGTCTGGGTGTCAGGCCTACTTCAGCGTGTGCTCTGCAGACCTGTGCCAGCGTGCTTTGACAGTTGCCAATCATATCTGGTGTCTCTTTAGCGTGCTTTTACAAAGAAAAAAGGTTTCTAGTGTAAGCTAATAGCAGCCAGTCAGTGTCCTTCAAGCGGCTCTGTCAGTCCTTCCTTCAGCGTGTGCTCTCCAGAACTGTCCCAGTGCACATTGCCAATCATATCTGGTGTCTCTATAGCGTGCTTTTAAAAACAATTTTTTTTTCACTGTTATAGATTGAATAGCAGTTACTTGTCTTCAAGTGGGTGTGTCAGGCCTACAGTGTGTGCTCTGCAGAACTGTTCAAGTGCACATTGCCAATCATATCTGGTGTCTCTATAGCGTGCTTTTAAAAACAATTTTTTTTTTCACTGTTATAGATTGAATAGCAGTTACTTGTCTTCAAGCGGGTGTGTCAGGCCTACAGTGTGTGCTCTGCAGAACTGTTCAAGTGCACATTGCCAATCATATCTGGTGTCTCTATAGCGTGCTTTTACAAAGAAAAAAGGTTTATAGCAGCCAGTCAGTGTCCTTCAAGCGGCTCTGTCAGTCCTTCCTTCAGCGTGTGCTCTCCAGAACTGTCCCAGTGCACATTGCCAATCATATCTGGTGTCTCTATAGCGTGCTTTTAAAAACAAATTTTTTTTTTCACTGTTATAGATTGAATAGCAGTTACTTGTCTTCAAGCGGGTGTGTCAGGCCTACAGTGTGTGCTCTGCAGAACTGTTCAAGTGCACATTGCCAATCATATCTGCTGTCTCTATAGCGTGCTTTTACAAAGAAAAAAGGTTTATAGCAGCCAGTCAGTGTCCTTCAAGCGGCTCTGTCAGTCCTTCCTTCAGCGTGTGCTCTCCAGAACTGTTCCAGTGCACATTGCCAATCATATCTGGTGTCTCTATAACGTGCTTTTAAAAACTATTGTTTTTTTTCACTGTTATAGATTGAATAGCAGTTACTTGTCTTCAAGCGGGTGTGTCAGGCCTACAGTGTAAGCTCTGCAGAAATGTTCAAGTGCACATTGCCAATCATATCTGGTGTCTCTATAGCGTGCTTTTACAAAGAAAAAAGGTTTCTAGTGTAAGCTAATAGCAGCCAGTCAGTGTCCTTCAGGCGGCTCTGTCAGTCCTTCCTTCAGCGTGTGCTCTCCAGAACTGTTCCAGTGCACATTGCCAATCATATCTGGTGTCTCTATAGCGTGCTTTTAAAAACAATTTTTTTTTCACTGTTATAGATTGAATAGCAGTTACTTGTCTTCAAGCGGGTGTGTCAGGCCTACAGTGTGTGCTCTGCAGAACTGTTCAAGTGCACATTGCCAATCATATCTGGTGTCTCTATAGCGTGCTTTTAAAAACAATTTTTTTTTTCACTGTTATAGATTGAATAGCAGTTACTTGTCTTCAAGCGGGTGTGTCAGGCCTACAGTGTGTGATCTGCAGAACTGTTCAAGTGCACATTGCCAATCATATCTGGTGTCTCTATAGCGTGCTTTTACAAAGAAAAAAGGTTTCTAGTGTAAGCTAATAGCACCCAGTCAGTGTCCTTCAAGCGGCTCTGTCAGTCCTTCCTTCAGCGTGTGCTCTCCAGAACTGTCCCAGTGCACATTGCCAATCATATCTGGTGTCTCTATAGCGTGCTTTTAAAAACAATTTTTTTTTCACTGTTATAGATTGAATAGCAGTTACTTGTCTTCAAGTGGGTGTGTCAGGCCTACAGTGTGTGCTCTGCAGAACTGTTCAAGTGCACATTGCCAATCATATCTGGTGTCTCTATAGCGTGCTTTTAAAAACAATTTTTTTTTTCACTGTTATAGATTGAATAGCAGTTACTTGTCTTCAAGCGGGTGTGTCAGGCCTACAGTGTGTGCTCTGCAGAACTGTTCAAGTGCACATTGCCAATCATATCTGGTGTCTCTATAGCGTGCTTTTACAAAGAAAAAAGGTTTATAGCAGCCAGTCAGTGTCCTTCAAGCGGCTCTGTCAGTCCTTCCTTCAGCGTGTGCTCTCCAGAACTGTCCCAGTGCACATTGCCAATCATATCTGGTGTCTCTATAGCGTGCTTTTAAAAACAACATTTTTTTTTCACTGTTATAGATTGAATAGCAGTTACTTGTCTTCAAGCGGGTGTGTCAGGCCTACAGTGTGTGCTCTGCAGAACTGTTCAAGTGCACATTGCCAATCATATCTGCTGTCTCTATAGCGTGCTTTTACAAAGAAAAAAGGTTTATAGCAGCCAGTCAGTGTCCTTCAAGCGGCTCTGTCAGTCCTTCCTTCAGCGTGTGCTCTCCAGAACTGTTCCAGTGCACATTGCCAATCATATCTGGTGTCTCTATAACGTGCTTTTAAAAACTATTGTTTTTTTTCACTGTTATAGATTGAATAGCAGTTACTTGTCTTCAAGAGGGTGTGTCAGGCCTACAGTGTAAGCTCTGCAGAAATGTTCAAGTGCACATTGCCAATCATATCTGGTGTCTCTATAGCGTGCTTTTACAAAGAAAAAAGGTTTCTAGTGTAAGCTAATAGCAGCCAGTCAGTGTCCTTCAGGCGGCTCTGTCAGTCCTTCCTTCAGCGTGTGCTCTCCAGAACTGTTCCAGTGCACATTGCCAATCATATCTGGTGTCTCTATAGCGTGCTTTTAAAAACAATTTTTTTTTCACTGTTATAGATTGAATAGCAGTTACTTGTCTTCAAGCGGGTGTGTCAGGCCTACAGTGTGTGCTCTGCAGAACTGTTCAAGTGCACATTGCCAATCATATCTGGTGTCTCTATAGCGTGCTTTTAAAAACAATTTTTTTTTTCACTGTTATAGATTGAATAGCAGTTACTTGTCTTCAAGCGGGTGTGTCAGGCCTACAGTGTGTGATCTGCAGAACTGTTCAAGTGCACATTGCCAATCATATCTGGTGTCTCTATAGCGTGCTTTTACAAAGAAAAAAGGTTTCTAGTGTAAGCTAATAGCAGCCAGTCAGTGTCCTTCAAGCGGCTCTGTCAGTCCTTCCTTCAGCGTGTGCTCTCCAGAACGGTTCCAGTGCACATTGCCAATCATATCTGGTGTCTCTATAGCGTGCTTTTAAAACCAAATTTTTTTTTCACTGTTATAGATTGAATAGCAGTTACTTGTCTTCAAGCGGGTGTGTCAGGCCTACAGTGTGTGCTCTGCAGAACTGTTCAAATGCACATTGCCAATCATATCTGGTGTCTCTATAGCGTGCTTTTACAAAGAAAAAAGGTTTCTAGTGTAAGCTAATAGCAGCCAGTCAGTGTCCTTCAAGCGGCTCTGTCAGTCCTTCCTTCAGCGTGTGCTCTCCAGAACTGTTCCAGTGCACATTGCCAATCATATCTGGTGTCTCTATAGCGTGCTTTTAAAAACAAAATTTTTTTTTTTACTGTTATAGATTGAATAGCAGTTACTTGTCTTCAAGCGGGTGTGTCAGGCCTACAGTGTGTGCTCTGCAGAACTGTTCAAGTGCACATTGCGAATCATATCTGGTGTCTCTATAGCGTGCTTTTACAAAGAAAAAAGGTTTCTAGTGTAAGCTAATAGCAGCCAGTCAGTGTCCTTCAAGCGGCTCTGTCAGTCCTTCCTTCAGCGTGTGCTCTCCAGAACTGTTCCAGTGCACATTGCCAATCATATCTGGTGTCTCTATAGCGTGCTTTAAAAAAAAATTTTTTTTTTCACTGTTATAGATTGAATAGCAGTTACTTGTCTTCAAGCGGGTGTGTCAGGCCTACAGTGTGTGCTCTGCAGAACTGTTCCAGTGCACATTGCCAATCATATCTGGTGTCTCTATAGCGTGCTTTTAAAACCAAAATTTGTTTTTCACTGTTATAGATTGAATAGCAGTTACTTGTCTTCAAGCGGGTGTGTCAGGCCTACAGTGTGTGCTCTGCAGAACTGTTACAGTTCACATTGCCAATCATATCTGGTCTCACAGTAGCTTGCACGCATAGTACCACTAATCCCCCAAAAAATGACAGGCAGAGGCAGGCCACCCCGCAGGGGCCATCGTGGTCGTGGTGCTGTGATTCCCTTTTGCCCTAGAATAATGCCCAGTTTTCAGAAGCCACGTACCCTGAACTTGAAAAGTTCTGAGGACATAGTTGACTGGCTAACACAGGACACCCAATCTTGTACAGCCTCCGCTCGGAACCTTGACGCACCATCCTCCTCCAGCATAGCTTCAGGCACCTCTCAAGATACCACTCACCCGCCTGCCGCCACCACCAAAACTAGCACCACAGCTGCTTTACTTGGTATGTCAGAGGAGTTATTCACACACCCGTTTGAAGAAATGAGTGATGCGCAACCATTATTGCTAGAGGATGTAGATAACAGGAATATGTCTCAGGCAGGCAGCATTAAACACATGGAGGTACGGTGTGATGATGATGATGTTGTACCCGCTGCTGCTTCCTTTTCTGAGTTGTCAGATACAAGCAAAGCGGTTGATGATGACGATGCGTCCATGGATGTCATGTGGGTGCCCGCTCGGCAAGAAGAAGAACAGGGCAAAAGTTCAGATGGGGAGACAGAGAGGAGGAGGAGACAAGTTGGAAGCACGGGGGGGTCGTCGCAAGGAGCTAGTGGCACAGTCAGACAGCATGCATTGGCACCCGGGGTCAGTCCGACAGCACGCCAATCAACGCATGCTGTGTCCACCACCAGAATGCCGTCATTGCAGAGCTCAGCAGTGTGGCATTTTTTTTGTGTGTCTGCCTCGGACAACAGCGATGCCATTTGCAACCTGTGCCAAAGGAAACTGAGTCGTGGGAGGTCCAACACCCACCTAGGTACAACTGCTTTGCGTAGGCACATGATCTCACATCACAAACGCCTATGGGATCAACACATGAGTACAAGCAGCACGCCTACTCTAAGCCGCCATCCTCCTCCTGGTCTAGCATCTTCAGCCACGTCAACCACTGCTGTCCTTCTTGCCCCCTCTCAACCATCCGCCACTCCGTCTCCCGCCTTGAGCAGTTCCCGCTCATCTGCACACAGTCATGTGTCTGTCAAGGACATGTTTGAACGTAAGAAGCCAATGTCACCAAGTCACCCCCTTGCCCAGCGTCTGACAGCTGGCTTGTCCGAACTATTAGCCCGCCAGCTTTTACCATACAATCTGGTTGAGTCTGAGGTGTTCAAAAATTTTTTAGCTATTGGGACACCGCAGTGGAAGGTACCCGGCCGGAATTTCTTTTCACAAAAGGCAATCCCCAACTTGTACTCGATTGTGCAAAAGGAAGTCATGGCATGTCTGGCACACAGTGTTGGGGCAAGGGTCCATCTGACCACTGATACCTGGTCTGCAAAGCATGGTCAGGGCAGGTATATCACCTACACTGCGCATTGGGTAAACCTGCTGATGGCTGACAATCAAGGAATGCGTGGCATTGCAGAGGAGTTGGTGACACCGCCACGAATTGCAGGCAGTCCTGCTGCCATCTCCTCTACTCCTCCTACTCCATCCTCTTCCATAACCTCCTCGGATGAGTCCTCTTGTGCTGCTGCGTCTTGCTCCACATCAACGGCACCCCCCCAGCTCCCCAGGTACTATTCCACATCCCGGATACGGCAGTGTCACGCCGTCTTGGGTTTGACTTGCTTGAAAGCAGAGAGTCACACCGGACAAGCACTCCTGTCCGCCCTGAACGCACAGGTGGAAAAGTGGCTGACTCCGCAGCAACTGGATATCGGCAAAGTGGTGTGTGACAACGGAAAAAATTTGATAGCGGCATTGAAGTTGGGCAAGTTGACACATGTGCCGTGCATGGCACATGTGTGTAATCTGATCGTACAACGCTTTGTGCATAAGTACACAGGCTTACAGGACGTCCTGAAGCAGGCCAGGAAGGGGTGTGGCCATTTCAGGCGTTCCTACACGGCCATGGCTCACTTTGCCGATATCCAGCGGCGAAACAACATGCCAGTGAGGCGCTTGATTTGCGACAGCCCTACACGTTGGAATTCAACACTCCTAATGTTCGACCGCCTGCTCCAACAAGAAAAAGCTGTTAATTAATATTTGTATGACCGGGGTGCTAGGACAGCCTCTGGGGAGCTGGGAATTTTTTTGCCACGTTACTGGACGCTCATGCGCAATGCCTGTAGGCTCATGCGTCCTTTTGAGGAGGTGACAAACCTAGTCAGTCGCAACGAAGGCACCATCAGCGACATCATACCATTTGTTTTCTTCCTGGAGCGTGCCCTGCGAAGAGTGCTGGATCAGGCTGTAGATGAGCGTGAAGAGGAAGAGGAAGAGTTGTGGTCACCATCACCACCAGAAACAGCCTTATCAGCATCGCTTGCTGGACCTGCGGCAACGCTGGAAGAGGATTGTGAGGAAGAGGAGTCAGAGGAGGATTGTAGCTTTGAGGAGGAGGAGGAGGAGCAAGACCAAACACAACAGGCATCCCAGGGTGCTCGTTGTCACCTATCTGGTACCCGTGGTGTTGTACGTGGCTGGGGGGAAGAACATACCTTCAATGACATCAGTGAGGAGGAGGAACGGGAAATGAGTAGCTCGGCATCCAACCTTGTGCAAATGGGGTCTTTCATGCTGTCCTGCCTGTTGAGGGACCCTCGTATAAAAAGGCTGAAGGAGAACGACCTGTACTGGGTGTCCACGCTACTAGACCCCCGGTATAAGCAGAAAGTGGCAGAAATGTTACCGAATTACAACAAGTCGGAAAGGATGCAGCATTTGCAAAATTAATTAAAAAGTATGCTTTACACAGCGTATAAGGGTGATGTCACAGCACAACGGGAATCTAACAGGGGGAGAGGTGGAAGTCATCCTCCTCCTCCTCCTCCCACGACCACGCCGGCAAGGACAGGACGCTTTAAAGACGTGTTGTTGATGGAGGACATGCGGACCTTTTTAAGTCCTATGCATCGCCACAGCCCTTCGGGATCCACCCTCAGAGAGCGACTCGACCGACAGGTAGCAGACTACCTCGCCTTAACTGCAGATATCGACACTCTGAGGAGCGATGAACCCCTTGACTACTGGGTGTGCAGGCTTGACCTGTGGCCTGAGCTATCCCAATTTGCGATAGAACTTCTGGCCTGCCCCGCTTCAAGTGTCCTGTCAGAAAGGACCTTCAGTGCAGCAGGAGGTATTGTCACTGAGAAGAGAAGTCGCCTAGGTCAAAAAAGTCTAGATTACCTCACCTTTATTAAGATGAATTCGATTAAAAAAGGCCTGATGAGATGAGCTGCCTTGGGCTAAAAATGGTCCACACGCTGCTGTATTTTAGCTCTGAATGACGTTTGACTTGCGTGACTTATCCGCCACCAACTAGGGTTCAAGCCGTCATGTTTTAGGGCACTTTCTGCCTGTGAAACAAACATCAATTTTTCTGGCCGCTGCTACAGTATGTGTACATGCCTAATTTTTAGGCCCACTGGTGCAGCACTGTGGCTTCAAAAACCAAACCAAAAAAAAAATCCTCCAAGATGGCACCAATATACCAGTGGTCTAAGCATCTTCCCACCTTGGCCTAAAAAGGGGAGGTGATTCAACAATTAAAAATCTCTGCCATTTACAGGTCCACTGATAGGAGACTCACCACTCCTATCTGGTGGCACATTAGCTTGCCCGCGCAGTGCCCCAAATTTCAAGTAAGAGGACCGACCAAGCATCTTCTTCCATCTCCCTGTTACATAAATCAATGCCATATCCATAGAAATTGTAGAGAATATCCAGGATAGTTTTACAGGGCCAAATCATGTCGCCTGTTGAAAGAGGTGACCTTGCTCGGGTCCCAGGTGTGCGGTTCCTAAAATGGCTGCCATATACATGTCCTCTGATAGGAGACGCGGAAGGTATTAAACTGATATGAACAATACTAAACTCACCACTCCTATCTGGTGGCACATTAGCTTGCCCGCGCAGTGCCCCAAATTTCAAGTAAGAGGACCGACCAAGCATCTTCTTCCATCTCCCTGTTACATAAATCAATGCCATATCCATAGAAATTGTAGAGAATATCCAGGATAGTTTTACAGGGCCAAATCATGTCGCCTGTTGAAAGAGGTGACCTTGCTCGGCTCCCAGGTGTGCGGTTCCTAAAATGGCTGCCATATACACGTCCACTGATAGGAGACGCGGAAGGTATTAAACTGATATGAACAATACTCCACTCCTATCAGTAGGTCCGTCCCATTGTGATTTATGACCCCCACCCACCGTGCAGGGATGGGGGCCGGGGGGGAGGAAAGTAGCCCCCCCCATTGTGATTTATGGCCCCCACCCACCGTGCAGGGGTGGGGGCCGAGGGGGGGAGGACAGTAGGTCCCCCCATTGTGATTTATGGCCCCCACCCACCGCGCAGGTGTTGGGGAGGACTGTAGCTCCCCCCAGTGTGTATCATGGGCTTTGAGGACAGGTGTCAATCCATACCTGCCAAGTGACCCTATGTAGGGGTAACAGTCCCTATTCTGCTCTGTGTCAGTGTGTATCATGGTCTCTGTGGACGGGGAACAGTCTCTATTCTGCTCTGTGTCAGTGTGTATCATGGTCTCTGTGGACGGGGAACAGTCTCTATTCTGCTCTGTGTCAGTGTGTATCATGGACTCTGTGGACAGGGAACAGTCTCTATTCTGCTCTGTGTCAGTGTGTATCATGGTCTCTGTGGACGGGGAACAGTCTCTATTCTGCTCTGTGTCAGTGTGTATCATGGACTCTGTGGATAGGGAACAGTCTCTATTCTGCTCTGTGTCAGTGTGTATCAGGGGCTTTGAGGACAGGTGTCAATCCATACCTGCCAAGTGACCCTATGTAGGGGGAACAGTCCCTATTCTGCTCTGTGTCAGTGTGTATCATGGTCTCTGTGGACGGTGAACAGTCTCTATTCTGCTCTGTGTCAGTGTGTATCATGGTCTCTGTGGACGGTGAACAGTCTCTATTCTGCTCTGTGTCAGTGTGTATCAGGGGCTTTGAGGACAGGTGTCAATCCATACCTGCCAAGTGACCCTATGTAGGGGGAACAGTCCCTATTCTGCTCTGTGTCAGTGTGTATCATGGTCTCTGTGGACGGGGAACAGTCTCTATTCTGCTCTGTGTCAGTGTGTATCATGGTCTCTGTGGACGGGGAACAGTCTCTATTCTGCTCTGTGTCAGTGTGTATCATGGACTCTGTGGACAGGGAACAGTCTCTATTCTGCTCTGTGTCAGTGTGTATCATGGTCTCTGTGGACGGGGAACAGTCTCTATTCTGCTCTGTGTCAGTGTGTATCATGGACTCTGTGGATAGGGAACAGTCTCTATTCTGCTCTGTGTCAGTGTGTATCAGGGGCTTTGAGGACAGGTGTCAATCCATACCTGCCAAGTGACCCTATGTAGGGGGAACAGTCCCTATTCTGCTCTGTGTCAGTGTGTATCATGGTCTCTGTGGACGGTGAACAGTCTCTATTCTGCTCTGTGTCAGTGTGTATCATGGTCTCTGTGGACGGTGAACAGTCTCTATTCTGCTCTGTGTCAGTGTGTATCAGGGGTTTTGAGGACAGGTGTCAATCCATATCTGCCAAGTGACCCTATGTAGGGGGAACAGTCTCTATTCTGCTCTGTGTCAGTGTGTATCAGGGATCATTAGGATAGGTGTCAATCCATATCTGCCAAGTGACCCTATGTAGGGGGAACAGTCCCTATTCTGCTCTGTGTCAGTGTGTATCAGGGATTTGACTATCTTTATTCAGATTCAAAAATTAAAATTCCAGGAAAAATTTAACAAACATTTACAAGAACATGTTATGCAAATCATAGAAACAACGTGAACCTCTTTAAAGCCACAAACTTAAGACAAAAAATACGTACACACAATGTGTAAGGGTTTGAAAGAATATTCTGAATCCTTACATGTTTACTTTATCGTTTGTTTGATTTTTGTGAACCATATATGAACTACAAGCAGCGTGAAAACTATAAAAACTCAAGTGGCCATGCTGATCAAATTAAATAGTATGCTTTACACAGCGTATAAGGGTGATGTCACAGCACAACGGAAATCTAACAGGGGAAGAGATGAAAGTCATCCTCCCCCTCCCACGACCCCGCCATATCTGCCAAGTGACCCTATGTAGGGGTAACAGTCTCTATTCTGCTCTGCAGGGCCGCCACCAGAAATTTTGGGGCCCCTGACAAAGCACACGGTCTGGGCCCCACCCGCTCGGCCCGCTCACAGGACTCCTACCTAGTCCGCTGCAAATGATGCAGGACTGAATGTGGTGTGTATAGTGGAAGTGAATTAGAATGTGTGTAATGGATGTAGTGATTGTGTGTATTAGATACTGTTTGTGCAGTGAATGCAGAGTGTGTGTTTGTGAAGCGGATGCAGTGTGTATAGTGAACGCAGAGTGTGTTTGAGTAGTGGATGTAGTGTGTGTTTGTGTAGTGGATGTAGTGTTTGTGTGTACTAGATGCAATGTGTTTAGTGGATGCAGTGTCTGTAGTGCATGTTGTGTGTATTAGACGCAGTGTCTCTGTATAGTGAATGCAGAGTGTTTGAATGTGTGGTGGATGTATTGTGTGTACTTTGAATACAGGATGTTTGTGTAGTGGATGCTGTGTGTATAGTTAATGCAGAGTGTGTGTCAGTGTAGTGGATGCAGAGTGTGTGTCAGTGTAATGAATGCAGAGTGTGTGTCAGTGTAATGAATGCAGAGTGTGTGTGTGTGTGTGTGTTAGTGTAGTGGATGCAGAGTGTGTGTGTGTTAGTGTAGTGAATGCAGAGTGTGTGTTAGTGTAGTGGATGCAGAGTGCATGTTAGTGTAGTGAATACAGAGTGAGTGTGTGTTAGTGTAGTGTATGCAGAGTGTGTGTGTGTTAGTGTAGTGAATGCAGAGTGTGTGTGTTAGTGTAGTGAATGCAGAGTGTGTGTCAGTGTAATGAATGCAGAGTGTGTGTCAGTGTAGTGGATGCAGTGTGTGTGTGTGTGTGTGTGTGTTAGTGTAGTGGATGCAGAGTGTGTGTGTGTGTTAGTGTAGTGAATGCAGAGTGTGTGTTAGTGTAGTGAATGCAGAGTGTGTGTTAGTGTAGTGAATACAGAGTGAGTGGGTGTGTGTGTTAGTGTAGTGTATGCAGAGTGTCTGTGTGTTAGTGTAGTGAATGCAGAGTGTGTGTTAGTGTAGTGGATGCAGAGTGTGTGTTAGTGTAGTGAATGCAGAGTGTGTGTGTGTGTGTGTGTGTGTGTGTTTGTGTTAGTGTAGTGAATGCAGTGAGTGTGTGTGTTAGTATAGTGTGTGTATGCAGTGTGTGTTAGTATAGTGTGTGTTAGTGTAGTGAATGCAGTGTGTGTGTTAGTGTAGTGAATGCAGAGTGAGTGTGTGTGTGTTAGTGTAGTGTATGCAGAGTGTCTGTGTGTTAGTGTAGTGAATGCAGAGTGTGTGTTAGTGTAGTGAATACAGAGTGAGTGTGTGTATGTGTGTGTGTGTTAGTGTAGTGTATGCAGAGTGTGTGTGTGTTAGTGTAGTGAATGCAGTGAGTGTGTGTGTTAGTATAGTGTGTGTATGCAGTGTGTGTTAGTATAGTGTGTGTGTTAGTGTAGTGAATGCAGTGTGTGTGTTAGTGTAGTGAATGCAGAGTGTGTGTTAGTGTAATGAATGCAGTGTGTGTCAGTGTAGTGTATGCAGAGAGTGTGTGTGTCAGTGTAGTGAACTCAGAGTGTGTGTCAGTGTAGTGAATGCAGTGTGTGTGTGTGTGTTAGTGTAGTGAATGCAGAGTGTGTGTTAGTGTAGTGAATGCAGAGTGTGTGTTAGTGTAGTGAATGCAGAGTGTGTGTTAGTGTAGTGAATGCAGTGTGTGTTAGTGTAGTGAATGCAGTGTGTGTGTGTTAGTGTAGTGAATGCAGTGTGTGTGTTAGTGTAGTGAATGCAGAGTGTGTGTGTGTGTTAGTGTAGTGAATGCAGAGTGTATGTGTGTTAGTGTAGTGAATGCAGAGTGTGTGTTAGTGTAGTGAATGCAGTGTGTGTGTGTGTGTTAGTGTAGTGTGTGTATGCAGTGTGTGTGTTACTGTAGTGTGTGTGTTAGTGTAGTGAATGCAGTGTGTGTGTGTGTGTTAGTGTAGTGAATGCAGTGTGTGTGTGTTAGTGTAGTGAATGCAGAGTGTGTGTGTGTCAGTGTAGTGAATGCAGAGTGTATGTGTGTTAGTGCAGTGAATGCAGTGTGTGTGTGTCAGTGTAATGAATGTAGAGTGTGTGTCAGTGTAGTGAATGCAGAGTGTGTGTGTCAGTGTAGTGAATGCAGTGTGTGTGTGTGTCAGTGTAGTGAATGCAGAGTGTGTGTGTGTGTTAGTGTAGTGAATGCAGTGTGTGTGTGTTAGTGTAATGTGTGTATGCAGTGTGTGTGTGTTAGTGTAGTGAATGCAGAGTGTGTGTTAGTGTAGGAATGCAGAGTGTGTGTGTTTGTGTAGTGAATGCAGAGTGTGTGTGTGTGTGTGTGTTAGTGTAATATGTGTATGCAGTGTGTGTGTGTTAGTGTAGTGAATTCAGTGTGTGTGTGTGTTAGTGTAATATGTGAATGCAGTGTGTGTGTGTTAGTGTAATGTGTGTATGCAGTGTGTGTGTGTTAGTGTAATGTGTGTGTGTTAGTGTAATGTGTGTATGCAGTGGGTGTTAGTGTAATGTGTGTATGCAGTGTGTGTGTTAGTGTAATGTGTGTATGCAGTGTGTGTGTGTTAGTGTAATGTGTGTATGCAGTGTGTGTGTTAGTGTAATGTGTGTATGCAGTGTGTGTGTGTGTTAGTGTAATGTGTGTATGCAGTGTGTGTGTGTTAGTGTAATGTGTGTATGCAGTGTGTGTGTGTTAGTGTAATGTGTGTATGCAGTGTGTGTGTGTGTGTTAGTGTAATGTGTGTTAGTGTAATGTGTGTATGCAGTGTGTGTGTGTGTGTTAGTGTAATGTGTGTATGCAGTGTGTGTGTGTGTTAGTGTAATGTGTGTGTGTGTGTGTGTTAGTGTAGTGTAAATGGGGCATTCCAAAAAGTTATTCCCCCCTCCCTGGTTCTTACCTGGTCCAGGGAGGGGGTAGATTCCAAGATCCCTGGTGGTCCGGTGGCATTGTGGGCCCCTCCGGCTCCCTACACTTGCAGAGGGGGCCCAGCAGACTGCAAGTGTACTTACAAGCTCTTCCCTCTCTGTAACTCCCGCGAGAGCGGCGTGCGTGGCGCGCGGAGCGTTGCCATAGCAACGCTCTAACGGCCGCAAGTCTCGCGGGAGTTACAGAGAGGGAAGAGCTTGTAAGTACACTTGCAGTCTGCTGGGCCCCCTCTGCAAGTGTAGGGAGCCGGAGGGGCCCGCGGCTGCACATATATATAGCGATCATCGCTATATATATGTGCAGAGAGTAATTGTGGGGCCCTGGACTGCCAAAGTAGTCCGGGCCCCCCAGGACCGCCGGGCCCATGACAACCGTTACGGTTGTCACCCCCTGATGGCGGCCCTGCTGCTCTGTGTCAGTGTGTATCATGGTCTCTGAGGACGGGGAACAGTCTCTATTCTGCTCTGTGTCAGTGTGTATCAGGGGCTTTGAGGACAGGTGTCAATGTTAGGTGATTTCTGCCCTTTATGGATTAAAAGCAGACTCTGCATCAACTGTGTAATTTTCCATGGGAGTTTTGCCATGGATCCCCCTCCGGCATGCCACAGTCCAGGTGTTAGTCCCCTTGAAACAACTTTTCCATCACTTTTGTGGCCAGAAAGAGTCCCTGTTGGTTTTAAAATTCGCCTGCCCATTGAAGTCAATGGCGGTTCGCGCGGTTCGCCGGTTCGCGAACATTTGCGGAAGTTCGCGTTCGCCGTTCGCGAACCGAAAATTTCGGGTTCGCGACAACACTAATGATGACCATCTTGAAAATTGAGGACATTTCTGGAAGCTGTAAAATTCCTTGCAGAATATAGCCAGTCTTACAAAAGTGGCCAAAAAATGTGAGCATCTCTAAAGGACAAGGAAAATTTGGCACTTTTCTGACCAAGTGCTCTATAACAAAAATGTCCACAATTATTGGAGATGTGATAAAAGAGACATTGTAAAAGAAGTTAACAATGCAGGGATGTTTTCGGTGCAAATGGACTCTACACAAGATGTCTCTGCACATGATCAATGTGCCATTGTTGTGGAGGATACAGCTAAATAGAGAATGTTGAGGACTCAAGCAGCAAGAGCTTGCATGAATAGTTAAGATATACCTTGTCTGACATTGAACTGAACCTGGAGCAGTGTTTTTGCGATTCTTTTGATTAAGCTGCTAACATCGGTGGTACATATTCATGATTACAAGCTTTGATGAAAGAAGTGCATCCTAGTCACATTTATACTAGTGATGTCGCGAACAAAACATTTTCGGTTTGCGAACGGCGAACGCGAACTTCCGCAAACGTTCGCGAACCGGGCGAACCCCCATAGACTTCAATGGGCAGGGAGAATTTTAAAACCCACAGGGACTCTTTCTGGCCACAATAGTGATGGGAAATTTGTTTCAAGGGGACTAACACCTGGACTGTGGCATGCCGGAGGGGGATCCATGGCAAAACTCCCATGGAAAATTACACAGTTAAAAAATAGTGAAGGGGGAATAAAATAACTAACCTGTAAAGAAAAATTCAACTTACTATTGGACGTATTCTTTTTTCTAAAATCTTCTTTTTTCAGCCCCAAAAAGGCCAAATAAAAAGCCATAAGAACTAACGCAATAAAAAAACAAAAACAAAAAAAAAAAACGAGCGCAAAAAAAATAATCCATCTTCACCCATGGAGGGCTCTCCGCAGACTGAGCTCTGCAGGGCGGGGGAAGGCTTATAAAGTCTTGCCACGCCCTACAATTAGGCTAAGCATGCTCTGATTGGCTGGTTTAAGCCAATCAGAGTGCTCTTTGTCATGTTACACAGCGTGGGAAAATTCCAAAGAACTTTCCCACGCTGTGTAAAATGTCAAAGAGCACTCTGATTGGTGGGCTTGGAATCTAACCAATCAGAGTGTTCTGTGTCATTTTACACAGTGTGGGAAAGTTCTTTGGAATTTTCCCACGCTGTGTAAAATGACAAAGAGCACTCTGATTGGTGGGCTTGGAATCTAACCAATCAGAGTGTTCTGTGTCATTTTACACAGCGTGGGAAAGTTCTTTGGAATTTTTCCACGCTGTGTAAAATGACAAAGAGCACTCTGATCAGTGGGCTTGGAATCTAACCAATCAGAGTGCTCTGTGTCATTTTACACAGCGTGGGAAAATTCCAAAGAACTTCCCTACGCTGTGTAAAATGACACAGAACACTCTGATTGGTTAGATTCCAAGCCCACCAATCAGAGTGCTCTTTGTCATTTTACACAGCGTGGGAAAGTTCTTTGGAATTTTCCCACGCTGTGTAAAATGACAAAGAGCACTCTGATTGGTTTAAACCAGCCAATCAGAGTGTTCTTAGCCTAATTGCAGGGCGTGGCAAGGCTTTATAAGCCTTCCCCGCCCTGCAGAGCTCAGTCTGCGCGGAGCCCTCCATGGGTGAAGATGGATTATTTTTTTTGCGCTCGTTTTTTTTTTTTTTACGACGTCAAATAGTAAGTTGAATTTTTCTTTACAGGTTAGTTATTTTATTCCCCCTTCACTATTTTTTAGGGTGAGGGGGGTAGGTAGGGGGTAACTTTTTGTTGGGGTGGGGCTGTGGGTGACTAGGGGCTTGGGGACCCCTAGTCACCTTTGATTGGGGGGGGATTTTTATTTAGGGCCCCCACCCACCACTAAGGGGTGGGGGTTGGGGGTGGACAGTAGGTCCCTTATCGTTTTTCTTTTAGGGCCCCCACCCACCGCTCAGGGGTGGGGGCCAGGGGGAGGACAGAGTTGCTGGGGATGATGGGAGTCGGCGTGGCTCCCTCTTCACAGGCGTGCGCTCCTCCCACGCGTAGTGAGCTGAGAGGAAGTGACCACTTGCTGCTTTTTTTTTTTTTTATTAAAGGGGCCCGGTCACGCTATACCGGCCACAGCGCTGATCGGGCACCTGAAGGAGGGGGCTCATCGGGTGGCCCTAAGTGTGTGGCCCTGGTCTGGAGGGAGTATCTGCAGTAACACAGAGTGTCTGGAGGGAGTATCTGCAGTAATACAGAGTGTCTGGAGGGAGTATCTGCAGTAATACAGAGTGTCTGGAGGGAGTATGTGCATTAACACAGGGTGTCTGGAGGGAGTATGTGCATTAACACAGGGTGTCTGGAGGGAGTATCTGCAGTAACACAGAGTGTCTGGAGGGAGTATCTGCAGTAACACAGAGTGTCTGGAGGGAGTATCTGCAGTAACACAGAGTGCCTGGAGGGAATATCTGCAGTAACGCAGAGTGTCTGGAGGGAGTATCTGCAGTAACACAGAGTGTCTGGAGGGAGTATGTACAGTAATACAGGGTGTCTGGAGGGAGTATGTGCAGTAACACAGAGTGTCTGGGGGGAGTATCTGCAGTAATACAGAGTGTCTGGGGGGAGTATCTGCTTGTAACATTTATATGCACTGAAAAAAAAATAAAAAAAATAATACATTGAAAAAATAAAATAAAATTGTTGCAGCTTCCGAATGAATCTAAAATGGATGCTGTCCAGTAGGTGGGAGGGTCTGCTAGGGAGGGTGTGCTGCTGATTGGCTGGAATGTGTCTGCTGACTGTGAGGTACAGGGTCAAAGTTTACTCAATGATAAAGAATAGGGGGCGGACAGAACATCGCATGTGTTCGCCCGCGGTGGCGGACGCGAACATGCTATGTTCGCCGGGAACTATTCGCCGGCGAACCGTTTAGAACATCACTACTGGGCATGTGCGGGAATTTCACAGTGCTATCCAGTGTGGGCAGATGACGTGTCTTCCTCTACCCACACAAAGATGGTGGCGTCCTGAATATAGATCGGGGCAGAAAAAATAGAATAAAAATAGGTAATATGGGGGGCTTAGGGGCATTTGGGGGTGACTAGGGGGTCAGTTAGATGTAGTGGAGTCGGGAGGGGGGTTAAAAAAAATGGGATTCGGCCATGACTGTGCCGCTTTAATATGAAAGAGGTGAATTATGCTTGATCAGACAAATAGCGCAAAATCAACGTTTTGTTTACGTTTTAATCTGAACTTGTACAACTGCCTCAGTTCTTAAGGGGTTAAATCACAGAATTGCTGTGACTAAATAATAAACAAACATTCTTCCTGGGGCTATTAGATCATATTTTGCAGCTATTGTGGAGATATATAGACCATCAATAACAATGCCCTGCGCTCTATCACAATACTTAGGGCTAGACTGGATAACATGACAGCTTCTCTGTTATAAATTAAAGAGCACTTTTGCCATTGAGTTAAGCCACTAGAAATAACACACAATATACTTTTAAACTGCCCGTTCCAAACTTCAAAGAAGGGCATGTTTTGAAATACCATATTTTATTGCTTTTCTAATTCTGCTTAGTTTGTTTGTTCCGAAGTAGGCAATGCATTTTGTGTACTCTAATTGCCAAAAATGAATAAATAGTCAATCTTAAAGTTAAACTGCAGGCTTGTATATAAATGCAGTTTCCAAAGACTGAAAGTGGATTTTAAGTGGAAATGGACCCAGCAATTATTTTGTGTGACATGTTTGCCTACAGCTTGTCAACAGCTCCTATTTAACTAGCTATTTTATGGGATTATTTCATAAAAAGTCATTATGATTTTTATTAATAGTGTTGTTATTTAGTGGGAAAATGCAAAGAAGGAAAACAGGATTCTGAGAAAATTTATGAAAAGTATTTAATCTTCCCTTCATTGGACAGCATTCTTTACCTTATAACGCCCCTCTTTAGATTCCCAAATTCAAATATACATTCCAGGTTTTTATTTTAACCCCTTAAGGACACATGACATGTATGACATGTCATGATTCCCTTTTATTGCAGAAGTTTGGTCCTTAATGGGTTAAGCTTTAGTGTGAGGCTATTTTACAATGTCATACAATAATGACCATTTTCATAATGTCATGATTCATCACAGCATGATTATTGGCTTGGAGTTAGGGGGCTTAGAGAGTGACGAATTAGGATGACATGATTGTAACTTCCTATAGCAAATCAATTGGAAAAATGATGTGATTTGCAAAGCAAATATGGCTATCTTAAAGAGGCATCCCTTAATGTCAAATGACATGTAGCTATATACAAAAATCATAGGCGTGCGCAGCCTATTGCATTAGGGTGTGCGCCCTAAAGCACAAACATACGCCGTGTGTATATATATATATATATATATATATATATATATATATATATATATATATATATACACACATACATACATACACTGCTGTGTGTGTGTGTGTGTGTGTGTGTGCTGTTAGTGTGCTGTGTGAGGGTGGTGTGTGTGAGGGTGCTGTTAGTGTGATGTGTGTGTGAGGGTGCTGGTAGTGTGCAATGTGGGTGAGGGTGTTTGTGAGGGTGCTGTTAGTGTGCTGTGTGTGAGGGTGTTTCTGTGTAATGTGTGTGGGTGCTGTTTGTGTGCTGTGTGTGGGTGTTATGTGTTTGTTCGGATGCTGTTAGTGTGCTGTGTGTGAGAGGGTGCTGTGTGTGTGTGTGTTTGTGAGGGTGCTGTTAGTGTGCTGTGTGTGAGGGTGTTGTGTGTGAGGATGCTGAGTGTTTGTAAGGGTGCTGTATGTGTGTGTTTTGTGAGGGTGCTGTATGTGTACTGTATGTGTGTTGGTGCTGTGTGTGTGGGGTTGCTGTTTGTGTGCTTTATGTTTGGAGGGATTGTGGAGGTGGAGGTGGGGGAAAATTAGTAAATATCCCCCCTTCCTTCTTACCTTATGTACGGAGGGGGGATCCTTGCTGCCATGTGCCCAGTGGAGAGTGAACTCTAGCCACTCTCGCAAGATCTGAGCGTTGCTGCGACAACGCTCAGATCTCGCGAGAGGAACCTTGCGAAACTGCTGGCCAGAGCACCCTGGGTCCTCTCCTGCCTCCCTCCATGCTGCTGTGGGCCTGTGAGGTAAATCTTTAATCTCCCCACCGGCCCATGAAGGCTTAGAGCAGAGCCGGCGCTCGGATAGCACCGGCTCTGCATGAGCCGACAGTGGAGATCCTGAGATCTCCCCTGCCGGTCTAAATCCATAGGTGGGCCGCAGGGATTAGGGTGTGCCCAGGCACACCTGGCACACCCCGTGCGCATGCCTATGACAAAAAGATGCACACCTTAGTTAATAAGTCAAATCACTCTATTATATGCACAAAATGATTGTTACTTCCATCACTCACAACCACGATTCTACTCTCCAATAGTGCTGGGAGTTACAGTCAGAGGCACCTGGAGGTAGGTATACCCTAACTTTAATCCCATAACAAGTCCACATGCCTAACCGACCCACTACCTTTCTCAGAAACCAGCTCTAACCCCTCCCCCTAGCCATTAGCAGAAGAATTCCTTGACCTAAAGTTGCTACTAAAAGCAGCACATTCATTTTCCAAGTTTAAAGAGCACTCTGCAGTGTGTGCTAGTGTTATGGAAGGCTATATCTGTCTTGACTGCTGACCCACATCAATCCCACTGTTGCCCCAATAACACACTGGACACCTTTTTAAAGTGGATAAGAGCAACGGTCACAGCTTTATTAAACATAGTGAATTCTTGATTCCTGTCAGCTGTTGGGTGAGAGCCCAACAGACAGTTCTCCATACTTAATCTCCAAGAGACCAAGACAGCCGTCACTAGCCATCAGCATTGCGCCGACTGTAGTCTACCCAAGGTGACCTTTCGTCATACTCCTTCCTTTTGCTTACGCTGTCCAGGGAAAACCGCCAGCTGTGACAATAAGAAAACATAAAGAGAAACCACAAAACACATCACCACAAAGAAAAAAAAAGGGAGGGTGGGTGGGAAATTTAGTCAGGGGCTTTGAACCACTCCTGCTGACTGGTAAGTCCCCTCCCATGCTCTCCTATTTTAACTCCTCCAACATTTGCAACATTGTTGCTCCTTAACTCCAGCCCACCATCCTGGGCAGCAATCATGTCCCCCCTTTCCTATTTGTCCAGGGGGATACTTTCTGCAGCTACATCATAGCATGGCAATGTATCTTTTTTCAATATACCATTTTTACTGAGTTGCAAACTACAGAGAAATGGGAGACACTTTTGTGCCAGACAAGAAGCTGGTCATCATTTTACAAAATCCTGGGGTACATAATGTCAGCAAACTGGAACACAGAAAATAAACATTGTCATTTAATCACATGTGTGCAGGTAGTGGTTATTGTGTGGTGCGATCCCATTACAATCATAAACCCGATTCCCCGTCCTCCCCCCAATTAAAGCCAAGAGACATAAGTGTGGTATAAAACAGGCCACAGCTTTATTTATAAATAACAAGCATAAATATATAAACCAATATTTTTATTTCAAACTCGTCCTTGCCAACTGGACCATAACAACTCTAGAGTACCCCCTTCCAGGGTACCTGCCCTCCCACCTCATCCAAGATAACTGGCCTTCACCTTGGCCTTCCCAATTCCCCATGCCAACCCCTGGCCGCCTTTTACTGGCACGGGGGGCACGCCTAATTACCAAAACCTTTCTGAGGTTAGGGGAGGGACCAGACCCAGCATTCCTTCTTCCAGTGTACTCCGTTTCCCAACTGGTTCGGCAAGGACCATACCCGGCACTACCATCTGCTGCATTTAAGCCTAAATCAGTGGGCGCGACTCCCAACCAACGCCATGGCCTGCTCTTACGCATCCTGCAGCGCTAAATTAAATAAATCTAAACCCACGTCCATCAGATGTACCCCGTCCGGGCGAAAATAGATCGCCACTTCCCGTTCGAATATTCGGTGTCGCACCGTGACACCCCCGACTCCGAGAACAAATTTGGACAGCCTCTTGTTGATTTTTACCCTGCAGCGCTCAATAGCCCCCTGATCCCGCAGGCGCCGCCAGTAGTTCCTAGACACTATCCCTGACCAAACTAAGCAAAGCTGCGGGAACAGGACTCGCAAGCGCGCTAAATCCCGTCTAATCAGCTCTCCAAGGCCCCACGCGGGCAGCGCCCCAAGATCATTGCCCCCCAGATGTATCACCAATACATCAGGGGCCCCCAAGAATATAGCCAACTGTACCACCTCCGGCAAGAGCTGGCCCCAGCGCATGCCCCGAATACCGAACCATCGGACCTCTGCCAGCTCCCGAGGTATTCCAAGACGCATCCCGCCTGGGCGTACCCCTGCCCGTAGGTGGGCCCAGTAGATTTATGAATGCCCAATCAGCTAGATCCGTCGGCCGCACCCTGCGGAGAAAACACAAGGGGGGTACCTATCAGACGCGTAGGCCTTATATAAGAATGAAACCTCCCAGATTCCCACCTTCCAATCCTCTGAATCGCTTGATCAGAGAAACCTATCCGAGATGCTTCCATTGCTGCCCCAATCCGGAATGAATGACCCCCAAATTCCTCACTCGGGATTCCCAACCTGTCGAGCGCCAACCGGAATACCCTGAGGAATTGAAAACGAGACAGGTAGGCACCATCCTCATGAATTAACAGCAGGCCCGCCATATTCGGGCGTATAGAGCAGTAGGACTGACACGCAGAGACTGGGCAAACGGACGAATTAGGGATGGTGCGAAGGGTAACCCAGAAACCCTTTCCAAAAACGTCAGTCTTGGACCGTCGTAACAAGAAACGCATCGCACCATTCACGAAGAACACATCATGAAACAACAGACCCCCCTGCTTGGGCTGACTAGTTCCCCGATCCGGAAGGCCCCAAAAAAGGCAAAAGTGAAGGCTACCATAAATAAGCAGGCTTCATGAGCAGAATAACATACCTGTGGTAGCACCGAGGCGATCCCCAGCAGCAGTGCCCCTGAAACCGGCCTACGAGAATCCCGCACCTGAGGGCCCCTACGCCAACCGCGCATCGCAAGCCTAACCATGCAATCTTTTGTAACATCCGGCACCCGAGTTAGATTGAACCAAAAACTAAGGCCAGATAGCTTCCCCGACACAGTAGTCGGGGAACACACACAAGCCTCCCAGAACCAAAGCAAATGTAACAAACCCTGGACCCGTTCCGCAGAGGAAGCGTATCCCCCGTGATCCTGTTCCAGAGCGACCCAATCCCCCCCAAGCCTTACCATACCAGACCCATGTCGCCTCAGACACCGAGGACCGTATCCATTCCCTTATCCGCTCAGGCCAAGGGACCACAGTTCTCTGGGACAGGAGAGGCCTCCCATGTCTGCTCGGAGCGGCTGCCCGAAACACCTGCCATTGAAAACGAGAAAGAGCGTCAGCCGTGGTATTCATGACACCAGGAATATGCACAGCGTGGCAGGTCACGTTCAGAGACATGCATCGCAAAACCAGTCGCTGCAAGACCCTGACCACCGGAGGGGAGGAGGCCGTTAAGTTATTAATGGCCTGAACCACGCTCAAGTTATCACAGTGAAAAACGACACGCCTGTCTTTGAGTTCCGACCCTCATAGGTGAACCGCCACCAAGATGGGGAAGAGCTCCAAGAACGCCATGTTCTTGGTAAGACCTGAGTCGACCCAAGACACAGGCCAAGGTTCCGCGCACCACTGAGACCCCAGAATAGCCCCAAAACCCGAGAAACCCGCAGCGTCTGTAAACAAGTGAAGCGCTGCATTCGAAACCTCTGGCTGTTGCCAATAGGACCTTCCATTGTACCCATCTAGAAAAACAGCCCAGACTGCCAGGGTTTTGAGATTCCAGCCGTGGCTTCCAGCCGTGGCGGCCGCCAGGCGCCCGTTGAACACTCTGCCCATAGGCATGATCCGACAGGCAAAGTTCAGCTTGCCTAGAAGGGATTGAAGCCGTCATAAAGTAATCTTGCGCAAGGAGCCCGCCTCCCGCACCACCCCCCGTAAATCGACCAATTTGTCCGCTGGGAGCCGACATTCTCCGATAACTGAATCAATCTCGATCCCCAGAAAGCACAAGCACGGGGAAGGGACAACTGTTTTGTCGGGCGCAAAAGCACACCAAACCCACTGGCCACGTCTGCCACCGATTGCAAAATGTGTGCGCATATCGGGGAATGTGCGGGACCAACACACAGAAAGTCGTCTAGGTAGTGAAGGAGGGAGTTGTGATCAGACTCTGTTCTCACCACCCATTCAAGAAAGGAGCTAAAACATTCAAAATAGAAGCAAGATATCGCACAGCCCATCGGGAGGCACATATCCACATAGTAATGCCCCTCAAAAGGACAACCTAAGAGATGATGACACTCCGGGTAAACCGGCAAGAGGCGAAAAGCCGACTCAATGTCGGTTTTAGCCATGAGTGCCCCAGGTCCCGCAGCCCTGACCATACAAACTGCAGCATCAAATGAGGCGTATGAAACCCGGCATAGTTCCGATGCTATGTCATCATTTACTGAACCCCCGTAGGGGTGCGATAAATGATGAATGAGCCAAA
This sequence comes from Pelobates fuscus, assembly GCF_036172605.1. Classification (NCBI taxonomy): domain Eukaryota; kingdom Metazoa; phylum Chordata; class Amphibia; order Anura; family Pelobatidae; genus Pelobates; species Pelobates fuscus. The sequence goes on along the minus strand of NC_086319.1, from coordinate 126,228,434 downwards.
ATTTTCCCGGTTCTCTCTTGGGTACGACGCCTAATGGCGACACCCGGAGATCAGGGAGAGGCAATTCCCAGAAAGGGCCCGCCATACGGCCCAAAGCTACTTCCTTGGCCAACTTTTCCCTGACCACCCCCGGGTGGTCATCGACCGAACGCAAGTTCCGGCATGCATTGGACGCCGGTCGAGCCTGGTGGGGGTTTCTAAAACCAAACGTAAAACCTTCCAGTAGTAAGGCGGCCTTTCTATTTCTATAAAGTTTTAGCCACGGTTGCATCGCGACGACGTCCACCGGCGTCCTCGCCCTTAGCGCCCATGGCATCACCGTAGTCGCCAGGCCTGCTCCGCTTAAAGCATTTGGAAGCGGGGTGTGATCCGCCACACCCAGAGCACTCGTGCTTGAAACGACAACCCGCACCGAATTTACATTGTCCGTCGTTATACTGCCAACAGCAGCCCGTTCGTCGCTGATTGGCCAATGCTACGGTTGAGGACCCCGCGCCGGCCCCCCCAAGAAAGGACGAGAGGCCCCCTTGATGCGACGCCAGGTGGGTCATGATGGCCAACCACAAGCCGATGTCCATCTGATCCCAACTCAGTGACGGGCGAACAGATATGCGTTGGCGGAACTGTTCATCATAACGCCACCAGCCTAACCCGCCATAAGTGCCGGACGCATTCCATATCGTATCCTGGTAGCAAAAAAGGGAAGAGCATTTGTTGGGGGACTTCTCACCTATTACACTAGCCAGGATAGAAAAGGCTCTGATCCAATTTCCAAAAGTTATAGGTATCTGTCCTTTTCTGATTCTTTTGCATCCCGATCGACCCGATCGATCCTCCATAGGGAGTAGGGAAAACATTTCCACAAATTCCCCTTTTTCTACCTTGGTTCACAATTCCGGAGTCAAATGGAGGCCCAGCGGGCCTGACCAGCACATGTATGCCGCCCCATGCGCATCGAGTGCGACCCCTGACCCAGAGATCGCAGTAGCGTCACCTGGAGACCCTTTGGGGGGCTCAAGTTCCGCCACCAAAGGAACTGATTCCACGGGGCCACTGGACCCTGCAGGGGCAGCCGAGGGCGATGACACAACCCCCAAATGATTTGACCCCCCCGCCAGCTGCCCAACCCGACCGCAGTTGATCGTCTAGGGCCAAAGGGGTCTGAACCCCAGGGCGAGGGCCCTTTTCCAGAGACTGTAAAAATTGTTTCATGGTTTGTAGTAAAGAATCCCATTCAGGTAAGACCCCTGTGCCAAGACCCCCTAAAGCAGACCCAGGTAAACCAGCATACACCCACCACACCCACACATGCCTCATATCCGGCTAGCTTTCAGCCCGCCTCCTCTGGGCCTTTGCCTTTGTCAGAAGAAAACGTTTTGAAATGATGATATACAGGCAGGGCTGGATTTAGATGAAAAGAGGCCCTAGGCTATTCCACTTATGAGGCCCTTTCACCTCCCATTTTTAAGTTTGGAAATTACATGAGAGACAATAAAATGCATCATTACTGTGATATATATCAATATGTTAAATGAAACATATTGATTGGTACTAACCTTTATAAAAAATGTGGCACGGATAATAAATTAAAAAAAAGTCGAGATGAGGAGGGGGGGGGGTGTTTGTGAGATGGAGGGGGGTGATGAGGAGAGAGGGGTGATTGTGAGAGGGAGGGGGGTGATGAGGAGGGGGGGTGATGAGGAGAGGGGGGGTGACTAAAAAAATTACCTTAAATCCCTGGTGGTCCAGTGGGGGCTGCCTGGTGGTCCGGTGGGGTCCCTGGTGGTCCGGTGGCCCTCATTTCCAGTCTGCAGCTCCGCAGAGCTGCAGACCATGGATCTCGCAAGACCCAATCAGAGCGTTGTCATGGTAACCCGCGGCAACGCTCTGATTGGGCAGTGCATGCAAGATCCATGGTCTGCAGCTCTGCACATTGCGGAGCTGCAGACCGCCGGTCTCGGCGATCGCGGCAGGAGGGGCATTGCAGTCTGCCCCAGGCACCCCCCTAGTAAGTGGCACCCGGGGCGGACCTGCCCCCCCACCCCCTCCCTTACTACTCCACTGGTCATATTATATGCATAGAATTTCTCCTTATTTTCGGTTCAGTGTTTTAGTGTTCACTGTTTTCAGAATAGTGTAATTTTAATTTTGCTAACAATTTGAATGTAGGCCCCTCTTGATCTTGAGGCCCTAGGCTGAAGCCTAGTTAGCCTATAGGAAAATCCAGCCCTGTATACAGGCAGTCCTCACTTACCGACCCGGTTCCGTTCTTGTGGTTGTAAAACAAATTGGTAAGTGAGGATGTGCTAGGAATTACCCCGAACATAGACCAGCTCTCTAGTGCAGGGAATCCCGCTAACCTAGGTTCTAGGACAATTCCGCAAACATAGATTAACTCACTAGAGCAGAGAAACTCTGAAATCTATGTTCGGGGAAAATTCCCTGAACATAGACCAACTCTCTAAAATGGGGAATCTCTCAATTCCCCACATTTGAAAGCTGGTTGTAAGTCCGAGCAGTCGTAAAGCAGGTAAGTTGCTAATCTGTAGTATAGAAAATGAAAAAAAATGTATACATAGGTTATTCAATAACTATTCCAGCCTTGCTAATCCTTTTTAAAGTTGTTTTTTTTTTTAGATTTACCCCCTAATGAATACACACATGAAAAAAAAATGCATGCATAAATTCATTGGGGAATATCTACTAAATAGTAATTTAAAAAAAAGAAATTATGATTTTTAGTGTGGAGTGGTCGTTTTAATCTTCTATTCCTGCCCCTCTCCACAGAAAAGGCTCCAGATCTGTTCTATAAAATTTTCGAATATCCTAAATGTGGTTCATATTACATAAAAACACACTCCATAAACATCCTTCCTGTTAAGTTCATGTTCTTTCTTATCATACTTGAAATAAGGTAGTTTCAGGATATGGCACAGAGATAACTTTGATTCGTGCTTGTGCAGAACATTAACCACTTCCTGTTGTATCTATATACATGCATAGGTAGAGCTATTCTGATTTTAGGTTATGCCTTTGTTTTCTAACTGAAGAAAGATACTGAGTATTACTGTTTGTTTCTGCGTTCATAGTAATAGATATTGTTTAGGTTGGTGAAACAGAAGGACACATAATAGCACAGTGTCGCATTTTAATTAGTAAATAATTGCACCTGCCTATTCTCACCCGCATTATGCTAGATAAATGAGAGTCTTGTTTATCCATGTTTTGTAGGATAAACGTTCATAAAACCAAAACTAAAGAATTGGGTAAGCATTAGACATCTTAGAGTTGGTTTAATAGTTATGGTGTAACTAGTCGTGGTGTAAATGTTATGGAATTAAGTAGTGTTAGTGTATAGTTAATGTTTCTGCAGTCTCACTGCACAATTCTCTGCCATTTGGGAGTTAAATCACTTACTGAAGCCCTAGTCATACCTCCCTGCATGTGACATACACAGCCTTCCTAAACACTTCCTGTAAAGAGTCATCTAATGTTTACACTTAATTTATTGCAAATTAATTTAGAATGTCTTATCTCCTGCACTTTTAATAGCGTGCTAAACCCTGCAGGAGTATCCTGTGTGTAATTAACGTTCAATTTACAGAGCAGGGGATAAAAATATTTAAAGTAAGTTACATCTGATTGAAAATAAAACTATTTTGTTTTTATGTAGGCTGTGTCAGTCATAGCCAGGGGAGTGATTTAACTCCTAAATGGCAGATAATTGAGCATAGAAACATAGAAACATAGAATGTGACGGCAGATAAGAACCATTCGGCCCATCTAGTCTGCCCAGTAAGAAGCAGTGAGAATTAATTGAGCTAACGTTGTTTTGGTGACTTTAGTGTCCCTTTTAAGTATAATTAATATAGTTACATAGTTACATAGCTGAAAAGAGACTTGCGTCCATCAAGTTCAGCCTTCCTCACATTTGTTTTTTGCTGTTGATCCAAAAGAAGGCAAAAAGAAAACCCAGTTTGAAGCACTTCCGATTTTGCAACAAGCTAGGAAAGAAATTCCTTATTGACCCCAGAATGGCAGTCAGATTTATCCTTGGATCAGGCAGTTATTACCCTACATTGAAAAATTATATCCTTGAATATTCTGTTTTTGCAAGTATGCATCTGGTAGGAGTTTGAACATCTGTATGGACTCTGATAAAACCACTTCTTCAGGCAGAGAATTCCACATCCTTATTGTTCTTACAGTAAAAAAACATTTCCTTTGCCTTATACGAAATCTTCTTTCTTCCAGTCTAAACGCATGACCTCGTGTCCTATGTAAAGTCCGGTTTGTGAATAGATTTCCACACAATAGTTTGTATTGGCCCCGAATATATTTTTAGAATGTTATCATATCCCTTCTCAGGCAGCGTTTTTCTAAACTAAAGAGGTTTAAATTTGTTAACCTTTCTTCATAGCTGATATGTTCCATTCCTTTTATTAATTTTGTAGCCCGCCTCTGCACTTTTTCTAGTGCAATAATATCCTTCGTTAGAACAGGTGCCCAAAATTGCACAGTATATTCAATATATGGTCATACCAGTGATTTATAAAGAGGCAAAATTATATTCTCATCCCGAGAATGAATGCCCTTTTCATGCATGACAAAACCTTACTGGCCTTAGCCACTGCTGATTGACATTGCACATTGTTGCATAGTTTGTTGTCTATAACAATTCCCAAGTCCTTTCTGTGTGTTGTTTTCCCTAATTCGCTTCCATTAAGGGTATACGTGCTTGTGCATTATTTACGCTAAAGTGCTTAACTTTGCATTTTTCAACATTTCATCTGCCATTTGAGTGCCCTGTCCTCCAGTCTATCTAAATCCCTCTGCAGCAAAGTAATATCTTGCTCACATTGTATTATTTTATAGAGTTTGGTGTCATCTGCAAACACTGAAACATGACTTTTAATGCTTTTTTCAAGATCATTTATAAACATGTTTAATAGAAGGGGTCCCAGAACAGAACTCTGAGGGACACCACTTGCCACCTCTGTCCAGCTTGAAAATTTACCATTAATGACAACTCTTTGTACTCTATTTTTAAGCCAATGTTCTACCCAAGAACCAGCATTTTCATCTAGACCGATTTCCTTGAGTTTGAACACTAATCTATTGTGTGGAACTCAAATGCCTTGGCAAAATCCAAATAGATCACATCCACTGCAACACCCTGCAACCCATCTTCGTAGAACGCAATCAAGTTAGTTTGACATGACATGTGCTTCATAAAACCATGCTGAGTTTTGCTGATAACCATGTTCTTCTCAAGGAATTCTTGAATATTATCCCTTAATAACCTTTCAAATATTTCCCAGCCACAGAAGTTAAGCTCACATGTCTATAATTTCCAGGCAAGGATTGTAAACCCTTTTTGAATATAGGAACCACATCTGCCTTCCTCCAATCCTCCGAAAACACATCCTGAAAGAAAATAATCTTGAAAGATTAAAAACAGAGGTTCACTTATTTCTACACTTAGTTCCTTAAGTACTCATGGATGGATACCGTCATGCCCTGGAGCTTTGTTTATATTTACTTTATTTAGTTGCTGCAGCACCTTGTCTTGAGTTAACCAATTACAATTATTCAGAACTGTCCATGGCAGACCGCTGTCTCCTTCCCTGTTTCCTTTTGCTGTTAGATAGGCCTGTTTACATTATGTGAGGATCCTCTATACCTCTAATTGCATAGACTTGTGCACAATAATAAAATTCGGTTAAGCCAGACCATTATTTCAAAAAATGGAAAATTATTCCGGACACTCAAACTCAAACAGCTATCTCAGCAAAATATTGGAGAAAAAATATTGCTGGCTGCACTCCTGAATATGCATGAATAGGGTGCTGCTGGGAGCCAATTTATACAATAAAAAAAAAGAAAATCCAGCGCACGCCATTATTCCCTAAACATCAGCTTCAGTGCTGACAGATTTAGTTATTTTTTTTTCTTTTTATTTTTTTTTTAAACACCTAATCAAGGCAAAAAATTATGGGGTTTTAGTTACATTATATGATCATACATTGCATAAGCCTGCCACAACGTCAATGTACCTAGGTCCTACTCTAACAGCCTAATGTCTGCTTCATGAGCAACTTAGTTGGGGGGGGGGGGGGGGGGGTTACATATAGAGTTCTCTGCAGTACAACGCTGAATAGGGCCCTGGGATGAGGCACCTGTGACAGGGAGGGGTGCAAAGCCAAGGAGATGGCTAGTCTCCCAAATATATATTTATGAGAAAACAGGGGGCTGGCTGAACTCACCTGAATATGCATAAATAGGGTGCTGCTGGGAGCCAATTTATACAATAAAATCCCCTAAACAGCAACTTCAGTGCTGACAGATTTAGTTAGTTTTAAAAAATAAAAATAAAAAAAAAAAGACAGAAAAATATTGGAACTGAGATTCAGAGTCAGACACCAAAACAGAAGAACAATGGAAAATGCTAAAATGGATGTAAAAGCATGATACACTGTATACAATTTGCAGTACACTGATAGGAGCATTTTCCCACCATTTGATTCCCATATTAAGTGATAAAAAGTAACAAATAAAGGGAAAAAAGGAGGAGCGTTAACACATCTATAGTTTTACTGCTTCTCTTTTTTTCACCTCTATTGCTTACTTCTCACTTGATCTATTCATAAAAGCAACATTTAATGAGTATTGCCTATCCATCAATGATTTTTTTCTATCAATTGTTTCTTTTTAAAGTGCCACAGACAGAATTTCAGAATTACAAACCAAGCCAACCATGTTCTGCATTTCACTTGGTTCATGATTTGAGTATATTTCAGCTCAGAGTTTAGAAATCTGGCTGATAAACCAATCCAAATTCGTCAGAATTGCATAAAAGCACTACAAGATGAAATGTATATCTGTATTTATGCTACAAAATATGCACTGCCAAGATGAACGAAGAAGCTGATTTATTACTGTTGAGCCAAATATGAATCCTGAGACATGACCTTGATGTTAAAATATCAAAAAAACTTAAGTAATAGGGATGGATAATTATTCGCTAGGGATCCCCATTCCTAAGTTACATCACCCAATGACTGAGATGGTGTAATAAGTGGTTCAGTCCAGGTGTGAACTTTACTTTGCCATACATTTGTTCCTTATTTTCCTTGACCTTTAAGTGTTTGGCGAAATCATTTAATTTTGGGGACCCCTAACTGATGTGCATTGTAAGGGAATGGATAGATGGCAATGACTGTGACATTAGCAGCACCTAGGGATCTCAACCAATAGAAAAAGAGAATATAATGCTGAGCCTGTAATAAAAAGAGGGCAAAAGGAGTATACCATACATAATGATACAGCCTACAAATCAAGTATATTACATATACATGTCCCGGAAGTCTTGGCATATTAAAGAACAGGTTGATGTGTATATCTGGAGTAAGCGGAGGCCTACATTGTCTCAAAGTCCCATTAAAATTTACCGAATATTCCTGGAGGTATAGTTGTCAGCACTGATGTGAAAGGAGTGACCTGCTGAATTATGTGAATTAAGACTTCAACTGACCATGCAGTAAAACCTGAGATAAAGTCTGAATTTACTTGTCGTTAGAGTATTGTTGTGTAAGGCTAGTAGGAGCAGATCAGGGGAACCTTGAACAGAAGTTAGTTCATTATCCAGAATTATTACTGACAGAATGCAAAATATCATTAGTAGTGTTAAAATATTTAAGTAAAAGGTGGCAAAAGAAATAAAATCGACCACTGTACTCAAGAAGCTTGATTACAACATAAAAAACTAGCCATAATTGGTTAAACTGTAGACCCTCAGAGTAAAGTCTGTAATGGAGAACAAGATAAGTGATCCGTAACAAAGTTGTCAATTCCTGGGATATGGTCATATATCGATAAAGTAGTAATTAGCAACTGACCAAGTCAGTGTACTCACGAAGTGCCTATGACAAGATGTGCTCGAGGTAGATATGTGAGACGTGCCATAGGTGAACCAAACAATTAAACAATCCTAGAGTAATGACATAGGAACCGAGGATAACTGAAGTGCGTATTGCCAACATAACAGTGAGTACTATAGTTTGAAATCATGAACCAGAGCGAGCACATGTATATACCTATATTTGCATACACACACCCCCACCCACTATATACCTGCGTATATATCTACCTATACAGATATGTATGATGTATATCATGGTTATCTACAGTTTGTGAGTCAGGCATAAAACTGATCCTGTCAGTAGCTACACCTGCTATTGAGGGGAGCTAAGTTGAATGAATATATGTATAGAACCGATATGTCTTTGTAAGGGGCTTAATAACATAAAGGAGGCATACTGTGATGCCATGTCTAGATGAGAAGCTGAATTGTACTAGTAGTAAACATAACTGCTTCTATACAATACAGTAGGTGGATCACACGTCTTGATGTATCTAAAAAAGACACAAAATAATATAGTGCAATATTGCCAGTATATATAATATGTAGATAATATGGAGATCAGGTACTCACAAGCCTAGAGCCAAATCGTGACATATGGCACTCATGGGTAGCACAATGGGACTTTTCGTTAGGATGTCCCCGTCCTTTTTCAGGTCACCTTGTAGGTTTCTCCAGATGAATGAGGTAGAATTGCACAAGGTAAGTGTTCTTTTAAAAAATAACTTTATTCATCCAAAATAGGAGTGTGCAAAAAATACAAGTGCTAAAAACCAATAAAATAGGTTCCAATGAATACATTCAAAATAGTGGGGCTCAATGAGTCCTGAGTAGAGTCCTGCCAATTGTCTTCTGCTCTTTGTTCTGCTCTTTGTCAGTGTGTATCAGGGGCTTTGAGGACGGGGAACAGTCTCTATTCTGCTCTGTGTCAGTGTGTATCAGGGGCTTTGAGGACGGGGAACAGTCTCTATTCTGCTCTGTGTCAGTGTGTATCATGGTCTCTGAGGACGGGGAACAGTCTCTATTCTACTCTGTGTGAGGAGGAGGAACGGGAAATGAGTAGCTCGGCATCCAACCTTGTGCAAATGTGGTCTTTCATGCTGTCGTGCCTGTTGAGGGACCCTCGTATAAAAAGGCTGAAGGAGAACGACCTGTGCTGGGTGTCCACGCTACTAGACCCCCGGTCTCTATTCTGCTCTTTGTCAGTGTGTATCATGGTCTCTGAGGACGGGGAACAGTCTCTATTCTGCTCTGTGTCAGTGTGTATCAGGGGCTTTGAGGACCGGTGTCAATCCATACCTGCCAAGTGACCCTATGTAAGGGGAACAGTGCCAATTCTGCTCTGTGTCCGTGTGCATCAGAGTCTCTGAGGACAGGTGTCAATCCATATGTCAAGGTGTCAATCCATATGTCAAGGTGTCAATATGTCATATGTCAGGTGTCAATCCATATTCATTGTGATTTAGGAATGTTAGGTGATTTCTGCCCTTTATGGATTAAAACCAGACTCTGCATCAACTGTGTAATTTTCCATGGGAGTTTTGCCATGGATCCCCCTCCGGCATGCCACAGTCAAGGTGTTAGTCCCCTTGAAACAACTTTTCCATCACTTTTGTGGCCAGAAAGAGTCCCTGTGGGTTTTAAAATTCACCTGCCCATTGAAGTCAATGGCGGTTCGCCCGGTTCGCCGGTTCGCGAACGTTTGCGGAAGTTCCCGTTTGCCGTTCGCGAACCGAAAATTTCGGGTTCGCGACATCACTACTCACCAGTTAACGGCCTCTACCTGACTGGTATTTGCAACGATAGGCCTTTACATGTTACTGATAACCAAACTACGGTGTGTACCTACTATAGTTCATCACGTGATATTCTAATAAAGTATTATTGTAACAGTAGGAACTTACCAATACCTAATAGTACCAACCACATAACTTTAAACAGCTTTAATTTACCGCCTGCACAGATTTACGTCCAAGTTAAATAAATCTGCTCAATATAATCTGCTAACAGGGTGATTTCCAATAACAGACACAGATCTAATACTAAGCAGTTGCCTCCCTTCTAAAAGCCTGTTTAGCAGTACCTATATATATGTATGTATGTGATTTAAAAATTTGGTATATAGAGCAGTTGCTGGTACCTTAAGTGACATTCAAAAGTTCTGCTGTGATGCGAAGTATAGTCTAAGATCTAATAGAAGTAGGACTAGCCATGTCCCTTGTATTAAACCGTGTATCAGACCTAGAAGGAATGCTGGGCAGGGATAGGACTCTCCATCTTACTGCCATCGAGATATGTTCACCAGCATGAAGTAGTTGTATATAACCTCACAATATACTGGCTTACTAGCTATGCCAAGTGGCAAAACCATTACACGAGGTTGGTGACTGTTGAGGCCCTTCTAGATGCCAAGCGGCTTGAGAGACTATGCGTTGGTCCAGGGGGATTTCGTGACCACCGAATGTTGTGGCGGGATGTTGGCCTCACTGTGACTTTTAAAGCATCATATAGAATGGGCGTGACAGGTGAGGCCCTCTCTATGCCATTATGCGAGGCAACTAACTATGATTTGGGCCGATGGGTGCAAGACCTCCGAGTATGAGGATGGGGGTTGGCCCCGAGGCCATAGCAGCATAGAGGCCTTAGAAAGTACAAGCTATCGGGCTCCTGGTGCCCTGTCAGCTAGTAATGAAACTAACTAAGGGAGACGGGGGAAGGTATCGAATAAGTACGTGTAATTTGACTCATCTGAGAATGAGTAGTCAGAAACGCGGTATGACACAGAAGGTGGATTGGCACAGACCCACAGGGGTAATAAGATATTGTAGGAATTGTGGTATTTTATATACAAGTAGATATCCTGGTCTGCTTAACAGGATACGCAGTGAAGTGACGTACAACCATAAGTAGGAGGTTGTGCGGTATATCGTAGATACCTAGCATCTAAAGATACAATGATGTAATGTACATGAGTGAGATGTAAGGCCAGCTCGTGGATCCAACCGAATAATCTATAAACCCTACTTAATGAATGTAGTATAAGGGGTATGATGAGTAATGTTGCCCTTAAATGCTGACTACTCCATAACCTGTAATAACCATGTTATCAGTAATCCCCTTGATACGAATATCATGACCCAAATCGAAGAAGAAACGGATACCAGTGAAAGCAACAGTCCTAATAGTGAACCTAAAGATATAATGAATTATGTGAGAAGTATGTGCGTGGCCCTGCATTCTCGAGAGTAGAACAACAGACTTAAGATAAAACAGTAGTGCTTTTAAGGGACATTAACATGGTAATATAGTCAAGAGAGTATACTATACACTTGAGTAGAATTGGGGCAAGCAGTGAAGGAAGCCACCACAACAGGTGAATTAGAATAAAGATCCTAAGCTTACTTAAATAATTATACACCAAGGCTTTAATTAAGGTAACTTGCTATACAGAACTAATGATAACATCTGGTCTCCAGTTAAGTGTCAAAGACCCGATTCTCCCTTGAATATAGAAATGGATACAAGAAACCATAGTCATACCTTAGAATTAGAATTAGAATAGTAGTAGCATAGGTGCAGGTTATACATTGTTGATGTTTGACATAGGTTAAGGAATTGAGCGTTAGTGACATGAGTATAGGAATGCACCGGGTGAGTATTTAGAGGCTTAGTTGAGTGAACCCAGATAGTTTTTATCTAAGTGAACCAGTGTATCATCAGCATCTACTGACAAAGCATGAAAAACGATTAACACACAATGCATTTGCTTTACCTAAATTAAATACTATTTTCAACAAAACATAAGACTGCCTTAAAAATCGACATGTACGGGAGTCTAAAAGCTAGCTGAGCATCATGAGAAATGTAAAACAGAAACAGTTTATGGTGTCAAGGTTAGCCATCACTGGTTTAGAGTGAAGATGCTTCAATAGACATTTTTTTTCGGTTAGTGTTATTCAGTAAAATGTTAATCTTGCCTAGCTACTGCCACAGTGGCAGACGGTGATGAACATGATGATAATTATTCTGTTTCCTCCACTATTGCAGACACTTACATCTGGCCCAGGAGTTACTTGACTATGAGAATGACAAACCAGAGGAATTAGAAGAGACGAGTGTGGAGAGGACATGCAGCAATACAACAGCTGTTTTGCACTCTTCTGTTGCATCGTCTCTACCATCTTTGGAATCAACTTGAGACAATTGTAACATCAGCTGCACCTGGTACCAATAGCACAAGTAGCTCACCCTCTGTTATTGTTACCATCACCACCACCAGTACCTCAACCAATACCACCACCATCAGCTTTTCTATTAGCATTAATAAACCAAGTGCTATTGTACAGGCTAGTGTTGCAACAGCTTCCACTGCCACTGATGCAAATCCACCCACATATTTAGCAGACACAAGGCTGAAGGTTGAGGGTATTGTATTGCACCAACGAAGAAAAGTTTTTGTTCACTTTGAGTGCCTCCAAAAAGGCAGAGTGGAAAAGTAGCTTAGTCTTTTAGTAAGGCTACGCCTGCTACCTCTACAGATGGAATTGGTAGAAGCTAATAGGGCACTGTTTCTTTTCCTTTCTATTACTTAATATAATTTATTTAATTTGAAATTAGTAGTTTCATTGCTTGTGCTATGAAAACTGTAATGCAGTGTATGGCTGCAGCTTACTACACAACTGAACCCTGCCTGTTGCAGTATTGGTGTTGCAGACAGGGTACAGCGTGATTGAAGTTGAAGAATCAGTTTATAAAGCCTTTTTTCCTTTTAATCTAGAGCATCACAGGTGGATTGGCAGGCTTTCCCACCATAGTTTGAGGGCTAGCCTACTCTTGGTGGGTCAGGAGCAAGGGAACACAGGACTTCCCACACACAGTCTACGATAGGATTTCAACACCTAGTAGAACTCACCTTGAGACATGCTGGAAATAATTTTGGAACAACAGAGATAGTCTATCTTCTCAGCACTTTATTGATGTTGACTCCCCACTTTGGAATGAGGACTGGCTAATGAAAGTGCATCTAGTGTCAGTTTAGTTCTTATTCCGTTTAATCATGTGACAGAAACTTGTGAGTCACACATCTAGTCAGTTTTGGACAGGTCATCCCCTTACTGTTGCAGCTCATTACCTAATTAAGATACTTCTGCAGCATCTACCTGTTTGTTTGTTTTTCAAATGCCTTTCATTGTATTGGTTTTGCATGTCTGGCTGAGTCTTTCAGGGCCTGTTACCTCCATTACCTTCGTACCTTCTCTATAGTTGGGAGAAGCTGTTGTTTTTTTTCCACACTGAAGAACGGACACTGTTGCTACAGACTGGATGTGTGGGAAAGCTTTTTTTTTCTCAAGGTGAAAGAAATTAGTGGGTGGTCAATGTACAATTGACTAATTTCTTTAAAAAAAATTTAAGATATCGTAGCTTTATTTTATGCCGAGTCGTAAAACAAGGTTGGATGGCATTTGTAAAATAATGGGGGAAAGGATAGGACCCCCACTGACACCTACATGTGGACATTGGATGAGGGTCTTTAAATTAAATAATGGGAAATTGACAGATCCCTGAGGGAAAGTGTGACAAGCAAAATATGTGAATATTGAGGTATTTGTAATGAGTGGGCATTTAGGGAAGAAAGTAAAGCACAAGTTGGAAAACCCAACTGGGGCTCATCGCAGCTCAAACAGGTACCAGATATGACAATATTATTTTAAACAAATAGTACACCATCCTAAAACACCATGTGACATTAAGTCACTATGAAATCCGTTATGGGATAAACCCGAAGTTGTATTAATAATGATTAATTGCTTTTCTTCTTTGAGAACCCATGCTCACCCCATCTTATGGGAAAATTTCACAGCTGCAAGTGCTAAGTTGCTAACCCCATTTGTGTTCAATAAAGTCTTAATTGTGCTAGGAAGATATTTATTTTTTATTTTTTTATGGTCTTATAATTTGATGTCGATTTGATGTCGGTTTATTAACATCTACTATCTCTGCAGACAAGTTGGTAAAAGCTGAATTTTTTTTACTTAAAATGACTTACACGCCCCATTTTTTATTAATACAAGATAGCAAAAGTAAAAAAAAATACTATTAATCATTATAAAAGTTATCTAAGTTCTCTCACTTTTTATTGAATCCAGATATATCATAATCTTATTTTACAAACTCAGTATTGGCATTGCAAAAATGCCTGATATTGTCTAGCCATTAAGCTAGATATTTAGCCAATATTGTAGCCATTTTTCCATTGCAACACACCAACCTTTTTTCCATCTTTTCTGAGTGTGTCCAGACAAATTTTTTATGTTTTGTTTTTTTTGGTGAATGAAATTCGAATACGCTTAAACACAACACAGACTGTCCCGAATTTTTTTTTATTTTTAGACAAATTGTTTTCACCTTTCACAAATCTACATCCTAGGCAAAATGTGATGTATATTAAACTATAAGTGAATTTATTTTTCTTTAAGTGATTTCTTTAAGTGATTTTTTGCTCCAGGTATTTAATTATGCTTGCGGTTCCCCTGTTACCAACAGGGAAACAGTCCCTGCTGGTAAAATCCTGCATGTCAGAAAACCTCTTAATGCAACCTCATGGTATTAAACCATTATTTTAGATTCCAAATATATA